>NC_083602.1:18459104-19117626 GCF_029168945.1 Cannabis sativa | reverse complement strand
CCCCCCCCCCCCTCCCCCCCCCCCCCCCTCCCCCCCCCCCCCCCCCCCCCCCCCCCCCCCCCCCCCCCCCCCCCCAGACACACACACGTGCTCTCCCCCTCCCGCATCGGAATTTGCACCCCCCCCCCCCCCCCCCCCTGCTGATGTGACTCTTTTACATAAAAGGCTTCTCGTGGGCGTGGTTGTGTGGGACACGGCGCGCGCGCGCGGGCGGCGCCGCCGCGCGTGTTAGGACGTTTTTTTCGTGTCGTGCAGTTTCTGAAGCGCAACTATTCCTTTCTTTCTCCTCTTGTTTTCCTTTTTCTCTCTCTCTCTCTTCCTCTCTCTCTCTCCTCCCTCTTTTTTTTTTTTCTTTCGATTTTTCATGCTATTATTTCATGGAATTAACTTCCGTTTTTTTGTTTTGAGTTTTTACTTTTCAATTTTCAAATCTAATGTATAAGATTAATTTGACTAATTTAAATCTAGATGTTAGAATTTTTAAAGTAATGCAAAGTTTCTTTTTAACTCTGATTTTATATCTTATTTTTAATTTGATTATTTTATCTTATTAAAATTTGGTCATATATTTTTTTTAATTAATTTTTTTATTTTTGATTATAAATTGAAATATATTATTTATTTATTTTAATATATTTTTATATTATATTTATTTTATTTTTTATATTTTATTTAAAATTATTATTATTAAATAATTTTTTTTTTTTTTTTTTTTTTTTTTTTTTTTTTAAAAAAAAAATTTTATTATTTAAATATTTTCGAAAATAATTATTTAAATTAAATATTCCTACATCCAACTATCAATTTTGTTTTAGCTTTTAAGTTTTTAAAATATTATTTTGATCTAAATTTATTGTTATAAACTATATGAATTTTTATGGTTTAAAAATATAAGTAAATAATTTGGTAATTGATGATAATTTTAATGATAATTTCCAATAAATTCCAAATGTGTGCCTATATGTTTAATTTTGTTATAGATATATGTGTTGTGTTATTTATTTTTTTGATAGATTTTATTTAATGTTTTTTTTTTTTTTTTTTTTTTTTTTTTTTTTTTTTTTTTTTTTCTTTTTTTTCCCCCCCCCCCCCCCCCCCCCATTTTTTTTTTTTTTTTTTTTTTTTTAATTTTAATTTTTTTTTTTTTTTTTTTTTTTTTTATTTTTTTTTATATTTTTTTTTTTTTTTATTTTATTTTTTTTTTTAATTTAAATTTTTCATTAAATATTCCTATTTAAGTTGAAATTTAGTTGAAATTTTAATCAACTTAAATATGAATATCTTTTGAATTTCAAATTTTAAAATTAAGTTGAAATTTTAAATTGGTTATTAAGATTCTTTAGATATTTTTTAAGTTGATATTTTTTCAAATATTAACTTAAAATGGAATATTTTCAAATTAAGTGGTTATAACTTTTTATATTTAATTAAATCTAATTTGAAATTTTTTTTAAGTTTATTTTTAGATTCTTCTAAACAACTTAAATAAGATATGTTCAAATTTGTTCCATTATTTTTCGAATTTAAATAATAATTGAAATTTAATTAAAGTTGATTTTTTTTTTTTTTAATTTGTCATTACTAAAAAATGATTAAATAAAATACATATATTTTTTAAATAATGAGCTTTAATCAAAAGATATTCGATCTCCATTGTTGGTCTTACAAAAGTTAAATTTTTCAATATAACCTCGTTAGACTTCGTCCCTGGTTATTCGTTGAAAAAACTTTTAACACCGTAAGATCTCATTTTTTTTTTGTGAGTTTTCGTCTTAGACTCTCCCCTACGACTACTTTCTCCTATAAAATATTTCCTCTCCTCTCCCTTTTTTTTTTTTTTTTTTTTTTTTTTTTTTCTACTCTATTTTTTTTTTTCTCTCTCCTTTTTTTTTTATTTTTTCTTTTAACTATGTTAGATTTAGTATTTTTATAACATATGTGATTATTTGTTATTTTCTGAACTTTCCTGTATGAATTTGAACCAAAACCTTACTTCTGTTTTATGCCGATGTAATACACACACACATTGTAGTGCCAATAACCCTCATCCCATTCCACTCCTAGTTAATATCTTTTTAATAAAAATGAAACTTGAAGTTATAAAACTCCTGGTCAGGGTAATACTTCACATATGCTCATGATGAACATGAAATTCCGTAAAGGGTGTAAGCGGGGAATTGTTCACTCAAAGAGCAAATAGCAAGGCGTTCATAACTTCCACCCCCCCATAGCAATTCCCACTATTTCAAGCTTAGCTGAGAAGATAAGAGGCGTTTTTCTCTCTCTCTTTCTAAGTGATTCCACTTCCTCAAGTTATACTTCCCCCCCCCCCCCCCCCCCGACAACAAATTGTAATTTCTCTAAAAGAAAGAACAACAATCCACCAACGAATAAGCAAAGTGATGCTTTCGTCTCTCTCGAACTGCGTGTGTGTGTGTGTGTGTGTGTGTGTGTGTGTGTGTGTGTGTGTGTGTGTGTGTGTGTGTGTGTGTGTGTGTGTGCCCCCCCCCCCCCCCCCCCCCCCCCCCCCCCCCCCCCCCCCCCCCCATGTGTTTTATAAGAGAATGCAGATAAATCCAGAGACATGGATTCTCTTGACACTTACTCCTTGGGTCTACAAACCATGTAAGTTGTTCATTGCAATTGCTTTTTTTTTGGGGGGGGGGGAAGGGAAAATTGGGAATTATTTGAGAATACAGAGAGTTGAAACTTAAGGTTGGTAATGGCGAAATGGTTTCGTTTGAGAGCTAGGAGGAAAAGCCAAACTCAATTTTCAAAACAAGAATTTTGGAATTGGATAATGTCTTATACATATCCAAAATTTCAAGAGAAACTTGGTTTCTCGTTTCATGCTTACAATTGCAAATACAATACAAATTAGGATTTAAGTTCGAGTTCGGTTCTACCATTTCTCGAAATGACATTCATATTTGTGTTGCATCCATGGAACAGGGGCTTTATGCTTCTTAGACCCGAAACACCATTTGCCCTACATAAAGAACTTTTTAAAGTAGCTAAACCTAGAAACCACAAAAAGCAAAAGATCCGATGCCAGATGATAATGAAACATATCTATGTCATTTACGTTTGGGTCACATGAGGCTATGACAGACTAAATAGGCTAACCAAAGACTACCCATTGAAAAAATGTCGTCTTAGGTGAATTACCTGTTTGCGTGAGTCTTGCCTAAGGAAAGATGACCAAACATTCTTTCTCTCGCAAAGGGAGAGCGTGCCAAACAACCCCTAAATTGTTGGCAGCATTCCGCATGTTTGCGACCTTTGAATGTAAAAGCCCGAGGTGGTTATGAGTACTTTGTCACTAATTCATCGACGATTACTCGTACATGGACATATTTACCTTATGCATAAGAAATCGTAACATTTGAAAAGTTTCAGAATTTCACGCATCGTTCAAAACCAATTAGGTAAAACATCAAAGATCTTGCGAATCGATGTGGGTGGAGAATATATGGATATGCAGCTCAAAGATCATTTAATTGAACTTGGAATTGAAACCTTAATTAACCGCCCCTGAAGATCACTGTGCCACAAAGAAATGGAGTTGCGTAAAGACTAATCGCACGCTTTTGGAAATGGTTAGGTCCATGCTTAGTTATTCAACTCTACCTACGTCCCTTCTCGGGGATATGCAATTCAGATGGCAACCGACATTTTAAATGTTGTTCCATCTAAATCAATCCCTAAGACACCTTTAGAATTATGGAATGGTCAGTACACCTAGTTTACGCCATTAGCGTAACTGGTGGGTGCCTTGCTCTATGTCTTAAGAAAGAAAGACTAAGCAAACCCGAGTCACGAACTCGAAGTTTGCATGTTTGTTGGAAATTCTAAAGAGACTAGGGTGGACTATTTTATAGTCGCAAGGATGATAAAGTGTTTGTTTCCACAAATTCCACTTTCCTCTCAAGATGACTATATTAAGAATTTCAAAACCACAAAGTAAAGTAGTGTTGGAGGAAATGCTTTCAGATATAAGTCCTTCCAATGTTCCGTCACCCTCTTCCACTCGAGAAGAGGGACAATCCCACTCCCTCGCCGAACCAACCGAGAAAAACTACCGCTAAAGTTCCCCGTTCGTAAGATCACCGTTCCTCGTCGTGCATGGGAGTGGTTTCAACAAAACTAGCTCGTTATGCTCTGGATGGTGAAATCAATATGGTCGTTGGCGACTGGGATTGAAGACGACCCATTAACCTATAAACAGGCAATGGCTAGTCCGCAAATCGGAAACGATGGTCACTCGACATGGATTCATGTAAATGGATTCCATGAAAAAGAACAAAGTCCCGGGAATATGTAGACGCACCCGATGACTATCATCCAATCGGATGTAAATGGGTTTACAAGAAGAAAAGAGAGCCGGGAAGCGAAGTCGAAACTTTTAAAGCTAGACTTTGTAGCCAAGTGGTTATACCCAAAGAGAAGGTGTGTGACTATGTAGGAAACTTTTAGTTCTATTGCCATGCTCAAATCCATCCGAATTCTTCTCTCCATAGCCGCCGCTTTCGATTATGAAATCGGCAAATGGATGTCAAGTACCGTCTTCTTTAATGGGGTACTTGGAAAGAAACCATCTATATGGAGCAACCAAGGCGTATTCAAGGTTCTTCCAGTGTAGGAAAAGAAAGTTTGCAAATTAAATAGGTCTATCTATGGACTTAAGCAAGCTTCTCGCTTCGATGGAATAAAAGGTTTCGATGAAATCATCGTACCTACGACTTTCTTCAGAATGAAGATGAACCTTGTGTTTACCAACTCAAGGAAGACCAAGTAGTAGTATTCCTGGTCCTTTATGTTGATGACATTTTGATTATTGGAAACAATGTCAAGAAAATGACTCACATCAAGGAATGGCTCAACACTCAATTCGATATGAAAGATTTGGGTGAAGCTGCACTATGTTCTCGGTATTCCGCATTATCGAAACCGAAGAACAGATCTCTTGCTCTCTCTCAAACAACCTATATTGACAAAGTTTTAGAGAGATTCCTCCATGAACAACACCAATGGGGCAAACATGCCTTCTAACATATGGTATTCGCCCATCTACCTTAAACGCTCTCTCCTACTGATCCTCAAGAGATGTAGAGGACATGGCATTAAAGTTCCCTATGCTTCTGCAGTTGGAAGTCTAATGTATGCAATGTTATGCACTAGATTTGACATCTGCTATGCAGTTGGAATCATGAGCAGGTATCAGTCGAATCCAGGACAACAACATTGGAATGCAGTTAAGTATATTCTGAAATACTTAAAGAGTACAAGGAATCTTGTGTTAGAGCAGCAAGCGGTGGCGCTTTAAATCCCATGTTATATCGATTCGTAACATTTCCTGTGCATGTCTTCAAGACATGAAATCTACATCCGGGATGGTGTTTTACTCGGGGGTGGAGCAAGTGGTTTCGGAGGAAGTGCAAAACAAACCGCGATATCGTACTCGATGATGGAAGTAGAATACATAGCCTACAGGCGAAGCCGCTTAAAAAGCTTTGGTTCGGCTAAGAAAGTTCTTCACTCGCATCGGTGTCGTGCCCGGAATAGAAAAAGCCTCTCGGGTCCTACTTTGTGATAATAATGGAGCAATAGCCCATAGTAAGGAACCTCGAAGCCACAAGAGTAAGCAAACACATGTAAAGGAAGTATCACATCATCATAGAATATGTGTGGCAAAGAGGGGATGTACTAAAAGTAAAGAAAAGTGGACAATACGAAGACAACTTGGCCGATCCATTCACCAAAGTCTTGGCTCGTAACCGCATTTGGAAAAGCACCGTACGAATTACAGGATTAATTTGGGATATGTACCGATTAGTTTTATATTAAAGTGCAAGTGGGAGCTCAGGTTGGGTTTTATGCCCTAAATAAAACTCCATTTCAATGTAATCTATTTTATTCAACATCAATGAAGAAACAGAAGCATTTTTCATTTTATTTGTGTATGTTTTGGTTCATCTTATCAATTGCTTGTCTATTTGATTTATAAATTCATTCGAAACCCTTTTCACATACTTGGATCCCCGTTTTACAGTGTTGTCAACACATTAGAAAGTAAACATGACTATGTGAATAAAGATTCCTAGATTTATCGCACACAAGGTTTTACCGGATATGATAATCTACAACAAGAGTTTACTCGCATCTCTAGAGAAATGCTGATGTTCTTTCCAGAGCATATTCAAGCTAAAGTGTTTCTGTGTCGGTGCATGGAAAGTATGCATCGAAGGGACCGATATTGAACTTTTGACTTCAGATTTATTGTAAACTTACCGTAATATCTATTCAAGTCAATATCGCCTAGTCGAATATCCGCATCAAATGACCTTAATCCTAAGTATATGATTAGGCTCAATCTCAAGAGTAGTTATTCGTCAGGTTCTTTTGATTTGTTAGTTAAGCCTACTTTTTGGTCAAAGTGTGATACGTACATTTTTGGGAACACTTCAGTAGAGGTGCAAATTGAGTTGGAGCGCTAACATAAAACAAGGAATCTATAGCATTTCTATCTCGCGAATAAGAAAGTAAAGGATTATCTCCTTCGAGCTTGACTCAAACGAAATAAATGGTGGAGTACTCATTTCACATGTTTCAGCCGAAATATCATTTATACGTGGGTTAAGTGTTTTAAGGATAAAATACATTGGTAGGGTGTAACTATGAATCTAATCCCTTTTACAAGCAATATCATTCATATGGAGGATCATTGATCAAATTAGGATTATAACAATGGATAACTAATGATGTGTCTATATGGTGGAACATATTAGAGCATTCTATATACTCGAGCTAGTGCAATTCTAAGTTCTATGCGTGATTCAACTGAAGAATTAATAAGTCGTTGAATTTAGGTTATAAATTCTTGATCTCGCTTATTGGAAGCTCTGCTAGGCATAGAACCATGGTCCCCCCACTACTTCGAGATAATATTACTTCGTAAGACTCTATATAATTGGTTTTGATTAATCAATTATAATTCTCAAATTAGACTATGTCTATTTGTGAAATTTTCACTAAGTAAGGGCGGTAAATTGTAAAGAAAGAGTTTTTAGTGGCATATTTGTTAATCATCAGAGATACTTTGTATGGTTCAATTAATAAATATGATAAATGACAATATTATTTAATAATTATTTATACTTATTAAATAGTTAGAATTGACATTTAAATGGTTGAATTTGAAAATTGGCGTTTATGAGAAAAATGAGATGCGTAAATGATAAAACCGCAAAATTGCAAAAAAGTGAGGCCCAAATCCACATAGCCATGGCCACCTAACTTTCATATGGTTTATCGTTCGATATTTTCATTATTTTAATGCCAAAATAATTCAAACCTAACCCTAGTGGAATGCTATAAATGTATGATAAAGCGAAGGTTTCGAGGAAATTTACACTTTTCCTTCAGAGAAAAACTCTCGAGCCTTCTCTTCTAAACTCCTAGTCGCTACCTATACTCTCTTCTTTCTCTCTTTAATTTCGAACCCTCTTAAGTTGCTGTGAGAAAGTATAGTGCCCACACACAAGAAGTTTCGCCGATACCTCAATCATAATGTATGAAGATCGTGAAGAAAGATATCTCAGCGCAAGAAGGGAGTTTCAACACTAAAGAAGGAGAGAAAGAGATCCAGGTTCAGATCTTGATAATACTCGCGACGTAAAGGATACAAGTGGTTAGAGATCTCGAACGAAAGGAGACATAATATTCCGTCGCACCCAATGTAAGGATCCTCATACTTTATATGTGTTTATTTCATAATCGTGCCAGGTTCATATTTGTGGTGTTAATCAACATACTTCGTGAGTAGATCTAAGATCCCGGTAAAATAATTTCCAAAAAGAATCACTCTAACTCGTTGTATGTTTCACAACCGGACCGAAAGCTCTCCATGAAATTCAAATCCATAGGTTTGAAGAAACCCCTAAGCAACAAGCCCAAACTTTGAATTTATTTAGACTTCCATCCGGATTCTCCTTTTTCTCCTCAGAACCCACTTACAACCTATGGCCTTCTCGCACAGAGGAGGAGGAACAAGAATATAAGTTCCATTCTTTTCAAGGCCGCATTTTCAAATTTGACATGGCGAGAGAACCAATTTGGATCTTGAAAAGCTTCTTTCAGGCTTAAAGTGTTCTTTAGATGCCATGTATACTTTGGGTTTATAGACAATTTTCGCCTTTAGATATGTTGACCATATTATGGTTGTTGGTGACAAGCAGGGTAAGAAGAATAGCAGATGTGATGCACTTCGATATGGGTGCCGTAAGTAAGTAGGTAACGAGAGCTTTAAGCCGAGGTGGAGGACAAAGATTGTGAAGACGTAGGAAGGGGAGCAAGGGTCGATGGTGGAAGCGCGGAGTGTCACCGGAGGACGATCCTCATAAACAGGTGGATTTGGTAAAGATGAAGAAGTGGGAATGGGAACTTCGAGTACCGGATGTAAATGAGAGGTGTGGAAGTAGATGTGGTGGAATGGTGGCTATATGGAAAATCATACTCATTGAAAAGCACATCTCGAGATGTATATTCTACCCGATTGAGCTAAACACTTATAGCCCTTATGCTTCGATGCTATACCCTAAGAACGTGCATCTTTCGCATCGAATTCTCAGAGCTTCGTTCTTATTGTAAGGTCGAATGTTCCTGGGTAAAGCATGAACAACCAAAGACTCTAAGCTTAGGGAGGTAAGGACTGGTTTTAAGTTGTAGAGAACTTGGAATTGAGACAAGTTTCCAATGACTGGGGAGGGCAACCTATTAATGAGATAGGCAGAAGCTCTAACAGCCTCATCCCAAAACTGAAGTGGGAGAGAGGCATGAGCTAGAAGAGTGAGACCGATTTCAATGAGGTGCCTATGTTCATGCGTCTCGCCCACTCCATTTCGTCTCATGGGTGGTTGGACATGATAGTTCATGAGAGATGCCATGAGTGAGGAGAGTTTGTTCAAATGCCCGAAACTCTCCTCCCCAAATGATTGTGTGGCCTTAATTTTACAATCAAATTCATTTTCAACTTGGGTTTTGAAATTGAGAAAGGTGGCTAAAGCATCGCATTTGCATTTTAAAAGAAAAAAACCCAAGTATATCTTGAAAAAGCATCAATGAAATGAATATAGTATTTATATCCACATGATGATAACATTGGGGATGGACCCCAAAGATCGAATGTATTAATTGGAGAGGCTTAGTGGGTACCGTGTTTCAGTAATTGGGAAAAGGTAGCTTTATGTATTTTACCTTGACAACATGCAAAAGGCAAAAAATCAAACGTTGTTTTATTCACTTTTGGAATATTACATGCCTCGTAATACATTCTTGACAACTCTAAATAGAGATGGATGTCCCAATCTCGCTATGCCATAAAGCAAAAGAAAAACAAGAGAATGGGATTTATTACATTTGAGAAAGCATGTACTGCTATTAAGAGTAAAGCGTTTAAGGTGTAGGTAGGATCTAAACAAGGTTGAACAACGGGAATCGCATGTGAAGGCATACGTACCATTCCTTAAGTTTGCCTTCCATCGTAACTTGGTGAGATACTCCGATCCTTCACAAGACGTAAATCAGGATGAAACTCAAAGAAAACATGGTTATCATGTGCAAATTCGAGAGACATCCGAGAAGCGGTACGAGTGATACTAGGCACATGTAACAGATTATTGAGAACAAGAGTTTGTGAAGTAAGAGGAGTATGAAAGTTAAGGTCTTACCAACATTATTGATCGACAGAGTCCAAGACCATCACCAACATGAATTTGATCTCAGTAGCCCATAATATTCCCTCGCTTTCCCGCATCGATTTTTGTTCATTGGAAAGTGCAAGGATTCGTCGCACCGTAATCCGGATACCAAGACCTGATCACTAACAAGGAGGCAAGTAGAAGCTATCATAGCCCGCATCCGTGAAGATCCTTTGTCCGTGCTGGAGCCAAATACCAAGCACCAAGACTGCAGTGAAATTCCATGTTGAACGTTGATAACATTTTCGAGGCAATATGACCAATCCGTCCACAAAGTTGACACACTAGTTTAGAATTCATTGAAGCTGTGAGATGGACCACGGGGGTTATTTAAAGTAGGAGCTGAAGATTGACCAAAATTAGCTAGTGAGCAAGAGCTTCGACGAACACCGCAGCATAGGTGGATTCCAAAGGAGGTGACTCCTCGAAGACCGAGGGAAATTCCCACGATTTTGACCATTGGTGCCTTGGGATTCGATGGATCGGAGGGGTAAGTGCGATTCTTGAACGCACCACGATAATGAGCTAGATTAGCCGAAGGAGCCGGAGTCCAAATCTTGACTTCGTTTTTCAATCCTATGCTCCCGAGCTAAAAGAAGCGATCTCAATCTCTCCGCAACCGTATATTCTTCACGTTAAGAGTTAACCGAGATGATTTAAGATATCATAGTCCGGGGTAAACCATTAAAGATCGCAGAGATGTGTTCTTTCGCCGTCAAAGATTGGCCAACGGTAACCAAGCCGATCCACCAAAGTCTTAATGCCAAGTTAAGATAGGTCATTGATCGACTTAGATCCTTTCTTGAAATTACGAAGCCGAGTTTGGATATCGATCAATTTTTGTAGCAAATCGAGATGCGAAGTATTGACCGAGAATGCTCCAAACATCGTAACAAAAAGTGCTTCACAACCAACAATACGCATTAGAATAGTTTCAAACATTGATGATAAGAGCTGCAAGCATAGAGTAACCGATCTTGTTTAATCCAAAATTAGTAGGCAAAAAGACTGGAAGTATACCCGATCGCTCATCGCCCTTCGTCAGGAGAAATTTCGCAGGAATCAGGTGGCGTGGGGGAGATGAAGCGGTTGAGAGATCATGACCTTTTATCGTCGTAAGAACCGGAGGCCTCCAGAGAAGAAAGTTTTGTCATTGTCAAGTTTGACAAGATAATTTGTGAGAAAAGATCACAGAGCAACAGTGTAATTGTTGCCATTGAAGTTGCGTGTTAGCTTTCCAAAGAATTTCAGAGAAAAATCGACGAGAGAAAGAAAAGCTCGATACCATTACGTTGAACAAAAGATCTGAGGAATGAATTATATTCTCATTACTCTTCTGAATTGAATATGTACAAGTATTTATAGACTTAGCTAGTTACAACTGAAAGGATAAGTTAGTTACAATCAAGAACTGTACAAATAACAAACTAACAGAAAATGAAACTAAGTAACTAACTAAGTATTATCACTAACAGGCTATCTGGGGCCGCAAACGTATGTGAACCAATCAAGGATTTTTCTAGATGGTTGACTATAAACGAGAAAGGAAATATTGTGCTTTTTTCCTCGAGAGAATAATAACAAGTTTCGTCTACAAACTCATCCAAACAAGCTCTGCACCATCAAGCCCGTCTCAGTGCTTCGGCTGATAATGGTAACCCTGGCCGTGAGAGATGAGGAAGATGAGATTACATAGCAAATTACTTGTGGGAAAGCTTTGATTATCCTACTCATACATTGTTGCCAGGAATGAAATTGGGATGGGACTTGAGGAGGGGTCTCAATAGGCATCTATCATCTGGACCATGTTATGGTGATTTCACTTTATGGGATCGAGGTTGATGAAGCCAACACCATACGTATCCTCAACTAGTCTGTCCGTAATGGGTCTCGAATATTAATAGTATCGTCAAGCGGTTGTTGGATGGCTTAACTTCAAGTTCCATCGAGGAGTTCTCTTTCTCGACGAATTTTGTGTACAACGATGATGAAGTTTACTATACTTACACCCCTCCTAAATAAGTCCATGATGCCAAGAATTGTCCCGGACCTTCGCCAAGTATTGAATACTGGGCATTTGGGCTTTTCTTCTCGAAAATGTAGGGAGACAAGTGTGACTCGTATGGCTTCGCTAATCTAATTCACAATGTATTGTTGTGACAGAAAGAGAGAGAGCCAATATGCCAATGCTTAAAAGGCTTTAAGCCAAAGAATCAAGAAAATTGGAACTCACGGTCCTGGTCGGAAGGGTGTGAGAGAAACAGCCCCTCCAAGCCGCCATGATGAAGAGAAAGAAGGATTTGATTATTATTTACGCTTGAGAGTGCCCAATACTAAATCTAGTTGGATGAATAAGACTAATAATGAAAGCGAATGCGAGAGTAAATGCTTTGACCACCGTTGCTCTTGTATGGCTTATACCTATAGCTATACAAATGCATTGTGCGCCCTCTGGTTCGGAGATCTGTTTGATATTCAACAACTTCTTTCTAGGGGACAACATACTTATATTCGAATACCAAATTCAGAAATAGGTTCACATCACATGTGTTGTTAGTACATTTTATATGGATCTCCTTTTCCTTGTTCAATATTTGACTAATGTTTGCTTCTTTTGTTTCTCAGTTCCAAAAATTCATAATGAAACAAGAGCTGATGGTAGTCCTCGTAAGGTGAAAGTGGAGAGAGCAGTCATAATTATATCTATCATCACCAGATTAAGTGGTGGGTTCATTTTGATTGGCTTTTACATTCGGAGGAGGAGAAGCATTTTTGGTAACATTCTCTTCTCTACCTTTTACTTCATTATGTCTTTTTTTAACTTTTTTGGAGTGCGCTCTTGTAATTAGATTTCAGTGTAATTTGAGATTATTACTCAACTTGACATGTTTGTGTGCATTTGTTTTGGGGCTTTAATCCTTACAACCACTAGTAATTTTTCAGAGAGAAACGAAAGCCAAGATGATGACTTGGAGCTTCCATTTTTTGACCTACATACAATTAGTCTTGCCACTAATAATTTTTCAAAGGCTAATAAGCTTGGAGAGGGTGGTTTTGGACCTGTATACAAAGTAAGCTTCTCTCACTCAACATATCATTCTCTTTTTTTTTTTTTCTTTCGTAATATGGTAAATAATTATTGTCATTGTCACATAATAGGGTACTATGGAAGGAGGTCAAGAGATTGCTGTGAAAAGGCTATGAATGTGTTCTGGACAAGGAGTCAATGAGTTCAAAAATGAAATAAAGCTAATTGCTAAGATTCAACACCGGAATCTTGTGAAGATATTTGGTTATTGCATTCATAGAGAAATGAACTACTGATTTATGAGTACATGTCCAACAAAAGTCTCGACTATTTCATTTTTGGCAAGACTCTTTTCACCTCTTTTAATACATGTGATGTTCTATAAATATATAAGTTGTTGCCAACATTGTTCTAATAAACGTAAGTGCCAACATTTGCAGATGAAAGGCAAAGCATACTATTAGAATGGCCTAAGCGTTACAAAATTGTATGTGGGATTGCTAAGGGGCTTCTCTATCTTCATCATGATTCAAGATTGAGAATTATACATCGAGATCTCAAAGCTAGTAATGTGTTACTTGATGAAGAAATGAATCACAAAATTTCAGACTTCGGCTTGGCAAGAACTTTTGGTGGAGACCAAATTGAAGGAAACACAAACAAAGTTGTAGGAACTTAGGTGCCGTTTGGTAACACTTTTATTTTTCAATTTTTTAATCACAAAATGAAAGTAAAATTTTTGTTTTTAAAAAATTTATTTTTGAAAAACAAAAATGTGTTCAGTAACAACTTTTGTTTTTCAATTTTAAAAACAGAAAACAAAAGTGTGTTCTGTAAAGTTCATTTTCATTTTTATTTTTTGATTTTATTTAAGCTCTGCCCAGTCCGAGGTCGATTCGGGTTCGGATCGAAGTCGGCTTTAGCGCCAAGGCCGTGGGGAGGAGATTTGGTCCGAGTCTCGGGTTCTAATCCAAAAGATTAATTACGAAAAAAAAAACTGTTTAAAAAAATAATGAAAGTGATTTTTTTTTGTTTTTAAAATTTTAATTTCTAATTATAAAATTGAAAAGTAAAAACAATTTTATAGAACATGTTTTTGAAAAATATTTTCGCTTTTCTACTTTTAAAAACAGAAAACTGATTAAAAAAGTATTAACGCCACCTTAGTAAGTCATCTTGAAAAATCTTTTAGTTTCTTTAACATAAACATATTACATACTAATACACTGTGCTATGCAAATGCAGTGGTTATATGGCACCAGAATATGCTTCCAATGGCCTCTTCTCAATAAAATCTTATGTGTTTAGTTTTGGCACATTGGTGCTAGAAATAGTAAGTGGAAAGAAAAGTAGAGGCCTTTATGATGAAGATAACATTCTAAACCTCACTGGATTAGTAAGTGTAAATAGAAAAAACTTTATTAAATTTTACATTGGCTCTTAGCTCGTTTTCATTTATATTTTTATAATGTTTATTAGGCGGGACTTTGATGAAATAAGGCAATGCATTTAAGCTTATTGAAAATTGCTTGTTAAGTGATTCATACATCAACATGGAAGAAGCAATGTGTTGCATCCACATTGGTCTCTTGTGTGTGCAACAAAATCCTAATGATAGGCCTAATATGTCTTCCGTTGTTCTAATGTTGAGTGGCGAGAAAATGTTACCTCAACCCAAACCACCAGTCTATTTTACTAACACAGATTTGTGGGAAGGAGCTCATTCCTCCGCTCTTAAGCCCCCATCTTGTAATACAAGCATAACTGTTGTCGAAGGGCGATGAGAATTCACACAACAGATCGGTGGAGTTTCCCACATGAATTTTGAGAATTTATAGCATGACAATTTCTTTTTGTTTGGTTTGAAATTGCAATGATGATTGGAATTATTAGTATATATGTAGTATTTGAATCTATGTCAAAATTTAGTAATGGTTCTCCTACAATGTGCTAATTATGAGGAGAAAAGTGAATGTTGAACCTTTTCTTGATTATAATAAGCCATTACTAGAATTTTGTTTTTGTCAATATTTAACTAATATTGCTTTGAAGTGTTGCAATAGTTTATAAGTAATGTGTATTACAATCCAGGTTAAGGCATTTTATGTACACATAAAATTCCACAAGAAATCTTCGAATTGATGCATAAAGCTACCAATCAAGTGTAGATGATCATGACATATTTTAATCAATTTACCATTGATGTATTTGGTTCTGCACTTTCTTTAGAGATGAAATAACTTCTGGATTAATGTTACAAGGACTGGCTGGAATGCAGATTTGGCCTATGAATTTCTCTACAAAGAGAAATTAAGGAAGCTTATCTTTTTGACCAATTATGTGTGAATGTCTACCACATGCTCCGAACAAATAAAATAAAAAATAAATGGCAAAGCAAACAACACTGCCTTGGTGATTTTATGTGATGATGATGATGATATTAAATTTGGTTTAGGAGGTAAGAGCTTTCTCTTCTGGTTTGTTACACATTAATATGTTGTGGTAATTGGTTACAAGTAACTATATGGTCTTATTCAGTTTGTTCTGGTTTGTTACGCATTCATATATTGTGCTAATTGGTTACAAGTAACTAGTGTCTTATTCAGTTTGCCACATGGATAATTGTCATTGGCTCGGTATTGCAGAATGTCAAGACCATTAATGTTGTCATTGGCCGGTTTACTATATAAGGTTCTATTTTATTCTTTAAGTGAGTCAGTTCATTATTGTAATACAGAGAGAGTTAAGCACTTGAGAAAAGCTTTCCTCCTAAAGTCTTGTAACTCGATTGTGTTCCTAAGAGAACTTTCTTTGTAATTTCTTTGCAATCCATTTGTTGGTGATCAATAAAGAGATGATGATGATGTGTTGTTCCCCAAGGATTAGGGAATCACACTAGGCTCGAACCTTGTTATTCCTAGTCAAAGTGATTTTTTCATGGAAATCGATCCACTCTTGTTCTACAATTTCAGGGCAGATTCTTTATCAGCAACTTCTCTAAGGACTTCATCTCCTAAACTCAAAACAATAGCACTATGTGCTTTCACCTCGATCTCTTGAAAAACCTTCTTCACATCTTCCTTAGAACTAGTCACCATGATCGCATCCGCAAATCCTTGATGCACAAGGAGTGTCTTCATCTTAATCCTCCATAGCCCACATTCAGACCTGTAAACTTGTTTACTTTTATCTGGTTATAGCCATTCTTGATGAGTTCTTGAAACTCTAAAACTTGATTCTTGAAATCTCGATCTAACTGTGAATGGCTGAATCAAACAATGACATAAACTAGAAATAAATGTGGAATCAACTAAATGAAATAGAGACAAAGTTTAACAAGGTTCATCACCCTTTTTGTGGTGACTAATCCACGGGAGGAACTGCCCTTTGGCCAAGCTTTATTCAATCTTCAACAATAAAGAAATACATAGGAGAATACAAAGTTTAATCTCATTAACAAGTGTGTCTTGCACCTTACAAATCAACTCACTTGAGAGAGATGTGATCAAACACACACACATTTTCTTTAACAATCCTCATCACTCATTACAAATGTAATAATCATCTAAATTCCTCTTTAGATCGTCAGCTAAAGAAGTACTCAAAGCCTTATATATGCAACTCAATAAGAGGGGTACCCAAGTTACTAATAAACTGAAATAATTAACTTGGGGGCTGACTGTACAGACTTGCAACATCTAACAGGTCATCAGATGAGACTGACAGTAGTAGCAGAACCCAAGTTACTAAAATCTCCCACAAATATATATGTTGAAAAATGCATGTTGATAACCCTATGGTATAGAGTTATTTTTAGTGCTTTTAAACTGAAACTATCATGATAAGAGTAATGAAAGTGTGTTTGTTGCTTAACTTCATCTAGTTTTTATCTTTATTTTCTATTTAGTAAGCTAGCTTTTAAGTCTTGTAAAAATTGTTATTTTAGTTGTGTTTATTTAGTTAAATGTTACTTGTTTGCTGTTGAGAAAGGAAAATTAAATTGTTAGGGAAAAGAAAAGGATGCAAGGACAAAGTGGGCATAAAAGCTGAAACTGGGCCAAATTGTTAAAACAACGAATTCAACATTCTGGGCAATGACGTGGAAAAAAGTTGCAGAACAAATTTCATTCGTCTACATCAGCACACACGTATCAGCCACTCAAAGTTACGATAGTTGACTGTTGTGGAGGGAGGAGACAAAACCTAGTGGGCCAAGATTGGAAATGAATTGGGCTTCTATTTTTAGGGTATTGTATTGTTCCCTATTTACCTAACAAAAACCAAGCACAATCACCATTCTTCTACACATGAGCTCAGCTACCATTTTTGGAGAAAAGTAATTGCAGAAAAGAAAGTACCAAAAAGAGAGAGCCTAAAAGAGGAAATTACCTGAAAAAGATAAAGAGGATGACACAAGCTCCATTTGTTTGAATTTCTATTCTCTTTCTTCTATTTTCTTCCTTCCTTTAAATACTTGAAGTTTTATTTTTAAATTGTAAAAAAAAAAAAAAGGCAGCAACCATGGATGAACAACTCTTAATTTGAATTTTATTTTCTGATTTGAATATGAGCTAAACTTTTTGAGGCTTGAATGGCTATGAACTCCTATGTTTGGTATGATTAATTTTAAGCATATTTTAGCATCTTTGCCATTGTTCATTCAAGTAAGCTTGCTGTTATTAATTGTTATTTTTTTTGCCATGAGTAACAATTTACTAAGCTAGATCTGGTTTTGGAAAGCTTAGATTTAGTAGTTCAACTTGAATGAAACAAGTGAATTCTTAGATTTAGGTTTTGCAATCTGGTTTGATATAGGAATATATTGATCTAAATGATAGAACTTAATTTGTGAGTTTTGAAAAATTCTCATAAACACAAGAAAATTCTGTTATCTTTGTGCGAAAATGCTGAAGTAATGTTGTAGTAACTGGGAATATCCTGACTAGGGGGGATTAGTTATTCAAGCTACTTTTTAATATATTACATTTCTTGCAAGCAATTTTCTAGCAACATCAGCGTTATTTTAGGCAGGTTTAATTACAGTCATTTTAAATTTGAATCATTACTCAACCATTCTCATATTTTTCCCTTTTACTTTAAGTTTACATCATATTCTGTTTGCAATCCTCATGAGACGATCTTACTTATCACTTTATTACTTGTATGACTGCGTATACCTGCGTATAATAATTTTCACAACAAGTTTTTGGTGTCGTTGTAGTGCCTAACACTCTTATGAAAGCCTCACTTAAGGTGAAGGAAAACCATGGTAAACAAACAGAAGCAAAAATAAAAACGAAAAATCAGCGTAAAAATTTGTGACAGCAGTCACAAAAATCTAGGATCAGAATTTGATTCTTTCCGAAACGTTCTCCGCAGACGTTTCCAGTCCACCAAAAATTCTGCTATTTCTCTCTGTCCACATCGCCCATAATAGTGCCATAATAGTAGTCCTCCACAATTTAACTTTCCTTTTGTTTCCCATCAGTTTGCTTATTAGGACAGCAGAAACCAAGCTAGGTAAGACCCAATCCAAGCAAAATTCTTTGAACAATAACGACCATATTTTTCGCATATATATGCATTCTAGGAATAAATGCTCAATCTATTCATAACTAGACTTGCAACAAACACACCAGCCCAGAAAGATTGCCATATATGGTCTTCTTTTTTGCAAGAATACTAACCATCCAAAAACTTCAAATTTTGCTGGTATGCAACATTTCCACGGGGTTTTAGCCCACTCTGGGTTCCTTGAGCTATTATTTGAAGTGAAGCAAAGGAAAGCGGACTTACAAGAAAAAGAGCCACCATATTCTGGATTCCAACTCTTACTGTATACTAATAATTATAAATTTCCAACATGTATACTAATAATTATAAATTTCTGACATGTATATTAATAATTATAAAATCATCAATGCAATTTTAAACCAAACAAAATGAAATTGTCATGGTGTAAATTCTCAATATTCATGTGGGAAATTCCACCGATCTGTTGTGTGAATTGTCATCGCCCATCGACAGCAGTTATGCTTGTATTGCACGATGGGGGCTTAAGAACGGAGGAATGAGCTTCTTCCCACATATCTGTGTTAGTAAAATAGGCTGGTGGTTTGGGCTGAGGCAACATTTTCTCACCACTCAACATTAGAATGATAGAAGACATATTAGGCCTATCATTAGGATTTTGTTGCACACATAAGAGACCAATGTGAATGCAACGCAATGCTTCTTCCATGTTGATGTATGGATCACTTAACAAGCACTTTTCAATTAGCTTAAATGCATGACCTTCTTTCATCAAAGTCCACGCCTAATAAACATTATAAAAGTATAAATGAAAACGAGCTACGAATCAATGTAAAATTTAATAAAGTTTTTTCTATTTGCACTTACTAATCCAGTGAGGTTTAGAATTTTATCTTCATCGTAAAGACCTCTACTTTTCTTTCCACTTACTATTTCTAGCACCAATGTGCCAAAACTAAACACATCAGATTTTATTGAGAATAGGCCATTGGAAGCATATTCGGGTGCCATGTAACCACTGTATTTGCACAACACTATATATTAGTATGTAATATGTTTATGTTAAGGCAACTAAAAGATTTCTCAAGATCACTTACTAAGTTCCTACAACTTTGTTCGTGTTTCCTTCAAGTTGGTCTCCACCAAAAGTTCTAGCCAAGCCGAAGTCTGAAATTTTGGGATTCATTTCTTCATCAAGTAACACATTACTAGCTTTGAGATCCCTATGTATAATTCTCAATCTAGAATCATGGTGAAGATAGAGAAGCCCTTTGGCAATCCCAGATACAATTTTGTAACGCTTAGGCCATTCTAATAGTACGCTTTGTCTTTCATCTGCAAATGTTGCCACCTGCTTTATTAGAACAATATTGGCAACTTATATATATATATATATATATATATATATATATAGAACATCACATGTATTAAAAGAGTTGAAAAGAGACTTGCCAAAAATGAAATAGTCAAGACTTTTGTTGGACATGTACTCATAAATCAGTAGTTTCATTTCTCTATGAATGCAATAACCAAATATCTTTACAAGATTCCGGTGTTGAATCTTAGCAATTAGGTTTATTTCATTTTTGAACTCATTGACTCCTTGTCCAGAACACATTGATAGCCTTTTCACAGCAATCTCTTGACCTCCTTCCATAGTACCCTATTATGTGACAATGACAATAATTATTTACCATATTAAGAAAGAAATAAAAAAGAGAATGACATGTTGAGTGAGAGAAGCTTACTTTGTATACAGGTCCAAAACCACCCTCTCCAAGCTTATTTGCCTCTGCAAAATTTTTAGTGGCAAGACTAATTGTATGCAGGTCCAAAAATGGAAGCTCAAAATCATCATATTGGCTTTCCTTTCTCTCTGAAAAAAAAAACCATTAATAGTTTTTAGTAGTTAATGTTTAAAATGAGAAGTTTTTCTTTTGTAGGATATGTAAGTGAGTTTGTAAGGTGCATGAGATTCTATGTCAAAACTTGACAATAAAAAAAGTAGCGCATACATCTTATATGTGGTATTATCTTTGTGGGACTATTTATAACAAATCTAATTACAAGAGCGCAATCTAAAGAATAAAGAAAAAGACAGAATGAAGTAAAAGGTAGAGAAGAAAGTATTTACTGAAAATGCGTCTCCTCCTTCGAATGTAAAAGGCAATCAAAATAAACACACCACCTAATCCGACTACTATAGCTATTATTATGACTACTCTCTTCACTTTCACCTTCCCACGACTACCATCAGCTCTGGTTTCATTATGAATTTTTGGAGCTGTGAAACAAAAGAAGCAAACATTAATCAAATATTGAACAACGGAAAGGAGATCCATATAAAATGTACTAAGAACACACGATGTGAACCTATTTTTGAATTTGATATTCGAATATAAGTATGTGGTTCGAAACGACTAGAAGACAGTTGTCTAATATCAAACAGATCTCCAAACCAGTGGATACAATCTTCATTTGAGTAAATTGACTCTGAGAATGGATAGCTATAAGCCATACAAGAGCAATTGCTCAAGCATTTACTCCTGCATTCGCTTTCATCCTTAGTCTTAGTCACCCAACTATAATTAGTATCCGGTGCTCTAAAGCCTGAATATTGATCAAATTCAAATCCTTCCTCCTCTTCAACTTCATCATGGCAACTTGGAGGACTGTATGGCTCACACCCTTCTGACCAAGACCTTGAGTTCCAATTGTCTTGATTCTTTGGCTTGAAGCCTTCTAAGCATTGGCATATTGGCTCCTCTGTTACACTTACAACATTACATTGTGAATTAGCTCCGCAGAAGCCATAATAGTCACATTTGTCTCTTGGGATTGCCCCATAAAAAGTCCCAAAGTCCCAGCTAGGTTCAATAGTTCCGTCATAATTCAGGACAATTTGTGGCATCATGGACTTATTTTGGAGGCTGTAAGTGTAGTAAACTTCATCATCGTTGTACACAGAATTGAAAATAGAATCATCCACAGCATCGCTGGAACTCATACCATCCCACAACCCTTGACGATACAATATTGCAGATCCATTACGGACAGTTAGTTGAGGATATGTATGGCGTTTCTCATCAAGCTCAATCCCATAAGTGAAATCTCCATCACATGGATCACTATAAAAGCTCTTCCATGATGATAAACGCCTATTGAGACCTCTCTTCAAGTCCCATCCTAATTTCATTCCTGGCAACAATGTATCAGTTGGATAATCAAAGCTTTCCCATAAATAGTTTGTTGTGTTTGCATCTTTCTCGTCTCTCAAAACCAAGTTACCATTATCCAAAAGCTGAACCAATGGTTTCGCGGCTTGTTTAGACGAGTTTGTAGACCAAACAATTTCTCTCTTACTATTATTTTCTTCTGAAAAAAGCACAAGATTTCCTTTGTTGTCTATACTCAACAAGCCAGATGAATCTTCCATTGGTTTACATCGGTTTGCAACCCAAACAGGTCGAATATATGTAGTGTGGTTATACCATATTCCCAGATAACGATGGTTTAATAAATCATATGGACTAAAGAATTTCAGAACAAACCTTCCTTCTTTGGATACCAATAAATTAGCTGTGTCTGTGTAGTCATTGTGATTATCTCTGAGAACATCTGAAGGTCTAATGATATCATTATGAAGCACAGCAAAAGAAGTTGCAGACAGAGAGAAAAGTCTCAAAACAACTAATAAGGTGACAAGAAAAGGAAAGAACTCCATATGCTATTAATTTTCTAGTTCACCACAATGTACATTAATCTGTGGTTTAATAGTTTATTAAGTTTAAAAAGATATAAGGGTGATTAGTTTTCTGGCTTTTTTGTACAAAAAAAAAAAAAAAAAAAAAAAAAAACTTTAGTAGGAAAAATATCAATTCGAAGATGACTGATTGCTCCTCCAGGGTCAGCCACCGACTTTGACCGTTTTAAAAGAGTAGAAATGTTTAGATGCATTAAGTGGTGTTTTCTAGCATTGTACCGTTTAATATTGACAAAATTTCAAACACTACTTGTATACTTGTTGAGAAAATTTATTCCAATTAATCACAATATTTTTTCAAGTCATAATAAGCAATATCAAAGCACTACAAGCAACATAAAATACTCAAATCAAGCATAAAAGTTAGTCGCCAAGATTTTACGTGGAAACCCAATTGCTAGGAAAAAACCACGCAAACCGTAGTCTGATTTAATCATCCACTATTACCAAAGTTCAATAATAGGGTTCAAGGTTCTTCTCTAATATAATTAGAGGCTCACAACAATATCAAGATTAAATAATCTTGAATCACCAATACAACCATCATCTTAAAAGATAAATACACAAATGAAAAAAAATTGGGTCTCACCAAGTGAGTATTGTAGAAGACTTCGAAGGATCAAGATTTCAAAGTCAAGTTTAATGTCTTTGATGGAAATCATTTACTGTTATGACTCTGTTTTCTAACTTCTTTGCATTGCTGAGTCACATCGAAATACACTCAGATAAGTTCTCTTTAATTTCTTTTTTTTTTTCTGAAAAAAGGGAGGAGGGACCACTCACTAAGATTGGCCCCCACCCTTGAGATAAATAAACCCTCGCTTATGGCGGAGGAAAACCGTGGTTACAAATTGCCCTAAATTCTAAGGCTTAAACAAAGTCTCAAAGATATGATTACAGCGATCATATTCTCTTATTATATCTTTACAACAGTGCTCTCCATTCTCTCATTAAATCTGAGAAAGAAACATTTTCAAATAGCTTAGTCTTGTACACCCAAGAAGCAGTCCAAAATTTAATTTTATCCCATAGGGCCTCTGAAGAGCTCTCCGGACCTTCAAAGATTCTGTTATTACGTTCTAACCAAACCACCCATAGAACTGCCAAGACTGTCGTTCTCCATAAACATGTGCTTCTTTTACTACCCCCCACCTTGCTCACTATCATTTGAGAGACCACACAAGGCATAACCCATTGAGTTCAAATTCATTAAACAACTTTGTCCAGAGATTACATGCAAGGCGACACCTTAAAAACAAATATGTTGCATCTTCCCCACTTGACTTACAACAAACACACCACCCCGGTGACAAGCACATAAATGGTCGCTTCTTTTGCAGTCTGTCATGTACGTTCAACTTATCTAGAGACACCAACCACCCGAACACTTTAACTTTAGAAGGTCCTCTGCTTTTCCATAGAGTCTTCGTCCAAAACACCTCACCAAACTCCTTGGACGAAGAAAACCAATAGAATGTTGATTTAGAGGAGAAGATCCCACTGGGATCCGAAATCCACAAACGGCTATCATCAAGGATGTTGAGTACTCTAACATGTTCCAACTTCTATAATAGTTGTGTCAGGTTCGAGATTTCCCTATCCATAAAGTTTCTTCTGAATTTAAAGTCCCAGCTTGCCACATAGTTTCCCACCTCGCCCTCATCGGCAATCATCTCCTGTATACTTACATTCTTAGCCTTAGAGATCACTGCAACGTCTGGGAATTGCTCCTTTAGAGAGGATCCCCCAATACATACGTCCTCGCAGAACCGTATACTTGCTCCGTATCATACTTTGAACTTCACCAATTGGCCATATTCGTCGTAATGATCTAAAATATCCTTCCACGGCCCTCTTGGAGATAATCGAGCCCCCCCTTTTGTATCCCAGAAATTATCTGCTATGCCATAGCGACTTTTGATTACTTTGTGCCACAGGGAGTTTGGCTCTAAAGGAAATCTTCATAACCATTTCATCAGCAACCCTTTGTTCCTCAACTCTATCCTTCCAATTGCTAAACCATCCTCACTTCTTGGTTTGCATACCTCATCCCAAGCCACTAAATGGTCACCCCCTGCTAAGTCTCCACCTTCCCAAAAGAAATCTCTCATCATTTTTTCTATTGCCTTGATGACTATTTTTGGAGCTTTGAAGAGAGAGAGGTAGTAGATAGGGAGGGAAGATAGGACCGACTGGATAAGAGTAAGCCTCCCTCCCCTAGACAAGAAGGAGCATTTCCATCCATCTAATCTTTTCGCACATTTATCCAAGACAGGCTCCCAGAAAATCTCTTTCCTCGGGGAGCCACCAAGTGGCATTCCCAAGTATGTCATAGGCCATGGTCCTACCTTACAACCAATTACTTCTGCGTTTTGGGCCACCACTTCCTCTTCTAGGCATATTCCCAACAGTTGACTCTTGTTCAAGTTTACTTTCAAACTATAAACGCCACAAAAAGTTTCAACAATCTCAACCAGTTTTCGTAGTGAGGCCTCATCCTTAACAAAGAAAAGGGTGTCGTCCGCAAATTGTAAATGACTGATCTGGACGTTGTTTTTGCCTACTTAGAACCCCGAGAATGAGCCTAATTCTACTGCCCTATCCACCATCCTTCCAAGCACATCAACTACCAATGTAAATAGAAACGGCGATAGAGGATCTCCCTGTCGAAGACCTCTAAAACCTCTGAACTTGCCTCTCGCTCTGCCATTAATGAGCAAGGAGAATAATGTAGATGAAACACATCCTCTAATCCACTTCCTCCATAGCTCCCCGAAACCTTTCTCCTTCAGCACCAAATCCAGAAAATCCCAATCAACACAATCATATGCTTTCTCCAAGTCGATCTTAAACACGAATCCCTTCTTGCCACAACTCCTATACTCATCTACTGTCTCGTTTGCTATGAGGACCGAGTCTAGGATTTGTCGTCCTTCGACAAAAGCCGATTGAGTTTCAGAGGTAGTCTCTCCTAAAACACCTCGTAGTCTAGTCGCAAGTGTCTTGGCCACAATTTTGTACACACTTGTGATGAGGCTGATTGGTCTGAAATCTTTGACCTTGCAGCTGTTAAGTCTTTTGGGGATCAGACAGATAAAGGTTTCATTGATGCTACCTTCAATTCTTCCCTCTTTCTCAAAGGCCCGAAACACTTCCATCAGATCATCCTTGATCGTGTCCCAGTTGTTTTGGAAAACCGCCATCCTAAAACCGTCTGGCCTCGACACTTTACTTCCTTCACAGCTGAAGACTGTTCTTTTGACCTCTTCTTCTTCAAAAGAACATTCAAGTTGGCAAGCTAAGGAGGACGCTATACGTTGCCATTCAATGCCCTCAGTCCTTTACCCCCTTCTTGCCTCAGAGGTATAAAGTTTCGAAAAAAAACCAATTAGCTCCTCCACAAGTTTGTCCTCCTTATCAATAATAGACCCATCATCTCTTTCAATTCTTGAAATGGCGTTCCTGGCCTTCCTCGCATTTAGTAGATTGTGGAAGAATCTTAAATTAGCATCCCCTTCCTTAGCCCATTTACACTTCGATTTAAGCCAATTACTTCTTTCTTCTTCAAAATTCAGCCGCTGCCATTCCTCTTTTAATTTTCTTCTCTCCTCGGACATGCTTTGAGCCCAGGAATTGGTTCCTTCTAGCCTATCTAATGCCTCCAGCCTGCCTTCCAAAGCTCTCTTTTTTGCCTTGTTTTGTCCGAAAGTGGATGAGCTCCACTCCTTCACCTTTCCTTGGGTCATTTTCAACTTGCTCATAAACTTTGTGCCGGGCCAACCAGTAGAAATGGCTGTTACGAATTTTATGTTTATTACGCAAATATACACAATCAAGTAGTATCTCACGCAAGTGAGGTCGAACCACAGGGAATTGGATTAAGTACTACTAAACTATACTTATGATTCTATTTGGTAAAATAATAATTTTGCAATTTAAAAGTAAATAACTCAGAAAATTAAAGAGAAAATAAACGAGGATTAATCAAGATGAGAGATTAGGGAGGTGAATCCTGTTGATAAGTTACCAATGTTAATACCTAATTGCTATCCTTATCTCAATGTGAAAGACAGATTATAAATTAACCTAACTCTTTTTCAGATCTTTTAGGTTCTAAATAATATGTTCTCTAATTAACTTCTTAATTAAATCAACACAAAATCAGCATTAAGCAATAATCTATTGGTCACTGAGGCTATGTAAATACTTTCGTTTCACATCAAAACCTAGACTATCCAATTTTAGCATTCTCAATTCTCACTTTTCAGATTTTGAATTGAGATCATTAAACATGTAAAAGGTGATCAAGCTTGCACATGGAATTAAACACAAATATAGATAGTATTCACACATAAGATGAAGGAATGGCAATTATTTATTAACTAGGCATAAACTTAAACAACATTCATCATCCTCCCTTATTGGGAAATTTAGTTCAACATAACTCTAAAAACATCCATGATTAATTCAGAAACAAAACTAAACATAAAAGAAGAAATTAAGGGTAAAAGAAAGAGACTAGAAGGTGATATCGCTCCGGGTCTTCAAGATAGCTTCCTCTCCACTTGCATCCACTATTTAAGTCTATTTCTGCTTACTCTGACCTTCAGTGTCGCATTCCTTATATAGGGATGAGAGGTGTGCCTCCAATTTGAGAAAAAATCAAAATTAGGTCAAATCTGCGATTTCTGTACCTAGTCGCGACTAGCATTTCAGTTGGTCGCGACTACAGGCAAACCTCGAAAATCAGAGGTTCTGACAAATCTCGAAGTCGCGACCAGAGTCGCGACCTGGCTCTCTGGAGGTCGCGACTACTGACGCGTCTGGAGCCGAATTTTCCAATTTTTTTCCAGTTTGTCCCAATTTTTCGCCATTTGACTGAATTTGAACTTTAACACCCATGGAACCTAAATTAATGAAAATCAAGCGTAAAACTGCTCCAAAAGACACCAATAGATGAGAAAATGCTAACTTTAAAGACCCGAAACATAGGCTAAATATAACCTAACAAAATCCCCCAAACTAGATTCTTACTCGCCCCCGAGTAAGGTAAAAAAAAAACTAACTACGCTATCAGATAATCACTACGCTGCTGACTCATGCTCTGTTTTCTTCCTTGTATAAACTAGAATTTCGATCCTACTAACTCTAACAATTAACTCAGATGCTCAATTAATAACACTATGTACAACTGCAAAAATTTATTCAAATGTGAAACATTGTTATAAAAGTTTTACCCTTTCCAACAGTTCCACAGCCCGATAACTCATAAGCTTGCATGCTTATCTTTCTCCAGTAATGTTGACAGTATTCTTTGGAATCATTAGGTCTTTTCAAGGCTTAGGTAATATGGCTCAGATATTCAGGGATAGGCAAAAGACAATTTTTGGCTCAAGATATCATAAGCACACAAACAGAACCCACAAGCTTCTTACTTTTCTTTTCTAAAACCCCATAATGTTCCTAAATTTACCAAGATTGATAGAAGACATCTCTATTATTTTTCCAACATCACTGATTATTTTTTTTTCTTTTCACACATATTTTTACTTTTTATTGTGTTTTTTTTTTCATCATATTTCATTTTTTTTTTCAGTGACATTGAATTACACAATTTTTTTTCTCTTCTCAATCTTGCAAGTTTTTCTCCCTCTCACTATTTCCTCACACTAAATATTTCTCCTCCCCCAAACTAATTATGTAGCTTATGATATCATTGATAACATGGTGAAGAAAAATTAATAGTGTGGTTGCAATTTTTCAAATCAATGGGTGAAAAACATAACAGGATTAGGCTCAAAAGGTTAACTAGGGATACATTATTACGGTAGGCTTGAAAAGCTCAAACTATCCAACAAATGCCTAAGTCATATTCCAATTGAACACTATCAAGGATTTTGTCTCAAAAGAATAAACATGCAAGTTCTAAGCTATCCTGTCAATCTTACCACAAACCATAATAAAATAATTATAACAATTTTCACAGATTGAGTATTTGCAGATAAACACAGGTTTCTGAGCATCCAAACTAATCCAAAGAGTTAGCAGAATCAAGCACACAGTTATTTTACAATTTCAGATCACATCACACTAATCAGCAGTATACAGCTATCGTCAAGCTTATTGCCATTCCTTAACTAAAATAAAACTAAAAACAGAAAATTAAAATGCAGAAATTAAAGTGCAGAATTTTAAAATTTTAAGTCTCTCCCCCCAAACTAAATATGACATTGTCCCCAATGTATACAGTAACATGCAGAGAAAAGAGACTTACCTGAGACCCTCTCAGAAAGGGTTGGGTGGTGGCGGCTGGTCATATGGGTAGAACCGAGGAGGCTACGCCAAATAATTCGGGTCATCAATCCCGATGTTCATTCTGTTGATGAGAGAGTTAAGTTGCTGAACTTGTCCCTCATCATAGATACTCATTTGCACCATGTATTGTTGCATGTGGTTCTTCTGCTGAATTATATAACTCAACTGTGCATGAGTGTATTGCGTTGTGGAATCGATAGGCCCAGGCAATTGTAAGGGCTGCTCCTCTTCTTCTTTAACACTAGGCTCTCGTTGCCGCCTACGTCCTTGCGGTGCATCAGGTGGAGGCTGGCCATAGGGATGTGGCTCTTTCAGCCTGTTGACAAAGGCGATGTCCATCTTGCAAAATGGCAACACCGTGTTGTCATACTCCAATTGGGGAACTTCATATGCCCCGCAGAGTTCTGTGATAACTCCTGCCAAACCAAAACCACCTCCCGTGGCTCCCTGTACGATCTAATCAATACTATGCATGATGACTTGTCCAATGTTTATGTTGTACCCCTTCATTATGGCGTACACATATTTCAGTCGATCCATTTGGACATCGAAGAAGTGCTTATTTGGCACTAACCGAGCACTTACAAAGTACATCCATGTTTTTGCCACTGGATTCAATTCACACCGGTATAGGATATTTGGCGACCCCTCTGTGCCATCGTTGTCGTGGAACCTCAACCCAGGAAATTCCACAGTCTCTGCCACATCCACCATATCAAACTGCTCTTCCTCCTCAATAATTTTGAGGCGTTGTTCTTCCCTAGTGTAATCTTGGACAAAGAACATCACATTAAACGCATCAGCAGTAGCGGGAACTTTCTTTCCCAGCACCTTTACTTCCCAATTCTGGCGGTCGGGCCAATTTACAAGAAATTCACAGGCCATAGTAACATTAGCCCGACCCTGAGCATCCACAAAGCTCCCCCACTTCATCCTCTCTATTTGAGCTCGAATTGTTTCAAACCGAGGTTGACGTCTCAAAGGATTCTCGAGGAATTCAATACCCCGATCTTCAATATAAGCCCTATTCTTAATTCTCATGAATTGATTTTGGGCCTCTATGTTACCAAACCGAGTCCTATCAAAACCCGTAGGTGGTGGGTTTGAAGACGAACCCTCCTGCACATTCCTAGTCCTCTTAGGTGCCATAGTTTTTTTTAGCAAAAATAGAATATATTTTTTTCTTTTTTTTTTCTCTTTTTTTTCTGATTTTTTTTCTAACGAATGCTAAAAAAAAATTTGAGCAGCACCTCCCCTTAATTTTTGTATATCCCAAAAATTGAAAACTCACCAATTAATCCACACAATTACATCCACAATCCTAAATCACACTATAAACCTAACAATTCCTATATCAATCAATAATTCTAACAAAAAATCACAAACAATGCTCAAAATCCTCATGCAACTTTTCAAATTTAATAGAGAATAATACTTACAAACCCGAAGACGCATTACTCCACCTCCATTGTTGAATATCTTTGAATGTTTGAGGTTGAAGATGAAGAACCAATGTATTTTCGGATTTGGGGTGAAATTGATGAGTATTTGGGTTGTTTTTGATGGAAAGTGTAGATTGATGAAAGAAATTAGGTTTTAGGATGGATTGGGATTGAGAAATTATAGAAAAGATGAAAAGATTGAAGATTGGCGATGAAAAATTGAATTTTTGAGAGAAAAGGGGTAGGGTTCGGCTGGGAGGTATTTGAAATTTGAATTTTTGGTTGAATGAGGGGGAAAAGTTTGAATTTATAGAAAAATCGCAAGCAAGTCGCGACTTGGCCTAGGGCTAGTCGCGACTAGCTTACGATTGAATTTCAGCCCTCTCTGGAAAATAGGGAAGTTGCGACTGGGGTCGTGACTTCCAGATGGGGTAGTCGCGACTTCTGGAACCCAAGAATTTTCAGGGCTTCTGTTAAAGTCCAGGTCGCGACCAGGGTCGCGACCACTGGGCTCCAGTCCGAAAAAAAACTTTTTTTTTTTTTTTCTATTTCTCACGTTTTTCTCAAATATAACTAAAAAGAATAATTTCTGGTACTAATCTAAAAATTGAAAATACTAAAAATACTAAAGCATCTACTAAAAACATAATCAAAAAGTCTGAAAAATTGAAGAAAGCACTTGGGTTGCCTCCCAAGAGCGCTGTCTTTATCGTCATATAGCCGGACGCTGAGCTGTGTTCTTCAAAGTGGCGCCAGAATCATGGCGGACTTGGCTTGGTCAAATTGACCTTCCAAGTAGAGCTTTAAACGTTGTCCATTGACTTTGAAAGTTGCTGGACCATCACCTTTTAACTCCACCACTCCATAAGAAACACCTTGACTACTGTGAATGGCCCTGACCACCTTGACTTCAACTTTCCAGGAAACAACTTCAACCTTGAATTGAATAATAACACTTGCTGCCCAGGTTGAAACTCCTTCCTTACTAGACCTTGGTCATTCCATTTCTTAGTTCTTTCCTTGTAGATTTTTGCGTTCTCATAGGCTTCATTTCGAAACTCCTCTAGCTCATTCAACTGTAGCAGCCTTTTCTCCCCTGCAGCTTTTAATTCCATGTTAAGAGTCTTCATGGCCCAGAAAGCTTTATGCTCTAACTCCACCGGCAGATGACAAGCCTTTCCAAACACCAACTGATGTGGAGACATGCCAATCGGTGTTTTGAAATCAGTTCTGTATGCCCACAATGCATCATCTAATTTTCTTGACCAATCTTTCCTTGATCTTTGCACTGTTTTCTCTAGAATCATCTTGATCTCCCGATTAGAAATTTCAGCTTGGCCATTACTTTGGGGATGGTATGGTAAAGCAGTTCAATGTCGGACACCATATCTTGAAAGGAGTGCTTCAAACTGTTTATTGCAGAAGTGACTTCCGTCATCGCTTACTATTGCTCGAGAAGTACCAAACCGAGTAAAGATGTTCTTTTGTAGAAAGCGAAGAACTGTCTTACCATCATTTTGCGGTGTAGCTGCAGCTTCAACCCATTTAGACACATAGTCGACAACCAATAGAATGTACTAATTGCTAAAGGATGAAGGAAAAGGACCCATGAAGTCTATCCCCCACACATCAAACAATTCCACTTCTAAAATCCCTGTTAAATGCATCTCGTTTCTTCTTGAGATATTACATGTCCGTTGACAACGATCACATGCCTTAACAAAGGTAGTAGCATCCTTGAATAGCGTTGACCAAAAAAATCCACTTTGCAACACCTTAGCAGCAGTTCTGGTCCCACTGAAATGTCCTCCACATGGTAAAGCATGGCAATGATTTAGGATAGAATACATCTCCTCTTCAAGCACACATCTTGTAATTATCTGATCGGCGCAGTGCTTGTAGAGGATTGGCTCTTCCCAGTAATAATGTTTCACCTCAGAAAAGAACTTCTTCAATTGTTGACGCGAAAGCTTGGGAGGGGTTATTTTTGCAGCCAAGAAATTGACATAGTCAGCATACCATGGTACCATCAGGTTTTCCCTCACACTAAAGAGTTGTTCATCGAGAAATTGCTCATTTATCTGTACCTCCTTTGTATTTTGACTTTCTTCCAGCTCTAGTCTTGACAAGTGGTCTGCTACCAGATTTTTGGTGCCCTTCTTATCTTTTATCTCTAAGTCAAACTCTTGAAGTAGAAGTACCCACCGAATCAGTCTCGGGTTTGCATCTTTCTTAGTCATAAGGTATTTGATCACTGAATGATCTGTGTAGACAATTACCTTATTCCCAATCAGGTAGGGTCGGAATTTATCACAAGCAAACACAATTGCTAGCATTTCTTTTTCTGTAGTGGCATAATTTAATTGAGCATCATTCAGAGTTCTACTAGCATAATAGATTATGTGAAACACCCTGTCAACTCTTTGACCCAAGACCGCTCCAATTGCATAATCACTTGCGTCGCACATCAACTCGAAAGGCAATTCCTAATTTGGTGAAGTGACTATTGGTGCTGAAATCAATCTCTCCTTTAGAACTTTGAACGCCTTCAAGCAATCTTCTCCAAACTCAAATGGAACACCATTGACAAGTAAACTGGACAAAGGTTTTGAGATCTTTGAGAAGTCCTTGATAAATCTTCGGTAGAAGCCAGAATGTCCTAGGAAACTCCTCACTCCTTTTACAGAAACTGGAGGTGGCAAATTTTCTATTGTTGAAACTTTAGCCTTATCCACCTCAATTCCTGCCTTTGAAATTTTGTGCCCAAGAACAATTCCTTCTGTTACCATAAAGTGGCACTTCTCCCAGTTTAGTACCAAGTTAGACTTCTCGCACCTAGTTAGCACCCTTTCTAGATTTTCTAAACAATGATCGAAGGAGGAACCAAAGACCGAGAAATCATCCATGAAGATTTCAATACAAGATTCAATCAAGTCTGAAAAGATAGCCATCATACACCTTTGAAAAGTAGCAGGGGCGTTACACAAACCGAATGGCATTCTTCTGAAAGCAAAGGTACCGTAGGGACATGTGAAAGTAGTCTTTTCCTGATCTTCAGGTGCTATAACTATCTGGTGGTATCCAGAGTAGCCATCAAGAAAGCAGTAATACTCTTGCCCCGCCAATCTGTCTAGCATTTGATCAATGAAGGGAAAAGGAAAGTGATCTTTCCGGGTTGCTTTGTTGAGTTTCCTGTAATCGATGCAAATCCTCCAACCAGTGACTGTTCTCGTAGGAATCAACTCATTCTTTTCATTCTTGATCACAGTCATTCCACCTTTCTTTGGAACCACTTGCACCGGGCTAACCCACTTACTATCAGAAATGGGATAAGCAACTCCAGCATCCAACCACTTGACTACTTCTTTTCTGACAACTTCCTTCATGGGTGGATTGGGTCTTCGTTGAGCATCGATTGTCGGTTTGGCATTGTCTTCCATTAGAATTCGGTGAATCACCGTTGAAGGACTGATTCCTTTGACATCACCTAGTGTCCAAGCGATAGTCTTGTTGTGAGCTCGGAGTACCCTCAGTAGTCTATCAGTTTCCACATCAGAAAGAGAAGCTGACACAATAACTGGCAGCTTCTTATCTTTACCCAAAAACTCATACCTCAAGTGACTAGGAAGCACCTTCAATTCAAGTTCTAGAGGCTTTTCAGTAGATGGCATCAGCTATTTTGGAACTACTCCCAATTCCTCATAATACCTTCTGTTCAAGGGCCCATAGGAATCAAGCCACTTCACATAACCCATGACCTTTTGTTCCTCTTGCTCCGTCAATTCATCTTCAGTTAAACTCAGTTCGAGAGGATCATCTAGCAGCTTTTTCTCACCCACAATTTCATCAATCAAATCAATGAAGAAACAGTTATCACTTGCCTTTGGGTATGTCATAGCCTTTAGCACATTAAAGACCACTTCTTCTCCTTGGACTCTCAGCTTTAATTCACCCTTCTGAACATCGATCAAGGCTTGGCCAGTTGCCAAGAATGGTCTCCCAAGAATGATTGGGACATTGCTATCTTCTTCCATATCCAAAATAATGAAATCACCTGGAAAGATGAACTTGTCAACTTTAACTAACACATCCTCAATGACTCCTCTAGGATGAGCTAGTGACCGATCCGCCAATTGGAGAGTTACCGTGGTTGGCTTTGCTTCACCCAACTGCAATCTTTTAAACACTGATAGAGGCATCAAGTTAATGCTGGCTCCCAAGTCACATAGTGCATTTATTCCTTCAATTCTCCCAATAGTACAAGGAATAGTGAAACTCCCTGGATCTCTGAGTTTGGGAGGGAGTTTCTTCTGTAGAATGGCGCTGCACTCTTCAGTTAGAGCCACTGTCTCATAATCCTCCATCTTTCTCTTCTTTGACAGAATCTCCTTCATGAACTTCACATAACTTGGCATCTGCTCTAAAGCTTCAGCAAAGGGAATGTTAATGTGAAGTCTTTTGAAGACTTTTAGGAATTTGGTGAACTGCTTGTCTAGACTTGACTTTCTGAGCCTCTGAGGATAGGGTATTTTCACATGGTGATCAATGCTAATAGGTGGAGACTTTTGTGGTTGTGTTGGGCTGTCAGTAGCCTTCTCTGCTGTTGGTGTTGGGGTTGGCATTGGTTGAGCTTTATTCTCCTTGTCTCCATCAGCTGGTTGTGGCAATTCAGGACCATCATAATTCTTACCGCTTCTCAGGGTAATTGCTTTGCAGTTTTCTTTGGAATTGACTTCAGTTGTGCTAGGCAAATTCCCTTGAGGACGGGTTGCTACCTGAGTTCCTAGTTGGCCCATCTGAGTCTGCAGGTCTTTGATTGAAGATCTAGTTTCAGTCATGAATTGTAGCAATAAATCTGTTTGCAAACTAGAATTTCCACCAGAGGCTTGTTGCTGATTAAACTGTTGGTTCTGTGTCTGGTTCTGATTTCGTTGCTGATAGAACCCACTGTTTCTTCGGTTACCACCTTCGTTGAACCCATAGTTGTTGTTGTTATTCTGCGAAAAATTTCCAATGGCTTTAGCTTCATCCATTGGCAAATCATCCACGTCTGCTTGACACTCTGAAAAGTGATGACTTCCTCCACATAACTCACAAACAACTTGGGCTTGTTTAGCTTGCCCTGCAATTAGCTTTGTCAATGCCTCAACCTGAGCTGTCAACTTTGTGATGGCATCAACCTCTAACACACCAGCTACCTTCTTAGTTTGACTCCTTTCAGTTGGTCACTGCTGATTGTTTAGAGCCATCTCCTCCAATAGATCGTAAGCCTCATTAGCACTCTTTCTCATAAAGGCTCCACCAGCTGCTGCATCTATCAGAGTTCTAGTGTTACCAACCAACCCGTTGTAGAAATTGTGGACCAGCATCCACTTCTCTATACCATGATGAGGGCACTTTCTGATCAGATCTTTAAACCTCTCCCAAGACTCATGGAGAGATTCATTATCTTGTTGGCAGAAGTTGTTGATTTCTCCTCGCAGCTTTGCAGACTTAGCTGGAGGAAAGAACTTTGACAAGAATTTTGTTGCCAGATCATTCTAGGTGGCTATAGAGTTGGGTGGCAAGGAGTTTAACCAACTCTTGGCTCGTTCTCTGAGCGAGAATGGGAACAGTCTCAGTCGAATGACATCATCACTAACTCCATTAACTTTAAAAGTTTCACAAAGTTCCATGAAGTTAGAGAGATGCAGATTAGGATCTTCAGAAGGGAGGCCACCAAACTGAACTGACGACTGCACCATTTGAAGTATGGAAGGTTTTATCTCAAAGTTATTCGCATCCACTGCCGGTGGCCTGATAATGACTGCACTCCCGTCAGAGTAGGGAGAATGTAATCTCTCAAGCTATAGCCATTAGCTTGATCTTCCACGACGCCACCATTATTACCGTTATTACCTCCATTGTTTGCAATATTAGCATTCACATTAGCAGCCATGATTTCTGAAGTTTCAGCAGTTGCTGAAACTCCTTCTTGCCTCTTGTTCTTTCGGTTTCTCCTACAAGTTTTCTCGATTTCAGGATCAACTGGTAATATGATTGCTTGTCCTTGACGGCGCATACACTTAGGATTCCTGAAATAGATCAAGAAAATATTGCAAGAAAAAGGTTAGAAAATCAGCAAGAGAAAATATACCAAAGTAGAAGTTAGTATAATTTTGTGTAATATTAATCTTTAAACAATTCCTCGGCAACGGCGCCAAAAACTTGTTACGAATTTTATGTTTATTACGCAAGTGTACGCAATCAAGTAGTATCTCACGCAAGTGAGGTCGAACCACAGGGAATTGGATTAAGTACTACTAAACTATACTTATTATTCTATTTGGTAAAATAATAATTTTGCAATTTAAAAGTAAATAACTCAGAAAATTAAAGAGAAAATAAACGAGGATTAATCAAGATGAGAGATTAGGGAGGTGAATCCTGTTGATAAGTTACCAATGTTAATACCTAATTGCTATCCTTATCTCAATGTGAAAGACAGATTATAAATTAACCTAACTCTTTTCAGATCTTTAGGTTCTAAATAATATGTTCTCTAATTAACTTCTTAATTAAATCAACACAAAAATCAGCATTAAGCAATAATCTATTGGTCACTGAGGCTATGTAAATACTTTCTTTTCACATCAAAACCTAGACTATCCAATTTTAGCATTCTCAATTCTCACTTTTCAGATTTCGAATTGAGATCATTAAACATGTAAAAGGTGATCAAGCTTGCAAATGGAATTAAACACAAATATAGATAGTATTCACACATAAGATGAAGGAATGACAATTATTTATTAACTAGGCATAAACTTAAACAACATTCATCATCCTCCCTTATTGGGAAATTTAGTTCAACATAACTCTAAAAACATCCATGATTAATTCAGAAACAAAACTAAACATAAAAGAAGAAATTAAGGGTAAAAGAAAGAAACTAGAAGGTGATATCGCTCCGGGTCTTCAAGATAGCTTCCTCTCCACTTGCATCCACTATTTAGGTCTATTTCTGCTTACTCTGACCTTCAGTGTCGTATTCTTTATATAGGGATGAGAGGTGTGCCTCCAATTTGAGAAAAAATCAAAATTAGGTCAAATCTGCGATTTCCGTACCTAGTCGCGACTAGCATTTAAGCTGGTCCCGACTACAGGCAAACCTCGAAAATCAGAGGTTCTGCCAAATCTCGAAGTCGCGACCAGAGTCGCGACCAGGAAAAAGGGTCGCGACCTGGCTCTCTGGAGGTCGCGACTACTGACGCGTCTGGAGCCGAATTTTCCAATTTTTTTCCAGTTTGTCCCAGTTTTTCGCCATTTGACTGAATTTGAACTTTAACACCCAGGGAACCTGAAATAATGAAAATCAAGCGTAAAACTGCTCCAAAAGACACCAATAGACGAGAAAATGCTAACTTTAAATACCTGAAACATAGGCTAAATATAACCTAACAATGGCCTCCTTCCACCATCTTCCAAATAACTTGGAGAAAGATTTTTTTTCTAGCCATTGATTATCAAAACGGAAAGGGTTCGGACCCCATCTCGGAGGATTTGAGTCAATCACGACCGGACTGTGGTCTGACACTAGCCTCACCAGCATTTCTTATCTGAGAAACGGATAAATGATGTTCCAGTTATTGGTGAATAGAAATCTATCCAGTCTACTGCAAACTGGAGATGCTCTAAAGTTCGACCAAGTGAAACTCCCATTCTCTAGCTTGGGGTCAATCAAACGTAATTCGCGTATCAAGCCATCGAATAGTTTCATACTCCTTGTGCAGGAGCTACTATTAAATTTCTCCCCAGGTCTCCTAGTCACATTAAAATCTCCCGACACACCACGAATCTCCACAGATCGCGCTTAAACCTGCTTATTCATCCCAGAATACAGGTCGAAGTTTATAAGAACACGGGCCATACACCCCAGAAAACCACCAAGGATCCTTACCTTCAGCTTTAATCAAAACTGAAATGGAGAAGTCACCACAAGTGAATCAAGAACCGAGATGGTCCTAGTATCCCATATTAATAAAGTTCCCCCCGATCTACCGCTGGCTGGAATAAGTATCCAAGCTTTGAACCTGGGTCACCAAATACTGCCAATGAATCTTCTATCCACTAATGCCCTCTTCACTTCTTGTAAAATAACCAAGTCTGGATTAGCCTTACAAATCGTTGCTTTGATAGCATGTCTTTTACCCTTATCCCCACTACCCTTTATGTTCCATGTAAAAATCTTCATAATGAATCTATGGAGGCCCCTGACTTTTTGTAACTTTTCTCATAGTTCACATTGACGGTTAATTTTCTTAGTTCTCTTTGTTTCTTCCTTTCACACTTTTCTTCTTCTCCCTGTTGATCACCATCTTCTATCTCTTGTGAGATAGCCACACCAACTTCATCCATAGATTCAATGATCTTTGCCCGAGAGAATGCATCTTTCTTAACTTCGATTGCGTCACCCAGTTTCTCTTCACCTACTTCCTGCCTTGGTGAACCTTCAACCTCCATTTTCCACAACTCGTTAATGTTGTATAGTATATCCTCGGGTTCTTCTCCTACGTCTTGCTCTATGTCTTCTCCTTCCCCTTCTGAATCCTCATCCTCCGAACTCATGTCTAGGAACTCAACTTCCTTTGGATCCTCATCATCTTCCTCGAATTCAAAAGAAGAATTTTCTGCATTGTAGTGGCTCACACAATCATGACTAACAGACTTTCTTCTGTTATACACCATAGTGATTGCAGGTCTGATTTCCTCCTCTTGTACCATCTCCCTCTCAAAGTGTAGTACTGGTTGTGTAGCTCTTCTTTTCTCCAGAGCAAAGTCTTCCCAAAATTGTATTATCGCCTTTGTGAAATTCTCACGAGCTTTAGGATTGATTGATCGTAGTCTGCCTTTAAAGAATTCATGCACTATTTGTTCTGGGATCATCTTTCTGAGCAAAGTTTTTCCCTCTCTTCTGGCCCCATTAAAATCACTGAACACCATACTCTCCGTCCTTTGATTTAAGAAATTTCGGGAGCCAAAGTTTTGGTCCCATCTAATGTTAAAAGGACCCTTATGAAAATACCATAGGTCCCCCAATTGAGTATAAAAAATCGGCCCACACCAATAAGTAATATTCCTATCTGAAACATGGATAGGATTATTCTTTAAAGGTCCATTAATGTACCGACCCATCTCATCATTCAAAATTGGGGCCATAGCAATTCGGCCCATCACCCCCAAGCCCAACTTTGGATGTTCACTTTTGTCAACAGTTTGACAACTGTTATCTAAATTGATATAATCATCAAAGCTGGGATTTCTACTAACACGTGGCACCCTTAGACTTCTCCATAGGCCGTTAAATATAGTAGGGAGACTCACCACCTTCCCCTGCTCACGAAGGCACAATTCAGAGGCTTCGTAAGGATTGAGACCTAGGATACAGTCTTATGATTCGGCCGCCGAACCATCTCCACAGGTCAATAATATTTTTTTTGGGTGTAGAGCCCTAGGCTATGCTACGTCCTTCACCATCCCCTAATTTCCCCCATATCCCGACTTCTCCGGCTCCGATAGTGACTATTGGAATTATTTTACCAGGATCTAGATTTACTACCAAGTATGTTTGATTAACATCCTAATATGAATTCTAAAACAATGAAAATAAACACATAAGAGTTTAAGAAAACCTTACATTGGGTGCAACGGAATATTATGACTCCTTCCATTCAGATCTCTAGCCCTTGATTCCTTTCTGTAGCGGAGCATTATCAAGATCTGAATCTGGATCTCCTTCTTTCCTTCTTTGATGCTGATTTTCCACAGTCTTACATACTATGACTGAGGTACCACTTGATGTGTGTGGGTACTACTCTATCACTCAAGGGAATTTCAAAATTTTGAAGAGAAGAAAAGAGAAAAGAAAGTGGCAGCTCAGGAATTCTCTCTGAAAAGAATGAGATGCAATTATGTGTTGTTTCCTGAAGCCATAACTTTCTATTTATAGAATTCCCTCTAGGTTTAGGTTAGAATTGTGTGGCATTAAAATAATAGAAAAATAAAATGGTAAAAGGCTTTGCATAGTGGGCAGCCATTTAAGGAAACTGGGCCTCACTTTGCAACTTTCCCATTTTGTTATTTTTCATTCCCATTTTCTCAAAACTGCCAATTTTCTCATTTAACCACATAAATGTCAAAACTAATTATTTAATCACTATAATTAATTATTAAATAATATATTGTCATTTATTTTATTTATTAATAAAAACCAATCAAAGTTTCCCAATTAATAAATATACCCTTTAAACTCTCTATTTACTGTTTTACGCTTGCCTAGTGAAAATTCATAAAGTAGACATAGTCTAACTTTAGAATTATAATTGATTAATTAAAATCAATTAACTGAGTCTTACAAGCAGTATGGTCTCAACTAGTATGGGGACCATGGGTCTATATAACCGAGCTTCCAATAAGTCGAACTGAATTTACCAAGTAAATTCCCTAACTTATTAATTCCTTATTGAATCCACACTTAGAACTTGGAATTGCACTCTCAGTCATATAGAACGCTCTATATGTTCCATGATATAGACACGTCATTAGTTATCCATTGTTATAACCCTAATGTGATCAATGACCCTCTAATAGATGATCTACATTGAAAAGGCACTAAGTTACCGTTACACCTTCAATGTATTTTATCCTTAAAACACTTAGCTCCGTATAAATGATATTTCAGCAAAGTGAAATGAGATCTCCACCATTGATCTCTATTTAACCAAGCTCGAAGGATATCATCATTTCACTTCTAAATTCCTATAGAAGTTATAGATTCCATATTTATGGTAGCGCTCCCACTCAATTATACTATCATGTTCCCAAAATGTACGTATCACCCTGACCCAAAAGTAGGCTTAACTAACAAATCAAAGAACATGTATAGTACTCTTGAGATCGAACCTAACCATATCAGGATTAAGATCATTTGATCTAGGATCAACAGGTGATATTGAATTGAATAGATATTACGGTAAGTTTTAATATATCTAATCAAAGTTCAATATCGGTCCCTTCCGATGTATACTCCATACATCCGATACTGGTAAACTTTGCCAATGTCCTGGAAAAGACATAACACTTTTCCAAGGTGCAAGAATACCTATTGCTGATTATACCATGTCAGTCTAAATCCAGTGTTCTAACAAATCAGGGAATAAACTTTCGAACATATAATTAAGATTATATTCCACTGTGCTGACAACACTATAATCATTAACAAATCCATATGTTCTGGACTTAAATAGAATTCATACATTATATATATATGATCATGAAATAAATCATGTGCACCATGCAACATAAAATGTTATTTCTGATCTTTATTAATAAGTTAATCTGATTATATTGAAATGGGTTTTATTTAGGGCACAAAACCCAACAAACTCCCACTTGCACTAATATAAAACAAAATATGCATTTCAAATAATCATTAACACCTTGATATACAAATCAAGTGTAGTAGTAGTAAACTCCTCGTAATAGGATCTGACAGGTTGAATTAACAACAACCTTTTCTCCACCATTACTTTCCCATAATCACAAAATCCTTGATATTGTGAAATTCCTCTCTATATGTCTACTCTTTTGGGATACTGGATTCTATACCTTTGGCAACTACTTTTGGTTAATCAGGAAATTAACACTAGTAGTTAAGACAAGTTGGAACGGTGCCACAATTATATAGACCTTTCCTTAGACTGAATAAGTACCTTTCCTGCAACTTTAACATTCAGTCTCTCTCTGGTAGACTAAGAGATTTCATATAGGTTTTTACACTTCTCTAAAATCACTACTCCACCCCCAGAGTAATCACCATCTTATCAGCAGACTTTCTAGCACAAAGGTAAGTCTTGAAATCTAATGTGGTGTAGTCTAAGAGTTTTTAACACACCCTTATTGACTAACATATAGTTCCTCTTCTTAATCTTAAAATTTACTTGATTGTCTTCCAATGTTCTTCTCCTGGATTAATCTGATACCTACTCATTACTCCCACTCAACAGCAAGTGTCTGGTCTAAGGCATACAAAAGCATATCTGAGACCTCTCACTGTTGATTTAAGAAATTCTTTCATGGCTTTATCTTTTCTGGAATAGTTGAAACTTTTCCTTAGATAAATAAAGTCTATGCTTAGAAGTTGTGAAGCTTCTATAGATTTCCATTAGAAAGGAAATGCTTCAGCATCTTACTAAAGTAAGTTGCTTGCATTAGAGTAAGTAATTACCAGGTATACCACAAGCCATAGGTTTAGATATACTCAAACCTATAATACTAGGACCAGGAAGTTTTGTTAAATCCATTGAATAGACTTTATTAACAAAAATTTCCTTTAATGTCCTTGTAATAGAAAACTTTAGGTTACTCCATGTGAATGGATTAAACCATAGTTCTCTTGGCTTTCTTCTTAGTTTCTTATCTTGACAATCCATTACTTGTTTAAACTCACAATGGATTTTAATCACTAGTGTCTTCCAAGTCATAAGAAGGTAAAGTTCCTTCAAACTCTCCCACTACGACAAGGTACCATGAATTATGTCTAAGAAAACTAAAGGCTATTGACCTCTTCGGTTGTGTTAAGACAACAGAGGCACTGGGATCATCTTGTAACGAATAAGATGATAGAACACTTATGGAATCAAGAAAAAATTATCTCCTTTATTTGCTACTTTATTTTCAGACTTAGTCATTTTCTTAAAAAAGTAGTATTTGTTTAAACAAACACTTTCTTATCTAATGACTATGGGATGATCCACCCCTAATCACTTAGAATAGCTAACAAACATGCAAACCAGGGTTAGCAGTTCTAGCTTTTCTTAAGATTTCGATTAGGTCATCCATGAATCTAGTAATGATTTACATTAAGTATACAACCACTGCATCATTTGGAAATTATATTACCATAGAACGATTTAGGCAACGATTAGTAACTAATTATCAATATGCAAATTGAATTTCTAGGGAGGTAAGTTTGGATATAATTCAAAAATCAAATTAATGATCTTTGAACTGCATATCTACTAACTTTTTCTCCACCCCTATCAGTTCGCAAGATCTTTAACCACTTACCATTGCTAGAAATTCATGAAAATTTTTCAAACATTTCAAATTTCTTTTGCATAAGGTAAAATCTAGAGTGATCGTTTTAAGAATACAACGAAAACTCATATCCACCCCTGAATGTACATCCATCTGCGAATGAGATGAACTTAATTTCAGTGGATATAGGCATATTAACTCTTTGCAGAGAATGATCTTGTCAAAACCACTATGAACAAGATACAAATGCCATAGATTTATAAAATATGTGGTTGTATCTTTTGATGACTTAAGTTTAGTTACATCAAAGAGTTCTTAGAATAGTGCAAGTGGATTCTGGTCACAGAATACTAAACTCATACAGTTTGAATCTATTGAAAGAAAATGGTTATTAAACACTTGTGAAAGTGTAACTGTATAATGAGTAATTCTTTCTTGGACCACCACTACTAATTTAACTCAATGATTTGCCTATACGAGTAGGAGATTTCTAAGATTGAGGATTTATATCATTTTGTGATAGAATTCCGGCAATATAATCATATGCGTCATTTAATATAGAATGACATAAAATGATTTATAGACCATTCATCCAATGATATGTTATTAAGCTGATTCGAAATGAATAAGCTAAGAGGAATTAGGATAATTTCGTTATAAATAAGAATCCAACGATGCTCCGATTAGCGAGAGTCAAAGTAATCTTATTTATACAATCTTCTTGTTTCATATTGTAAAATACTAGTCTAAGGTGTCATCAATTGATGAACAGCTAGATGTTGCATATACAATATTTATCTTTCGAGATCTAACACTATTATGTTAGTCTAATGGTGAAAATCCATTAGGGATTTATCTCATTAGAAAAACAAACCAAGTTAGACCAACAATGAAGATTCGAAATTAAACTACAATTTAATAACAGAAAATAACATGGTTCAATATAAATTCATACACAATTCAGAAATTATTAAACATGTAGCAAGTAGGAATGACAAGTGAAAATACTAAAACATACAATCCTAAATAATTTCCAAGGTCTTCAACAAACTGATATCAGTGTCCCGTTTAGGCGAGAGTCAGTGATACCATCCATTGAATAGAGTTGTCAGCTCATCTAAAATGATAAACATTCTAGCAACCTTTTATTCGATCAAGATTGGAATCCGCGTTGTCCCGTTTTAGGCGAGAGTCAAGGCTATTCTATCTTATGAGCTTCCACCATTGTTTCATATTCTTGCAAGTCTTATACAGTCGCCACCGTTAGGGTGATCAATACTATATAAAAAAACTTACAAGACTACTTATCTTTCGAGATTAAACGGTGCTAACTTGCTAACGAACGTTCCTCCATTAGGGAGGATTACTCACTAAAATAATAGCTATGTAAAACAAACAATGGAGATCGAATATCCTAATAGTAAAGCTCATTATTTAATGAAGGTTGTATTTTCTCCTAATATTTATTTTAATCAATTTATTTTAAATATATATTTATTTATTTAATAAAAATTTCGAATTTAGAATGAAAAATTCTAAATATAAATTTTAATTTAATATTTATAAATTATACTTAGATGGATATAAAAATAACATGAATTATTTCCATCTTGGTAATAATTTCCATAAATATTTAGAAAATTATTCAATTTAAGTTGTTTCAAAATTAATTTAAATTAATTTACAACTCAAATTTAATTTTCTATAAATATATATTGCATTTCGAAAAAATGAAGTGTATAGGAATACTACTTTCGAAAATGCTTTAAAATAAAATAAAAATAAATCCTGGAAAAATTATCTTAATTTTATGTTGGCCCAAAATTAATAAAAATTAATTTTCAACAAAAAATATAATTTTTCTATTTAATTAAATATCTAAGAAAATTTTCAAATATTTAAGTATCATGATTAAAAAAAACAACTTAAATATTAATTTTCTATTTAATTAAATACACTAGAAAAATACTTCAAGCAAAACAGATAATAACTATCTAGACTTTCATTGACTAATTTATTCAATTTCTAATTATATTATATTTTAGTTCATTTAATTTAAATAATCATTAAATGAAAAAATCATTGATTTAAGTTGGTCCAAAATTAAATAAATAATTTTCAACTTTAATCTATTTTTCAAATAAAATTCGAAATTTTTGCATTAAAGAAATGCAATTTCGAAATTGTGGGAAAAAGATTAATAAAATAAAATAAAATATATTTTGAAAATTATTCAGATTTAAGTTATTCTGAAATAAGATTCCAAACTTAAGATAATTTTCAACTTTAATTAAATAACATGAAAATAACAATATTAAAGTATCATGATGAAAATCAACTTAATTATTGAAATTTTTAATTTAATTAAATGTATTAAATTCAAGAAATAAATAATTAAGTATAGAGGAAACTTAATTGTTAATTCTAGTTTAATACTAGGAAAATATACTAAACTTAGATTGTACCAAAATTAATTATGAAACAATTAATTTCACAATCAATAATATTTTCCTATTTAATATTAGAAATAATAACTAGTATAGAAATAACTATCTAGAATATATATCATTAACTAAGTGTTTTTCTACAATTAACTTTAAAATATTAAATAAAAAATAAATTTCATATATTTTAAAAGTTAATTATGTTGCTAATTCAATTTTCATTACGTTAGACTAATATAATTAACCTAATACAATTATTTAAATAAGGCAAATAGGCATTCACAATTGGGGTAGTTCATGTGAGGGGGAGCTGGGTTCAGTATGTCGTACCCACTTCTATTGGCCCCCAACTCTCACACAAGCCCCAAAAGAGAGGAATTTAACCTTTAAATAAATAATTATTATTCATTGAATAAGCCCAAATCTAATTGGGCCTAAATAAATTTGCTTATGTCAAAATTTATTTATTCCTATATGCATCTAAGCCCAATAGCAAACATATAGGCTCACACAGGTCAAATGATTTGGATGGGCCCTATCATGTTACTAAGTTTACACAGATGAAAGAAGTACAAAATTTACCTTGGACTATGATTAAAATCAGATCATTGGATCTGTCAATAAGTTAATCATAGCAATTAATTTAGATCAGATAAATAATATGTTTGTTAAAAAAAATTTGAATAAACAATATAAAATTAAACAAACATTGTCCATGTAACAAATATGAAATAAGATATTAATATAATTAAATTATTATTCTTAAACTAACCAATTAAATTTTAAAAATTTAGGGTTGTTAAGACAAACCCTAAAAATCTCAAAATAAAGGAAACTAATTTTAAAATATCTAGGTTTATTTGAATCAAATTAAATTAAATATCTAATAAGATCAATGATTTGAAAAGAAAGAATCTTCAATATCACTTTCAGATCTTATAATTTAATAAAATAAACCAATTTTAAAATATATTTAGTTAGATAATTATTAATTTGGGAATAAAAAATGAATAATAATTACCATAATTATATGTCAAAATATCTCAAATTAAGCAACATTCAAATTTCTACAAAAATATCTAAGTTATTTAAATATTTAAGATATGATTTATAAATTTTCAATAAGGAAAAAATGATATATATATAGATATATATAGAAAAATATCATTTTTAAACTTATAATTTATAAATAATTAAATATTTAACAAAATAACAAACTTTTAAATTTGAAAATATTATGGTAAGTGTATCTATAAAAATATCTATATTAATTTCAAATTTATTAATTATTTAATTTGTCATATAAGATAATTTTAATATAATATTTTAAAGAAAAAGACAAAGTTATCTTTTAATTTAAAATATGTTAAATATCAAAATTTCTAATCTTATAATTAAATATTAAAGAAGTTAACAAATTTTTAAATCTGACCATAATAGGAAACATTTAAAATTGGAAATATTCCAAATTGGAAAAATCTAAAATTAGAAATATTTGGGAAACAATATTTTTGGGGAAAAACCCACAAAATTCGCAATTTGTAGGGGCAGCCAGGATAGGCCGCATGCAGCAGCCATGATTTCCAATCTTCCAAAATTCATATCTTTCTCAATTTTTATCGTAATCGAGTTCCGTAAAAAGCAAAATTGCATAATTTTTCACAAGGAATCCAAATAAAATATTTTCAAAAATAGAAAAAATATTTTTCATGAAAAAAATTCGTACAGTAAAAACTTTCATCACAAAAACACATAAACCAACATGAAACCATCCAAATCAACACATAACATATAAAACATCGTTTTAATTCATATTACATGAAAGTAAATCATTACCATGGCTCTGGTGCCAGTTGTTAGAATTATTTTACCAGGATCTAGATTTACTACCAAGTATGTTTGATTAACATCCTAATATGAATTCTAAAACAATGAAAATAAACACATAAGAGTTTAAGAAAACCTTACATTGGGTGCAGCGGAATATTATGACTCCTTCCATTCAGATCTCTAGCCCTTGATTCCTTTCTGTAGCATAGCATTATCAAGATCTGAATCTGGATCTCCTTCTCTCCTTCTTTGATGCTGATTTTCCATAGTCTTACATACTATGATTGAGGTACCACTTTATGTGTGTGGGCACTACTCTATCACTCAAGGGAATTTCAAAATTTTGAAGAGAAGAAAAGAGAAAAGAAAGTGGCAGCTCAGGAATTCTCTCTGAAAAGAATGAGATGCAATTGTGTGTTGTTTCCTGAAGTCATTACTTTCTATTTGTAGAATGCCCTCTAGGTTTAGGTTAGAATTGTGTGGCATTAAAATAATGGAAAAATAAAATGGTAAAAGGCTTTACATAGTGGGCAGCCATTTAAGAAAACTGGGCCTCACTTTGCAACTTTCCCATTTTGTTATTTTTCATTCCCATTTTCTCAAAATTGCCAATTTTCTCATTCAACCACATAAATGTCAAACCTAATTATTTAATAACTACAATTAATTATTAAATAATATATTGTCATTTATTTTATTTATTAATAAAAACTAATCAAAGTTTCTCAATTAATAAATATACCCTTTAAACTCTCTATTTACTGTTTTACGCTTGCTTAGTGAAAATTCATAAAGTAGACATAGTATAACTTTAGAATTATAATTGATTAATTAAAATCAATTAACTGAGTCTTACAAGAAGCATGGTCTCAACTAGTATGGGGACCATGGGTCTATATAACCGAGCTTCCAATAAATCATGTGAACCATGCAACATAAAATGTGATTTCTGATCTTTATTAATAAGTAAATCTGATTATATTGAAATGGGTTTTATTTAGGGCACAAAACCCAACAGTGACCCCCCCAGAGAACTCGATTCTCTAGGGAGATCACCCACCGCCTCGTCATCATATTTTATCCTTAAAACACTTAGCTCCTTATAAATGATATTTCAGCAAAGTGAAATGAGATCTCCACCATTTATCTCTGTTTAGCCAAGCTCGAAGGATATCATCGTTTTATCTTCTAAATTCCTATAGAAGTTATAGATTCCATATTTATGGTAGCGCTCCCACTCAATTATACTATCATGTTCCCAAAATGTACGTATCACCCTGACCTAAAAGTAGGCTTAACTAACAAATCAAAGAACATGTATAGTACTCTTGAGATCGAACCTAACCATATCAGGATTAAGATCATTTGATCTAGGATCAACAGGTGATATTGAATTAAATAGATATTACGGTAAGTTTTAATATATCTAATCAAAGTTCAATATCGGTCCCTTCCGATGTATACTCCATACATCCGATACTGGTAAACTTTGCCAATGTCCTGGAAAGGACATAACACTTTTCCAAGGTGCAAGAATACCTATCGTTGATTATACCATGTCAGTCTAAATCCAGTATTCTGACAAATCAGGGAATAAACTTTCGAACATATAATTAAGATTATATTCCACTGTGCTGACAACACTATAATCATTAACAAATTCATATGTTCTGGACTTAAATAGAATTCATACATTATATATATATATGATCATGAAATAAATCATGTGAACCATGCAACATAAAATGTTATTTCTGATCTTTATTAATAAGTAAATCTGATTATATTGAAATGGATTTTATTTAGGGCACAAAACCCAACAGTGACCCCCCCAGAGAACTCGATTCTCTAGGGAGATCACCCACCGCCTCGTCATCATCTGCAACATCTTTCTCAACTCCTTCAGTCGCTACCCCATCACCAAACGCCTTCCTGTACTCGACATCTTGAGACCAGCAAGTCAATTGGTTGGGTCTCTCAACTCCATCGTGTCTCTCGTCACTACCTGCCTCCCCCACCGTTTCATCTTCATCCCTATCGTCTTCTCCATCTTCTTTTTCTTCTTCAGTATTTGTTTCCCCATCACCAAGCCACTTATCATGATAAAAGTCTTGATACCAACAGGTATTGAAACATCCATGAAATCTGTAACTTAAGTCATTAAGCTTAAAAAGCTTTAATTCGAGATTCATGTTACCATGATTGAGAGATATGGTTTCAGGAATGAATCCGAAGTCATCACCCATCAATTGAAGCCTTAAGTGAGACAAGAAACTAGCCTCAGCGGTATCTTTGTCAACATCCAATAGTCCACCACATCTTGCCCCAATCTTCCTAAAAGATTTCATGTTCAAGAGATTCAGCGGCAGCCCTTGAATCCCAATCCAGGGTCCTCTGCATTCTACCTTCACATTATCCTTCTTATTTTCCCAACTCCATGGTAAAAAAGTGACTAAAGATTGAGCCCCAGGAACTCTCATACTATGCATCTTAATAAGCTCATCCCTTTCCAACTCATTCTTACACCATATTATACATCTATCATCAAAAAGTTAGCTAACCACTAGTTTCCGCTCCAGTTCTCTAGATAGATTGTAGAATATAGTGCACCAATCAGCATGAGTGTTATTCCTAGTGAGGATGATTGCCAAATTCCACTCTTTGGACAAAGCCTTGGAGCGCATATATTCAAAAAAAATCAGCTGAACAAATCTTTTCCTTGGATAGAAATTCTTGAGTTTGAATCCAGGGTTAATTTCTGGGTATAAGTCTTTCCATTCAATCCTACCGCTGTCGCGTTTCCTTATGGTTCCCTTGGTCTTCACGGTATTGTGTTGAGTATTCAGCATAGGTCCCCTCGTCTGCTTCACAACATCGGCCCAAGAACGCTGAGTCGTGGACATCCCTGCCTTCGGATTGACTTTGACCAGGCTGCTTTGTTCGATAGATCCTCTCGTCTTTCTTTTAATAATCCCATTGAGACACTCTTTAAGTTCTGACCAGCCCTTCGCCTTGTCTTCTTCTGGTACGATGATCATCTTAAGCCTGTTGTTTCTTAGCATTGAAATTTTCAGAAAACACCCTTTAACATTTGCAAAGCATTCCAGTAGACAACTTATAGTGCTGTTTCTGAAAAAACGCTTGAGATTGACTCTTTGTGTCCCTGTTTTTTTATAAAGCTCCTCCAAAGTGACAACCATCCAATCCACTCCATCTATAGTTACTGCAACTTCATATCCGAACAGTCTAGTTCTTTCACATATGCGGACAGACCCTCCATCATTTGTCAAAGTTAACATAAACACTTTGTGTTTAGTTCGAAAACTCTAGTACTTATGGATATTCTGATCCACAGAAGTACCAAGAGGATTTTTCCAGCCAAAACCAGTAGGGTAATGGCCTTGTTTCTTCCCAAAACCAGTGGGGTTCTGGTGCCTTCCATGGCCAGAAGGGCCATGGAACCCCTCGTTAGCATGGGCACAATTTTCAAGAAGAAGAGAGAGGAGAGAGCATGCAGAGAGAATTTTTTTAATACTTAATTTTTTTTTTTTTTTGAAAATGACTATTAATGGTAACATACTTCAATAAGTTCTCTTTAATTTCTCTTTGCAGAGAAATTCATAGGCCAAATCTGCATTCTAGTAATAACTAGTAATAACTGGATTACAAAGAAATTATAGAGAAAATTGTCCCTGGAACACAATCGAGTTGCAAGACTTTAGGAACAAAGCTTCTCTCAAGTTTATAAAATTGAACCATATATAGTAAACCAGCCAATAACGACATTAACTGTCTTGACATTCTGCATTACCAAGCCTTGAACAAGACACTAGTTACTTGTAACCAATTACCACAACATATTAATGTGTAACAAACCAAAAGAGAAAGCTAGTCAGTGTTGTTTGCTTTGCTATTTTTTTTTCTTTTTATTATTTGTTTGGAGCATGTGGTAGACATTCACACTTAATTGGTTAAAGAGATAAGCTTCCTTAATTTCTCTTTGTAAAGAAATTCATAGGCCAAATCTGCATGCCAGCCAGACTTTGTAACATTATGTAGAAGTTATTTCATGTCTAAAGAAAATGCAGGTAAATTAATTAAAACATGTCATGATCATCTACACTTGATTAGTTATGCATCAGTTTGAACATTTTTGGTGAAATTTTATGTGTACATAAAGCCTTAAGTAATTTGGATAGCAATACAATTACAAACTATTTCAACACTTCAAAACAATACATAGTTTAATATTGAAAAAAAACAAAAGTCTAGTATTGACTTATTATAATCAAGCAAAGGTTCAACATTCACTTTTATCCTCATAATTAGCACATTATAGGAGAACCATTACAAAATTCTGACATAGATTCAAATTACTACATATATGATATATGTGTTGGGTTTTATGCTCTAAATAAAACTCCATCTCAATGTAATCTATTTTATTCAACATCAATAAAGAAACAGAAGTATTTTTCATTCATTTGTGTATGTTTTGGTTCACTTTATCAATTGCTTGTCTATTTGATTTATAAATTCATCTTAAACCCTTTTCACATACTTGATCTTGTTTATTGTGTTGTCATCACATTAGAAAGTAAACATGACTATGTGAATAAAGTTTCCTAGATTTATCAGACACAGGGTTTTACTGATATGATAATCTACAACAAGAGTTTACTTGCATTTGGAGAAATGCAATGTTCTTTCCAGAACATTGGTTAAAGTAAAGCTCAGGTTGGATGCATGGAGTATGCATCGGAAGGGACTGATATTGAACTTTGACTTAGATTTAATTAAACTTACCGTAAAATCTATTCAAGTCAATATCGCCTAGTTGATCCTAGATCTAATGTTCTTAATCCTGTTATGATTAGGCTCAATCTTGAGAGGCTATTCGTGTTCTTTGATTTGTTAGTTAAGCCTACTTTTAGGTCAGGGTGATACGTACATTTTGGGAACACGGTAGTGCAATTGAGTGGGAGCGCTAACATAAACATGGAATCTATAGCTTCTATCTGGCGAATAGTAAGCAAAGGATGATCTCCTTCGAGCTTGACCAAACGAACATAAATGGTGGAGTACTCATTTCACATAAGCTGAAATATCATTTATAAAGGGTCAAGTGTTTTAAGGATAAAATTCATAGTAGGGTGTTACGGTAATCTAATCCCTTTACAGTGTAAATCATTCATATAGAGGATCATTGATCAAATTAGGATTATAACAATGAATAACTAATGATGCGTCTATATGGTGGAACATATAGAGCATTCTATATACTGAGAGTGCAATTCTAAGTTCTATGCGTGGATTCAACGAAGAATTGATAAGTTAGTCAATTTTAGTGATAAATTCTTGATCTACTTATTGGAAGCTCGGTTATATAGACCCATGGTCCCCGCACTAGTTGAGATAATATTGTTTGTAAGACTCATGTAATTGGTTTTGATTAATCAATTATAATTCTCAAAATTAGACTATGTCTATTTGTGAAATTTTCACTAAGTAAGGGCGAAATTGTAAAGAAAGAGTTATTAGGGGCATATTAGTTAATTATGATACTTTGTATGGTTCAATTAATAAATATGATAAATGACAATATTATTTAATAATTATTTATAGTTATTAAATAGTTAAAATTGGCATTTAAATGGTTGAATTAGAAAATTGGCATTTTTGAGAAAATCAGATACAAAAGTGTTAAAACTGCAAAATTGTAAAAAGTGAGGCCCAAACCCAATAAGCCATGGCCGGCCACTTTTATAGGAGTTTTACCTTTGATATTTTCATTATTTTAATGCCAAATAATTCAAACCTAACCCTAGCGGAATGCTATAAATAGGTAGTGAAGGCTTCAGGAAAATGACACACTTTTCATTCTATTAAAACCTGAGCCTCTCTCTCTACCTTGGCCGCCACTCTCTCTCTCTCTTCTTCCTTGATAATTTTGAAATCCCTTTAGTGATTAGAGTAGTGCCCACACACAGCAAGCAATACCTCAATCATAGTGAGGAAGATCGTGAAGAAAGATTTTCAGCAAAAGGAGTTTCAACATCAAAGATTCAGAGAAAGAGATCCAGGTTCAGATCTTGATAATACTCTGCGACAGAAAGGATACAAGGGTTAGAGATCTGAACGAAAGGAGTCATTTAATTCCGCTGCACCCAATGTAAGGTTTCTTAAACTTTTATTTCATCGTTTTAGAAAGTTCATATTTAGGGTGTTAATCAACATACTTGTGAGTAGATCTAAGATCCTGGTAAAATAATTCCAACAATATGCTGATAATTCTAATCATGATTGAAATTTTAAACAAATAAATAGAAATTGTCATGATCTAAGTTTTCAAAATTTAATGCGGGAAACTTCATCGATCTGCTATCTAAATTCTCATCGCCCTTCGACACGAGTTATGCTTGTATTACATGATGGGGGCTTAAGAGCGGAGGAATGAGCTCCTTCCCACAAATCTTTGTTAGCGAAATATGCTAGTGATTTGAGCTGAGGCAATATGCTCTTATCACTCAACATAGTGACGATGGAAGACATATTAGGCCTATCAACTGGTTTTTCTTGCACACACAACAGACCAATGTGGATGCAACGCAATGCTTCTTCCATGTTGTTGTATGGATCATTTAACAAGCACTTTTCAATAAGCTTAAATGCACTGCCTTCTTTCATCAGAGTCCACGCCTAATAAACATTATAAATATATAAATAAAAATTCCAAAGAGTCAATGTAATATTTAATAAAGTTTGTTCTATGCACACTTACCAATCCGGTGAGGTTAAGAATGCTATCTTCGTCGTAAAGGCCTCTACTTTTCTTTCCACTTACTCTTTCTAACACCAATGTGCCAAAGCTAAATACATCAGATTTTATTGAGAATAGGGCATTGAAAGCATATTCTGGTACCATATAGCCACTGTATTTGCATAGCAATGTATATTAGTATGTAATATATTTATATTAAAGCAGCTAAAAGATTTTTCAAGATGACTTACTAAGTTCCTACAACTTTCTTAGTGTTTCCTTCTATTTGGTCTCCACCAAAAGTTCTAGCTAGGCCAAAGTTTGAAAATTTTGGGGTCCATGTCTTCATAAAGTAGCACATTACTTGCTTTGAGATCTCGATTTATAATTCTCAATCTTGAATCACGATGAAGATAGAGAAGGCCCTTAGCAATTCCACATACAATTTTGTAACGCTTAGGCTATTCTAAAAGTATGCTTTGCCTTTCATCTACAAATGTTGGCTTCTACATATATTAGAAAAAAATTGGCAAATTGTATATATATAAAGAACACCACATAGGTTAAAAGAGTGTTACCAAAAATGAAATAGTATAGGCTTTTGTTGGACATGTACTCATAAATCAATAGCTTCATTTCTCTATGAATGCAGTAGCCAAGTATCTTGACAAGATTTCGATGTTGAAGCTTAGCAATTAGCTTAATTTCATTTTTGAACTCATTGACTCCTTGTCCAGAACACATTAATAGCCTCTTCACTGCAATTTCTTGACCTCCTTCAAGCGTACCCTAATACATGAGGATGATGATAATTACTTACTAATTTCAATATTGATTTATTTCCCTATCTAGGTAAATGAGAGAAGCTTACTTTGTAAACAGGTACAAAACCACCCTCTCCAAGCTTATTATTCTCTGAAAAATTATTAGTGGCAATACTAATTGTATGTAGATCAAACCATGGAAGCTCCAAGTCATCATCTTGGCTTTCGTTTCTCTCTGAAAATTACTAGTAGTTGTAAATATCAAAGCCTCAAAACAAATGCAAAACAAAACTGGAAATATAACCACAGATTGAAATTTACAAAATGGACCATAAAACTATAACAATTGAGCGAGGAAGCCCGAACTCCAATACCGAAGCTATCGCAGGGATTGAAGCTCAAAGATCAATGGCTGGAGGTACATCGATCCTTTCATTGCATATATTATTGATATGATTACAGTTTATTTTCCGCATTTCATATCATTTGTATATGCTATATTACATACACTATTATATATATAGTCTATCATTCCCTACTAAGGTTTTCCCACAAATATAATTGTCTCTTTTCTTTTCTGAAACCTACCACTCTGTCTTTCCATATAATTACTAAGATTTTTCCACAAACAATAAGAACCATCCATATGCCATTAATTCCATTTTCATGTCTCTTAACTTATGGTGTACATCATTATGATTCACTGGATTTGCGTATTACTGGGGATTAAAAGAGTATTCAATACCACATTGACTGACCAAGATTTTCAAAGTATTTCTGAAAACTACTTACACCAATACCATTAATTCCCGTTGTGCTTCTTGAGGCACCATCATCGACTAGAAAATTAATAATGGAGTTATTTTCTTTTCTAGGTACTTTAATTGTTTAAAACTTTCTTTTATTTAGAATAAACCTTTTTAGAAATGTCAAAATTGATGGTTGACCTGACCTAATGCAGAAGAATTGATCTAATGTGGCTACCACATGCATATTCCTACTAAGAGCATCTCTAATGGAGATGAGATGCAATAAGTGATGCAAATGTAAAATATAGTTCACTTTGTTAAAAGTCGACTTGCTAAATTATGATGCAAAAATCTCACATAATTAAAAGTGATCCAAATTTACATCACAATATAGCACACGACTGCCCTGCACGTGGGTAGAAGATCCCCGACTTGTATCATAATCAAGATTTTTGATGCAAAATTTATATCACAATAAATGTTATGCTTTTATATTTACCATTATTCTATTTTAATATTTTATTATTAAATTTTAAGTAATATACTTCTCTATATTAAATGACTTGTATTATTATCAAAGCATTGCTAGTAGGCACCAATAGTGCCTAGCACCCTTCTAGACATGTTGCCTTGCGATTATCTAGCGATACTCCCTAAAAGTTATTACATTAAACTATATGAGACACGATAATAGTGATATTGACATGTAGGAGAGTGCTAGGTACCATTGGTGCCCTTTAGCATTTCTCTTATTATTATTATTATTATTATTAAATTTTACATTTAACTTTACATTATTATTATTATTTTATATTTTTTAATAAATTATTAAGTGAGCATTAAATAACATATTAAATTTTGCAGATTTACAATTATGCATCGAAGCACAATAGTAAAAGTTGATGTAAAAATATTACAAAATACATTTTGTACAAAATATAGCTCAACTTTTTTTCGAATGAAAATATAGCTCAAACTTTTATTATTGTACAAAACTACTTTTTTTATGATTTCTGTTTTTCCACAATGACCAAGACTTTTCTACAAACAAGCCTAATACTAATATGCATTCCACCTGTGTGCAATACAGAGCAAACTACTAAACCAAATATTAACATGCATTGTGGTGCAGTGGTGAACTAGAAAATTATTAACATAAATGGAGTTGCTTTCTTTTCTGGTTACCTTATTAGTTGTTTTGGCACTTTCTTCTGTTTCTACGACAACTTTTGGTGTAGTTGATAACATTAGACTTTCAGAAGTTCTGAGAGATATTAACTCATCAGAAGGTCTGATTTATTATGTAGGACAATCTGGCTCCTTGACTATAGATGACAGAGGAAATCTTGTGGTTTTTTCAGAACCATTGGTCCACAAACACGTCTAAACAAGCCGCGAAACCATTGGTTCAGCTGTTGGATAATGGAAACTTGGTTTTGAGAGATGAGGAAGATGCAAACACAACAAACTACTTGTGGGAAAGCTTTCATTATCTTACTGATTCATTGTTGACAGGAATGAAATTGGGATGGGACTTATTCACTTATGAGATTGAGTTTGATGAATAACACCATACATATCCTCTAACTAATTCTCCTCTAGAATATTGTATCGGCAAGGGATGTGGGATGACATAAGTTCCAGCAACAATTCTATTAGTTACGAAGGATTTGATGCATATCTAGGCTTCAAAGTGCCTGATACTAAATATAGTTGGGTGACTAAGATTAATTATCCAAGCGAATGCGACAGTAAATGCTTAAGCCATTGCTCTTGTATGGCTTATAGCTATCAATTCTCAGGGTCAAATTACTCAAATGAAATTTGTGTCCTTCTGGCGGTGGTGAAAGACAATATACTTATATTCGAATACCAAATTCAAAAATAGGTTCGCATCACATGTGTTGTTAGTACATTTTATATGGATCTCCTTTTCCTTGTTCAATATTTGACTAATGTTTGCTTCTTTTGTTTCACAGCTCCAAATATTCATAATGAAACAAGAGCTGATGGTAGTCGTCGTAAGGTGAACGTGAAAGAGAGCAGTCATAATTATAGCTATCATCGTTGGATTATTAGTTGGTGGATTTATTTTGATTGGCTTTTACAGAGGACACACATTTTTGGTAACACTCTCTTCTTTACTTCATTCTGTCCATTTTTTATTTTTTAATTCATGTTGTGTTTAATTATTAAAAACTTTTTATTTTAAACATTAATTACCAAACTTATGTAATTACTAACTATTTTGTCAAATAAGACAATAGAAATTCATATGTAATTAAATTACCACTTTACATCTAAAACACACCATATCGAGAGAAATTTGCTAAACTAATCATTTCAAATGCTAAAATTTGTAAAATAATCTCACTTCATTTACACTATGCAATCATCATGATCGCAGAATGTAAATCTATGATCATTTTGTGACCATAATGGTCATAAAAGCTATTTTTACAAAGCACTCAAAAAACACATGGTTTGCTTTGCTGCCATAGGTCTGAAGTTCATGTCCTTTTTGAGTACCCCTACAAAATTGTTATAGTTTTATGGTCCATTTTGTAAATTTCAATCTGTGGTTATATTTCCAGTTTTGTTTTGCATTTGTTTTGAGGCTTTGATATTTACAACTACTAGTAATTTTCAGAGAGAAACGAAAGCCAAGATGATGACTTGGAGCTTCCATGGTTTGATCTACATACAATTAGTATTGCCACTAATAATTTTTCAGAGAATAATAAGCTTGGAGAGGGTGGTTTTGGACCTGTTTACAAAGTAAGCTTCTCTCATTTACCTAGATAGGGAAATAAATCAAGATTGAAATTAGTAAGTAATTATCATCATCCTCATGTATTAGGGTACGCTTGAAGGAGGTCAAGAAATTGCAGTGAAGAGGCTATTAATGTGTTCTGGACAAGGAGTCAATGAGTTCAAAAATGGAATTAATGGCATATGGATGGTTCTTATTGTTTGTGGAAAAATCTTAGTAATTATATGGAAAGACAGAGTGGTAGGTTTCAGAAAAGAAAAGAGACAATTATATTTGTGGGAAAACCTTAGTAGGGAATGTTAGACTATATATATAGTGTATGTAATATAGCATATACAAATGATATGAAATGCGGAAAATAAACTGTAATCATATCAATAATATATGCAATGAAAGGATCGATGTACCTCCAGTCATTGATCTTTGAGCTTCAATCCCTGCGATAGCTTCGGTATTGGAGTTCGGGCTTCCTCGCTCTCTCAACTCTCTTTAGATGGAATTTGCTGAATGAATTCAGAATGAGTGAGGAGCTCGGGGACCGAGACCCTATATTTATAGGTGAGATACTCCATCAGTATCTGCGCCACATTAATTGTCAGAATATTTTGACAATTAATTCAGGAAATCAAATCAGGTAATGAATATAGAAATCTGACCATATATAGAATATTACATAATTGATTTTATCCAGATTCAATGAATATAAAATATTCATTTATCAGAAAATCAATTATTTATTTATTTCCTTAAATAGAAAATCATTTCCTTAATTAGAAAATAATTTCCATATATAAAATATTCTAATATTCTCCCACTTGGTCAGCATTTAAACTAAAATATTCAAACCCAACGTTCCTCATTATATAATAAACATACGAATCATAGCGACATGTCCTCATTATGAATCGAGTATTATCTTCCATGTATTACAATACATTTATTATATAACAATGTACTTTATGTGGCAATGTACTTAAGTGAATAAACCCTAAACCTTATGTTTATTCAGGTCCTCTGAAAATTTTCTCAAATGTAAAATTAAGATGTGCATAAATATGAGAAAAATCAAAATAAGAGTTTCATTAATAATAACTTTATTTGTACAAATTACATAAGGGAACCAAGTCCCATGTTCTCTACATGATCCTTGAATTTATGAGGTGGCAAGCCTTTTGTCATAGGATCGGCAATCATCAATTCAGTGCTAATGTGTTGAATGACCACTTTATTTTCCTTAACACGTTCTCTAATAGCTAAGTACTTAATGTCGATGTGCTTGCTTCGACTTCCACTTTTGTTGTTCTTAGCCATGAAAACGAACTGAATTGTCACAGAACATCTTTAGCGGCCTTGCAATGGAATCAACCACTCTAAGGCCTGAAATGAAACTCTTTAGCCATACACCATGTGATGTAGCCTCAAAACAAGAAACGAACTCAGCCTCCATAGTAGAAGTAGCAGTCAAAGTTTGTTTGTTACTCCTCCAGGACACAGCTCCACCAGCAAACATAAACACGTAACCAGATGTAGATTTACGTGAATCACTGCAACCAGCGAAATCTGAGTCTGAGTAGCCAACTACTTCTAGATTGTCAGTTCGTTTGAACATCAGTTTGTAATCCTTAGTACCCTGAAGATACCTCATTACTTTCTTTGCAGCTTTCCAGTGGTCTATCCCCGGGTTACTCTGAAATCTTCCCAACATTCCGACAGAATAAGCAATGTCGGGTCTTGTGCACACCTGAGCATACATTAGGCTTCCGACAGCAGAAGCATAAGGAATGTTCTTCATTTGTTCTCTTTCAAAATCATTCTTTGGGCACTGGCTCAAATTTAATTTATCACCCTTCACAATTGGAGCAACGCTCGGTGAACAATCTTTCATATGAAATCTTTCTAAAACTCTGTTGATGTAGGCTTCGAGATAAACCTAAGATACCTCGGTATCTATCTCTATGAATCTTAATGCCTATGACATAGGATGCTTCACCCATGTCTTTCATCTCAAAGTTCTTTGAAAGAAATTGTTTCACTTCACGTAGCAACCCTTTATCATTGGATGCAAGAAGAATATCGTCCACATATAAAACAAGAAAACAAATTTTACTCCCACTTTCCTTCAGGTATATGCATTGGTCCATGACATTCTCTTCAAATCCAAAGGAAGAGATGACATCATGAAATTTTAAATACCATTGGCGGGATGCTTGTTTTAATCCATAGATAGACTTCTTGAGCTTGCATACCAAATCCTGACCTTCACTAGAGGAGAATCCTTCTGGTTGTTTCATGTATACCTCCTCCTCTAGATCACCATTCAGAAAAGCAGTTTTTACATCCATCTGCTCCAGCTCTAAATCAAAATGAGCAACTAATGCCAAGATGACTCTGAGGGAATCTTTCTTTGATACAGGAGAAAAAGTCTCCGTATAGTCAATTCCTTCCTCTTGAGTGAATCCTTTAGCAACAAGTCTCGCTTTGTACCTCTCAGTGTTGCCTAATGAGTCTTTCTTAGTTTTATAGACCCATTTACAGCCAATGGCTCTCGCCCCATTAGGCAACTTTACAAGTTCCCAGACTCTGTTGCACCTCATAGAATTCATTTCATCATCCATAGCATTGTACCACAATTTTGATTCTCTACTGTTCATAGCTTGTAAAAACGTTTCTGGATCATTTCCAATTCCAATATCAGATTCTAATAAATACACAACATAGTCTTTGTAAATCTTTGGTTTGATAGGTCTAGTAGATCTTCTTAAGACTTCACCAACAGGCTCTTGGGGAGCAGCAGCAGGGGTTCGGCAGGTTGTCAAACAGTTGCAGGCAACTCTTGAACATTTTGATCTACTGGATTATCATTACCAACTTGTGGATCTTCAGTGATTGGTAATGGTTGTTCAACATTCGTTTGAACTACAGGAGTGTTAACCATTATCAATCTTGCTTTTGAAGTGGAAGGTTCTGAAGGATCTTTCTCAGGACCTAAGTCCTTTGATTGATCACTCCCACTGATCAAGGCATTCTCAAGAAATTTTGCATTCCTTGATTCCACAATTCTTGTGCTATGAGATGGACAATAAAACTTGTAACCTTTAGACTTTTCAGCGTACCCTATAAAGAATCCGCTTATGGTCCTTGGGTCCAATTTCTTCTCTTGTGGATTATATATTCTGACTTCAGATGGACATCCCCAAATGCGTACATGATTCAAACTTGGTTTCCAACCTTTCCATAATTCAAAAGGAGTTTTTGAGACTGCCTTTGTTGGAACTCGGTTTAATATGTACACGGATGTCTTTAATGCTTCAGTCCACAAGGATTTAGGAAGATTAGAGTTGCTACTAAGCATACTCTGCACCATGTCCATTAATGTTCGGTTTCTTCTTTCTGCAACACCATTTTGCTCGGGTGTACCGGGCAAGGTGTAATGGGCAACAATCCCATTTTCTTCAAGAAACTTCGCAAATGCACTAGGTGCTTGTCCATCTTCTGTGTATCTACCATAATACTCACCTCCTCTATCTGATCTCACTATCTTAATTTGCTTGTTGCATTGTTTCTCTACTTCAGTTTTAAATATCTTAAAGACATCTAATGCTTCACTTTTATTATGAAGTAAGTAGATATACATGTAGCGTGAGTAATCATCTATGAATGAGATGAAGTATTTCTGACCATGTGACTCCATATCTGGACTACATATATCAGTATGTATGATTTCTAATATTTCAGAACTCCTATGGACACCAGTTTTGACAGACTTGGAGGTTTGCTTTCCCTTAATGCAATCCACACAAGTATCAAAGTCAGTAAAATCTAAGGTATTGAGTACCCCATATTTTACCAACCTTTTAATTCTATCAATGGAGATATGTCCCAATCTCCGGTGCTACAATGTACAGGAATCCTCTTTCATAACACATCTTTTAGTGCCAGCGCGAACATGCATAACATTATTAGTGGTATTATTTTGTAAATTAAGGCAGTAAAGACCATCAGACAAAATACCATTTCCAACACATTCAGATTTATAATATAAATTGAAATATTTGTCTGAAAATGTAAAGGAAAAACCAAAAGGTATAAGTCTTGAAACTGAAATCAAGTTTCTAGAGAAACTTGGTACATAAAAGGTCTTTTCTAACTTTAAAATAAAACCATTACTTAAAACTAAATTGCATGTTCCAATAGCTTCCACATGTGAGCCCATCTTGTTTCCAGATAAGATGCTTTGCTCACTTGCCACTGGCTTCCTTAGATTTTGAATATCCTGCAAGGAATTTGTTATGTGAATTGTTGAACCGGAATCAATCCACCATGTGTTAAGATTAAAATTAGCCATATTAGATTCATAACATACTAAGGAAATTGGATTACCTTTGTCATCCATCCATTTCTTGAACTGGCTGCACTCCCTTTTAGCATGTCCCTTTTCTTTACAAAAGAAACATTTGATGGAATCTTTCTTTATGGCAGCCTTGGGAGCCATGGGCTTTTTCCCTTTGTTCTTCTTGAATGGCTTGCGTTTCTTAGGTTGAGTGGTCATGTGAACACTTTCTCCTTGCTCCTGTAGGAGCCTGGCTTCCTCTTGAACACACATGGTCATCAATTCATTGATAGTCCATTTTTCTTTATGTGTGTTGTAGGAAATTTTGAAAGGCCCATACTGTAGAGGAAGATTGTGAAGGATGTAATGAACCAGGAAGGTATCAGGAATGATAACGTCGAGTTTCTTCAAATGAGCAGTGATGTCCCTCATTTTAGAAATGTGTTCTCGAACTCCTTTAACACCGGTGAGTTTTGTGGACGAGAACTCTTGGATGAGGTTGATGAACAAAGATTTATCTGAAGTGTCAAACTGCTCATCCATAACTTTGATAAAGCCTTTCACCTTCTCAGGTGGCTCCACCGATCCACGCATTCCCATAGGAATTCTGGACATAATGAACATGATGTAGAGACGATTAGATTGCTCCCACTTTTCACGCAGTGCAATCTCAGCAGCAGTGCTAGTATTAGTGATAGCAGCTGGTTCATCTTTCCTTATTGCATAATCCATGTCAGTGCAAGCTAGGTGGAGAAGAACTCGTTCCTTCCAGATTTTGAAGTTGTCACTCCTAAGCTCAGGGATTTCACTAGTGATTTCAGCATATTTAGAGGTGGATGAAATAGCTGCAAGAATAGGATTACAAAAAATTTAGATGTTAAAAGAATTGAGGCTTGAATGAATTCATGTTTTACCAATGTAGAAACATGATGAAGATGAAAATTTTATTAAATCTAAAATTGCCTGTGGGCTAAATTTTAATCTAATAAAATTATATGAACTTTATGATAGATTTAATGAAATATTTAATTTAGATTAATGGAGGAATGAAATCTATCTTTAAATAAAATTTGTGATAACACTATTAAATCAAATCCTCATAACTCCCTGTGGGGTAAATTAAGAGAATTTAACTTAATATATTATCCTAATTAATTATAAAAATATAATAAAATCCCTGTGGGGTAAAATTATTATATCCAAATAATTAATTACAAGTTTTGTCCATTAAGGTGAATTTTAATTAATATATAATTTTATATAATTAAAGATGTTGTGGCTACTCCCTAATTATAAAAATTATATTTTCACTTTAGACATTAGGTATTGGGCTCTACCTAAAAGTAATTTCGTTATTAACATAATAGACAATCACTGAGATTAGTGCTCCTAGTGTGGTCGTCCGAAGATCATTAAAAACCGTTCTAGATGTGAGCATTTGTCCCAGGTTCATGTTTTCTTATGTCAAACCACAAAACTACTTACGTTTTATTCATATTTTATTCATTTTATAAAGTTTTATGAATATTTTATGAATAATTTTATGAAGTTTTATGAAACTTAATTGCTAAATAAAATATTCAACCTATCTTAATGTTTGAATATTTCTAAATATATCTAGCACTATAAAAGGAATTTATGTATAGCATTTAAATCATACAAATCTAAATTAATTGCATTAAACATAAATTTGTCAAATAAATACAAAATAATACAATTAATGTATGATCATTAATTAAATGCAAATTCCTTAATATGAAATTAATGGCAGATTTTTCAAAATTAATTTAGACAATAAATTGCAGAAATTTGGTAATATGTAATTAAATGCACAAATTAGCACAATTTTTACATGCCTAAATAAATCATGTAATAAATTACCAAATTTAAACAAATTTCCATTTTTAATTCATACTATATATATGTATTAAACAAAAATGGAAAATTAACTAAATGCAATTTATTGACTAAATTAACACTGAAATGGGAAAATAATTAATATTCCAAATAAATAAAAATTTATAAAAATATTCGGAATTTTTCCCTTTTTTTTTTTTTGAAAAATCCATACTGCCAAACGACACGTCGTTTTTCCAAAATTTAAAGGGGCTGAAAATGCATGCAAACGACAAGTCGTTTTTCCACAAGGGGAAAAACGACAAGTCGTTTTTTATCTCTGAAGGGCTCTATCGAGACGAAAAACGACATGTCGTTTTTTCACAGTGTGAAAAACGACATGTCGTTTACTATAAACGACAGTTGAAATGAAGCCTTTCAAACGACACGTCGTTTTTGACAAACGACACGTCATTTTTTGACAAACGACACATCGTTTTTGGGCAAACGACACGTCGTTTTGGGCAAACGACATGTCGTTTGCGTCGTCTTCTTCAGCCAAACCGGGTCGATTTTGACCCGTTTTTCTGCACGCGGGTCCGTCGAACCCGACCCAAACCCGATCGGAAATTGCGTTTCTGACGACCAAATTGCGTGTTTTCAAATCTAAAATGTTCTAAATCAAATAATAAAGAGATCTACATAGATTTTATGCACGAAAACACGAAAAAATATATACTTTAATATCACGAAATTAATCGGGTCCGAAAAAGTTTTAACCGGAAAAAATTTCCATCCTTAAGTATTTTTCAATAGATTTTCAATGCTTAGATCGATCTATAATACTATACGAATATAGTAATATATTTAGAATTCGAAATGAACACCGAAAAAATGAAAAAAGAAAAAACTTAACCATGGACCGATCGTGATTATATATATATGCATGTATATATATATATGCATGTATATATCACATAAAGAAAATGAATATTATGAATGTATTATGCGATAAAGCATATATATAATATATAATATATATATATAAACATATATACACGAGAAAAATGAAAATATATATATACAGTATATAAATGTATATAATATATATATAAGAATAAAGATATATATATATGTATGAAAAATATATATATATACTTGGAATTATATGAATATGAGTAATATATATACACCACGAAATGAACCAAACATATATATATATATGAATAGTGTATATAAGTGTATATATATATATGAAACTCAACCAAAATCAAGGCAGAGATAAATCCGCTCTGATACCAACTGTTAGAATATATATATAGTGTATGTAATATAGCATATACAAATGATATGAAATGCGAAAAAATAAACTGTAATCATATCAATAATATATGCAATGAAAGGATCGATCTACTTCCAGCCATTGATCTTTGAGCTTCAATCCCTGCGATAGCTTCGGTATTGGAGTTCAGGCTTCCTCGCTCTCTCAACTCTCTTTAGATGGAATTTGCTGAATGAATTCAGAATGAGTGAGGAGCTCGGGGACCGAGACCCTATATTTATAGGTGAGATACTCCATCAGTATCTTCGCCACATTAATTGTCAGAATATTTTGACAATTAATTCAGGAAATCAAATCAGGTAATGAATATAGAAATCTGACCATATATAGAATATTACATAATTGATTTTATCCAGATTCAATGAATATAAAATATTCATTTATCAGAAAATCAATTATTTATTTATTTCCTTAAATAAAAAATAATTTCCTTAATTAGAAAATAATTTCCATATATAAAATATTCTAATAGGGAAGGGATTGCATGTGAATGCTCTTATCTTATTATCCCCACATTTGACTCAATAGTCATCTTCAACTTCAACATTAAATCAATTCAAAGATGATTGCTTGGGTTAGCCTAGCAATAAGCAAAAGCTAATTCAACTAAACCAATTGCAGAAACAAATACATCAGGTAGACAAACAAGCTAAATAGGCAGAAATTAGAACTTGGATATATAATTAAGGCTTTTTCTATGTACACTACTTACTAATCCAGTGAGCTTAATAAAATATCACCTTGGCAGTGCTTGCTTTGCCATATTTATTTTTATTTTCGGAGCATGTGGTAGACATTGACACATATTGGTCAAAAAGATAGATAATTCTGTTTGCAGAAAAATTCATAGGACAAATCTGCAGAAGTTATTTCATCTCTAAAGAAGGTGCAGAACCAAATGCATCAATAGTTAATTGGTTAACATGTGTACCATCTACACATGATTGGTTAAGAGAGAAAAAAAAAGTTGAAAATTCACTTTTATCATCAAGATTAGCACAATGTAGAAGAACCATTATGAATTTCGGCATATAGATCCAATCATCATTGCAATTTAAACAAAATAAACAGAAATTATCATGATCTAAGTTCTCAAAATTCAAATGGGGAAATCCATCAGTTTGTTGTATGAATTCTCATCGCCCTTCGACAGTTGTTATGCTTGTATTGCATGATGGGGGCTTAAGAACGGAGGAATGAGCTCCTTCCCACAAATCTGTGTTAGAGAAATAGGCTGGCGGTTTGGGTTGAGGCAATATGCTCTTGTCACTCAACATTAAAACGACGGAAGACATATTAGGCATGTCATTACGTTTTTGTTGCACACACAAGAGACCAATGTGGATGCAACGCAATGCTTCTTCCATGTTCATATATGGATTACTTAACAAGCACTTTTCAGTAAGCTTAAAAGCATTGCCTTCTTTCATCAAAGTTCACACCTAATAAATATTATAAAAATATAAATATAACAGAAAGAGCCATTGTAACATTTAAGAAACTTTTTGATATGAACACTTACCAATCCATTGAGGATAAGAAGGCTATCTTCGTCGTAAAAGCTTCTACTTTTCTTTCCACTTACTATTTCTAACACCAATGTGCCAAAAGTAAATACGTCAGATTTTATTGAGAACAAACCATTGGAAACATATTCAGGTGTCATATAACCACTGCATTTGTATAATACTATTTATTAGTATGCAATATATTTATGTTAAAGCAACTAAAATATTTTTCAAGGTGACTTACTAAGTTCCTACAACTTTCTTTGTAGTTCCTTCCATTTGGTCTCCACCAAAAGTTCTAGCCAAACCAAAATCTGAAATCTTGGGGTTCATGTCTTCATGAAGTAGCACATCACTGGCTTTGAGATCTCGATGTATAATTCTCAATCTCGAATCATGATGAAGATAGAGAAGCCCTTTAGCAATCCCACATATAATTTTGTAACGCTTAGGCCATTCTAATAGTATGCTTTGCCTTTAATCTGCAAATGTTGGCATCTACTTTTATTAGAACAAAATTGGCAACTTATATATTTATAGAACATCACATGTATTAAAAGAGGTGAAAAGAGTCTTGCCAAAAATGAAATAGTCAAGACTTTTGTTGGACATGTACTCATAAATCAATAGTTTCTTTTCTTTATGAATGTAATATCTGTTAGAATTTGAGGATAAGATGAATGAGGTTCCATCCCAAAACCAATTGGCAATGGGAGGAGTAGCCCATTCATCTTATATATCACAATTTATTTCCACACATTAGCAATGTGGGACTAACTCTTAATACACCCTCCTCACGTTTGGGCCTGGAAAGTGTGGGTATAACGAACGACCTTTAAGAGACCACAGGACCGAACGTGACATTTGAAAGAATCCCACAAGGCCAAATATCAGGAAATTTGTGGGTGTACACGTCGGGAAATTTGTGAATTTTGAAACAGGTCAAAGACCCCAACACTGGAAATTGGCACACATTGGCCGAAAGGTCACAAATGGAGGTTATAGGGGAGACAGCGGAAGTATCTGTTTGGACCGGCAGCACTTTGGCTCACAACGGATCACAAACGGCTTTTTGGACCGGTGGCAATTTGGGCTCACAACAGATCGCAAGTGGCTCTGATACCATGTTAGAATTTGAGGATAAGATGAATGAGATTCCATCCCAAAACCAATTGGCAATGGGAGGAGTAGCCCATTCATCTTATATATCACAATTTATTTCCACACATTAGTAATGTGGGACTAACTCTTAATAATAACCAAATATCTTGACAAGATTCCGATGTTGAAGCTTAGCAATCAGTTTAATTTCATTTTTGAACTCACTGGCTCCTTGTCCAGAACACATTGATAGGCTTTTCACAGCAATTTCTTGACCTCCTTCCAATGTACCCTTTTATATGACAATGAAGATACTTATTTACCATGTTTAGAAAGAAAAGAAAAAGAGAATTTTCGAAAGCAGATTCGAGAGAGAAGCTTACTTTGTATACAGGTCCAAAACCACCCTCTCCAAGCTTATTAGCCTCTGAAAAATTATCAGTGGCAAGACTAATTGTATGTAGATGGAAAAATGGAAGCTCCAATTCATCATCTTTGTTTTCGTTTCTCTCTGGAAAATTACAAGTTGTTTAAGGTTTAAAGGCTCAAAACAAATAGAAAACAAAACAACCTTTTGACCATCTAAGATTTCCTAGAGATTATATGATAACTTCATGTTTTTAGTATTTTGGGCCAAGCTAATTGTAATATTAGTTATATACTATAAATGGTAAAGCTTTATAGGAGCTTTAAGAATGTTTTAGTTAGACAATTAGCTAGAATTGTTTAGCAAATAAAATAACCAAAAAACCATATCTAGATGTGTTATAAATTAGTGTCTTATGTGATACTTAAGTAAAATGTAGAGAAGAGTCATGTTACCAAAAATGTGTGTCTTCCTGCAAATGCAAAAGGCAATCAAAAGAATCCCACCACCTAATCCAATGATGATACCTATAATCATAACTAGGCTCTTCACTTTCACCTTCTCCTCTCGTTTAGGATCAGTTCTTGATTCTTCAAATACAATAATTTTTTGGAGCAGATAAACAAACAAAAGCAAACATTATTATTAGTCAAACATAACAAACCAAAACAAGAACACATGTGAAACGAACCTATTTTCAAATGTGTGTGTCCTCCACCACCACCAGAAGGAAGTTGTCTAATATCAAACAGATCTCCAAACCAGAGGACACAAACAGTGTCTGCTACAAAGACATTGGACTCAGAGTATGTAAAGCTATAAGCCATACAAGAGCAATTGGTCAAGCATTTACTCTCACATTCACTTGCATTGTTACTCTTACTCACCAAACTATTTTTAGTATCAGGCACTCTCATACCTAAATATTCCCGAAATTCTTCTTTCTCTTCATCATGGCAACTCGCGGGACTGTATAATCTTTCACACCCTTCTGACCATTGTTCTTGATTCTTTTGCTTAAACCCTTTTAAGCAATAACATATTCCATAATCCTGTGTTACAGTTGTGACATTACATTGTGAATTAGCTCCACAAAATCCATAGGAATCACATTGGTCTCCTGGGCAGATTAAGCTGTAAAAGTTTTCTCTCCAATCCTGGTGTTCAATTCTTCCATCATCTCTCATGACAATTCTTGAGATCATTGACTTATTATTTTGTATGTAAAAAACTTCATCATCATTGTAAACAAATTCATAGCCAGAATTTTGGCTTGAACTTATGCTATCCCACATCCCTTGACGATAAAATATTGCAGTTCCATTACGAGCTATTAGTTGGGGATATGTATGGAGTTCTTCATCAAACTCAATCCCATAAGTGAAATTTCCATGACAAGGATCATCAGAGCTCTTCCACGACGATAATCGCCTATTGAGACCTCTCCTCAAGTCCCATCCCAATTTCATTCCTGGTAACAATGAATCAGTAGGATAATAAAAGCTTTCCCATAAGTAGTTTGTTGTGTTATCATCTTTCTCATCTCTCAAAACCAAGTTACCATTATCCAAAAGCTGAACCAATGGTTTCGCGGCTTGTTTGGACGAGTTTGTAGACCAAACAATTTCTCTCTTACTATTATTTTCTTCTGAAAAAAGCACAAGATTTCCTCTGTTGTCTATACTCAACAAACCAGATGTTACAATGATTGCTTCACATCGGTTTGCAACCCAAACTACATCTGAATAGCTTGTTATGTTGTTATACCAAATTCCAAGATAAAGATGGTTGAAGAAACCACCTGTTGATTAAAGAATCCCAATGCAAACCTTCCTTCTTTGGATACCAATAAAGCATTAATGCTGTTATGATCTCTAAGAACATCTGTAGATCTAATGGTATCATTATGAACCACAGCAAAAGTTTTTGTAGACACACAAAAAAGTCTGAAAACAACTAATAATAAGGTAACCAAAAAAGAAACCAACTCCATTTATATTAATAATTTTCTAGTTCACCATTGTGCATATTAATATATAATATGCTTTAGTAGTTTATGAAGTTATTAGTTTTTTTTTGAATAATTTGTGGAAAAGTCTTGGTCATTGTGGAAAAATACACATGGCAATGAAAGCTCAATATATACACTAACTTGCTCTAAGAGAAACTTTATTGTTTTGCTTGGTATTTGAATGGGTAAAATTAATATTTTTTTTATGAATATTCCATTGGTTTACATGGATTTGCAACACAAACTACATAATCAATGTCGTTGCACAAAATTCCCAGATAGCCTTGGAATCCCTTATTTCTTAAAGTAAAGAATTTCAGTACAAACCTTCCTTCTTTGGATACCAAGAAAGAATTATTGCTGTAATTATGTCTGAGAATATCTAATGGTCTAATTGTATCATTATGAACCACAGCAAAAGTAGTTGTAGACACAGAAAAAAGACTCAAAACAAGTAATAAGGTAACCAGAAAAGAAACCAACTCCATGTATTATTAATTTTCTATTTCACGATTGCACCACTCTCCATTAATGCATATTAGTATTTGGTTTAGTAGTTTATTAAGCTAAAAACAGGGCGATCTGTTTTTCTGTCTTGTTTGTGGAAAAGTCTTGGTCAATATACACTTGCTCATGTAGTAGTAGAAACTTTATTGTTTTGTTATTTATCGGGTAAATATTATTTTGGATTCTGTGTTTTGCAAAAGTTACCGATTGGATCTTCTGTTTTGTTAAATAACAAAATGGACCCTATATTTTTCAAAATGGTAAAAATATGATTATAAGCTTAATTTTTGACAACTTTTATTTAATATAACCAATTTGAAGACAATTCCTAACACGAACAAATTCAAAAAATGTAAACAATTTTATCATACACACCTTTAGATCGGATTATTATTAAATTTTATTTTGACAAAAAATCAGTTCATGATCCTATTTGTACCATTTTGAAAAATATAGAGTACATTTTATCATTTAACAATAAAGAGGATCCAATTAGTAACTTTTGCAAAACACAAGATTTACTTCTTTATTCCATATTATCTTAATTTTTTTATTAATAGCTAAGATTATCTCTAATGGATTTTTGAAATATTAGTTTTCCAATAGTAAGTAGTTTTTTAAAAGTTTTAAATTTGATATTAGATAGAACAATGTAACAAATTATATTATTTTTTTTTGTCATAAATCATTGAAGCTTTAACACAAATATTTTAATTAGAATATTGTCAATTAATTATTTATTTTGTTTATACTAATTTACATTTTAAGATATTATAACATAATAACAATTATTTTTTTTAATCAAATTCAATACTATAGATGATATTTGGGATATTTGTAACCGCTATAGTCTATAATCTATTTAAGCAAAAATACCTATAATTTAATTAAATAAAAGTATATGTGAAAATTTATTATTATTATTATTATTATTTTGAAAATGATGCAAATTTATTATATTAATTGGTTTAAGTAGCTTTAGACATTTTTCAAAATATTGGTCAGTCTATGTGGTACTGAATACTCTTTTAATCCACACCAATACGCAAATACAGCAAATAATAATGTATACACTAATTATTAAAACAATTTAACATCATTGTTGTTATACCAAATTCCCAGATAATTATTTTGATAATATCCACTGAATCCAAGTGCAAACCTTCCTTATTTGGATACCACTAAAGCTGTGTCTTTTCAAAACTTCTCAAGGTCTAATGGTATCAACCTCTGCAAAAGTTGTTGTAGAAACAGAAAAAAGTCTCAAAACAACTAACCAAAAAAGAAAGCAACTCCATATTCTATTAATTTTTTAGTTCACCACAATGCATATTTATTAATATTTTGGTTTAATACTTTGTTAAAGTGTAAAAGGATATAAGGGTGATTAGTTTAGTGGCTTGTTTGTGGAAAAAACCTTAGTAGGAAAAATGCATGTGGTAGTGGTAGGGAATGCTCTTGTCCCCACACTTGACTCAATAATTATCTTCAAAATTAGATCAATTCAAAGATGACTGACCAACGACTTTGATATTTCTAAAAGAGTTTAATCCTTTTCAAAAAAAAAAAAAAAAGGAAAGAGAAAACAAAGACTTATATTATTCCCAAGCAATCCATTATAAATGAAGTTGAGCATCATAACACGTGTAGTTTTTTTTTTCCTCTTAAAGAGGGCAAATGCAACACAGATAAATAGTACTTTTCAACTCTTCTGCCAAAAAAATAAAAAAGATTGTGTTGATATATACAAGTTGGTTCTCTCCTCTATGGTCAATTGTGGGAAAGCTAACAAATGTCTTGATTTTGGGACATTGTTTTATTTCTAGCTTTGATATGAAAGGAAATTTTCACAACACATCATCATCACTTTATTGATCACCAACTGGATTACAAAGAAATTCACTAATTACAGAATAAAATTGAATCTTATAGTATACTGATAGGAATTTTCCTATCAAGATTAGTCAATTGCAGAAAATAGAGAAAGAACAATAGTTTTTGAATAAAAATGGCAGATTGCCTCTCATTAATACTCAGGATTTCGAGAACCTAGTTCTCTCCCCATAACTGTTACAAACTAAACCAAATTCTTCACACCCTTTCTTTCACTATTCTTTCCTATATATAATGCTATTACCCCCATTACAATTACACTTATGCCATTTTATTTAAGGTGGCATTTGGTTGGGAGGAATGAAAATATAGGAATAGAAATGGGAATAAGAATAAGAATGTTATTAAGAAACAGGCTCTGCATTAGCTGGTGTAGTTTCCTTTCGGTTGTTTGGTTTCTTCTTCTCACTCTGGCGCAACGCCTTATTTGAAGACTGATCAGCCTTGGAAACGATTTTGGACACAGTAAAACCCGAAACTTCAAAATACTGTGATCTTTGAGGAATTAATGAATTGCGAAGAACAACATCAATTCCATCGTAAGTCCACACGCCTAGTTGAGCTTCTCCTTTGAGTCCAATAGCAAACCAACCGAGACCAGCAGCTGAGATATCAACAGAGCTAGAGTCCCAGCTATTGCCACAGACGCGAAACTCCTTTCTCACCCACTGCCCGAGCTCTTTAACTCTAGCTTTTCCAATTGGTGGCTGAAGTTAAAGAGCAGAACCGAACAAAAGGGTGTCAAAGTATAAATAAACATCCAAAATGATCTTTCAAATGATAACAAAGCGTATGAGTATGTTGATAAGTTGTACCTGCAACTGATGACCGAAATGTTCTTCTACCATTTCACATGAATTTTCGGTTTTACCCATGTGTAATGGAAGATAAACGGATGCCCATACCGTAACATATATAGAATCGACGGATAATTCCTCTACATCTAGCCTCATAAGACCAGCAATATGAACTGAATGACCAGCCTATAATACCATCATGAAACATGAATCATGGCACATACAAAGCAAAACACAATACAATAATAGTTACTTCTAAGCTTTGACTGTCCAACAGTGCAAGAAATATAGCAAACAAGGGGGCGAAAAGTGTATCACAGATGAAAATAACTGAAAATTAAAAAGGCATGAGGAAAAAGCAACTCAACTAAACTAACCTTGATCCTGTAAGTCCTTGGCTTCAACTCTTTGCTAATGTAGACAAGTTTCTGTTCTTCTCTTGTTAACCTTGTTGCAATTTGATGGGGATGCAAAAGCCCTGGAGTATCGAATAACTTTGCCTGACGAGGAAGAACGCCTTCTACTCTAACAATCCCCAATGTTGTACCAGGAACAGGTGCTTCTGTCAAGTGAGAAACCTTCCCTCCAACATGCTTTCCTAATGAATTTATCAGAGTACTCTTCCCAGCATTCTGTGCCCCAATTGCCCAAACATTCCCTCTTTGCCCGGCTAAAGCGATGACATCATCAACAAGATTCTTCAACCCCCAATCCCTCACAGCACTGACCAAATGCACACTTGTTAACTTGTTAGATCCACCCTCCCTTGCTCGTTGCCTAACCCAGTGCTCGAATCTCGTCGGTGATATAGAGCTCGGTAATAAATCAATTTTTGTCACCACAAGCACTACTCTAGGCACATTCCCTGACTTCCCCAGTTTCCAAGCTGTTAAATGCTCTTCAATTGTATCTGACACCAAGTTCGCAACCTTTTTAGGGAATGAACCATCAAAGTCTGATGCATCCACGACCATTAGCACAACCGACCGAGTCCCCGATGTGGATACCAGCTTCCTTCCAATGGTATGATCAAAGTCAAAATCAGGCAATAAGTTCTCCACTGTAGAATCCTTCACCTTCCCATAATGCCTTAAAGAATGGCACCGTGCACATACAACCGGCCTTTCGTGCCTAACTTCAGCCACACCAACGTCACTGTCATTGGTTTCGGGCTCAATCACAGTACCCCTTTTAAGGAAATCTGAGACTTCAGACTCTTGACAAACAGGTTCAAGATGGGCATGCAACCGATAAGTCCTAGGGTCTTTCTGCGAAGGTTTAACGAAAAAGCCAGGGTGTTTAGGGTCAGCATCTTGCATATGAACCCCGCAACCAGGGCAGACAACAAGATTCTCAGGACTAGCTTCGTTGTAATTTCCATCACGGGTAAGAGGTAAAGATTGTTTGGAAGAAGAACTTGCAGTCTTCGAAGAGAAGTATCGGGGAAACATGAAATGGAATTGTGGACATTCTGCTGTGTTTTGAAAATGAGGTTTTGAGGTAGAAGGGTTATTTAACAATGATGAAGAACAAACTGTTAAGGATCGAATGAAGACCGAGATAGAACAATAGCGCCTAAGCTTTATGAGAGAGTGACTTCTAGCTAGAAGCATTTCTACCAATTATAATTTAACTTAAAGCAGACTTCTTTCACCTTTATTTTCTTATTACTATGCCTATAGGGTAGAATGGGATCTAATTGAGCAAAGATCTGCATTGTAAAAGAATAAAAACATCAAATGGGAAAAAACCAAAAGCAGAAACAAATCGCACCAATTGAATCAAGCAACAAAAATATTAGCAAGAAAGCTTACTTTTATGCTTGTAATGTCTTCATTAATTGGCATAAACCATTCATACTCACACCTTTTCTTGTCCAAGTTTTGCAAGCTAGCTCTTGCTCATATTCCTTTTGTGTTTCATTTTCTGAAATATTAGAGGCTGCATATAATGAGTACAAGACATACCCATTAAGATTGGTTATAAATATTTTAAGGTAAAGAACACATTAGTAATCCATAAGAACTTTTCGAACATTCAAAATGAAGACTGAGATAGAACAGTGGCGCCTAAGCTTTATGAGAGAGTAACTTCTAGCTAGAAGCATTTTGGTTTGTGATCAAATCAAACTTCTTTCTTTCAACTTTATTTTTCTAATTACAAAGATTTAGCATTGTACAAGAATTAAAAACATCAAATTGGGCAAAAAAAAAAAACCAAAAAGCAGAAACAACATCACACCAATTGAATCAATCAAGCAACAAAAAAGCTTACTATAAGCTTTTCTTGTCCAAAGTTTCAGACTTTGCTTCTGGGGCTCCACATTGAAGCTAGATTAGGTCTCAATTTCTTTCTGAAAGATTCAGAGGCTGTATATGGTGATGAGTACAAGACATAATACCATTAAAGCATGAATTTTGAGTTGGAAGAAGAAACTATACCTGACTTCAATTGTATGGCTCTCAGAATCAGATGACAGCGTGAAGAGAAGGATGAGAAGGTTTCAGTTCAGGGGTTCTTGAACGGAGGAGGAAGAAGGTGTTGAAGAGGAAGAGAGAGAAGGATATGTGCTTATGTCTGAAAATAGGGTTTAAGGTTTTTTTTTTTTAATATGAAAATAGGGTTTACGGTTCCAAGGCAAATCCAATAGGCAATTTGGGCGTTTGGTACTCAGGTTTCATTTCATGAGAATAGATTTTTAATAGGAATATTTACACAAAATAACTAAAAACTTTATCTATTTACATTTTTACTTTAATTGACATATTTTTTCTTTTATACGGTTTCAGCATAAAGTGTGATGGGTCAAGCAGGGTCAACTTGCTAGTGGTAGAAGGTTGACGCGCCATTTGACGCATTTGGAGGTTACTTTATTTATTTAATTTTTTTTTTAAATATAAAAGATATCTTCCACACTTAGATTTAAACCCTCCCAAACAAAAAACAAATGTAATACTAATTAAACGACTTACAGTATTTAACATAAGAAATAAGGAGAAAAGAAATGATGTGGCTAAATAATTGCTTATTTTAAATAATATTAGAACTAATATAAATTAAATTTATGTTTCATTAATAAATTATTATTTTATGTTGACCAAGACCTTATTTTTATTATTTTTAATTTAAAATTTTACTATTTTTTTCCAAAATAAAAAATAAATACATCTTTTTATTTTATTTTTAAAAATAGCATTTGCTCTTTTCCATTTTTTTCAAATGTGCCACAAAATTAATTTTCTTACAAAAGTATTTCAGTATAAAAATATTTCAAATAAAATTATATCAAGTTAATATAATTAAATTTTAAGTAGAATTAATTTTATTTTGAATTTTTACATATATGAAAATTCATTTTTATGCACTTAACACGATTCCTAAATGAGTTATTGTTAATTCCTAGAAATTCAAGTGAATAAAAAAATTACTAATATAAAGTATCAAATCAAATTGTACTAAATAAATTTATGTTTAGTTTTTCTTAAGTACATATATTTTTGAGTTGATGTACAAGTAATTAGTAGTTGCTTTTAAGTTGTTTAATATTTTTAAGATTATTTGTGTGTTATTTTTCTAAGTTGCTGCAATGTGTTGATGCCTAATTGATTTTTATATTAGAGTGTGGTTGTTATCGAGTTGTTTATTCATTGTTATTAAGTTGTTTAACAAATTTATATATTTATATATATATATTATTAAGTTGGTGTAAAATTATTTTGTAGTTGCTTTTAAATTTATTTTACGAATTATTGGTGTTTTTTTTTCTTCTTGGATTGCAATTAGTGGGGTTATTTTATAATGCCTATTTAATTTGCATATTACAATAGAGTTGTCATACAGTTTGTTTATTTGTTGTTGTTTAGTTGTTTAACTAAGAAAAATGAGTACATAAGTATATATTTTTAGTTTTTCATGTGAAATACATATTAAGATTATTGTTGTATTTATTTTTTTGCGCCTTTCAGATTGTCAAAAAAAAAATGTATTGATGATGTTCGTACGTATTATAGTAGTGTTGTTGTCCAATATTATTTTTGGTGTTGTTTCTTCGTTGTTATTTAGTTGTTTAATTAAGAGAAAATGAATATATGTATATATATTTAGTTTTTTATGGGTAATACATTAAGATTGTTGTTGTATTATTTTTTATTTATTTTACATTGAAGATTGTCAACAAAAAAAAAATGTGTTGTTGTCTAGTAGTTGTTTTGCTGTTATTTAATTACTAAGAAAGAATAATCTAAAAGTCTTTTACTAATAAAATGAATTATTATATTTAAAGTACACTTTTTTTTTAATTACACTTTTTTTAATAATATTTATTCAAAAAAATTCTAACAACGTAATACAAATTACATTTTTAGTTGAGTATTTGTTTATATTAGTAAATTAATGAATTGTTGTATTAAGTGATTTGTAGTTGTTTTCAAGTTTTGTTTGTAATTAAGAGGTTATTTTGGTGTTGTTATTATGTTTTTTTTGAGTTGATTTGCATATTATAATAAGGGTGTTGTTTAGTTTTTTATTCGTTATTATTTATTTGTTCAAACAAAAGAAAAATAATAATATGTACATTTTTTTACTTGATGTCTACCTTATTTCTAATCAAGTATATATATATATATTTAATACATTGAGTTAAATAAGTAATTTATATAGTTGTGTTGTCGAACTATATTATAATGAACATGCACATCGAAAAACAACTAAAAAAATAAGATATTAACTCTAATGCAATATGCAAATCAACTAATCAACTCAGAATAAACTATAAAACAACATTAAAAAGCTTATCACAACATTTAAAAATATTTATAAAATATACTAGAATGTGTACAACGAACTATATTTTTAATTATTTTTCAATGTTGTTTTGTTGTTGTTTTATAATTTATTTATAATTGATCTCAGGTTGATTTGAATGTTGTAGTACATTTGATGTCATGTTATTTATTCGTTGTTTTTCCACAATATTATTTTTAAATGAGAAGTCTTTGTAATTTTAAAACTTTAAAAATAAATTTAGAAAAATTAAATTTGCAAATAAAAAAATATAGATTGTTAAAATGTAAATAAAATATTTTATATTTATGAAAAAATGCTTATATAACTTTTACACAAGCATTTTGTTGTTTCTTTTAAACTTAATTTAGTTGTGTGTTGTTTTTGAGTTTATCTTGAGTTGATGTAATATTGTTGTGATACTTGATATTTTATATTAGAGTTGTCAACTAATTATTTGCTCATTATTATTTAAATTATTAATTGTTATTAAATTGCTCAATTAAGATAAAAATGTTAGAAAATTAATAATATACCCAAGATTTATTTGTATATAACATAGAACACAATAGTAATATATAATAATTAGGTATGTGTACCTGATTGATCCATAGCAATTATCTCTGTTTGATCCACAACAGTTACTCCAATTTGATAGTGTAATACTATCAACTAAGTCTTCCTCCCTAGATCTCTAAATCAGAAGCAGTTTATTTATCTGATTATCAAAAGGTATACAATTGTGATGAGACAATATGTATTTATAGAGTTAGGGAGGGGACTTAGCTACAAAACCCTAGTTGGGTTGGGCCTGCTCATCAAAGGCTTCAGTCAACTAGAAAAGCCCACACTTCTGCTTCACCTAGATTTTACACACAGATGCTAAGCCCATTAACAATTGATCACCAACAACATGGGCTAACACAGCAAAGAACTATCCAATCAACCCAAGGTTTAATAAAACCAATAAAAGTTAATGTAAGCCCAAATAAAAAGTCTAACATTCTCCCACTTGGGCTACATTAATTTTAATACATATATATTATATATCAAAATAATTTTGTTTGAAAACGACTCATGGGTTGAACAACAGGAAAACATTTGTGGCCACTTTAAAAAATGATAGCTCTCTGATAGCATCTCAACATACCGGTCCAATTTAACCTTTGATAATGAACTATGACAGTCATATTGTTTTTAAATCAACAAAAGACATTCATAATCACAAATACCAAAGTATTAAATCGACATGTGGTCAATAAGTCTAGTAGTGTGGTAAGGATTTATGTTCAACATGTGATCAATTTAAATAACATAATATCCTTATCAGTCCTCAATTTCACTGATACCGTGATGCTTAATGAATAAGCCAGTGAAATTAACCATACACTACTTAATAAATAAGTAAGTGTCACTAAACATGCTTAAAAATTAAGCCAACAAAATATCATTGTCATTAAGCAAATATACTTAAAATACAATGATCACAACAAGATATGAACTACATGCTTTCAATTCAATTATTCTCGAGAATATAACAAAGCCTAACTGAAAGCATAAACATCCAATAATCAAAAAAGTATCGGCCCACAAAGTAGTTCATAACATCAACAAGTAAATTACATATAAATGTAATCTCAAAAGATAAAGCAAAAAACTCCCACTAATCCAAAGGAGCAAAAGATTATAAAATGCCCATATCAAAAACATGTTTATCAAACAACATGGCACTTAATCCTTTGGTTAAAGGATCTGCAAACAACAACTTGGTCTCTCAATATTCTATCACAATGTCTCCTTTCTTAACCAAGTCTTTAATAGTGAGATACTTTATTTCCTTATATTTGGAAGCACTACTAATCTCATTATTCTTTGAAAAGAAAACAACAATATTATTATCACAATAGATTAGTATAGGAGAGGAAATAGGATCAACCACTCGTATCTCCGAAATAAAATTCTTCAACCACAAAGCTTGCGAAGATGCCCCATAACATGCAACAAACTCAGCATACATAGTAGATGATGTGATCAGAGCCTGTTTAACACTCTTCCAAGAAATAGCAGCATCAGCCAAGGTGAAAATATAGCCAGAAGTTGACTTTAAATCATCTACACAACCACCTAAATGTGAATCTGAATAACCAACAACTCGAAGATCGTCAACATGCTTATACACAAGCATAAAACTCTTCGTTCTTTGCAAATATCTCAAAACTTTCTTGGCTGCAACCCAACGATCATGGTCAGGATCAGATAAATATCTCCCAAGAACATCGACCATGAAAGCAATGTCAGGTCTAGTGCAAACCTAAGCATACATCAAACTCCCTACTACATTTGCATATGGGATATTCTTCATTGCTTCTCTTTTTAAGTCGTTCTTGGGACAATGTTGCTTAGTAAATTTGTCCCTTTCAGAATAAGAACGAATCAGCTTTACACAAATCCATGTTGAACCTTTTGAGCACACGATTAATGTAAGATTCTTGAGGTAAGCCAAGAAATTTTCAATTCTTATCATGATGAATCTCAATCTCCAAAACTAAAGATGCATCTCCAAGATCTTTCATATCAAAATTGGTAGACAGAAAACTTTTGGTCTCATTTAGTAATGACAAATCACTGCTGGCAAGTAAAATATTATCTACATAAAGAACAAGAAAAAATATGATGACTCCCACTGATCTTCATATAAATACACTAGTCAAACTTGTTCTCGATGAAACCCAACAGTGTCACAACCTTATCAAACTTCAAGTACCACTGGTGAGATGCTTGTTTGAGACAATAAATAGATCATTTCAATTTGCAAACTAAATTGTCATTTCTATTTTCCTCGAAGCCTTCAGGTTGAGACATATAGACTTGCTCACTCAATTCTCCATTCAGAACAACAGTTTTAACGTCCATTTGATGCAACTCTAAATCAAAATGCGCAACTAAGGCCATAATAATTTTGAATGAATCTTTAGTGGAAACAGGTGAGAAAGTTTCAGTGTAATCAATACCTTCTCTTTGAGTAAAGCCTTTAGCCACTAAACGCGCTTTAAACCTTTCAATCTGTCCCCTTTTCATCCCTTTTAGTTTTTTTAAAATCCACTTACAACCTATTGGTTTGAAACCATCAGGTAATAGAACTAACTTCCACATATACATTATGTTTGTCCATGAACTTAATCTCATCATCCATAGCTTCTATCCATTTTGAAGAATGTGGACAATTGGGTGCTTCACTATAAGTAAGAGGTTCCACAAAATGACCAAGACCACATTCACCTTCTCCAAGGTAAATAAATTTATCATCACACCTTATTGACATTTTTTGTCTTTGAGATCTCCATATAGGAGGTACTTCTGGAATAACCTCTATTTGTCGACCACCATTTTGAATGACATATTCCACAATTGGAATTTCTTCAATAACTGGATCTTCAATAATAGGTTCCTCATCAATAGTAGGACCCTTCTCATCTTAGATATTAGGAGCAATATATTCATCAGCAATGGGAGTGTTATCAACTAGAGTAAGAATAAGACTGCTATTATTATCATCTCTTGAAAAAGAGATAGGAATAAAATTTCCTTTAGATGACTCCCCCATTTCAAGAGATGGTGAAGTAATATTTTCAGCAACATCAAATTCCAGAAATTTAGCAGTCTGAGATTCAACAATTCGCGTACCACGAGTAGGACAGTAAAAGCGATAGCCTTTTGAGCGCATTGGATAACCAATGAAATAACAACGATTTGTTCTCGAATCTAACTTTTCAAATTAGGATCATAAATCCGTACTTCAGCTGGACAACCCCATACATGAAGATGATTTAGACTAGGCTTTCTCTCAATCCACAACTCAAAAGGATTTTGGAAACAGATTTACTGGGAACACGATTTAAAATATAAGTTGCAGTCATGAGTGCTTCACCCCATAAAAACTCTGGAAGATTTGTTCTACTTATCATGTTTCTGATCATATCCATGAGAGTGCGATTTCTCCTTTCAGCAACGCCATTTTTCTCAATGAACCTGACATATTGTATTGAGAAACTACACAATTTTCTGGAAAATATTCAGCAAAAGGCCTCATGTGTTGTTTAGTTTCTATATAAAAATTAGAATATTCTCCTCCGCGATCAAAATGAACAAATTTTATGACTCTTCCCAATGATTTCTCAAGAATATTTCGAAAGATTTTGACTTTATCAAAAGCGTTGGATCGTCTTTAATCATGTAGGTGAGGCCATAAGAAGAGAAAAAAAAAACATCGATAAAAGTTATAAAGTAGTTGTTTCTGCACAACGTGGTGAAATAAGGTTCACTGATGTCAGTGTGGATAATTTCCAATAAAGATTGACTGTGGTTTGCAGTCTTCTTTCTTGTTTTAGTCAATTTTCCACGAGTACAATCAACACAAGTATCCCAACCAGAAACATCAACAGGAGGAAGAATTTTAGCTAGAAATAATCGATCAACTCTTTCTTTAGAAATATGACCCGATCTATCGTGCCATAATAATAAGGATGTTATCTTAATATAAGATTTCTTACCCACAATATTCACAACATTGAAAAAGGAAGCTAAGGAAGTCAATAAGAATTTGAAAAGAATATCAGAGTAAAAACAGTTTGCATAATGTCAACACTATAATTGGCAAAACGAAAAGAAAATCATTGTTTAACTAAAAGCGGAAGCGAAACTGAATTACTTTAAAAGTAGGAATCAAGAAAGTACTGTTCAAAACAATCTGAACACTAAACTGTAATTCAAGAATAAGTGTGCCAATATAGATAACATCAACTCCAACATAAGTGCCACTTTAAGCTTTGACTCCCTCTCACTTATCTTCTAAGATCCCTTAGCCCCTAGTTGTGGTTGCTTCTTTTCATATTTTCTTTATCCTTTGTTGGGCTTGAGTTGAGAAACAAAGTGAGAAGACTCATTCTTCTCATTTTGTTAGCTTGCTTTGCTTAACTTTATACTGAGAAATAAGGTTACTAACACTTTATATTTTACTATAAGTGTTTAGGTTGTCTTGATAAGGCTGAAAGAGGCAGGAAGTGCATGAAGAACTTGAAGAATAGTGTAAAAGTCGGGAAGAGGAATATTATAATCTTTCAACTTGTACTGAACATTAATAATTTTTAAAATAAAACCTCGCACTCCTTTGATTTATCATACTGAATAGTTGTCATTGCATTCATAAGATGTCCAACTGCAGCAATTTCACTAGTGTGAAATAGTTTTTCTTTGCTTTGAAATATTCATTAGCATTTGTGGTGTTTGGCAAACCACCAAAAAATATTCAGGAATCAAACGTTTCATAGCAATGAGACTAAGATGATTTGAATTTTTCCATTGTGCATGAAGAATTTTTTGGGCAACAATTCTGATATTAGTATAAGATCAGCAGATTTTTCTTCTCGAAGGCATAAGTCCAAATCTATTATGCCTAAAGTAATTTTCACATCTCGTTTCCATGCCTTAAAGTTGGAAGCATTCAGAATTCAGATAAAAACGTTATTGTTGTTCTCAGAAAGGAGACCAAAAAATCTAAAAATTAAAACTTGATCAAACTATATGAGCCAAGCAATTAGAAAATATTGTAGAATCAACTGGTCATTATAATCTCCCCTTTGGGATGAGAATATAACACACACATGATCTACCTTCATGAAGTTAACAATAAAGAAAAAATACATATCAATTAAGAATTTATTACCTTTGGGCAAATAATTTCTTAAATAATATATATTAATTCAAGCAAAAATAGTAAATAAATATATATATTTAAATTATTACCTTTGGGAAAATAATTAAAATATACACATTTAATATTAACTCACTTCATGGAATGTGAACTAATATGTATAACTACTACCTTTGGGCAAGTAATTACACATATAGTCAACTAAAATATATATTTTCTATAACATATGAAATTTGGTGATAAAATAATCATTAAAAATTTAATAATTTTCAACCAAATTTCCAAAAAGTTACATATAAATTGCTTGTAATATATTGATAATAAAAAAAAAAGTGTCCACCATAACACATTATTTTTACATCAAACAATCAAGTTTTAAAATTTTAGAACAACAAATAATGGAAAAATGTGAAACAAAGAATATTGGTGGAGATTACATAGTCAAGATAAATCAAATAAGAGAGTGACTATATCTTATGGAACGAGAAGAAACCCAAAAAATTTTCTATGATTTACGGATTTTGAAAAATCATCAAAAATTATTTTTAATAATTTTTTAACTGCATAATTATCATTAAAATAATAATTATTATTAAATGGCGTCAAAAAATTAATTAAAAATCACCAAAAAATCAAAAATCAAATTCTAATAATGCTGGAAAAAAGAATCGTCGAAAACGGAGTCACGAAACTACCTCACTCTCTCTCACTCTCTGGCAGCCGCGAGTGGGCTTCGTCCCAGCAGGTTATCTTCAACCTCCAGCAACCTCCATGGCTGAAAAAATGGGTTTTGTGCGACCCGGTTCAGACCCGAGCGGGTCGGGACGAAATTCCGGCCAAAAAAGTGACGAAACGGACGGGAAAAAGAGGGATTTTGATTGGTTTACAATTTCTAATAGATCTATGGTATTAATTTCATGCAACAACACATAAACTTAGATAGATCTAAATTAAAACTAATCCAAAAACTAAAGAAGCAAAGTAACCCGAAAATTTGATCCAATTCGGAAATTAAACTTTTAGAAACATTTTAAATCAATGATTGATGAGATATGCACAATTAATTTCAGATTATAATCAATAGAATTGAAAAACACAAAATTAATTTCATAAAGAAAATATATAAACCCTAAAAGTTTAATCTTAAAATTCTCCTAAATCACTCAATAATTTTATGCAAATAATATATCAAAAGAAAGAGAATTTAATGAAGAATAAAACCCCTAAACTTTTAAGATTGAAAAATAAAAAATTCAACATAAAATAATAACGAAATTAATATGTAATTGAAGAAAATTAACATATACATAGTTATACAAATTATAGGTTCTAAATCATATACAATTTGAAATCTGATACCACATGTTAGAAAATTAATAATATACCCAAGATTTATTTGTATATAACATAGAACACAATAGTAATATATAATAATTAGGTATGTGTACCTGATTGATCCATAGCAATTATCTCTGTTTGATCCACAGCAGTTACTCCAATTTGATAGTGTAATACTATCAACTAAGTCTTCCTCCCTAGATCTCTAAATCAGAAGCAGTTTATTTATCTGATTATCAAAAGGTATACAATTGTGATGAGACAATATGTATTTATAGAGTTAGGGAGGGGACTTAGCTACAAAACCCTAGTTGGGCTGGGCCTGCTCATCAAAGGCTTCAGTCAACTAGAAAAGCCCACACTTCTGCTTCACCTAGACTTTACACACAGATGCTAAGCCCATTAACAATTGATCACCAACAACATGGGCTAACACAGCAAAGAACTATCCAATCAACCCAAGTTTTAATAAAACCAATAAAAGTTAATGTAAGCCCAAATAAAAAGTCTAACAAAAAATATATATATATGTGTGTGTTTATATATTAATGTTGTTTTTATGTTATTTTTCGTGAATTTTAGATTGTCGACATAATATATTATGCCTAAGTTATTATGTAGCAATCTTGTCTAGTATTTAGTATTTTTTTAGTTGTTTTATGGTCACAAATATATGTAATGTTAGTTTATTTATTATCATGTATACGGCAGAGATTGTATTGTATGTATATATTTTTAAAAATATATTTTTTAATTTTTATTTAATTTTATGCACTCTAAAAAAATATATATTATTAAAATAATAATGAAAGACATAAACTATTACTTCTCTAATTAGCTAAAAAAAAAGTACAATATAAAATTATTTTTTATATTTTATAAAATAAAAATTATGTCAAAATTAAATGATTGACATGACACTTTGTCCATACAATATTATATTGTTTTGTTATTTTTTTTTTTATAAATTTAATCTTTATTATGTGTCTAAAGATAATTTTTTTTTTTATCCAAAGGTAATTTTTAAAATAGTTGTCAACTTTATTTTGATAATAATAAGATATGTTTTCCACGTGGCAGTCTTTGTAATATTGTAGCTACAGACTCACATGCATAAATAAGTTTGAATGTTGTTCCCAAGTTGAGTGTGCCTTTCACACGCTCTCTTTGTTCATTTTTTGTATAATCTTATTTCTTTACAGTATTTTTGTAAATACCAAACTTTAAAAATAATATTTTTGTAAATATTAGATAGTATAAATGTTTATTTTTTCTAGGAGTAGTATAAATATTTATTTTGGGTAATTTTAGTTTAAAATAGAAAAAACCTCTTAGGAATAGGGAAAAAAACAAAAAAATACAAAAAAAGAAAAAAAATTACAAAAATACTTTGGGCCCGCCCATTAAACATTTATACAGTCCACATACAAATATTTACAAAAATACCACATGCACTAAGCCTTCAGCTGTACAGAGCGAACCATGAAGATGAAAATACGCACTTGTTTCAAAACCGCAAAACAACCAAAATGAAACCAAAACGAGAAAAATACAACTATTAATTCTGGCAAAATCAACTGGAAAAGAATACCTGCAATGATCTAAACTGAAAATGACAAAAAAAAAAATCAGAAAAACTGTGAAGAAACTGAAATTACACATTTGTTTTCTATTTTATTCGATCAAAATAACTCCCCCTAATATCGAAATCTATATTCATGAAATGTAGATCTGTAACAAACAGATCTGGAGCTCCCACTAAATCCAAAACAATGTATGATGTGAAAAATTTTTAAAAAAACCTCATGAATAATACATCTACGTTATATACAGTTGCATTTTGATTTATTTTTTGTTTTGGTTGCCTTATAATTGCATTATCGTTTTATGATAGTTTATATATTATGCAAGAATTTAATTTGATGGGGACTAAGAAATAGTAGTTATACATAGTAAGTTTTGTGCAAATAGTTGCATATTAATTTTATAGTGAAATAACATATGCAAGTAGCAAAACTATAACAAAACTACAAAACAACTGTATGCAAGTGCAAATAGTTGTCTTATAGTTGCATTATCGTTTTATGATAGTTTATATATTATGCAAGAATTTAATTTGATGGGGACTAAGAAATAGTAGTTATACATAGTAAGTTTTGTGCAAATAGTTGCATATTAATTTTATAGTGAAATAACATATGCAAGTAGCAAAACTATAATAAAACTACAAAACAACTGTATGCAAGTGCAAATAGTTGCCTTATAGTTGCATTATCGTTTTATGATAGTTTATATATTATGCAAGAATTTAATTTGATGGGGACTAAGAAATAGTAGTTATACATAGTAAGTTTTGTGCAAATAGTTGCATATGAATTTTATAGTGAAATAACATATGCAAGTAGCAAAACTATAATAAAACTACAAAACAACTGTATACAAACTAAAATACAGGAAAAACTCTTTGAACATCAACATCCATGATAAATCTCATTGTTACCCATTGATGATATAAAAATAGGACTGACCAGGTTAATCTAATCTATTAGCTTTGCCACCTTCACTCATAAATCTTAATCATGTTTGTCCTAATACTTTTCTAATATTAATTTTATAACTCTACTCACGTCAATACTACTATAAGCATGAATTAGATCGTTTTCTTTTCAAGTATAGAATATCATCAATAATTGTTTCTTATTATTTTATTTTGTTATCTAATTATTTCGACGTGGCTTTGAGCTAGTCCAGCGAGAATGAAAATGACATTAAAATTGTACGAATTTATTTGTACATGCTTATATCAGTTGAATGGCCTAGTCAAAGTCTTCTCTTTTGTCATGAAAGTATTTCAGAAGTTGTAAAGTTAAACTAATAAGTTAAAAAGATTTAATTAAAAACTGAAATAAAATTAAAAATAAAAAGGAAAGAAGAAAAAAAGAGAGTGAAATGATGGATTGATTGATAGAAGTCAATCCTAGACCTAAGCAACAATATATAAGAAACTAGCTTTACAATTAAAAATTTAAAATAAAAAGAAAAGAAGAATTGTTATGGAAAAAAAATTAAAAATTAAAAACTGAAAATAAAATTAAAAATAAAAAATTAAAAACTGAAATAAAATTAAAAATAAAAAATTAAAAATTGAAATAAAATTAAAAATAAAAAGAAAAGAAGAAAAAAAGAGAGTGAAATGATGGATTGATTGAAAGAAAATGAAAAAAGAGAGAGAAGAGAGTAGGATTTGATTGATGATGGATGGAATGATGACTAAGTGGTATATGTGTAATAAAACAAACTTTATAAGTAAAAAAGTAGGTATAAGCGTGTATGAGTAATTTTGTAATAAATTGTGTAAAATGGATTTTTCATGTAAAAATTTCTTAGGAATATGAAAATCTAATTTGTTTGGTGAATTTTTTTTTTACAATAATTATTATTTTTTTTAAAATGTTCAAAATAATTTTTATTTATTATTTTTCATATAATTTTATAAAAAAAATTAACAATAATAAATAATTATAAAAAGTAAAATATACATATATATATACTAGAAAAAAGTTACGTGCAAGGCACGTATACCTAATTTTATATTAGGTGGTTTATAATTAAATTAAAATCATAGAAATTTAGAAAATAATTTCCTAAGAAACAAAGTAAAAATAAATCACTTCAATAATGAGTATTAGCATGATAAATATAGCAGTATTTACGAAAGTAATAAAATATTTATTGTGTGGTAATCTCTGACTTTTATATATTTATACATAACGCAAAGAAAAAAAATACTAAAGCAGATCTTTTCAAAAGAGAGAGATTTATTGGAAGGATTTCCAACTATTGAAATTGTGGCAGAAAGAGAGTTTAATTCTGAGTGATATCTCATTAATTTATTATATCGATTAACTCTATATAAATTGATACTTTATTTACAAAATATAATCATTTCTATCGCTACAACAAGGAATACTCTTATTAACTCTAATTCGAGATCTCTTTTATTTCTATTGATTTTTAATGGAAATTCTTTTCTTACTAAACTAAAGAAAGTGCTAATGTTTGAGCAATTTAGTGTCAACAATCAATGAAATGAACATCAAAGAATTAACAATACCTTACACACCTAAGATACCATTTCCAGGAAAAGCAAAATTAAAGTTGGGCTCTCTTTTGAGAGCAAACATAAGTTTCTAAATGCTAGCATAATTCCCATCACTATCATCATCTATACTTTAATCTCCTTCAACAATTGAATGCTTTGTCTCTATCCTTAACCACATAACTACAACAACATCAATTTCAGTTCTCTCCAAACTTGAAAGTCCATTGCCCTTGTCTTTGAATGAGCTTGACGAATGTTGTCTAGATTTAGACAATCAAACTATGTCTACTATACAGCCATATAAGGTCTGATTCAAAAAATAAATACGCTAATGAGTTGAACAAAAAGCTTTAAGAGAAAAAATTAAATAAATTTGTTTGGAAAGAAAGAAGCAACTTTACCAAGTGAAAGATAAAATTTGAAAGGAGTTATACATGGAAAGGTTGAGTCATGTAAATGCAGTAAAGATAATAGATTCCCAAATCTCCCTCTACTGCTTATATAACCTGCACATAAGCTTATCAAAGTTAATCATTTTATCATTAGTAATTCTTGAAATGAGAAATTATAAGCAAAATGATCACGTTATTATTATTATTATTATAATTTTTTTTTAAAAAAAGAAAGACATTTCATTATGAAAAACAATCCAAATAAAAACTTTCACTGGATTTTACAAATAAATTGATGTGAGAACATTACAATGTAAAGAACACAAAAATTCACAATCAAACCCAAACAATAAATGTCTCCACACAAATACAAAAACAAATAAAGTAAAATTAAAATTACCCTGAAGAATAAAAGCACTCAAATAGATATAAAGTTACACTGTGAAGCTAAAATTATTGCTTGAAATACCAATTGTACTCACTGAGTTGCTTGACAATGATAACATTCAAGTGACATTCCACCATCTTGATCACCAGAGAGGAAATTGAACTAACTTCTCTTAGTTAACTTTGAATCGTCATTATATTTAACCAATTATTTTCAAATTAACTATTTAGAACTGTAAGATCATATGCAATATACATTACATATATAGTGTTAAGAAAATATTAAGGCATCAGATCAGATTTAAGAAAATAGTAAATAAAAATTATATTATGTAAATAAGATCTAAGCAGTATGTGCAACCTACCTAGAATCGATTGTTTGATTGGGAATCGACTCATCTATCGATTAAATAAGATTGAAATTGACCCACCTATTTATTAATTAATGTAAAATAAATTCAATTAAATAATATTGGGAAGAAGAGATTAGATAACAGCAACATCTTCTACATATATATGTGCATATCACTATATTCGGATTTGTACGCAAAAAAAAAAAATCTCAATATAATTACTATTAACTATATCAATTATTCGGATTGGTTAAAGGGTTAATTTCAATTTGTTTGAAGTTAACGTGAGAGTTAACCTCTCTTATTTTCTAATATATTTTTTTTTAAAAAAAAAAATTACCCAATATTAATGAGATTTGTTTTATTTTTATTTTATTATTTATTATATATAAATAACAATTATTCGGATTGGTTAAAGGGTTTAATTTTAATTTGTTTGAAGTTAACGTGAGAGAACCTCTCTTATTTTTTACTATAATTTTTTTAAAAAAAAAAAAATCACCCAATATTAATGGGATTTGTTTTATTTTTATTTTATTATTTTATTATATATAAATAATATTTTATTATTTTATTAAATATAAATAAAAAGTCTCATAAACTAAGAATTTAGTTAAATAAGCACACTTTATATAGAATAGATATTTATGTGGGAGTCCAATTTATAAACAGAAGTAATTCCAACACTTTTTTTTTTTTTACAATTTAACATATATACCAATAAATGATGAGCCGAACATCATGCCTAGAACCAAAACATAGTTGCAGTTTGCGGATGCCGAATCGAAGATTGAGGGCAGTAGTCAGAATCAAGTATGACTTGACTAAACGCATGATTAGATTTTGATCAAATAGAAATAGCATATCTTTAACTCTTTGCCTTCCGAGAGAAAGAGAAGCAGAGATGTGGGTGTTCTACCTGATCTCCCTGCCGTTGACGGTGGGTGGGGATGGTAATTTTGACGCTTAAATACTTCTATGGACCTGAGGTACCTCGCTAGGGTTTCGTCGATGGACGAAGAAGAGAAGAAAGTGGTTTGAATTGAAAGGGGAAGAGCTATTTTTGAGATTAATCGTCGGTTGTTTTTGTGTGTGATTCTCGAATATTTAATATCTGTTCAAATATTAATAGGATTTGTTTTATTATTATTTTATTATATATAAATAATATTTTCTTATTTTATTAAACAAAAATTAAAAGTCACCCATGAATTTCTCATAAATCAAAAATTTCAGTTATATAGGCACACTTTATATAGAATAGATATAGGAATGTCAATTGGACCGGGTCGGACTCAACCTGGTATTGACCCGGCCCGACACGATGTCTCTTTTACCATTCCTATATATATACTTGTCACACCAATAATTGCAAATTTATTAATAATTTTCCAAGAATCAATAATTTAAACAACAATAAAAGCTCTTTAACACATAATAGTATAATCCAAATATTGATTAAAAATTTAAATTCTAAAAGTTTACATAGTATCTAGTTTATAATCCAAAATATGGCATATTATTATATTGCAAAAAGTTTCATAAAGTCACCCCAAGAACGAATGCCAACTTGATGGGAAACCCTGATACCCCATGGCATTGATATCTCTTGTACTTGTTTAGCTTGAAAGGGGGACTTGAAGAGAATAGTGCAATGTAATCTCCGTTTGACTGGGCCACAAAAACTGAATCAGAGGGGTGAGACCTCACACAGGGACAGGTATAGGCAGACATTCAATTACTTTGGTGTTTAATTAGTTTCCTGGTTTGGTGAGGCTTGAGGCTTTAGTTGAGGTTGAGAATAGTGCTTCTCAAAAAGGGTACTAGAAAAGGTTGGGTTCCTAAAAAAAAGGGATGTTGAGAAAATATGGCTTCTGTAAGAGAAAATATATTTTTATGTAATGTAATGTTTGTGATCAATACAGAGACATTTTGTGGCTTCAAAACCAAATCCAAGTCCTTTTCTTGGCTTCTTTATTATAAACTAAATTTTAACTTCATTAAATTTTAACTCTTTGACCAATTAATTAATAATTCTTTCTCTATAGATCTATTTTCTTTCTGCTATTTCCTGCTACTGTTGTTGTTTAAGAAATTTCTTTTGTTTACTGTTGTGAAATACAATACAAGCCTAACTCTACTCATGTGTATATACTGCCCAATTAAATTCATACAGAGGCAGCCTACCTCTGTTTTGATTACTTATTTACCTTGTTGACTAACATATCAATTACCCCTCGTATGACAAATTTTTTAAGCTAAAAAAAATGCAAACATGGAAATCAAAGTATACAGCAGCTTCACAAATTGAAGATAATCAAAGTATACAGCAGCTACACAAATTGAAGATAATCCAGCAGCAACCCAGAAAAATCCATAAAGCAGAACAAATTCATGAAACACATACAAGATTGATATCAATGAAGATACTCACTTAGAATATCAGAGGAAGTGGGGACAAGGTCAAAAGGAGAGCAATCAAAGCGACTATTTGTAAAATCAATCCGGATTTGGTTATTTTACAAGAAGTCAAAAAAACAACAATAGATAGAAGCTTTATTGGTAACATTTGGAGGTCTAGATTTAAAGCTTGGATTTACCATCCAGCATGGGGAAGATTGGGAGGTACTTTATTGGTGTGGGACACTAGAAGCGTTACAGTTTTGGATTCTTTGGTTGGGGAATTTTCTATTTCTGCCTTGATTCAAGCAGAAGGCAAAAACCCTTGGTGGTTTTCTGGGATATATGGGCCTTGCTCATACAAACTCAGACCAGATTTTTGGGATGAACTGGCTGGTCTGAAGGAAATTTGTGGTGCGTCGTGGTGCTTGGGGGGAGATTTTAATGTGGTTCGCAGAGTGGGGGAAAAGCTCAATAGTGTCTCGAACACTAGAAGTATGAAGATGTTTGATGAACTAATTCGGGAACTACGACTCATTGATCTGAATTAAACAATGGGAGGCTCACATGGTCAAATTTTAGAGACGTTCCAATATGTAGTAGACTGGATAGATTTCTATTTACAAAGGAATGGAATCTGTCATTTCCTTTTGTGAGACAAGAAATGATGGTTAGATTGGTATCAGATCATAGTCCGGTTGTCATTGACTCCAATCCACCAAAATGGGGTCCTAGTCCATTTCGGTTTGACAATCAATGGCTGGAAAATAAATCCTTCTCAAAACTTTTTGAGATCTGGTGGAATAAGGCAAATGTTTCGGGATGGCCAGGAACCAGATTCATGACCAAACTCAGAATTGTGCAAGAAAATATCAAGAAGTGGAGCAAAACAACCTTCGGAAATAGCAAAATTGCTAAGGCTGCAATGGAAAGAAGAATATTGGAGATTGATAAATTAGAAGGAACTTCAATGTGGAATCAATCCTTGGCAGATGAAAGGAGAGGTATAAAAAAGGATTGGCAACAGAAAGTCTTTGAGAAAGAAAGAAACATTTGGCTAAAATGCAAGTGCAAATGGTCAAGGAAGGGGACGCGAATTCTAGATTCTTTCACAACCTGTTGAATGCTTGGAAGGCAAAGAACACTATCTCAAGGATAGAAAGAGAGGATGGGACTATTCTCGATCGGGAAGATGACATAGTCAGCGAGCTAATCTCATTCTTCTCCAAGCTATATACTTCTAAGAGAAAACAAGGGGCAGATATTGAAGGGATTGAATGGCAAAAAATCTCAGAATCTTCAGCTCGTCTGCTTGAAAATCCCTTTGATGAAGATGAGATCAAGAGAGCTCTTTTTAGTTGTGATGGTAATAAGGCCCCGGGACCGGATGGCTTTAGCATGGCAGCCTTGCAGTCGAATTGGGATGTAATTAAAGGTGAACTAATAGACATCTTTAAGGCTTTTGAAGTTGAAGGTAGAATTCAAGGAAGTATGAATGAAACTTTTATTTGCCTCATCCCCAAAAAACTAAATAGTTGTAAGGTAAAAGATTTTAGACCAATCAGTCTTATAACAAGTGTGTATAAGATCATTGCTAAAGCACTTGCTACAAGATTGAAGTATATTTTGGGAGACACAATCTCAGACACTCAGTCTGCTTTTGTGGAGGGGAGACAAATATTGGATTCAGTAATGATTGCTAATGAGACAGTCGAAGATTATAGAAGCAGGGGCAAAAGTGGTATGGTGTTCAAGATCGACTTCGAAAAGGCTTATGATAGAGTTGAATGGGACTTCTTGGATTTGGTTATGCACAAAAAAGGCTTTGGAAGTACTTGGAGAAAATGGATTAGAGGATGTCTTTCAACCACTTCATTTTCTATTTTTGTCAATGGCAGACCAAGAGGAAAATTCAGAGCATCTCGAGGACTAAGACAAGGCGATCCTCTTTCGCCATTCCTTTTTACTTTGGTAGCTGATATACTGGGAAGAATGGTGGATAAAGCAGTTAACTCTGGTTCTTTATCTGGGTTCAGAGTGGGAAAAGATAAAATTCAGATCAACCACTTACAATTCGCTGATGATACTTTACTTTTTGCGAATGATAGAGAATCCCTTTTGAAGCTCGTAAGGATTGTCAAAGGCTTTTGTGCCTTATCAGGAATTAAAGTTAACTTAAGAAAAACCAATTGTTGGGTCTCTATATGGACGAATTAGTTGTTTCCCAATGTGCCGCTCAAATTGGATGTGAGGTGGGCTGTTGGCCGATGAAGTATCTCGGAATGCCATTGGCAGGTTCACCTAGGAAGAAAGTTTTTTGGGATCCTGTTTTGGAGAAGTGTGCTAAAAGACTTGATGGGTGGAAATGTGCATTCCTGTCTAGGGGAGGCAGATACACACTCATTCAATCCGTTCTTTCTTCCCTTCCAATTTATTTTTTGTCACTATTTAAAGCACTGTCTTCAGTGATTAACACATTGGAGAAATTGATGAGAGATTTCTTATGGGAAGGTGGAGATCTAGGTGGTGGCGATCACTTAATGGCTTGGGATTGGGTTTGCAAACCAAGATTGGAAGGCAGACTAGGCATTGGAAGATTGGCTTTGAGAAATAAAAGTTTGTTGATGAAATGGTTATGGCGATTTCCCTTAGAATCTGAGTCTCTTTGGCACACGGTGATTGAGAGTCGTTATGGTTTGGCAAATAATTTTTGGGATTCAAAAAGAGGGGAGCGGATGTCCCTGAGGGGACCATGGAAGGACATTGCGGATCTATATGATGAATACTTAAGGTTGGTGAAGTTCAAGGTAGGAAAAGGGGATAAGATTCGGTTCTGGGAAGATGAATGGTTAGGTGACTCATCTCTACTACACACTTATCCTGGTTTGGCCCTAATTTCTAGGGCTAAAAACGTAAGTATAATAGATCTGGTAGCTGAGGGAGGTGCAGCTGGAGAAAGTGTGGTAAGTTGGGACTTCAAGTTCAGAAGAAATCTGTTGGAAAGAGAAATACCTAGCCTTATAGGGATGTTACAACAGTTGGAACAGGTTAATTACTTAATGTCAACGTTGATATCAGAATATGGAAACCTGATGCCACTGGAGTTTTCTCAAGTAAATCAGCGTTTGCCTGGTTTAATTCCAACCAAAATGGTGCCAGACCCCCTTGGACCAAATCTTTATGGAAAAGTACAGCCCTGTCAAGAGTTAAAATCTTTATTTGGTTAGTAGCTCATGGAAAAGTTAATGTGCACGACGTTCTACAACGAAGACGACCTTTCATACTCATTTCTCCCGGGTGGTGTGTATGCTGTAAGAGTAGTGGAGAAGAAGTGGAACATCTGTTTTTGCATTGTAAATTCTCCTCCAAATTATGGTCAATGTTGCTGGAGGAGTTTGGTTTGATATGGGCTCTACCTAGAAGTGTTCCACAAATGTTAGTGAGTAAGATAAAAGGAAGTAAACGTCAGGATATACTTTGGAAGACGGCTGTCCTAGCAACAATTTGGGCTATTTGGCTAGAGAGAAATACCAGGATTTTTGAAGATGTAGAGAACTCTGCAGTAGTGGTTTGGGACAAAATAAAATTCTCGACAACAACATGGGTTTTCAGAACAAAGCATTTTGAAGACCTCTCTTTTCTAGATTTGAGTAGAGAGTGGAGAGTCCTCTTATAATTTTGTTTATGAACTGTAACTTTTATTTTTCTGCATTTTGTTTTTTAGTTTTTTGGTTTTTAAACTCTCCTTTACTTTGTCTTAATCGGTTTTCCTCCGCCATAAGTGAGGGATTGAATATATTGCAGAGGGTGGTCAGTCTAAGACATCGACCTCTCCTCTTTTTTCAAAAAAAAAAAAAAGAACACGAAAACCTAATTTCAAAAAAAAAAAAAAAACAAAAGCAAAAAGCTATTGAAGGTGACCATGAGTTGGGTGTAGAGAGAGAGAGAACGAACCTCTATGGAAATGTATAGGAAACTGGGAGCTGTAGCAAACAAAGGTAGAGGAAGAAGAATTAGAAAGATAAAGAATACATGCCCTAAACCTCCAATCCCTTCCCAAAATTTTCGTCCCCAATTAACTCACACAACCACACAACCAGAAAATGTGAGAGAGAGAGAGAGAGAGAGAGAGAGAGAGAGAGAGAGAGAGAGAGAGAGAGAGAGAGAGAGTTGGGTTTTATGCCCTAAATAAAACTCATTTCAATATAATCAGATTTACTTATTAATATAGATCAGAAATAACATTTAATGTTGCATGGTTCACATGATTTATTTCATGATTATATGTACATAATGTATAAATTCATCTGAAACCCTTTTCACATACTTGATCCTGTTTATTGTGCCGTCAACACATTGGAAAGTAAACATGACTATGTGAATAAAGTTTCCTAGATTTATCAGACACAGGGTTTTACTGATATGATAATCTACAACAAGAGTTTACTTGTATTTGGAGAAATACTATGTTCTTTCCAGAACATTGGTTAAAGTAAAGCTCAGGTTGGATGCATGGAGTATGCATCGGAAGGGACCGATATTGAACTTTGACTTATATTTAATTAAACTTACCGTAAAATCTATTCAAGTCAATATCGCCTAGTTGATCCTAGATCAAATGATCTTAATCCTATTATGATTAGGCTCAATCTTGAAAGGCTATTCGTGTTCTTTGATTTGTTAGTTAAGCCTACTTTTAGGTCAGGTGTTAGGTTATTTTTAGTATTAAGTTTAGATTAAGTTTAGTATATTTTTAATTGAGTTTTAATCATGTTTGGAGCATTTTTACGCTTGTTATCTTTTATTTTTGCAGATTTAAAATAGAAGAAGATTAGAAAAATATCAGAGAAAAAGATGGGAAAAAAGATAAAAATATCATGATATTTAAAATAGAGAAAATTGTGCAAACTGAAACTTCAAGCCTGAATTCGATGATGTTCTGATTAGATTTTGGAAAAAGTCAAAACATGAAAGTTCTAGATCTCTCTTTTATCTTTCTGGAACATATTGAATCGTCTAATTTCGAGCAATATCGAGAGAGTTATGACCAAAATACTATCAGTCGACGCAACAGAAAAAATATCTCGTTTGAGGTTTCCCATAAATTTAAATTCGAATTGGAATTTAAACATGTGCATTTTTTCTATCTTTTTAGGCATTCAATGCCTATATAAAGGGAAGAAAAGAGTTGATTTCAGCAAGCAATTTCAGAGAGAAAAAAAAGTGAGAGTTCAGATACAGAGTAGAGAGATCAACTGCAATACTGGAGACATACTGCTCAGGGTTTTCAGCATTCTTCTTTTCTTCTCTTCTCTATTTTTCATCTCTTTTCTATCAGTTAATATGTGTATTTGTGCTTCAATGAACATGAGTAACTAAACACTTTAATTAGGGTTAGATGGATATTGTTTAATATTGTTTTATGGTTTTAATATGATTTATTTTGTTGGGTTTTATGCCCTAAATAAAACTCATTTCATATAATCAGATTTACTTATTAATAAAGATCAGAAATAACATTTTATGTTGCATGGTTCACATGATTTATTTCATGATTATATGTGTATATAATGTATGAATTCTTTTTAAGTCCAGAACATATGAGTTGGTTAAAGATTATAGTGTTGTCAGCACAGTGGAATATAATCTTTATTATATGTTCAAAAGTAGATTTCCTGATTTGTCAGAACACTGGATTTAGACTGACATGGTATAATCAGCGATAGGTATTCTTACACCTTGGAAAAGTGTTATGTCCTTTCCAGGACATTGGCAAAGTTTACCAGTATCGGATGCATGGAGTATGCATTGGAATGGACCGATATTGAACTTTGAATTAGATTTTGAAACTTACCGTAAACATCTATTCAATTCAATATCATAAGTTGATCCTAGATCACATGATCGAAATCCTGATATGGTTAGGCTCAATTTCAAGAGTATTATTCGTGTTCTTTGATTTGTTAGTTAAGCCTAATCTTTAGTCTGGGCAATACGTACATTTTGGGAACACGGTAGTGCAATTGAGTGGGAGCGCTAACATAAATATGGAATCTATAGCTTCTATTTGGCAAATAGAAGTAAAGGATGATTTCCTTCGAGCTTAACCAAACGAAGATAAATGGTGGAGATCTCATTTCACTTAGGTGAAATATCATTTATACAGGGTTAAGTGTTTTAAGGATAAAATACATTGTAGGGTGTTACGGTAATTTAATCCTGTACAGTGTAAATCATCTATATAGAGGATCATTGATCACATTAGGGTTATAACAATGGATAACTAATGACGTGTCTATATCGTGGAACATATAGAGCGTTTCTATATGACTGAGAGTGCAATTCCAAGTTCTAAGTGTGGATTCAATGAGGAATTAATAAGTTAGGGAATTTACTTGGTAAATTCGGTTCGACTTATTGGAAGCTCGGTTATATAGACCCATGGTCCCCATACTAGTTGAGGCCATACTGCTTGTAAGACTCAGTTAATTGATTTTAATTAATCAATTATAATTCTAAAAGTTAGACTATGTCTACTTTATGAATTCTCACAGTTTAAGGATGGAATCGTAAAGAAAAGGGTTTCTAGGTTTAATTATTAATTGAGAGACTTTGTATGTCTAATTAATAATTATTTTAAATGACAATATTATTTAATAATCTATTTTAGTTATTAAATAATTAGTTTTGGCATTTAAATGATTAGAATTGGAAAAATGGCATTTTTGGAGAAATTGAAATAAAATTGAGGAAACTGCAAAATCCAAGTGAGGCACATATTCCCTCTATGGCCGAGCACTCCCTTTGTATTTCCCAATTATTATTTTTATTTTTTAATTGTCATGTAATTGCTAATCAAAGCCTAGCTATAATAGGAAAGTGGTGAATCACACTAAATAAGGCAGTTAATCAATTACACAGTAAAAGAGGAAACTGTTTTATTTGGAAAGTTGTGCTCTCCCTTCTCCCTATATAAAGCAACCTTTGTGTCTCTGCTCATGCATGCTTGATTAAGGCTCAAATTTGTACATTTTAAGTCTTTAATTATAGGCATAAAATTAATTTAATTAATTATTTCATGATTTTAATTGTAAAGTTATTTTAAATGGAAATATTTAGTTTATAAGAAATTTATGTGCTATTTTTCAGATTTGGTGTACAAATTGATGAAATAGAAAGAAGATGACAAGCCCAATTCTTTCTCACTTTTTCATTCTTCAAATGGGCCTCAAGACTCACTAAGCCCAAATGGCCCATTGTTTCTTTTGTCTTACATGACACAAAATTGGAAGATTCTCTTACATTTTAATCTATTGTTCTGTATGAAATTAAGTAGTTGGGCTAGTTCTCTCAATTTTGTCCACTACGCCCATTTATTGAAAAATCAACCAACACACTAATGAAAGGGATTCGGCAGTGGCACACGTTCAGGAAATGACATGATCTTATTTGGAAGTGACTTACTCAGCTTTTTATGCCACTATCTCCATTGCTCTTTTCACAAATATTACAAAAATGGGATTCAAGTTACACTATAAAAGAGAGCTTAGACAACAAAGAAAGGCATCAGATTTTAGTAGTGTTATTATACCAAAATTTTATCTTTTTCTTTCCTTCTTCTTTATTTTACTTTATTAATTTTGGTGTAAAGACAATGCCTTTTCTAGGCTAATTTCTTTGGCAAGACTCAAGTGTAAGTTCATGCAATTTTTATTCTTTTAATATATTGATTCTCTTTGTTCTTCTTTTTCACATTTGTTATATTAAATTTCCCTTCTTCTTAATTGCACTTTAAATTTAATAGTAACTTTTATATAAGTTCAGTCATGCTTTTCTTATGTAAGTTAGGCTATTAATTATTAGAGTGTTTATTATATTATATGATTTTTACGTGCATAGGTGGTATTTTGTCGATTTAAATTATATAATATGATAGTATTTTTAGAAGTAGTATTAATTTAATTAAAGAACATATTTTTCTAGTGAGCTTAATCATACACATTTTCCAACTATAATTAATGGTGTAGAATTATAGTTGAGGTTAAAGAATCAATTTTATTATGAAAATATAATTGCATGTACAAAGCTTGTGTCTTCCATAATTATTTTCTGATCACTTCTCATTTTAATTACTTGTTTAATTTTGAAAAATCATTTTCTCAAATATTCTCACATCACATTCAAGATTCTTATTTTATTCTCGTAAAATTACTAACTGTCCTTTTGAGTGTATTTTTCCTCCCTGTGGATACGACATATAGCCCGTTTACTACCGCGACCGCAGTGTAACTAATTGGGCGACATCAATTTTTGGCGCCGTTGCCGGGGAGGTTTCTGCGCTACAAGAGGTTAGTATAGTAGTTTTATTTTTATTTTTTTGTTTTTGTCTCTCTTTATTTGTTTATAAAAAAAAAAAAACTTTTTAGTTAGTATAATATAATTTAGTTTTTTTTTTTTAAGTTATATATAGATTCAAAAAAAAAATCATTATATATCATTATTATTATTCTTTACTCTTTTAGTAAAAAAAAAAAAAAGTCTTTTTTTTTTGTTTAGTTTATTTGTTAGTTGTATTTATTATTTTGCTACTATATTAGGGTGTTAGTTTTTTTTTACATTAATTTATTTTGTGTACTTTTTTTAGGATTAGCCAATTTTTTTTATTTATTTTAGGTTAGTTGTAGACTTTTATCCTTTAGGCTAAAAAAACAAAAAAACAAAAAAAAAATTGTGCATAAAATATTTTCATAAACTTTTTAGTGTAAACCCAATTGTGTAATGGTAAAAGTGGTACAAACTGAGATCATTCTGTCTAAGAAAGATTGGCTTTAAAGGTTTGTGATAGAGTACCCTCTACACTTTCTAGCAACCCCGGGGAGTTCTAGTAAAAGTGTGGGACGAAGCGGTACCTTGGCAACCTTCCCAATCGGCCTGGGAATATCTTGTGTGAATACCCTTGCATTATTACATAGTTGTAATTTACATTATTTAACAAGTGAAAATACACACACACAAACAAAAAAAAAAAAGTGAATGTCACGAAATAGAGACAAATTAGGGAGATTTGTAAAACAACAAATTGAAATTTTAGAAAACTCTCCTAAATCGTCTTCTTCCACTCGTTCTCATTCACCACCATCACCCATACTTCCTGCACTTCCAATGATGGCTCAACAACAGGAAATCCAACCAAGAACGCTACAGGATTATCTACATCCTACGCGTACGGCCACACCTTCATGCATAATGTATCCCATGAATATGCCCAACTTCGATTTCAAACCTGGCATGATTCAACTTTTACCAACCTTTCATGGTATGGAAAATGAGAGTCCATATGTGCATATTCAGGCCTTCGAAGAGGTGGTGGCCACATTCAACAACCAAGCTGACATCATTAACTTGGTGAGATTGAAGTTCTTTCCTTTCTCACTCAAGGATAAAGCCAAAAGCTGGTTGTATTCCTTAAGGCCAAGGTCTATTGGGACATGGGATGAAATGACAAAAGTATTTTTCTCTAAATTTTTTCCACCCCATAAGACCAGCAGCCTTAAGAGGCAAATCTCTACCTTCACCCAAAAGGACCATGAAACATTTCATCAGGTCTGGGAGAGGTTTAAAGATTTGATGGGCCAGTGCCCACATCATGGATACGAAAGTTGGCGTCTTGTCAGCTATTTCTATGACGGTCTCACAGCCGACAAAAGACAATTCGTACAAATGATGTGCAATGGCGACTTCCTACAGAAAGATCCCGAAGAAGCTTTGGAATATCTTGAAGAAATTTCTGAAAAATCATACACATGGAGTGCGCCAAGTCCTACAGACAAGCCACGAACAGCCGGAGTCTACCAATTGAAGGAGGAGGACAGTGTGAAAGCTCAACTTGAAGCTTTGAAAAAACAATTTGAGGCTTTCAAAACTCAAGAAGGTAAAGCACTCCAGATGGCTGCAAAAGTGGAAAAGCAAGAACCATGTTTCATTTGTGGAGGGACTGATCATCAACCACAAGAGTGCCCTAGTCTTAGTATGTTAAGGGGAGGAGATGAGGAACAGTGTAATGCCTTAGGGGATTACAAGAAGCCTTATAATGCCTACTCCAACACATACAATCCTGGTTGGCGTAACCATCCCAATTTCAGTTGGAAGGATACAAGTCAAAATCAAGCATCTGGGAGCCAATGGAGGCTTGATCAACAAAAGAATTCTCTTGAGAGTTCCATGAAAATTCTCGCAGAATCCCAACTAGAGTTCAGGACTTATTTCACTCAGGTGATAGAGGAATTGAAGGACATAAAGATTCAAATAACAAAGTTAAATGATTCTTCAGTCATTCAAGAGCGCGGTAAGCTTCCCGCTCAGCCTCTAATCACTCCCAAAGGGCAACATATGGCACAAACCTCCGCTCCTTCAGAGTCTAATCTCAAAGGGGTTAATGCCATTACTACCCGAAGTGGTCAAAGTACGGTATCACCATTACCTAAAACCACTAGTGTACCAATGCCCGCTCCAGATGCTGAGGTGCCTCAGAACCTTCCAGTAAAGGTGCCCTTTCCTCAGGCTTTGAAATCCACTAGGAAGGTACTGGAAAGTCATAGTGAAATCCTTGACTTTTTGACACAAGTTAAGGTTAACTTGCCATTACTTCATGTAATCAAGCAAGTACCGGCTTATGCCAAAGTTATCAAGGATCTATGCACTATCAAAAGGAAGCACCATGTCAAGAAAACTGCATTCTTGGCAGAACAAGCTAGTGCGGTGATCGACTGCAAGACACCGCTTAAATACAAAGATCCTGGTTGTCCCACCATTTCATGTCAAATAGGGGAACAGGAATTTGGCCAAGCCCTCCTGGACTTAGGTGCAAGTGTAAATCTCATGCCTTATTCCATATACTTGCAACTAGGCCTAGGAGAACTTAAGCCCACATCTGTGGTGCTACAATTGGCCGATCGATCAGTTAAGAAACCTCGGGGAATAGTTGAAGATGTCTTGATTCAAATTGATAAATTCTATTATCCTGTGGATTTTCTCATCTTGGACACTCAATCTGAAGTCAACTTAGAGTCCAAAATTCCCATCATTCTCGGACGACCATTCCTCGCAACAGCAAATGCACTCATCAATTGTAGGAATGGTCTCATGAAAATCTCTTTTGGGAACATGACTCTAGAGGTGAATGTTTTCAACATTGGTAAACAACCACCTGATAACGATGAGTGTTTCCAATCATTTCTGATCGATACACTTATTTCAGAAGAGGTAGAAGCACAATACACTTCCACTCATCTCAATGACCTCTTTGAAATTTCTGAGATTTCTGAGTCGGGTAATACTGAAAACAACCCTGAAATCATCAATCAATTACCAACCAAAAGAACCATGTTTTGGAATCCAATCTTCGAGGGACTTCCTCAAGATAGGGAAACACCAAAACCATCCACTGTACAAGCTCCTCAACCAAACTTGGCTCAACTTCCTAAGGAACTTAAGCATGTCTTCTTGGGAGCAAACAACACTTTCCCTGTCATCATATCCTCCACCCTTAATGCAACTCAAGAGCAACAACTTATCAACGTGCTCACAGAGCAAAGAGGAGCAATTGGTTGGACGTTAGCTGACATTAAAGGGATTAGTCCCTTGATTTGCTCCCATCACATTAAATTGGAAGACGGGGCCATACCACGACGTGATCCTCAAAGGAGATTAAACCCACCAATGAAGGAAGTGGTAAAGACAGAAATCTTGAAGCTTCTGGATTACGGGATACTTTATCCTGTTGCCGACAGTAAGTGGGTTAGCCCAACTCAGGTTGTTCCCAAGAAATCGGGAGTAACAGTGGTACCAAATGATAAGGGAGAACTCATCCCTACCAAGGTCACAACAGGTTGGCGCATGTGCATTGATTATAGAAAATTAAATGCCGCCACCTGTAAAGACCATTTCCCACTTCCATTCATCGATCAAATCTTGGAACGTGTGGCAGGTCATCCTTTCTACAGCTTTCTCGATGGTTATTCGGGGTACTACCAAATCGAAATTGCTTTAGAAGATCAGGAAAAGACCACATTCACTTGTCCTTTTGGTACCTATGCCTTTCGGCGTATGCCATTTGGCCTGTGTAATGCCCCAGCCACCTTCCGCTGCATGATGAGTATCTTTAGTGATATGATCGAGAATTGTATGGAAGTATATATGGATGATTTGACAGTCTTTGGTGATTCATTTGAATCAAGCCTTCTCAATTTGGAAGGCAGTTTGTGCTTAAACGATGCAAAGAGAAAGGCTTGGTACTCAACTGGGAGAAGTGTCATTTCATGGTGCCATCTGGCATAGTCTTGGGGCATATTGTTTCACAACGAGGAATTGAGGTTGATCAATCCAAGATTGAACTCATATCAAAGCTGCCCGCCCCCAAGACTGTTAAGGATGTTCGATCCTTTCTTGGGCATGCGGATTCTATCGGAGGTTCATCCAGAATTTTTCGACGATAGCTCGACCTTTGTCGAACCTCTTGGCAAAAGACGTGGTGTTTAACTGGACACCCGAGTGTGAGGAATCCTTCCAAACACTTGTCACCAAACTCACTTCTGCCCCTATCATTCCACCACCGATTGGAACTTGCCATTCGAGATCATGTGTGATGCTAGCAATTACGCTATAGGGGACGTCCTTGGTCAACGAAGGGAAGGGAAGCCCTTCGTCGTATACTATGCAAGTAGAACTCTTAATAGTGCTCAAATGAACTATTCTACTACTGAGAAAGAGTTGCTTGCCGTAGTATTCGCACTTGACAAGTTTCGTTCCTACCTGATCGGTTCCCCTATCACGGTCTTCACCGACCACTCTGCTCTTAAGTACCTCCTTTCCAAAAAGGATGCTAAGGCACGCTTAATTAGGTGGATCCTTCTGTTACAGGAATTTGACTTGACCATCAAGGATAAGAAAGGAGTTGAAAATGTGGTAGCGGACCACCTATCTCGTTTAGAGTTTTCTGATTCCGCTGATGGCCCTGCTATCCGAGATGACTTCCCTGATGAACATCTCTACACCATCACTAAGTTACCATGGTACGCTCATATTGTTAATTACTTAGTGATTGGCGAGCTTCCTGCTTCCTGGAATGCACAGGATAAACGTAAATTTTTGGTCGAGGTCCGTAACTTTTACTGGGATGATCCATATCTTTTCAAGTACTGCCCCGACCAAATTATGAGACGTTGCATTCCAGATGATGAAATTTTTAGTGTCTTGAACTTTTGCCACAACGAAGCATGTGGTGGTCATTTTTCTATGAAAAAGACTGCTGCAAAAATCTTACAGTGTGGTCTATACTGGCCCACTTTGTTCAAAGACACTAACAATTTCTGTCGATCTTGTGAAAGGTGCCAGAAACTAGGTGCGCTATCCCGACGACACATGATGCCATTGAACCCAATGCTCGTAATAGAAATATTCGACTGTTGGGGAATTGATTTTATGGGACCGTTCCCACCTTCTTCTGGTTACCTTTACATTCTCCTCGCCATAGACTATGTCTCCAAGTGGGTTGAAGCCGTGCCATGTCGAAATGCAGATAACACAACTGTTGTAAAATTCTTAAAAGAAAATGTGTTATCTCGTTTTGGCACACCACGAGCTATCATCAGTGATCAAGGCACCCATTTCTGCAACCACTCTTTTGAGCATTTGATGCAAAAGTATGGTGTACTTCACAAGGTTGCATTGCCTTATCACCCACAGACAAATGGCCAAGCTGAGTTAGCTAATCGTGAAATTAAGCAAATTTTAGAAAAGACGGTTAACCCTGACCGCAAAGATTGGTCCTCCCGACTTCTCGATGCTCTTTGGGCCTACCGCACTGCTTACAAAACTCAGCTAGGCATGTCTCCTTACAGACTAGTCTATGGCAAGGCCTGCCATCTCCCTGTTGAACTGGAACATAAAGCATACTGGGCTGTAAAAAGCCTAAATTCTGATCTCAACGCGGCGGGCCTTAATCGTAAGCTTCAATTGTCAGAAATTGAGGAGTTGCGCAATGATGCTTATGACAACTCAAGGATCTACAAGGCTAAATTAAAAGCGGCTCATGACAAGCAGATCCTGAGAAAAAAATTTGAGCCAAATCAGCGAGTGCATCTTTATGACACTCGCCTGCATATCCACCACCGGGAAACCGAGATCCGGTGGAGTGGGCCGTATGTTGTAAAACCGTTTTCCCCCACGGTGTTGTTGAGGTCGAAGACCCAACCGATGGGAGAAAATTCAAAGTGAATGGCCAAAGGCGAAACACTACATAGAGAGGGTGCCCCAGCCTGTCGAGGATATCCTCGTGGCTCCGGTTTACCAGCCTTGAGTAGTGCTTTCCCGATCTTGTACACAGGTTTGTTCTCTTTTTCCTTTTATCTTTGTCATCTTATTTTGTTATTTGTTATCAATTTTTTTTCTTTCAGTTTTTATGTTTTTAAAGGATCAATATCGCTGCTATCCATGGTTGCTTGCTCTTCAGGTGTTCTCTTTCCCTATTCTTTTAATTTTTATATCTTTAGACATTGAGGACACTGTCTTATTTTAGTTGGGGGTGGTGAGCATATTCAAGCATGTTTCTTAATTTTTGTCATATTAATATTTTCATGGTCAAAATTTTCAAAAATTACTCATTTATTCTTGTAAAATGTTATTTTCAAGCCAATTTACTATCTTTGTTACTTAGAATTTTTCTAGAGTTATAAAATGCACATACCAAACTTTGTGGTAAGATGGGTGTTAGCACGTATTTGCTTAGAAACTTTGCCAAGTTTAAGTGTTCATATTTTTGTGAGTGACGAGATTTGAGAAAACAACTTTTGAATTTTTATTGATTCTTAGACATGGTTATCATTATTTTGGACATGGTACTAGGGTTTTGATTGGATGTTGCTTTAAGGGATAATTTCTATAGACAAATCTTATTAAGGAGCCTTTTTGTAATTATTTTCTTTATGTTCTTCAAAAAAAAAAAAAAAAAAAAAAACCAAGAGCAACATTTCCATCATTATATCCAACGTGTTGCCTCTTGTTCAAAAAAAAAAAAAAAAAAAAACAAGAAAAAAAAATTGCAAGAGCAACATTTCTATCCATTTGTCTAACATGTTGCCTCTTGTTTGAAAAAAAAAAAAAAAGTTTGTAGTATTTCATTTTTTTTTTGTTTTGGCTCCTAGAATAAATGTAAATGATGTCTATTCAAAAATCTCGAAAAGCTGGTTTGTGGTACTCTTATGGTGGTTGGTCCAAATAATTCATAACCTATCTTTGTTTCAATGTTTATTCAAATGTTTGTCCTAAATTGATCTATTCATTTCGAGTGCTCACTTTTCAATTTCCAACTCCATGAGTGAATACCTTAGCCATATATAAATATTTTCAATGACCTGTGAGGCTAATGGAGTTGAGACTTTTACTTGGTATATTATTTCGAAAGTTTTATGTGCTATGGTTTTGCGGTAAGAAGGTTTAAGTTTGGTACACACACTCACAACTCTAGATTTATTCAAGGTAATTTTTTATAGTTCTTATTGGCTTGTTCCTAATATTTTGCTTGAATAGTTGTGCCATTTTTAAAATTTTTGACCAAGAAAATATTTTATTGACATTCGTTTTGTTCGCTTGAATTGCTAGCGACTAGCAATAAGCTAGCTGGGGGTTGTGATTAAGGCTCAAATTTGTACATTTTAAGTCTTTAATTATAGGCATAAAATTAATTTAATTAATTATTTCATGATTTTAATTGTAAAGTTATTTTAAATGGAAATATTTAGTTTATAAGAAATTTATGTGCTATTTTTCAGATTTGGTGTACAAATTGATGAAATAGAAAGAAGATGACAAGCCCAATTCTTTCTCACTTTTTCATTCTTCAAATGGGCCTCAAGACTCACTAAGCCCAAATGGCCCATTGTTTCTTTTGTCTTACATGACACAAAATTGGAAGATTCTCTTACATTTTAATCTATTGTTCTGTATGAAATTAAGTAGTTGGGCTAGTTCTCTCAATTTTGTCCACTACGCCCATTTATTGAAAAATCAACCAACACACTAATGAAAGGGATTCGGCAGTGGCACACGTTCAGGAAATGACATGATCTTATTTGGAAGTGACTTACTCAGCTTTTTATGCCACTATCTCCATTGCTCTTTTCACAAATATTACAAAAATGGGATTCAAGTTACACTATAAAAGAGAGCTTAGACAACAAAGAAAGGCATCAGATTTTAGTAGTGTTATTATACCAAAATTTTATCTTTTTCTTTCCTTCTTCTTTATTTTACTTTATTAATTTTGGTGTAAAGACAATGCCTTTTCTAGGCTAATTTCTTTGGCAAGACTCAAGTGTAAGTTCATGCAATTTTTATTCTTTTAATATATTGATTCTCTTTGTTCTTCTTTTTCACATTTGTTATATTAAATTTCCCTTCTTCTTAATTGCACTTTAAATTTAATAGTAACTTTTATATAAGTTCAGTCATGCTTTTCTTATGTAAGTTAGGCTATTAATTATTAGAGTGTTTATTATATTATATGATTTTTACTGCATTCTGCCGGTGGTATTTTGTCGATTTAAATTATATAATATGATAGTATTTTTAGAAGTAGTATTAATTTAATTAAAGAACATATTTTTCTAGTGAGCTTAATCATACACATTTTCCAACTATAATTAATGGTGTAGAATTATAGTTGAGGTTAAAGAATCAATTTTATTATGAAAATATAATTGCATGTACAAAGCTTGTGTCTTCAATAATTATTTTCTGATCACTTCTCATTTTAATTACTTGTTTAATTTTGAAAAATCATTTTCTCAAATATTCTCACATCACATTCAAGATTCTTATTTTATTCTCGTAAAATTACTAACTGTCCTTTTGAGTGTATTTTTCCTCCCTGTGGATACGACATATAGCCCGTTTACTACCGCGACCGCAGTGTAACTAATTGGGCGACATCAATGCTATCAGCCACGAAATTTTGAGAGAAAAATAGAGAGAATTTTCGAAATCCTTGTGAGATGAGTAGTGCCCACACACATCAAGTGGTATCTCAATCATAGTATGGAAGACTATGGAATTTCTGCATCAAAGAAGGAGAAAAGAAGATCCAGGTTCAGATCTTGGTGATGCTCTGCTACAAAAAGGAATCAAGGGCTAGAGATCTGAACGGAAGGAGTCATATTATTCCGCTGCACCCACTGTAAGGTTTTCTAACTTTATATGTGTTTATTTTCTTTGTTTTAGAATTCATATTAGGTTGTTAATCCAACATACTTGTTAGTAAATCTAGATCCTGGTAAAATAATTTCCAACATATTTTCCCCCTAATTTCTATGTATTCTATTTTATTTGTGCTACTTTTAATTGCCTGATCACCAATTAACTGTTTATGATTTTGATGCGAGATCTGAGAAATGAGTGTCAAATATGCTATAGTAGAATAGAACTGAATTTCAATATAGGACGAGAGTACCTATATGGTTTAGATAGCTTATAGGGTTTCTGTGTTTAATGCCTGTTGCATGTTAAATTTATCACGAGAGTAGAAAGTTTACATGTAATTGAGGTTTATATATCTGAGAAGACTATAAATTACCTTAGTAAACCTGCTATTGCATAGGAATTAATATTAGGAAAATAATCATATTAAGCCATATTCAATAAAAACAATTGAAATCAACACCCTAGTTTATTAACTATCAATTTTCTTGAATCGTTGCTTCCAACTATTTTTCTTATACTTCATTATTTTTCCTATCTTTTATTTAACCAAATAGAAGTAAAAGTTTAATTTTAACGTACTTAACTACACTCCCTGTGGGATCGACCTCACTCCTCGTGAGTCTACTACTTGAAACGATACGTACACTTGCGTGTGCTAAATATTGCAACATCAGGGTGATACGTATATTTTGGGAACACGGTAGTGCAATTGAGTGGGAGCGCTAGCATAAACATGGAATCTATAGCTTCTATCTGGCGAATAGTAAGCAAAGGATGATCTCCTTCGAGCTTGACCAAACGAAAATAAATGGTGGAGATCTCATTTCACATAAGCTGAAATATCATTTATACGGGGTCAAGTGTTTTAAGGAATAAATACATAGTAGGGTGTTACGGTAATTTAATCCCTTTACTGTGTAGATCATTCATATAGAGGATAATTGATCACATTATAACAATGGATAGCTAATGATGTGTCTATATGCTGGAACATATAGAGCATTCTATATACTGAGAGTGCAATTCTAAGTTCTATGCGTGGATTCAACGAAGAATTAATAAGTTAGTGAATTTTAGTGCTAAATTCTTGATCTACTTATTGGAAGCTCGGTTATATAGACCCATGGTCCCCCCACTAGTTGAGATAATATTGCTTGTAAAACTCATGTAATTGATTTTGATTAATCAATTATAATTCACAAATTAGACTATGTCTATTTGTGAAATTTTCACTAAGTAAGGGCGAAATTGTAAAGAAAGAGTTTATAGGGGCATATTTGTTAATTATGATACTTTGTATGGTTCAATTAATAAATATGATAAATGACAATATTATTTAATAATGATTTATAGTTATTAAATAGTTAGAATTGACATTTAAATGGTTGAATTAGGAAATTGGCATTTTTGAGAAAATCAGATACAAAAGGTGTTAAAATTGTAAAATTGCAAAAAGCAAGGCCCAATCCACTAAGTGTATGGCCGGCCACCTTTGTGTGTATTTTAAGTTGATTTTTTCATTATTTTAATGCCATATAATTCAAATCTAACCCTAGTGGAATGCTATAAATAGATAGTGAAGGCTTCAGGAAAATTAGACTTTTCTTCTGAGACTTCTGAATCAGAAAAACCTGAGCCTTCTCTCTCCCTATCTTTAGCTGCCACTTCTTCTTTCTCTTCCTTTGAATTTCGAACTACCTTAGTGTATGAGTAGTGCCCACACACATCAAGTGATACCTCAATCATAGTGAGGAAGATCGTGAAGAAAGATCATCAGCAAAGGAGTTTCAGCATCAAAGATTCAGAGAAAGAGATCCAGGTTCAGATATTGATAATGCTCTGCTACAGAAAGGAATCAAGGGCTAGATATCTGAACGGAATGAGTCATATTATTCCGCTGCACCCAATGTAAGGTTTCTTAAACTTTATATGTGTTTATTTATCGTTTTAGAAAGTTCTTATTTAGGATGTTAATAAACATACTTGTGAGTAGATCTAAGATCCTGGTAAAATAAATATCCAACAGAGAGATATACCTGGTTCAGTGAAGTGAAGAGGAAGGGAACAACTGAAGTGGAGAACGGCGGCTTCACCAAGCTAGGTTTTGATTTTCCTGGTAAGTAAAACACATCATTTTCAGAGATGTTAATTTTCCTATTGTGTAAAGGTAAGAGTAACCCACGGTAAACTCAAAACCTCACTCAAAAAAATTAAAAATGCATACCAAACATAAGTTAGACTTTAGTATTCTCATTCGAAAACTATGTACCATATCATACCGCATAAAAAATACGATTTAAAATTATTTACACTGCAGTTACAGTTTGTGTTTTCGCCAAATCGTACGATGCGGTACATTTTGCGATTCCGAATTTAATAATCACAGTTCAAACTGTACCGCATTATATGTTACAAAACTATTAATTTTTAAGGAACATCTATATAAATTATTCTTATTTTTTATTTTATTTTTGTTCATTTCTTATTGTTAATCTATTGATATATATATATATGTAATTTGATTATTATATATGTTATGACGGTAAAAGTTTGATAAGATATTTTCTTTTATTAATTATTTAAGTTTTATTAGACTATTTTTTTATTTTAATATTTTATACTGATGATAGTGTAAATCGTCTAAATCGTACTGTACTATACCGTTTTTCTGTAGTGTTGTTTTCACGGTTTTATGGTCTTGCAATGCGGTTGCAATTTGAGAAATTACAAAAATCACATATGTATTTTGGTTTAAAAAAATAGTCTAAAACTGCACCACCCGCGCTGCGAACAACTTCTAGTGACAATTGGCAACTAGATATTTGGGACAAGTTTTCTAGAACGACACGAGCATGACACGACAAAATATGGCCTGGAACTGACACAACACAAAAAATTATGGGTAGGGCTGAGGCAAGCCAAACGTGTGCCTCGGGCCCCCGAACACTCAGGCCCCAAAATTATAAAAAAAAAATATTAGTATATTTTAAACTATTTTTAGATATCGTATTTTAATAAATTGACAATTTGGTTCTTAAATTTTTTAAAATACTATTTTAAACTTTGTATTTTGTAAATGATTATAATTAAGACATAAGGTCTAAACATTTTTACATATATTCTATTTGTAATATATATATATCTATATATATGGGTGCACTCTTAATGGGTATTACCCATGAATGGGTAAAATTAAAAAATTTTGAATTTTTATGCTTAATTTTTCTATCTAACTAAAAAAATCTCTCATTTTTATATCATATAGGCTGAGATTGTTCCATCGGTAAAAAAAAAAATTAAAAAAAAAAGTTTTTTAGCAAGAAAAATAAGAAAAGAAAAAGTTGAGTTTGAGTTAAATATTTTTATATGGACATATTTTTGATATAGTGTAAAAAGAGATATTTTTTTATATTTTTTTTTAATTAAGTAGTTAAATTAAGCATAAAAATTCAAATTTGTGATTTCATTATTCGTTATTAGATCAAAATTCGATGGTTTGATATTTTTAAAATTAATATTTATAGTTAAATTTGTTTAGTAACCATTCATGGGTAATACCCATTAAGAAGTGTTCCATATATATATATATTGAATGGAAGTACAAGAATTTTATTAGATAGCCAAATTCGCAATTATAAAAGACTTAAGAGTAGCAGGAATAGTATTCTTAATAAAACTACGATCAGACCAATAACACGAGTTACAAGTCAAATAGTGTGCGGCTTTGTTAGCAGATCGTTTAACATGATAAATATTAACATTATTAAAAGAAAATAATAAAAGTTTGCACTCTTGTACAAACCAAAGATAGAAGACATATCCACCCAACTATGCAAAACTTGTATAGCAATAAGATAATAATAATGTTTGAAAAATTAGAGACTTTTATCCAACACATAAATACATAATAAATAATACAACACATAAATGTATGTATCTAGTTGAATCATATGCAAATGTACGTACAACATGAAATTTGCGAAAATATCGGAATATACATATATGAAGATTATAATTATCTAATAATACTTGTTAATTTCCTAAAATAATTAATAGTCATTAGTATTTGAAGAAGAGGCACGATTTAGCCTTTAACCACTAATATAACATTAAATTTTCACATATTTAAAACCAAAAGCAGCCTCTAAAATATTAATAATAAAAATGCACCCTTGAAATATATATACACATGCACTTATGTTAGATGTGCATAAATCGATTTAATTCAATGATAACCAACTAATTTAATTATAATTGACCTTCAAATATTGAATACTCAATTGTGATCGAATCGGATTGAATATTATCTTTGAATATCCAATTGAATCGAATATTAGATGGAGTGTCCAAAAATTTAATACCTAACATTCAATTAAACTATTTAATATAGTAATTAAATTTTATATTGTTATATATAAAAAAATATATGTATATATAAAAACTAATATTAAAATTTTACTTTTTTTTAGATTGAATGAATTTAATTCAATTCAATAAATACTGGATATATATTAATATTGGATGAATCTGATTCAATACAATAAATATTAAATATATATATATATACATGAAATACATTAATTAATGGATAGAACCAATCCAATTCAACATCTGTTAGATCGATTGGATGACTAAAATTAATTAGAACAGACCGAATTGTAAAATTTAACATCTAATATATAATTGGATCGGATCCGAATATATCTTAAAACATTAGATTTGGTCAAATAAACACCCCTACCTATACATACCTATATATGTTATGTTATATTAGTTACACTATTTTGACTTATGAAAAGTCAACACACAAATCATATACATACATAATACATTAATTTAAGTATATAATACAAGACACAATATACTAGTACACTATACAACCACGTTTGTACAACTAATATATCAATTCAATTATAGTGACCAAAAACAATTAATATAATAAATCAATTCTCATGATGCAACCCTATATATAGGGGACTAATTAAAACTACAACATACTCATTAAATCTCATCACTTGCTATAACTACTCATTCATAACATTATTGTTGTTAATTACATAATTAGACTACTATATAAGCTAATAATATGAATATGAATAGAATAATGTTTAGAGTTTATATGGGCATTGCCATAATTTTTATGGGGTTAAGTGGGGAGTGTTATGGTGCTTTGAAGAATGGTTATTACAGCCTAAAATGCATGAGCACCACCACTAATAGGGAAAGCTCGGGTTCATGGACTAGAACCCGAACTGTAACATCATCAGTTGATGTCGAGCAAACTGTCAGAACTGCCATGAAACAAGCTTATAATGATGACGCTAGTATTGTTGCTGCTCTTCTTCGTATGCAGTTTCACGACTGTTTTGTTAAGGTAATCATTAATTAAATAATTAATCAATTTACATTATATGTTGATCTAATTAATTTTACTAATTAACCTAAAAGTCTGTATTATTTGAAATTAGGGTTGTGATGCTTCAATTCTAATAGATAGAAATAAAAATGGGGCAGCAACAGAGAAAAGAGCAGGTGCAAATCTAAGTGTAAGAGGTTATGAAATTATAGATGATATAAAGAACATTTTTGAGACTCAATGCCCTAATGTTGTCTCTTGTGCTGACATCATCACCATGGCTACAAGAGATGCTGTTTTCTTCTCTAGTGTAAGTAAATATATAATAATGCATGAATTTTGATGAATTAATACTTAATTATTAAATAATTTATAACATTGGATAAATTATATTTCTATTCGGTTTCGATTGGTATAAATGGTCTTCGATTTTTAAGTTATTTTTCACTTTGACCTATTTTTGATAATTTTTTTTTTTAAAAAAAATAATAGCGATCAACATCTTAGATATCTGGTCAAAAAAATTTAATAGATAGTCGAAATTTTTAGATAACTACTCGAATTTTAGATCTTGATCAAATTAGAAGGTTATTTTGTAAAAAGTTATTATTAGATTATTAATTTTAATATTATTATTATAAAGATAATATTAATTACTTTGAATATTTATTAAATATGCAGAGTGGTGAAATAGATTATGGTGTAGAAAATGGAAGATTAGATGGAAAAGAATCTAAGGCATCAAATGTTAATCTTCCTTCTACTAAAATATCAGTCTCTGACTCTATTAAGGCCTTTCAGCAAAAAGGACTTGGTGTTAATGACATGGTTTATCTTCTTGGTATAATTACTCACCTACCTTAATTAATTACTATTATTAATTGCTTAATTTTGAAGAAAGAAAATTTTATTCAATCTTTGATATTAAATCTTTACCAGAAAAGAAATCTTTGATATAAAATAAAGGTATTGTATAGGTCCGGGTATAGACAAACTAGGTTTTCCTTTTAAAGTTATATATATATATATTTTTATTTTGAAAAATTTATATATATTTTTTTTTCTAAATTATAAATAGCGTCATAAGTATTCAAAGTTTCAAGTTTGTAAGTGGTATAATAATTTCAAGCATGATAATAATATTTAATGAATCTGTATCTAAATTTACTATATATTTTTTTTTTTTGAAACACTATATTTTTAATATTAAATACATTATTATGTACGCTTATCCAACACAATCTTTGGTGTATTAATTAATACATGTATTGTTTTATGCATTTTAGGCGGTCACTCGGTGGGAGTATCAGAATGCACTTTCTTCGAAGATCGTCTATACAACTTCGGTGGTAGCAACAGAGCTGACCCGACCATGGACTCATCCTTGGTAAGCAGACTCAAGTTGCAATGCCCTCCAGGCTCCCTTAGCAGTGCTTTCTTAGATCAGACACCAAGGAGTTCTATGGTCATAGACAAGTCATTCTACAATCAACTTATAATGAAAAGAGGTGTTCTTGCAATCGACCAAAAGTTAGCCAATGATGCTCAGACCAAGAGCATCGTGTCTGCCCTAGCTAAAGGGTCGGTGGACTTTCGCCAAAAGTTTGGGGAGGCCATGGTCAAGATGGGACGAATTGGAGTCATCACTGATGCTACTAAAGGCGAGATTAGAAAATTTTGTCGAGCAACAAATTAAATTAAATAATATGATCATTATTATTAGAAATAATCCTTTGGATTGAGATTGTTGCTTTTATTTTAGTTATTTTTTATTTTATTTTTCTTTTGAATATTTTAATAATTGTGTACAAGAAATAATTACAGTTTCACTATAAGAAAATTTGAATGATTTGGCTCGATCGACCCTATTCAATTTTGATTGATATCTTAATTAAGTATGAATATAATAAATATATGCATTTGATATGAATTTTTTGTCAAATAATACCACAAAAATAATAATCAAAAGTATATATTACTATTTTTTTTTTTAACAAAGTATATATTACTATTAAATGTAATTCTTGCAGTGATAACGTATATTATTATAATTAAATTAAGTATTATAATTAATATTAAAACTAAGTTGCTGTGGTGTAGTGGTTATCACGTTAGTCTTACACACTAAAGGTCCCCAGTTCGATCCTGGGCAGCAACATATGAGGATGCAATATAATTTTTTATTATTATCTTTTTAATATTCTTATGAGCATCACATATATAAAGTTTGGGAAAAATTCTACAATTTAGTCTCTCCTAAAAGAGATATATTAATGCATTTATATTTATTTCGGTATTTGAGAAAAAAAATTTAGTTTATTTTTTTCATAACTAAGTAAACATCTCGCGCTTCGCGGCGGATATATAAAATATTTTAAATTATATATAAAAAATAAATTGTATAATTTAATTAATAATAATTACTTAATAAAATTATATTAAAATTTTAACATTACTATTAAAAAATTTGTGACATAAATACTTAAAATATTAAATTTGTTGCTAATAAATACCGGAATTCGAAAAAATAGTAGCATAAATCTTCATTTATAGTTTAATTTTTATTTCAATGAGTGTGTTAAGTTCTGAGTTCGAATTTTATTTTGTGTGTTTTTAATGTTTGAGTTTTAGTGTTTTACTGGGGTTATGTTTGAGTTTGTGTTTATGAGAACTGTTTTTTTTTTTTTATTTAGTTTTATAGATTTTGAGAACTTGAAATTTGATGTTGCTTCTATTGATTATTGAGATTGAGAGTTTAATTTTTCATACAGGAATTAAAGTTTACCTTTTCAGTTCATTGATTGAAAAATATTAGTAGAAAGTTTATGGAATGAGGATTTTGAATATATAAAAATAAAATTAAAAAATAGCATTTGAATCAAGAATCAAAGTTTATTGTTAATCTCCTTAGAAAAAAAAGTTTATTGTTAATCAGTAAAGATAATATGGCTTGAAGAAGATAGAAAAATTGATTTTTATTTCATTTAATATGTATACAATATTTTTTTCTTTTTTGAATAATATGAGTTTATTTTAATTAATTTTTGTTTTTTAAAATTATTTTTTTTAAAAGAATAATTAATTTGGCCAATACTATATTTACATGTGGCACTTTATTGATAAACTAACAAAACGATAAATTGAGTGTTAAGTTTAGAAATTTGAGTATATCAATAAGAACTACAACAATTATGACATTAACTTTATATGATTAGAATATAAAAATAATACATTATGAAAAAATTTGATTCATAATCTCACACCTATTTCTTCTTCTACATAATCTCACACTTGTTTTTTTTTTTTTTGGTTCAATTTATAATGTATGATTCATAATAATCTCACACCTGCTTTAGTATAATCATAAAAATAAGTATTTATCAATTAATAAATAATGACTTAAAAAATTGATCATATATATAATAATATTAAAATTAATAATTTGTTTATTAAAAAATAAAATTCTTTTAATAGGATAATCGAAAAGTTATATTATTAGTTATTAAGATGCTTAATATTTATACTATTAATAAATAATATCTAGAATTTTAAATTGTTCTATTAAAAAATTAATTATTAATATAAAATAAATAAGTATGGTGATATAGAAAAAAAATTAGATTATTATTATTATTATTGTTATTTGCTAAGAATTATTTAAGTGAACTGTATTCTTTCCCATAATTAATATTATTTTTCTGACTCGATTATTCAAAATTATTGTCATCGTTCTATTTCACACGATGTCATTATCGTATTGTATTTATAGTCGATCGTCAAATTATTGTCTCCAATAAGTTTATTCAATACATAAAATAATGAGTTATAATTACATAATTTATACATAATTATTTAAAATATTTAGTTATAAGAAATAGATCTAAAAATATTGAGAAATTTATTTTAAAAAAAAAATAAAAAAACTCACTATCTAATGTTGAATGATCTATAAATCGATTGAAAACTCATTATACAATATTTGTAATTATATTCTCTACTCAATTATATATTGTAATTATTTTTTTTATTATTGATTATTATAAATTATATCGTCAGAGTTAGGATTTTTTTTCTTCACTTTTTTACATTTTTTTAAAAAAATATTGTTGAGACTTTATTAGACTTAGTTTGATAAATTTATTAATTATTTTGTTAATTAATTTTTAATTGGCATTATGGACTTAATTATTAAAAAATGAAAAAAATTGATTAAGTAATTGAAAAAACTATTATAGTTTTATTAATTATAATTATAAGGATGAATTAATTTATTAAGGGCTCGTTTGGAACGCCGTATTAGGTCGTATTGTATTGTATTTTATTATATTGAATTGGATTATATATCATATTTTTATATAATACTATGTTAAACTTTAATTTATACTAAAATATTATATATTTAGGTGTCCATAAAAGTTAATACCACATATAGTTTTACATAAAAATATTGCATAAAATACAATTCAATATAATATAATACAATACAATACGACCTAATACGGCGTTCCAAACAAGCCCTAATACTATTATAGATATTATATGTACATATAGGGTAGGTCATTATATTAGATTTTAGTTTATTTTTATTTTTTCAAAAAAATATGGTTCTGAAAAATGATTTAAAAATTAGAAAAAAAAATACAATTTTTGGTTTAATGTTATATTTATATATAATGAATAGATAAAATAGATTTTAGAAACATTATTTAAATAATACCAATATTATTTATTATTTTTTTTCTATTCTGTCAATAAAATAGGATAGAGTTTGAAATTTAAAAAATTAATTTATGCAGTCACTTTTAACTAATTTTTTCATGTGTATATATAAATTATTTTTGAGTAACAATTATATTATATAAATTTTTATCGTAGCTTTCTTGAGAAAAAGATATTTTTTTATAGTTAGTTATTAAATTAGATTTTTTATTTCGTTTTAAATTAAATATAGATTTTTTTTATTAGTTACTTATTTTTAGAAAACTAATATATATATTTATATATACTAGATGAAAGTTACGTGGTAAGCCACGTAAATATTAGTTTTATTTAAGTTCTAGTAGTTTTTGTTTAAGAATTCGATAACTAATTGTAAATTATTTTTTTAAACGATTTGTTTTATAAAAGTAAACTTGTTAAGAATGCCATAATTGTGTATATAAACTTATGATTGAAATTGGTCTCGTGTTCTACGATTAGGATGTTACGATTGAGCATTTGATTTTTGAATCAAAATTGTTTGGGTGGCTAGATCGTGCTACTTTGAAATCTGATGGTCTTTTTTATTGTTATGGCATAAACTAATCTTATAAAATTAAATTAAAAGAGTATCTAAATGTTACTTTTTTATATTATTATTTAATCAACTATAACCCTAAAGGAGAGAGAAAATGTCTCTTTTATACATCATAATGATTCAAATATATTTATACAATAATCCCAATTACAAAATTTAGGCTGAATGTATCTAACACATTCAGATCTTTTTCTGGTTATTCATGGCTGAAAACTGACACTCAGAGTTAAGCAGAGATGGCCACTTTCCTAATGTGGTTACATTTTGCTCAAGAACAAATGAATTTTGATATACAACAGTACAAACTTGCACAAAGAAGGAGTACAAGAATCCAAGCAAAATATATGTGAAACTCAATCTTTATCCCCTTGCATCAAATTATGTAAATTTTTCTCAAAATGATTTGGGGCATTCATTTGGTAGAGGCAAATCTAAGTTTTCTACAGTCCTGAATGTTCTAGGCACCATTGTATCAGCATTAAGAGTTCTCTCTAAATCATCACACTCGTGCTGTAAAATACAAGCTTGCCAACCTGAAGCATCTATTTTGATAAGATTGCCATAAATCCATGAACACTGCAAAACAACCCAAAATATGAGCAAAATATGAACAAAATATTTTTTATAATTACAAAAAATTGTTTTTATATATACAGAAAGTAATTTTATTATTTGAAACAATACTCAAATGTAAATAGTATCTTTACATAGTCATATCAATGACAATATCATCAATACATAGTTGAATAATAAAGACAGCATATTTCTAAGATTATAAATTTCATATTCCTAGTCTTATGGAAGAGAAGAATAGCAATACATTTGGATATGCTTCCCCTCTAACGATTTTTTTTGTGCCCAGTGTATCTGCTATTTCATCTCCATCATTTAGTCCAGGCTAGCTCTCCATCATTATTTAACTATAGTTATAATTCATAAACCAAATTTAAATGTCCAATTCTGCAAACAATAAAAATTAAGAAACAATAAAAATTAAGAGTAAGGATATAAAACTTGTACCAATATTTTTATAATTTTCGTTGACTATAAATGATTGCTTCTCTACAGCATCTTATAGCCATCTTAAATTTTGTTAAGAAAGAGTGTTAAGAAAACTAAGACAGCTGCCAAGCAAGCTTTTCAAACAAATGTATATGTCATTGCAAATTAGTATAGCTAAAGCAATGGTAGACATACCTGGTTATTGTCACTACCACCTTGTTTGTCAACTATAATAAGGCAACATTGATGAAAATAGAGAAATACATAAACTTCCCAAGGGAAAAAAAGCTCTCAGCTCCGTAAAAGAAAAAGAGAGAATTAATTAAATAAAACATATTACAATGACGAAAAATAGTGTTATCTCTATTATGGTGTTTGACGTTAACATTTGAATCAATGATTGCATAATTTAGTCTCGTCAAAAAAAAAAAAAATGATTGCATAATTTAGATTCTCATCCCGATGTCCAAAATGATCAATCTAAGATTTAACAGTCTTCTATATCTTCATCAAATATAAATAAATAAATAAAATGTATAGCAAGATTGTCTCCATTATTTTGAGACTCCAGCAACCTATTTTGATTTTTATTTGTAATTTTCATTTGTTCTCCTTTCTCAAATGAATTATCAAAGAAAATAAGTCTGTTTTTCTCAATTATTAACTTTTAATAATTGTTAATAATTTATTAAAAGTCATCACAATTCATGTAATCCACAATCCATCATTCACAAGAATTACAGCCAAAATGTTCTTAGGCACTCAAGTCTGGCAAATGGCTTAATTAAAATCGTGGCAATCTTCTTGATCAGAGACCCAATTCACCAACCACACGACACCCACCCTATAATCTTCAATTTCACAAGAACTTCCAATACACCCTAAAATAATTTTAGACACTATTAGCCAATAAAATCAAACATATAATGAATGAAATAAACCTAGAAAAAATCAACCAAATTCACCTTAATTTTAAAAGGCAGAGATGTGAAGGGTCTACTGTAAGCATGCTATTTTCTCTAACTGGTTTTTTTTTAGGGAAAACATACCATAAACTTGAAAACAAAGATTATCTTATAATTGATTTGAGAAATCAATTGTACAAAATTAAACTTCATTTTTCCTACATACGTACGAGAATCTTAACTCATTTGTATATTAACTGAAATTTCTAGAAATGAAAAATAACAAAATACCTGAAGCCAATGAATCGACGAAGTGGGGTTGGGCAGAGGACCCAAGTTGAGCAGAAGAAGATTTGATGATTTAGGGCTTTTGTGTGAATTTGACAAAGGAACAATATCTTAGGCGAAGAACCAAACTGGGGCAGCGATCTTAGGTGATTGGAGTTGATTGCTAATCTCGATTGGGAGTGGGATGCTGGCCATTTTCTTGTGGAGGCTTCAGAATCATTGGAATGAGTCAATTGGGAGTGGCATTAGGATCGCTGATATTGATATACGAAGAACCAAAAAGAAATCTTGGAGGTTGACCATCTCTATATATACCTGTATTTGACCATTTTAGAAAAAATCAACACAACTCCGTCCAAAAACTTGATCTCATCGCGTGCCTCACCGATCGTCAACTTCATCTGTAAATTGAAAGAAAAAAACAGTTCAACGTAAGATTTAAAAGCAAAACTCACCAAATAGAAAAAATTTTGCCAGTAATTATTCTCTGCATAAAATTAAGCACAAAACATTAACATTAATATTTCTATAGAAACATACAAAAGTGCCTAAAATTTACCAGACTATATATACTCATTCTTTGAGCTCCAAAGATTTTAAACAAAAATGACAACTTTTCACTAATGAATGAAAGAAAAAATATAACAGTTATACCAATTTACTATTCTTGATTAGCATATAAAAAGTACTCTTTTCTCAACCAAAGTGAAATTTGAAATGAACAAACCGCAAAGGGTCCCTAACTTACCTACCTCCATTAATGGGCACTAATAATGTGAGATTACCAACATAAAAAGCAAAAATAAAATCCTAATATTCATTTCATTTCATTTATCAAACAACTAAATAATAACCATTAAATTCTTCACATCTTACCCAATTTCCACATATTTGTTATAAATACCAGATTTCACATACACCACAACTCTCTTATTCCCATTGTCGCCGAGCTTAGCAGTCGCCGCAACACCCTCCAAGATAGTCTTATAGTTACCGAACATCTCAAACGACAACTTCGTCATCAGAGAATTGATCAAAAAGCTTGGTAATATCGAAAATTCTAGCAAGCTCTCACCCCATTCCAAGGAATCCCTACATTGCCAGAAATAGAAGTTTTAACACGTAGTGTTACAGTATACCTCAATGAAAGAGAAGCCAAATTTTTATGCTTTGGGAGTAGAAGCTTTAATGGCAGAACGACCCAATTGGGTTTGAACAATATGAAAAATAAAACATGCATATAACTATACATATACATAAAAAAAAAAATATAAATATAATACTTACCAGATGATTGGCAAAGAGAGTCAACCACTGATGGTTACGATTCAGGAATATACAAAGATTTTTAAAGCTTTATGCAATTCAAGCCTTGTTCTTGAATTGGAGGCTTGTTATAATATCGTTGAAGAAAGAGAAGGTAAGAGTAGGGTTTTTTTGTATTTGGTTTAAAAGAGTTTAGGGTTAGATGAGACTTTTAACCTTGTCACGATGAGACTTTTTGCCTTATTATTCAAATCTTGATGGTTCTGCTTTAACCTACTCTCGAATAATTAGCATCAAATATCAAATGGGAATTTTTCTCATAAACCAAGAATTCAGTTATATAGGCACACTTTATATAGAATAGATATGTAAAAGCAATAAAATCGTATAACAATATTATTTATCTAAAGATTTGATTTGAGTTATCAAATAGATAGATAGTGATGTTTTTCCTTTTGAACATTGTAGTCAATTTGGAATAATTTAAGAGAAGGTATGATTTTTTTAATTTTTTTTTTTTCTAAAATTGAAACTCTCATACTATAGAAGCTATCAATACAGGACTATCAATGAACACAAAGATACTTTGGGTACAAAGTCTTGCAAAGCTTGAGCCATGAAAATGGCCTTAGGATCTTTATTTATAGGCAGAGAGATTACAGAAAGGAGAGTTGTTACAATAATTGAGACTGTAACTAACTCTAACAGATTAAACCAGAAAATAACAGAAGAGGACTTTAACTAACTTTGTACTGTAATATCCCCCCTCAAACGAAATTGTGTAGGACACAATTGAAGTTTGGTTTTGAGATAGAGAAATCTGTCTTTGCTCAATGCCTTGGTCAAGATATCAGCCACTTGATCGATGGAAGGGACATATCGAACCTCAATTGTCTTGGCCAAAATAAGATCCCGAACGAAGTGCAAGTCGATTTCAATGTGTTTCGATCGAGCGTGAAACACTGGATTGGCTGCTAGACTTGCGGCTCCTTGGTTGTCAACCCATATGATTGGGGCAGATGGCAGAGAAACATGAAGTTCTGAAAGAACAGAACTGATCCATTTAACTTCAGCAACACAATTCGCCAAAGCACGAAACTCACTTTCGTGCTTGAACGGGCAACCACAGGTTGTTTCTTAGCAGACCAGGAGACAAGGTTGCCTCCGAAGAAAACAGCATAACCCCCGGTTGAACGAAGATCATCTGGACAGCTCGCCCAATCGGCATCCGAATAAGCTTGTAGACACAATCTAAGAGCAGGTTTTATTAAGAGTCCTTCATTGATGGAGCGTTTAAGATATCGAAACAATCTCTTACATGCTTCCCAGTGATGTGTGGTGGGAGCATGTATGAACTGACTCAACTTGTTCACGATAAAAGCAATGTCTGGCCTTGTTAACGTTAAGTACTGTAGAGCACCCAGGGTGCTGCGATACAAGCTTTGATCTGAAAATGGTTCTCCACTGGTTAGAGAAAGTTGCTGAGCTGAATTGGTTGGTGAGGGACAGGGCTTGACACCATCCATGTGAAGCTTTGTTAACAATTCTGAGATGTATTTGGTCTGAGAAAGGTGCATACCCGAGGCTGTCCTATGAACTTCAACACCTAAAAAATAGTGCAAAGCACCAAGGTTTTTAACAGAGAACTCGTTGTTGAGATCAGTAATGAGCTGGCTGATGAGAGCATGATTAGGGCCTGTTATTAGTATGTCATCGACATAAACTAATAGGTAAATGATATCACTGCCAGAGCCACTAACAAATAGAGAGTTGTCAGATTTGGAAGGAGTGAATCCCTTGTGACAGAGTGTTTGTTTGAGCTTGTCATTCTAGGCCCGTGGTGCTTGCTTCAGACCATAGAGGGCCTTATGTAGAAGGCAGGCATGTGTTGGTTGTGTGGGGTCAACAAAGCCAGGAGGCTACTGCATGTAAACAGTCTCATTAAGAGTCCCATTAAGAAATGCATTGGATACATCAAGTTGTTGAACCGGCCATTGAAAAGATACAGCAAGTGTGAGAAGAAGCCGAACTGTTGTGGGCTTGACAACTGGACTAAACGTCTCAGTGTAGTCTATACCAGGTGTTTGAGAGTAGCCCTTTGCAACAAGTCTAGATTTAAATCTGTTGAGGGAGCCATCTGCATTTATTTTGATCTTGTGTACCCATTTGTTTCCAACAATTGTCATGTGTGGTTGATAAGGAACCAGGGTCCAAGTTTTATTTCTTCTAAGTGCATGCATCTCAGTGTCCATGGATTTGTGCCATTTGGGATCAGCAAGGGCTTGTGTGAGGGAAGTTGGTGGTGTTGGGAGTAATGATTCTGGTAAAGGGTAATGAGTGGATAGGTAGGCTTTGGGTTTGTACACTCCACTCTTGGATCGGGTTTGCATTGGGTGAATGCTGGAAATAGTAGGTTGGTTGGATGGAGGATCTGTTTGAGTGTTTATGGGAGGGGAAATGTTATGTGGAGACTGAGAGACAGGCGGTTGCTGAGATGCATCAGAGGCAAAACCAGTAGGTTGCTGAGAAGGAGAGGCTGCTGCAGGTGATGGTTGCACAACAGAAGGCTCACCAGATCCATTTGCCTCAGACAAAACAGAAGTTGAGTGAGAGACTAAAGTAGGAATGGTGAAACTGACTGTGGGAAAAGGAGAAATGAAGGTAGATTGTACCTGATCTGTTGTTGTTGTAGCAGAGGCAGGGTATTCATATTCATTGAAGAGGACATTACGAGCAATGTAAATGTGACCCTCCTTGTTCTCACAAATATAGCCTTTGTGATGTAAGCTATAGCCAAGGAAGATGCACTTGGTGGATCTCAAATTCAATTCGTTAGGCAAGTACGGTCTGAGGTGCGGATAGCATGCACAACCAAAGCATTTGAGGAAGTTGTAGTTTGGCAGCTTGTGAAAGAGACACTCATAGGGAGATATATTGCCAATGATAGATGTGGGAAGTCTGTAAATGGTAAAAACATCTGTGTTAAATGCATGCCACCAATATTCTAAGGACAAACCTGATTGTGGAAGTAGAGTGAGTCCCGTTTCAGTGATGTGACGATGCTTCCTTTCTGCTCGTCCATGTTGTTCATGGTCATGTGGACATGGGTGCTGAAACTGAATCCCATGCTGTGTGAGGAATGAAGCAAAAGACCTATACCCACCTCCCCAGTCAGATTGGACAGTTTTTATGGGAAGTTGAAATTGTTTTTCAGCTAAGGTTTTAAATTGAAGAAATGTAGAGTAAGCTTCAGATTTGACATGAAGAGGAAAATCCAAGTAAATCGGCTAAAGTCATCAATAAAGTGTATATAATATCTATAACCATCCTTAGAGACTATATGAGAGGGGCCCCAAACATCTGTATGAATTAGTTCTAGGGGTTGGGAGGCTCGAGAGTTGGATATAGGGTAGGGAAGTTTGTGACTTTTGCCTTGTTGGCAGGCTGCACAAAAGGTAAGATTTTTAATGGAGCCCGAGTATTTCAATTGGGATAAAACTCTTGTCAGTGTGTGCAAACCAGGGTGTCAAAGTTTTGAATGCCATTTATTAACATCTATGGTTTTTTCTACATTAAAGACAACAGGAGCATGAGAAATAGAAGAAGCAATAAGAGCATTTTTATTATTACTGTCTGAATAATTACAAGTAGTAGAGACAGTGGGAACTGTCTCTTTATTACAGACTATGGATGAGGAAATTTTACTATTATGACAACTATAATTGTTGCTAGGTTGCTTAGATGCTAAATGGCATTCAATCTGAACTTGAGGCTGAGGAAAAGTGTGATGAGAGAGCATGTACAGGCCATCTTTCTCCCTTCCCTTAAGCAGGACTTTCCCCATGAATTTGTCCTTAACAAAACAGCAAGAGGAGTGAAAGTCAAGAAATACTTTATTATCTTTGGTAAGCTTTGAGACACTAACAAGATTTTTCTTAATATTAGGGACTTTTAAAATTGAATTAAGCTCTAAAGAATGGGAAGAACTAGAAGATGGTAAGAAAGAATGACTGAGGTGAGTAATAGGAAGTCTCTTACCATTGCCCACAGCTAATGTTTCAGACCCGGAATAGGGAATTTCAGTGTCAAAGTTTTCCATGCCTTGAGCAATGTGATTCATGGCCCCTGTATCGGCGTACCAGTCATGATCAACACCAAAGTCAGGGACAGTAGTGGAGGAGTGAGCCTGAGGTGGATCATTGTCATCAATCTCAGTAAGAAAGGCTTTGGGTTCATTCATGTTGGAATTATTTTACCAGGATCAAGATTTACTAACAAGTATGTTTGATTAACAACCTAATATGAATTCTAAAACAATGAAAATAAACACATATAAAGTTAGAAAACCTTACAGTGGGTGCAACGGAATAATATGACTCCTTCCGTTCAGATCTCTAGCCCTTGATTCCTTTCTGTAGCAGAGCATCACCAAGATCTGAACCTGGATCTTCTTTTCTCCTTCTTTGATGTAGAATTTCCATAGTCTTACATACTATGATTGAGGTACCACTTGATGTGTGTGGGCACTACTCATCTCACAAGGATTTCGAAATTTTCTCTCTCTCTCTCTCTCTCTTTTCTCTCTTGAATTCGTGTGATCTCAAGCATGAAGAGAAGAGAATAAGGGCTGCTATATATAGGGAAAAGGGAGAGCACAACTTTTCAAATAAGCAGTTTCCTCTTTTACTGTGTAATTGATTAACTGCCTTATTTAGTGTGATTCATCACTTTCCTATTATTGCTAGGCTTTGATTAGCAATTACATGACAATTAAAATTGAAAATAATAATTGGAAACCACACAAAGAGGTGGCCGGCCATAGGGTGAAATGGGCCTCACTTGGATTTTGCAGTTTCCTCAATTTTATTTCTATTTCTCCAAAAATGCCATTTTTCCAATTCTAATCATTTAAATGCCAAAACTAATTATTTAATAACTAAAATAGATTATTAAATAATATTGTCATTTAAAATAATTATTAATTAGACATACAAAGTCTCTTAATTAATAATTAAACCTATAAACCCTTTTTATTTACGGTTTCATCCTTACTTAGTGAGAATTCATAAAGTAGACATAGTCTAACTTTTAGAATTATAATTGATTAATTAAAATCAATAAATTGAGTCTTACAAGAAGTATGGTCTCAACTAGTATGGGGACCATGGGTCTATAAAACTGAGCTTCCAATAAGTTGAACCGAATTTACCAAGTAAATTCCCTAACTTATTAATTCCTCATTGAATCCACACTTATAACTTGGAATTGCACTCTCAGTCATATAGAACGCTCTATATGTTCCATGATATAGACGCGTCATTAGTTATCCATTGTTATAACCCTAATGTGATCAATGATCCTCTATATAGATGATTTACACTGAAAAGGCACTACTGTTACCGCTACACCTTCAATGTATTTTATCCTTAAAACACTTAACCCTGTATAAATGATATTTCAGCTAAGTGAAATGAGATCTCCACCATTTATCTTCGTTTGGTTAAGCTCGAAGGAAATCATCCTTTACTTTCTATTTTCCAAATAGAAGCTATAGAATCCATATTTATGTTAGCGCTCCCACTCAATTGCATTACCGTGTTCCCAAAATGTACGTATCACCCTGACCCAAAAGTAGGCTTAACTAACAAATCTAAGAACACGAGTAACACTCTTGAGATTGAACCTAACCATATCAGGATTAAGATCATTTGATCTAGGATCAACAGGTGATATTGAATTGAATAGATATTACGGTAAATTTTAATATATCTAATCAAAGTTCAATATCGGTCCCTTCCGATGTATACTCCATACATCCGATACTGGTAAACTTTGCCAATGTCCTGGAAAGGACATAACACTTTTCCAAGGTGTAAGAATACCTATCGCTGATTATACCATGTCAGTCTAAATCCAGTGTTCTGACAAATCAGGGAATAAACTTTTGAATATATATGTGACAGTCAGTAGTCCCGTGATCCGTAAGGGGAAATACCGGGTAAGCTGTGCAATCCCACACCGCCTGGGGAAGGTCAAGTGGGATGATTCTGAGACTGTGTAGGTATGGGACTACACAGTTGAAGAGAGCTTAAATGGATTGATTGGTACTACCTATGTCAACAAGGTGCATCTTGTTTTTCGGTAGCCCATCTCGAAAGAACTCCACAGTTAAGCGTGCTTGACTTGGGAGCAATTTTAGGATGGGTGACCTCCTGGGAAGTTTTCCCAGGAAGCGTGCGAGTGAGGACAAAGCACGCTGAAAACACTCGTGTTGGTCTGTAGGGCCAGTCATCAGTCCATGAAGCAGCCAGAGTGACGTACTCGTGTATAAGAGCCATTAGTCCGTGGGTGTAAGGGCCCAATGGAGGCTTGAAGCGGGGACGTTACAAATGGTATCAGAGCCTTGACCCAGCCGGAAGTGTGGTCGACGAGGACGTCGGACCCCGTAAGGGGTGATTGTGACGATCGGTAGTCCCGTGATCCGTAAGGGGAAATACCGGGTAAGCTGTGCAATCCCACACCGCCCGGGGAAGGTCAAGTGGGATGATTCGAGGCGTGTAGGTATGGGACTACACGGTTGAAGAGAGCTTAAATGGATTGATTGGGTACTACCTATGTCAACAAGGTGCATCTTGTTTTTCGGTAGCCCATCTCGAAAGAACTCCACGTTAAGCGTGCTTGACTTGGGAGCAATTTTAGGATGGGTGACCTCCCGGGAAGTTTTCCCGGGGAAGCGTGCGAGTGAGGACAAAGCACGCTGAAAACACTCGTGTTGGTCTGTAGGGCCAGTCATCAGTCCATGAAGCAGCCAGAGTGACGTACTCGTGTATAAGAGCCATTAGTCCGTGGGTGTAAGGGCCCAATGGAGGCTTGAAGCGGGGACGTTACAATATAATTAAGATTATATTCCACTGTGCTAACAACACTATAATCTTTAACCAACTCATATGTTCTGGACTTAAAAAGAATTCATACATTATATACATATAATCATGAAATAAATCATGTGAACCATGCAACATAAAATGTTATTTCTAATCTTTATTAATAAGTAAATCTGATTATATGAAATGAGTTTTATTTAGGGCATAAAACCCAACAAACTCCCACTTGCACTAATATAAAACAAAAAGTGCATTTCAAATAATCATTAACACCTTGATACACAAATCAAGTGTAATAGTAGTAAACTCCTCGTAATAGGATCTGACAGGTTGAATTAACAACAACCTTTTCTCCACTATTACTTTCCCTTAATCACAAAATCCTTGATATTGTAAAATTCCTCTCTATATGTCTACTCTCTTGGGATACTGGATTCTATACTTTTGGCAACTACTCTTTGGTTATTCAGGAAGTAACTCTAGTAGTTAAGGCAAGTTGGAACAGTGCCACAAATGTATAGAACTTTCCTTAGACTGAATAAGTACCTTTCCTGCAACTTTAACATTCAGTCTCTTTCTGGTAGACTAAGAGATTTCAGATAGGTTTTTACACTTCTCCAAAATCACTACTCCACCCCTAAAGTAATCACCATCTCATCAGCAGACTTTCTAGCATACAGGCAAGTCTCGAAATCTGATGTGGTGTAGTCTAAGAGTTTCAAAACGACCCTTATTAACTAACATATAGTTCCTCTTCTTAATCTTAAATTTACTTGATTGTCTTCCAATGTTTCTCTCCTGGTCTGATACTTACTCATTACTCCCACTCAACAGCAGGTGTCTGGTCTAAGACATACTAAAGCATATCTGAGACCTCTCACTGTTGATTTAAGAAATTCTTTCATGGCTTTATCTTCTCTGGAATAGTTGAGACTTTTCCTTAGATAAATAAAATCTATATCTAAGAAGTTGTGAAGCTTTTATAGATTGCCATTAAAAGGAAAATGCTTCAGCATCTTACTAAAGTAAGTTGCTTGCATTAGAGCAAGTAATTACCAGGTATACCACAAGCCATAGGTTTAGATAAACTCAAACCTATAATACTAGGAACACGAAGTTTTGTTAAGTCCATTGAATAGACTTATTAACGAAAATTTCCTTTCATGTCCTTGTAATGGGAAACTTTAGGTTACTCCATGTGAATGGATCAAACCATAGTTCTATTGGCTTTCTTCTTAGTTTCTTATCTTGACAATCCATTACTTGTTTAAACTCACAATGGATTTTAATCACTAGTGTCTTCCAAGTCCTAAGAAGGTAAAGTTCCTTGAAACTCTCCCACTACGACAAGGTACCGTGAATTATGTCTAAGAAAACTAAATGGTATTGACCTCTTCGATTGTGTTAAGACAACAGAGGCAGTTGGATCATCTTGTAACAAATAAGATGATGGAACACTTATGGAATCAAGAAAAAATTATCTCCTTTATTTGCTACTTTATTTTCAGCCTTAGTCATTTTCTTAGAAAAGTAGTATTTGTTTAAACAAACACTTTCTTATCTAATGACTATGGGATGCTCCACCCCTAATCACTTAGAATAGCTAACAAACATGCAAACCAGGGTTAGCAGTTCTAGCTTTTCTTAAGATTTCAATTAGGTCATCCATGAATCTAGTAATGATTTACATTAAGTATACAACCATTGCATCATTCTGAAATTATATTACCATAGAAGGATTTAGGCAACGACTAGTAACTAATCATCAATATGCAACTCGAATTTCTGGGGAGGTAAGTTTGGATATAATTCAAAATCAAATTAATGATCTTTGAACTGTATATCAACTAACTTTTTCTCCACCCCTATCAGTTTTCAAGATCTTTCACCACTTACCTTCACCATTGCTAGAAATTCATAAAATTTTTCAAACATTTCAAATTTCTTTTGCATAAGGTAAAATCTAGAGTGATCGTTTTAAGAATACAACGAAAACTCATATCCACCCCTGAATGTACATCCATCTGCGAATGATATGAACTTAATTTCAGTGGATATAGGCATATTAACTCTTTGCAGAGAATGATCTTGTCAAAACCACTATGAACAAGATAAAATTGCCATAGATTTATAAAATATGTGGTTGAATCTCTTGATGACTTAAGTTTAGTTACATCAAAGAGTTCTTAGAATAGTGCAAGTGGATTTTAGTCACAGAATACTAAACTCATACAGTTTAAATCCACTGAAAGAAAATGGTTATTAAACACTTGTGAAAGTGTAACTGTATAATTAGTAATTCTTTCTTGGACCACCACTACTAATCTAACTCTATGATTTGCCTATACAAGTAGGAGATTTCTAAGATTAAGGATTTATATCATTTTGGGATAGAATTTCGGGAATATAATCATATACGTCATTTAATTTCTCAAGAGAAAATGACGTGAAATGATTTATAGACCATTCATCCAATGATATGTTATTAAGCTGATTCGAAATGAATAAGCTAAGAGGAATTAGGATAATTTCGTTTTAAATAAGAATCCAACGATGCTCCAATTAGCGAGAGTCAAAGTAATCTTATTTATAAAATCTTCTTGTTTCATATTGTAAAATACTAGTCTAAGGTGTCATCAATTGATGAACAGCTAGATGTTGCATATACAATATTTATCTTTCGAGATCTAACACTATTATGTTAGTCTAATGCTGAAAATCCATTAGGGATTTATCTCATTAGAAAAACAAGCCAAGTTAGTCAAACAATGAAGATTCGAAATTAAACTACAATTTAATAACAGAAAATAACATGGTTCAATACAAATTCATACACAGTTCAGAAATTAGTAAAGCATATAGCAAGTAGGAATGACAAGTGAAAATACTAAAACATACAATCCTAAATAATTTCCAAGGTTTTCAACAAACTGATATCAGTGTCCCGTTTAGGCGAGAGTCAAAGCTACCATCCATTGAATAGAGTTGTCAGCTCATCTAAAATGATCAACATTCTAGCAACCTTTTATTCGATCAAGATTGGAATCCGCGTTGTCCCATTTAGGCGAGAGTCAAGGCTATTCTATCTTATGAGCTTCAACCATTGTTTCATATTCTTGCAAGTCTTATACAGTCGCCACCATTAGGGTGATCATAAACTATATAAAAAACTTACAAGATTACTTATCTTTCGAGATTAAACGGTGCTAACTTGCTAATGAACGTTCCTCCATTAGGGAGGATTACTCACTAAAATAATAGCTATGTAAAACCAACAATGGAGATCGAATATCCTTATAATAATAAAGCTCATTATTTAATGAAGGTTGTATTTTCTCCTAATATTTATTTTAAATATATATTTATTTAATTAAAATTTCCAATTTAGAATGAAAAATTCCAAATATAAATTTTAATTTAATATTTATAAATTATACTTAGATGGATATGAAAATAACGTGAATTATTTCCATCTTAGTAATAATTTCCATAAATATTTAGAAAATTATTCAATTTAAGTTGTTTCAAAATTAATTTAAATTAATTTACAACTCAAATTTAATTTTCTATAAATATATATTGCATTTCGAAAAATGAAGTGTATAAGAATACTACTTTCGAAAATGCTTTAAAATAAAATAAAAATAAATTCTGGAAAATTACTCTAATTTTATGTTGGCCCAAAATTAATAAAAATTAATTTTCAACAAAAAATATAATTTTCCTATTTAATTAAATATCTAAGAAAATTTTTAAATATTTAAGTATCATGGTAAAAAATCAACTTAAATATTAATTTTCTATTCAAATAAATAGACTAGAAAAATACTTCAAGCAAAACAGATAATATCTATCTAGACTTTCATAGACTAATTAATTCAATTTCTAATTATTATATACTTTAGTGCATTTATTTTAATTAATGATTAAATGAAAAATCATTGATTTAAGTTGGTCCAAAATAAATAATTTTCAACTTTAATCTATTTTTCAAATAAAATTCGAAATTTCTACATTAAAGAAATGTAATTTTAAAATTTTGGGAAATGATTAATAAAATAAAATAAAATATATTTTGAAAATTATTCAAACTTAAGTTATTCTGAATTAAGATTCCAAACTTAAACTAATTTCCAATTTTAATTAAATAACATGAAAATAACAATATTTAAGTATCATGATGAAAATCAACTTAGATATTGAAATTTCAATTTAATTAAATGCATTAAATTCAAGAAATAAATAATTAAGTATAGAGGAAACTTAATTATTAATTCTAGTTTAATACTAGGAAAATATACTAAACTTAGATTGTACCAAAATTAATTATGAGACAATTAATTTCACAATCAATGATATTTTCCTATTTAATATTAGAAATAATAACTAGTACTAGAAATAACTATCTAGAATATATCATTAACTAAGTGTTTTTCTAAAATTAACTTTAAAATATTACATGAAAAATAAATTTCATATATTTTAAAAGTTAATTATGTTGCTAATTCAATTTTAATTAGGTTAGACTAATATAATTAACCTAATACAATTATTTAAATAAGGCAAATGAGCCTTCACAATTGGGGTAGTTCATGTGAGGGGGATGTAATATCAAGATTAAAATAGTATTTAATTTTTTTTGGAATATTAATGGTGCGAGGATAATTATCTCATTTATTTGTGTTGTTAGTGAGTAGAGACTATTGCTTAGAGTAGTTGTACCAATTTTCTAAAGAGAGTTAAAGTTGTATTAACTACGAAAGTAAAATATTATGGTATTTTCATCAGTACGTAATCGTTTAATTAAAGCCCGATATGAAAGTCCATTAAGTTTTTTTTATAATATATTTATTTGATTTAAATAATTGTATAAGTGGTATTAAATAATATTATTATTTAATTAATGTGAGAAAATTCGTAAGTTTAGAGAAATTCTCAGGTTTAGAAACTGTTTTATTAAAACGATCATATCTGGAGTTTTATAACTCCGATTAGGGTGATTGCAGTGGGGTTAGAAAGATAATTCAAAGATCTATAAATTTTGTAGTAATAGCTATATCATAATTCGTAATTTTTCTAGGTCAAAATTAAGCCCTAAAGTTACGAGATTTAGAGCTTATAATTTAAACTTAAAAGTAAGATATTTATTTATTTAATAATTTATCATATTATTATTGCTATTATGTTAATATTATTATTATTCACATTAGAGTCTGAATAGTATAGGTTTCATTAACCCTAAAATTATATCGTTCTATTCTCAAGACTAACCCTAAAATTTTCAAGTCATCTTTTCATTACATCCTTAGCCAAATCTATACCACTCTTCACTCTCATCTTTGATCACCATCATCTTATGTCTATTGATCCAAGAAGCTTGATGTATTTGAGGTAAGAAACTCTACATTTACTTATTTATTGATCACAATAGGAGAATATTCGTAGATCTCCTTTTCTTATTTTTCAGAATGAAACATGGTCTCAGTAAAACTGTCATAACTCTTTAAATACTCATCCGATTCTCGCAATCTTGGTGCCTATAGAAAGCTTATTAAATTTCCCATAATTTATATGAAGAAAGGTTTTGCTGAATCGAAACTTATCTATGTCAAAAATTAATATTTCTACGCTATTTCTTATAAATTATTTTTTTATATATTCTATATAAGTTGTCTCAGTAAAACATGAATATCTCTCTGAATACTTATCTGATTCTAGCGGTCTTGATATCATTGAAAAGCTGATTCAATGACCTATATTTTTTTGTGAAGAAACCTCTTACAAATTCGGAATCTTTCTATGTCCAAAATCAGTATTTGTAGACAGTTTGTTGTGAATTATTTTTCTCATATTTCCTAAAAAAGTTGTCTCAGTAAAATTGGAGTATCTTTTTCAATTCTAGCTCGTTTTTAATAATCTATATATCATTTTAAAGCTTATAAAGTTATCTACATTTTCCCTGCAGAGAGTTTTCTCTAATTTGGAGTTTTCCTTGGTCGAAAATTATCGTTTTGTTGCTGTAGTCTAAAGTTCGTTTGCTTTAGGATTTCTAAAAAAAAACTGTTTCGGTAAAACTATGATAACTCCCTCAGTTTTAATCCATTTTTAGTGATCTTTGTATCATTGGAAAGATAATTTAATTTCCTATAATTTGTATGAAGACAACTTTCACTGAATTAGTGTAGTTGTTGGTCAAAAATAGTGATCTTTCCGCTGTATTGTAAGAGTACGAATTTTAATGTTAGGGCCTTGACCCATGTGTTGTTATAGGTAGTAGTGACGAGATAATAAGTCTTAAGCAGCGGGATTTGAGGTAAGGAAATTAGATAGTTTTATATGTGTTTATCTGCATAAATTTAGATTCTTTGTATACAGAAAAATGAGTTATGATTTGTTATTATAGGTCTGTATATGGTACTGAGAATGTGTGGTATAGACACAATATTCGTAAATTGATATATAAATTATGGTTGTTATGACTTGTATATGTTGTATGTTGTATGTTGTGTATTGTATGTTGTATGGTGGATGGTTTATGTTGTATGTTATATGTTGTATGCTAACGTCTCAGGTAAAGTGAGGGACCATGGTGGGGTATGATACGGGATAAGGCCGTTGAATGTAGAGATACCCTACCCTACATTTTACTGAGTCGTGTATGAGATTGTTATGGTGGGTATGATACAGTGATGTTACTGTTGAATATAGAGATACCCTATCCTATAACAATGGTAGGGCTGCATAAGCCCAGGTTATTATATGGGCAAATTAGGCCCAGGATACTGTAGGGCCAGGCTAGGCCCGGGTTATGTAAGTAATGGCTATGATATGCCAATGTTATGGTAATTACAGTATTATTTATAGTATTGATACGATTATGTTATGAATATGATACTGGAGTTATGATCTCTGTATATATGTATGGTGTGAACAATTATTATGGACCTATATGATAAAGGTTTCTATGTATACAGTTATTTGGTTATGGTTATAAAATAAGGTGTATGATATTGCTAAAACTTAATAAATACATTAATGGTATGTGTGATATTATATGGTATTGTATGATAAGCATTTCCTTACTGAGTTTTTAGCTCACCCCCTTACTTTCCTCCTACAGGTATTAGACAGGGAAGTATGTATAGTGAGCAGGGTCAGATCTGGTACGTATACTGTGAGCGGCCACGGATGGGCAAACGATCTAGAACGCCGGTGGTGCCTTAGTTTTATTTTAAGCAGTTGATAAATCTAACACAGTGGAAATGCATTATTTAAAATTATTTACTTACTGTATCTTGTTTTACAAATGAAGGATCCTTCTCTGTTGCATTTTGATTTTTAAAATCCACTATTGTATTTAAATTATTTTTTTTTTTCATCTTTTCAAATTATGCATGAAAATAGTATTTTTTTTGTAAAATAAGGCAAAATATCGGGGCGTTACAATTGGTATTAGAGCCGATCGTCCGTTAGCTCGAAGGATACTCACGGTATACATACAGAAGACTGAAAAAGATCCCTAACACTATAACGTAAGTGTTGCTTTAATATATTTGGTATTGCCATTAATAGTTTTATATGTGATACGCAGATTTTTGATAAAAATATTCCTCCTAGAATAAGAGCGTCACGTGATGTGGTACTTAGAGAAATTAAGAGCATCTTATCGCTTAAGATCGACCAGGTTTTGGGCATGGAAGATAAAATACTTAGAGATTTGAGAGAGATTATTGCTATTAATGGAGAGATCAATAAAATAGTAAGAAAATGGGGAGCTTTGATCTGGTCACAAGAGAAGTTTTTAATATTAAGGGTGGCACTGTCTCACGTCCCCGAATTGCTTTATTATATCGATAGCATTTGGCATAGTACCATAAAGAATGTTAATGAGACAACTAGGTACACAATGTTGATACGGGAGTTAATTAGCAATGAAATTCCATAGTTTCTCTTTTGAGAAGACTTATACTGCAGAAGTTAATGGTGTGGAGAAAAAATGCATCAAGACCGTACGGTACAAACTTAGTGATAAGAGTAAGAAAGATATTACCGATTCCATTGACCCTACAACTGAACGGGACTGTAAGGAAACAAAAAGGCCTAACTATTTTGAGGTGATAGAAAATATGTTAGTAGTGGAATTAAAGAGCCTACCAGAAATTGAAGTAGAAGAGATAATAGAAACGATGGAACTCCTTTTGGACTCAAAATCTGAAGATGAAGAGATGGTAGAAAATCTAGACGAATCAGAGTATTCCCCATCGTTAGATAATGAGGAATTAGAAAATGCAGAACTGTCTCCAACAACAAATGATAACAAGTCAAATGGAGATATACCGGATTATTATTTCGAGGTAGAGATCAAAATCAGAGTCAGAAAATGAAAATTTACCGGCATACCACCCATCGCCAGGACAAGAAGTCTCAGTTGCACCAACACCAATTTAAGAGGATGTGAGAATGGTAACATATTCAGAAAAAGGGCTTGAAGAGTCAATAGTTGAGTCATGCGTGGAGGACAATTAGTTATTGAGAATTTTTTTAGTTGTTTAGCTATTTAGTTTGTTTATTTGCTTTCCACTTTTAAATTTTAGAAGGAAAGGAATTTAACCCTTTTCTCAAAAATTTAGAATTTATGTTATTAGGAATTCATAAGACTTTGTTTGATAAATAGAAAAATATGTACTTGTTATTTTTTTGCAACATTAAGTTTAGATGTGCATGGGATCTTCTCTCCCAAGAATGAGACCCTTTTGTACCTATTAAATCAAGCTTTCTTGTAAGAGCTCACAAATACAACTAGAAAATCAATTAGAATGAATGTGAAAGGAACAACCAATAGAGGTGGGGGCTAAGGATGTGTGTTCCGCTGACCCACAGATGGTTGATGTTCCAAAGAAACCAATAGTAGTTAAGGCTAACGATCTAATAGAGGCCTTGGAAGGAATACGAACATGACTGAGACGATTTGTTGAAGAGTTTTCATAGGCTCAACGCCATAGATCACCAATACTAGTAGTGCAACTTGATGCACATAATAAAATGTACCAATAGCTAACTAAATACCGATGCATATGATGTACCTGTCTACAAATGGTTAAAGAAACAGTCCCCACACCTAGTTATGAAAGAAAGCCGAACCTATAGGAAGTAGGTAATGGCTTAGGATAGTTGATGCTATACTAGACTGGGACAGGGCATTTCACCAAACTCGATTATTAAGAAGGATGAAAAAAAATATATATCTTTAAGGAAAAGTACTATCTTGATGGATGTTTTATAAGTTACACACTCCTAATAGTTAGATAGTAAGAAGTATGTATGTGAAGACTTTAGAGATAAGTCTGTTATAGAAATTAGTCCAAGGAGGACAATGCCATCATGTAAAGGAGTGTAGTATGCTGAATAGAATCTAAGATAAGAAGTTAGAGAGTAGATCGCAAATTCAAAACTTGAGGAAAAGGAGAAATTTACATTCAAGGTGACATCCCTAGATTCCAATACTCATCGATACAACAACAACTGTGTGGAGCATCACTCAAGGAGGAGAGGTTTGGAAAGCCTCGCTTAGGGATAAGAGACAAGGGAGACACAACTAAGACTAAAGTGACATGTCTTGAAGAATTTTATGGCATGGAAAGGACGATACTGGTTTCAGAGAAATGTTGGGATTATTAAATTCTCAGGCAACATACATGGATTCAAGGAACAACATAATCAAATGATACTACAATCTACTTATGATTCATGGAAAATAGCATAAGTATGTTGGAGTGTCACCGCAAGGAGAATTAAGAGGTAAACTTTCAATGAGTGCCAATTTTTGGTTAAAGAGGTGGCATTTTAGGTCTTATAATGCTCGAGAAGAGAATGACAACAAATCTCTTAGAAAGATAAATCGATTAAGATTTAAGAATTTTGACAAATATTAGGAGATTTTCTCGACCTGGAAGGCTAGTCATGGGGACTTTTAGATGGACTTTCCAAAGTCAGAATACTCCATTGACAAACGTCTATACAAACAATTGAAGATCATCCAACTAGAAGTGGGGAAATAAGAAGAAAAGAACAAGATAGGTATTGATAATTTGGTTGCGCTTGGATATAAAATGAACTGATTAAATAAAGTATCGACTTGTGCTTAAAGGTAGTATGGGAAGTAAGAATCAAAGATCCCTGACTAAGAAATTATAAATAGTGAGTCTCTAGTAGTAAATGAAATACAAGTGGGGGTATAGGAGGTATAATAGAGATGGACAGAGTAAGGTCTGTTCGGCATAGTTTGTCAATTATATATATAGTATCCTTACCCTAATAACTTGGTTGATCAATACATTATGAGATAGGTATGGTTGACTTATTGTTAAAAGTCAATGGAAAATAAATAGTTGGGTTACGATAACCCATGGTAGGGTTGAAGTTATTTTAAAGGGGTTATTAGTGCGTTTTTTTTAATACATATATGGTATAGTCTTAAGTAAATAATCAGTATAGGAATGTATGTTTAAGAGATTTGGAAGTTTTAGAGGTACAATTAAGAAGTTAAGATATGTTTTGGCGAACTAAAAAGAAGCGCAAGATACAGGGCATGAATATGGCTGGAATAATCAATGGTATGATAAGTATGAAGTTATGTGATACCTTAGATAGTTAGTATTACAGAAGAAGTGATCATTGAGCATAACTACAAATTTATCAAGATTACAGATTTGACCACTATCGTAAAGTATCACAAAAGTAGACAAAAGTTATTGTGTAAAACTAGCTAATCTCATAATTAAGTCGACTTGATTGGAAGAGTATTGGAGGACCAGGAACCAGAGGAGAGATTAGCAAAGAAGATACAATAGAGTGGTACAAGAATCAAGAGACTGAAAAAAAAAAGGAATCAAAGACTATACTATACGAGAAATAGAAGGAAGGACAAGTGCAATGAACATACGACTAAATGAAACTAAAAAGCAAGCTCATACTGAGTGGTGGCTGAATGGATCATTAAAATTATATAAGGAATTATAAAGGGCCTGAGTGCTTATTTCCCAATGTTATGAGAAAAAGTATCTATAACTGATAGAGTAACAACTATGAAACTATAGGTGACACTGTAACTCTATGGTGGAAATTAATAAATAGAAAGTTAAGCTTTTGTATGTAGTAACATTCAACGGAAGAGCATGATAGTAAAGAGAAGTTTGCATAAGCTCTTCTAACCTACTCTTTGTTGTTTGTTATTATTTTATTATTATTATTTTTTTTTGTATTGCATAATATGTTCTCAAGTGACATGTAAGGATGTTCAGAGGAGAATAAATAGTTTACTCTTAATGGCATGTAAGGATGTTCATAAGAGAAGGGAAACTTTTATAATAATACGAGCATGCAATTGTAGGAGCATGTTTTGTTATTAAGTAAAGTATAGTAGAGTAACAATTTTTAAATAAAGGAGTATATTAAATGCGATATCATTTTACCGATAAGACAAACGTTACATACATGACTATTGGGTTCATGTGGTAGAAGAGGAGGTAATGTGGTAGGTAGGAGACACAATACCCTGAGTGCTTGGAAAGTTAAATTTCGAGGACGAAATTTCTTTTAAGGAGGGTAGAATGTAATATCAAGATTAAAATAGTATTTAATTTTTTTTGGAATATTAATGGTGCGAGGATAATTATCTCATTTATTTGTGTTGTTAGTGAGTAGAGACTATTGCTTAGAGTAGTTGTACCAATTTTCTAAAGAGAGTTAAAGTTGTATTAACTACGAAAGTAAAATATTATGGTATTTTCATCAGTACGTAATCGTTTAATTAAAGCCCGATATGAAATTCCATTAAGTTTTCTTTATAATATATTTATTTGATTTAAATAATTGTATAAGTGGTATTAAATAATATAATTATTTAATTAATGTGAGAAAATTCGTAAGCTTAGAGAAATTCTCAGGTTTAGAAACTGTTTTACTAAAACGACCATATCTGGAGTTTTATAACTTCGATTAGGGTGATTCCAGTGGCGTTGGAAAGATAATTCAAAGATCTATAAATTTTGTAGAAATAGCTATATCATAATTCGTAATTTTTCTAGGTCAAAATTAAGCCCTAAAGTTACGAGATTTAGAGCTTATAATTTAAACTTAAAAGTAAGATATTTATTTATTTAGTAATTTATCATATTATTATTGCTATTATGTTAATATTATTATTATTCATAAAACTAAACCTAATAAGAGTCAGAATAGTATAGGTTTCATTAACCCTAAAATTATATCGTTCTATTCTCAAGACTAACCCTAAAATTTTCAAGTCATCTTTTCATTACATCCTTAGCCAAATCTATCCCACTCTTCTTATGCCTATTGATCCAAGAAGCTTGATGTATTTGAGGTAAGAAACTCTACATTTACTTATTTATTGATCACAATAGGAGAATATTCGTAGGTCTCCTTTTCTTATTTTTCAGAATAAAACATGTCTCAGTAAAACTGTCATAACTCTTTAAATACTCATCCGATTCTCGCAATCTTAGTGCCTATAGAAAGCTTATTAAATTGCCCATAATTCGTATGAAGAAAGGTTTTGCTGAATCGAAACTTATCTATGTCAAAAATTAATATTTCTACGCTGTTTCTTATAAATTATTTTTTTATATATTCTATATAAGTTGTCTCAGTAAAACTTGAATATCTCTCTGAATACTTATCTGATTCCAGCGGTCTTGATATCATTGAAAATCTGATTCAATGACCTATATTTTTTTTATGAAGAAACCTCTTACAAAATTCGGAATCTTTCTATGTCCAAAATCAGTATTTGTATACAGTTTGTCGTGAATTATTTTTCTCATATTTCCTGAAAAAGTTGTCTCAGTAAAATTGGAATATCTTTTTCAATTCTAGCCCGTTTTTAATAATCTATATATCATTTTAAAGCTTAGAAAGTTATCTACATTTTCCCTTCAGAGAGTTTTCTCTAATTTGGAGTTTTCCCTTGTCGAAAATTATCGTTTTGTTGCTGTAGTCTAAAGTTCGTTTGCTTTAGGATTTCTAAAAAAAAACTGTTTCGGTAAAACTATGATAACTCCCTCAGTTTTAATCCATTTTTAGTGATCTTTGAATCATTGGAAAGATAATTTAATTTCCTATAATTTGTATGAAGACAACTTTCACTGAATTAGTGCAGTTGTTGGTCAAAAATAGTGATCTTTCCGCTGTATTATAAGAGTACGAATTTTAATGTTAGGGCCTTGACCCATGTGTTGTTATAGGTAGTAGTGACGGGATAACAAGTCTTAAGCAGCGGGATTTGAGGTAAGGAAATTAGATAGTTTTATATGTGTTTAGCTGCATAAATTTAGATTCTTTGTGTACAGAAAAATGAGTTATGATTTGTTATTATAGGTCTGTATATGGTACTGAGAATGTGTGGTATGGACGCAATATTCGTAAATTGATATATAAATTATGGTTGTTATGACTTGTATATGTTGTATGTTGTATGTTGTGTATTGTATGTTGTATGGTGTATGGTTTATGTTGTATGTTACATGTTGTATGCTAACGTCTCAGGTAAAGTGAGGGACCATGGTGGGGTATGATACGGGATAAGGCCGTTGAATGTAGAGATACCCTACCCTACATTTTACTGAGTCGTGTATGAGATTGTTATGGTGGGTATGATACAGTGATGTTACTGTTGAATATAGAGATACCCTATCCTATAACAATGGTAGGGCTGCATAAGCCCAAGTTATTATATGGGCAAATTAGGCCCAGGATACTGTAGGGCCAGGCTAGGCCCGGGTTATGTAAGTAATGGCTATGATATGCCAATGTTATGGTAATTACATTATTATTTATAGTATTGATATGATTATGTTATGAATATGATACTGGAGTTATGATCTCTGTATATGTGTATGGTGTGAACAATTATTATGGACCTATATGATAAAGGTTTCTATGTATACAATTATTTGGTTATGTTATAAAATAAGGTGTATGATATTGCTAAAACTTAATAAATACATTAATGGTATGTGTGATATTATATGGTATTGTATGATAAGCATTTCCTTACTGAGCTTTTAGCTCACCCCCCTTACTTTCTCCCTACAGGTATTAGACAGGGAAGTATGTATAGTGAGCAGGGTCATATCTGGTACGTATACTGTGAGCGGCTACGGACGGGCAAACGATCTAGAACGTCGGTGGTGCCTTTGTTTTATTTTAAGCAATTGATAAATCTAACACAGTGGAAATGCATTATTTAAAATTATTTACTTACTGTATCTTGTTTTACAAATGAAGGATCCTTCTCTGTTGTATTTTGATTTTTAAAATCCATTGTTGTATTTAAATTATTTTTTTTCATCTTTTCAAATTATGCATGAAAATAGTATTTATTTTTGTAAAATAAGGCAAAATATCGGGGCGTTACAGGGGAGCTGGGTTCAGTATGTCGTACCCACTTCTATTGGCCCCCAACTCTCACACAAGGCCCAAAAGAGAGGAATTTAACCTTTAAATAAATAATTGTTATTCATTCAATAAGCCCAAATCTAATTGGACCTAAATTAATTTATTTATGTCAAAATTTATTTTAGCAACCTAGTCCATTTACTTAGTAAAAACTTAAATGGGCTTCCTATATGCATATAAGCCCAAAAGCAAACATATAGACTCACACAGGTCAAATGATTTGGATGGGCCCTATCATGTTACTAGGTTTACACAGATGAAAGAAGTACAAAATTTACCTATTACAAATTATTTATAAGATCTATCGTCAATTGGACTATGATTAAAATCAGATCATTGGATCTGTCAACAAGTTAATCATAGTAATTTAGATCAGATAAATAATAGGTTTGTTAAAAAAATTTTTGAATAAACAATATTAATTAAACAAACATTGTCCATGTAACAGATGTGAAAATAAGATATTAATATAATTAAATTATTATTCTTAAACTAACCAACTAAAGGAAACTAATTTTAAAATATCTAGGTTTATTTGAATTAAATTAAATTAAATATCTAATAAGATCAATGATTTAAAAGGAAAGAATCTTCAATATCACTTTCAGATCTTATAATTTAATAAAATAAACCAATTTTGAAATAGATTTAGTTAGATAATTATTATTTTAGGAATAAAATAATAAATGAATAATAATTACCATAATTATATGTCAAAATATCTCAAATTAAGCAATATTCAAATCTCTACAAAAATATCTATGTTATTTAAATATTTAAGATATGATTTATAAATTTCTAATAAGGAAAAAAATGATATATATAGAAAAATATCATTTTTATACTTATAATTTATAAATAATTAAATATTTAACAAAATAACAAATTTTTGAATTTGAAAAATATTATGGTAAGTATATTTATAAAAATATCTATGTTAATTTCAAATTTATTAATTATTTAATTTGTCATATAAGATAATTTCAATATAATATTTTAAATAAAAAGACAAAGTTATCTTTTAATTTAAAATATCTTAAATATCAAAATATCTAATCTTATAATTAAATAATAAATAAATATTAAAGAAGTTAACAAATTTTTAAATCTGACCATAATAGGAAATATTTAAAATTGGAAACATTCCAAAATAGAAATATTTAAAAATTGGAAAAATTCCAAATTGAAAATATTTAAAATTGGAAACATTTCAATTTAGAAATATTTAAAAATGAAAAAATGACTTTTGGAAAACAATCCCATGAAAAAATTGGATTTTTGGGGAAAAACCTACAAAATTCGCAATTTGTGGGGGACACCATTGAACTCCGATTTTCCAAAAATCATAACTCTTTCAATTTTTATCGGAATAGAGTTCCGTAAAAAAAATTGCTTAATTTTTCACAAGGAATCCAAATAAAATATTTCCAAAAATTGAAAAAATATTTTCATGGAAAAATTCGTACAACACAAACTTTCATCACATAAACACATAAACCAACATGAAACCATCCAAATCAACACAGAAATATGTAAAACATTGTTTTAATTCATATTACATAAAAGTAAATCATTACCATGGCTTTGGTGCCAGTTGTTGGAAATTATTTTACCAGGATCAAGATTTACTAACAAATATGTTTGATTAACAACCTAATATGAATTCTAAAACAATGAAAATAAACACATATAAAGTTAGAAAATCTTACAGTGGGTGCAGCGGAATAATATGACTCCTTCCGTTCAGATCTCTAGCCCTTGATTCCTTTCTGTAGCAGAGCATCACCAAGATCTGAACCTGGATCTTCTTTTCTCCTTCTTTGATGCAGAATTTCCATAGTCTTACATACTATGATTGAGGTACCACTTGATGTGTGTGGGCACTACTCATCTCACAAGGATTTCGAAATTTTCTCTCTCTTTTCTCTCTTGAATTCGTGTGATCTCAAGCATGAAGAGAAGAGAACAAGGGCTGCTATATATAGGGAAAAGGGAGAGCACAACTTTCCAAATAAGCAGTTTCCTATTTTACTGTGTAATTGATTAACTGCTATATTTAGTGTGATCCACCACTTTCCTATTATTGCTAGGCTTTGATTAGCAATTACATGGGTGAAATGGGCGTCACTTGGATTTCGCAGTTTCCTCAATTTTATTTCTATTTCTTTAAAAATGCCATTTTTCCAATTTTAATCATTTAAATGCCAAAACTAATTATTTAATAACTAAAATAGATTATTAAATAATATTGTCATTTAAAATAATTATTAATTAGACATACAAAGTCTCTTAATTAATAATTAAACTTAGAAACCCTTTTTATTTATGATTTCATCCTTACTTAGTGAGAATTCATAAAGTACACATAGTCTAACTTTTAGAATTATAATTGATTAATTAAAATTAATTAACTGAGTCTTACAAGCAGTATGGTCTCAACTAGTATGGGGACCATGGGTCTATATAACCGAGCTTCTAATAAGTTGAACCGAATTTACCAAGTAAATTCCCTAACTTATTAATTCCTCATTGAATTCACACTTAGAACTTGGAATTGCACTCTCAGTCATATAGAACGCTCTATATGTTCCATGATATAGACACGTCATTAGTTATCCATTGTTATAACCCTAATGTGATCAATGATCCTCTATATAGATGATTTACACTGAAAAGGCACTACTGTTACCGCTACACCTTCAATGTATTTTATCCTTAAAACACTTAACCCTGTATAAATGATATTTCAGCTAAGTAAAATGAGATCTCCACCATTTATCTTCGTTTGGTTAAGCTCGAAGGAAATCATCCTTTACTTTCTGTTTGCCAAATAGAAGCTATAGATTCCATATTTATGTTAGCGCTCCCACTCAATGGCATTACCGTGTTCCCAAAATGTACGTATCACCCTGACCCAAAAGTAGGCTTAACTAACAAATCAAAGAACACGAGTAACACTCTTGAGAGTGAACCTAACCATATCAGGATTAGGATCATTTGATCTAGGATCAACATGTGATATTGAATTGAATAGATATTACGGTAAATTTTAATATATCTAATCAAAGTTCAATATCGGTCCCTTCTGATGTATACTCCATACATCCAATACCGGTAAACTTTGCCAATGTCCTGGAAAGGACATAACACTTTTCCAAAGTGTAAGAATACCTATCGCTGATTATACCATGTCAGTCTAAATCCAGTGTTATGATAAATCAGGGAATAAACTTTTGAACATATAATTAAGATTATATTCCACTGTGCTAACAGCACTATAATCTTTAACCAACTCATATGTTCTGGACTTAAAAATAATTCATACATTATATACATATAATCATGAAATAAATCATGTGAACCATGCAACATAAAATGTTATTTCTGATCTTTATTAATAAGTAAATCTGATTATATGAAATGAGTTTTATTTAGGGCATAAAACCCAACAATTCATTCTTGGTGTAACAAAGTCTTTATCGAAACTGTAATGACATACAGCAGCGGTGTGACCCAACTTGTGACAGACTTGACATAAGAGTCGTGGCTGATTGTACCCAGATCGTCCATATGACCTATTTGGGGGTCTGTAGTTAGGGAAGTTGTTCGAACCACGGCCAGAGAACCCAGTCGGTCTTGAAGCACCATTATTGTACGATCTTTGATTGGACATAGAAAGATTTACAGCCATTTTGGTGGAGAGTTCCCCAATATTGTAATTGTTGGGTTTTATGCCCTAAATAAAACTCATTTCAATATAATCAGATTTACTTATTAATATAGATCAGAAATAACATTTAATGTTGCATGGTTCACATGATTTATTTCATGATTATATGTACATAATGTATAAATTCATCTGAAACCCTTTTCACATACTTGATCCTGTTTATTGTGCCGTCAACACATTGGAAAGCAAACATGACTATGTGAATAAAGTTTCCTAGATTTGTCAGACATAGGGTTTTACTGATATGATAATCTACAACAGAGTTTACTTGCATTTGGAGAAGTGCTATGTTCTTTCCAGAGCATTGGTTAAAGTAAAGCTCAGGTTGGATGCATGGAGTATGCATCGGAAGGGACCGATATTGAACTTTGACTTAGATTTATTAAACTTACCGTAATATCTATTCAAGTCAATATCGCCTAGTTGATCCTAGATTAAATGATCTTAATCCTGATATGATTAGGCTCAATCTTGAAATGCTATTCGTGTTCTTTGATTTGTTAGTTAAGCCTACTTTTAGGTCAGGGTGATACGTACATTTTGGGAACACGGTAGTGCAATTGAGTGGGAGCGCTATCATAAACATGGAATCTATAGCTTCTATCTGGCGAATAGTAAGCAAAGGATGATCTCCTTCGAGCTTGACCAAACGAACATAAATGGTGGAGTACTCATTTCACATAAGCTGAAATATCATTTATACGGGGTCAAGTGTTTTAAGGAATAAATACATTGTAGGGTGTAACGGTAATTTAATCCCTTTACAGTGTAGATCATTCATATAGAGGATCATTGATCGCATTAGGATTATAACAATGGATAACTAATGATGTGTCTATATGGTGGAACATATAGAGCATTCTATATAACTGAGAGTGCAATTCTAAGTTCTATGCGTGGATTCAACGAAGATTTAATAAGTTAGTGAATTTTAGTAATAAATTCTTGATCTACTTATTGGAAGCTCGGTTATATAGACCCATGGTCCCCGCACTAGTTGAGATAATATTGCTTGTAAGACTCATGTAATTGGTTTTGATTAATCAATTATAATTCTCAATTTAGACTATGTCTATTTGTGAATTTTTCACTAAGTAAGGGCGAAATTGTAAAGAAAGAGTTAATAGGGGCATATTTGTTAATTATGATACTTTGTATGGTTCAATTAATAAATATGATAAATGACAATATTATTTAATAATTATTTATAGTTATTAAATAGTTAGAATTGGCATTTAAATGGTTGAATTAGAAAATTGGCGTTTTTGAGAAAATCAGATGCAGAAAAGGTGAAACTGCAAAATTGCAAAAAGTGAGGCCCAAATCCACTTGTATAGGGCCGGCCACTTTTGTAGGAAATTTAAACTGATATTTTCATTATTTTAATGCCAAATAATTCAAACCTAACCCTAGTGGAATGCTATAAATAGATAGTGAAGGCTTCAGGAAAATTACAACTTTTCTTCTGACACTTCTGATTCAGAAAAAACTGAGCCTCTCTCTCTCCCTATCTTTGGCCGAACCCTCTCTCTCTCTTCCTCATTGAGATTTCGAAATTCTTAGTGTATGAGTATTGCCCACACACAGCAAGTGATACCTCAATCATAGTGAGGAAGATCGTGAAGAAAGACTTTCAGCAAGAAGGAGGTTTCAGCATCAAAGATTCAGAGAAAGAGATCCAGGTTCAGATATTGATAATGCTCTGCTACAGAAAGGAATCAAGGGCTAGATATCTGAACGGAAGGAGTCATTGTATTCCGCTGCACCCAATGTAAGGTTTCCTAAACTTTATAAGTGTTTATTTCATCGTTTTAGAAAGTTCATATTTAGGGTGTTAATCAACATACTTGTGAGTAGATCTAAGATCCTGGTAAAATAAATTCCAACAACTGGTATCAGAGCCATGGTAATTGATTTACTTGCAAGAAATTTGGACTTTAAAACAATTGTTTGTTTGTTTTTGGATGGTATCATGTTGTATTGAGTGTTATTTGATGATTGATTGATGTTTGTAAATTTTCGTAAAAAATAATTGCGATTCTGTTTCTGAAATTATTTTTATTGGATAGTATGTAAAAAATTAAGCAAGTTACTTTTTTACAGAACTCAATTTCGATTTAATTTGAATTAGTTATGATTTTTTGAAGATTCTAAAAAATCGCAGCTATGCTGAAATTTTCCTGCGATCGCGAAAACTGTCCGTACAGCTCACAATTTTTTCGTTTTTCTTCGTTTTTTCATGCTTTTTCATGCAATTAACTTCCGATTTTTTGTGTAGTTCTGTATTTATATTATTACTATTCCTAATTCAATTCTAATTATCATTTTGAATTAATTTAATATTTTTTAAATTTAATTCAAGATATTAGTGTAATTTGAATTTAAAAATAGTTAGTATCTATCTTATTTGCTTAATAATCTATCTTATTTTTAAATTTGATTATATCTTATCTTATTTTTAAATTTAAGGTCAGATTTTAAATATTTTAAATTTATCTTTTTTTAAATAATTTGAGCTTATTTAAATTTAAAATAAGATAACTATAATCATGTAATTTTAAAAAGATGTAAGATATTTTGCTAACTTTTTAAATTTTGTTATTTTATTTATTTAAATTACATTTAAAATCTGAAAAAAGATATTCATTTATCTTTTTTAATTTTTTATTTAATTTTTATTTATAAAATAACATTTAAATTTTAAAAGTAGTTAGCAAATTTTGAAAATGATATTTAGGTTGGTTGAAACCTAATTTTTCAAAATTGTAGGTTTAATTTTAAATTTTTTTTTACGAAAATAAATTTTTATTTATTTAATTAATTATTTTTCGAAATTATTTATTTAAAATTAAATAAATCCTACATCCAACTATCCAACTAACCTTGTTGCAGGAGTATGTGTTTTAGCTTGTTTGTAAGTTTTCAAAACCTATTATTACTTGATTGCAAATAGCCATGGTTACTTTTTGCCAGATCTAATGATCTGATGGCTCCCTTGGTCAAGTTAATAATTTGTAACAGGTATATTTACAATCTTCTTTCATCTATGTATGACTTAGCAACATGATAGGACCCATCCAAAGTGTGCCTGTGTGAGCCTATGTGTTTAATTTTATTATAGATGCATATAGGTTGTTGTTGCTAAAATAAATTATCATAGTTCTTGATAGAATTTATTTAGGCCCATTTAGTTTTTGGGCCTATTCAATTAATAACAGTTGTTCTTATTAAGGTTAAATTCCTCTCTTTTGGGCCTTGTGTGAGAGTTGGGAGCCATAGTAGTGGGTACGACATACTGAACCCAGCACCCCCTCACATGAACCACCCCAATTGTGAAGGCCCATTTGCCTAATTTGAATAACTGTACTAGGTTAATTAAACTAGTTTAACCTAATAAAATTGATTAGCAACATAATTAATTTCATTTATTTTGAAATTAATTTAAGAAAATTATAGTTTAAAGAATTTTTTATTCTAAGCTAAACTATATGTATTTTCTTGTATTTAATTAAATATAGAATTATAACCATCTAGATTCTTTCTGGAGCTTAATTTAAATTTTTCATTAAATATTCCTATTTAAGTTGATATTTAGTTATCTTCAACTAACCAACTTAAATCTGAATATCTTTTGGATTTAAAATTTCAAAATTAAGTTGAGGAATTTTAGGCATTGGTTATTAAGATTCTTTAGATATTTTTTAAGTTAATATCTTTTCGAATATTAACTTAAAATGGAATATTTTAGATATTTTTTAAGTTAATATATTTTCGAATATTAACTTAAAATGGAATATTTTCAAATTAAGTGGTTACAACTTAATTTTTGATATTTAATTAAATTTAAATTTGAAAAATATTTAGGTTCTAGATTTTTTCTAATACAACCGAAATTAGATATTTTTTCAAATTTTGTGGAAAAGATACTTAGTCAAATAAGATATTTTCTAGATAGTTATTTCTAGACTACTTATTATTTCTAATATTTAAAAGGAAAATATTATACATTGTGAAATTAATTATTTATATAATTAATTTTGGTACAATTTATTTTAAGTATATTTTTCCTAGTATTAAACTAGAGATTAATAATTAAGCCTTCTCTACACTTAATTATTTATTTCTTGAATTTAATTAACTTGAAAATTAAATATCTAAGTTGATTCTCATCATCATACTTAAATATTTCTTTTTCATGACACTTAATTAAATAGAAAATTATTTTTAGTTGAAATTTATTTCTTCAACTAAATTTAAATAATTTTCAAAATATATTTTTTCTTTATTTTATTAATCAAATTTCGAAATTGCATTTCTTAAATGCTGGAATTTCGAATTTTATTTGAAAAATAGATTAAAGTTGAAAATTATTTATTTTAGTTTTGGACCAACTTAAATCAATAATTTTTTCATTTAATGATTAATTAAAATAAATTGAATTAAAGTATATTATTAGAAATTAAATTAATTAGTCAAAGGAAAATCTAGATAGATGATATTTTTGCTTGAAGTATTTTTCTAGTGTATTTAATTAAATAGAAAATTAATATTTAAGTTGATTTTCATCATCATACTTAAATATTTGAAATTTTTCTTATATATTTAATTAAATAGGAAAATTATATTTTTTGTTGTAAATTAATTTTATTAATTAATTTTGGGCCAACATTAAATTAGAATAATTTTTCCAGGATTAATTTTTTTATTTTAACTTGCATTTTCGAAAATTGTATCCTTGAATACTTTAATTTTTCGAAATGCAATATATATTTATAGAAAATTAAATTTGAGTTGTAAATTAATTTAAATTAATTTTGTAACAACTTAAATTGAATATTTTTCTAAATATTTATTGGAAATTATTACTAAGATGGAAATAATTCATGTTATTTTCATATCCATCTAAGTAAAATTTATAAATATTAAATTCAAGTTTATATTTAGAATTTTTCATTCTAAATTGGAAATTTTAAATAAATATATATTTAAAATAAATAAATTAAATAAAGAGAATCAAAGAAAATACAACTCACTTTAAATAATGAGCTTGATTATTATTAAGATATTCGATCTCCATTGTTGGTCTACAAAAGTTAAATGTTTTCAATATAACCTCGAGACGCTAGACTTCGTCCCCCTATGGATGGTTATTCGTTGAACGCATTTAACACCGTAAGATTTCATTTGATAAGTGTTTTGTGAGTTTTCGTCTCTATTTAGACTCTCCCCTACGGTGACTACTTAGAGATAAACTCATAAAACATGAAACAATGGTGGAAGCTCATAAAATGAGAATAACCTTGACTCTCGCCTACCGGGACAACGTTGGATTCTTATTTTGATCAAATAAAAGGTTGCTAGAATGGTTTCTATTTTAGATGAGCTGACAACTCTATTCAATAAATGATACTTTGACTCTCGCCTACCGGGACACTTTGTATCGGCCTTTGTTGAAAACCTTGGAAATTATTTAGGATTGTATGTTTTAGTATTTTCACTAGTCATTCCTACTTGCTATATGTTTATAATTTCTGAATTGTGTATGAATTTATATTGAACCATGTTATTTTCTGTTATTAAGTTGTAGTTTAATTTTGAATCTTCATTGTTGGTCTAACATGTTTGTTTTTCTAATGAGATAAATCCCTAATGGATTTTTACCATTAGACATACATAATAGTGTAAGATCTCGAAAGATAAATATTGTATATGCAACATCTAGCTGTTGATCAATTGATGACACCTTAGACTAGTATTTTTACAATATGAAACAAGAAGATTACATAAATAAGATTTCTTTGTCTTTCGCTAATCGAAGCATCGTTGGATTCTTATTTATAAACGAAATTATCCTAATTCCTCTTAGCTTATTCATTTCGAATTAGCTCAATAATATATCATTGGATGAATGGTCTATAAATCATTTCATGTCATTATATTTTCACTTAAGAAATTAAATGACGCATATGATTATAATCCCGAAATTCTATTCCCAATTGATATAAATCCTCAATCTTAGAAATCTCCTACTTGTATGGGCAAATCTGACTTAGAGTTTGTATTAGTAGTGCTGGTCCAAGATAGAATTACTCATTATATTTGGTATAAATTTAAGTCTTTGACTTTAATTTTAGATTCCAAATAGAAATTTTCTTATATTTCTAATTCCAGAATACAATACAGTTACACTTTCTCAAGTATTTAATATCCATCTTCTATTAATGGATTCAAACTGTATGGAATATGAGTTAGGTATTCTGTGACCAGGATCCACTTGCAGTATTCTAAGAACTCTTTGATTTAACTAAACCTATGTCATCAATAGACACTACCACATTTTTTTTTAATCTATGGCATTTGTATCTTGTTCATAGTGGATTTGACAAGATCAATCTCTGCAAAGAGTTAATATGCCTATATCCACTGAAAGTAGTTCATCTCATTCGCAGATGGATGTACATTCAGGGGTGGATATGAGTTTTTCGTTGTATTCTTAAAACGATAACTCTAGATTATACCTTTTAGCAAGAAATTTGAAATGTTTGAAAAATTTCATAAATTTCTAGCAATGGTTAAAACCATTAAGGTAAGTGGTTAAAGATCTTGCGAACTGATAGGGGTGGAGAAATAGTTAGTAGATATGCAGTTCAAAGATCATTAAATTGATTTTTGAATTATATCCAAACTTACCTCCCCAGAAATTTCGAGTTGCATATTGATGATTAGTTACTAGTCGTTGCCTAAATCCTTCTATTGTAATACAATTTCAGAATGATGTAATGGTTGTATACTTAATGTAAATCATTACTAGATTCATGGATGACCTAATCAAAATCTTAAGAAAAGCTAGAACTGTTAACCATGGTTTGTTAGCTATTCTAAGTGATTAGGGGTGGACCATCCCATTGTCAATAGATAAGAAAGTGTTTGTTCAAACAAATACTAATTTTCTAAGAAAATGACTAAGTCTGAAAAACAAGTAGCAAATAAAGGAGATATTTAATTCTTGATTCCAAAAGTGTTCTATCATCTTATTTGATATGTGATGATCCCACTGCCTCTGTTGTCTTGTCACAACCGAAGAGATCAATACCATTTAGTTTTCTTAGACATAATTCACGGTACCTCGTCGTAGTGGGAGAGTTTCTAGGAACTCACCTTCTTATGACTTGGGAGACACTAGTGATTAAAATCCATTGTGAGTTTAAACAAGTAATAGATTTTCAAGATAAGAAACTAAGAAGAAAGCCAATAGAACTGTGGTTTAATCCATTCACATGGAGTAACCTAAAGTTTTCTATTACAAGGACATAAAAGGAAATTTTCGTTTATAAGTCTATTCAATGGACTTAACAAACTTCCTGTTCCTAGTATTATAGGTTTGAGTTTATCTAAACCTATGGCTTGTGGTATACCTGGTAATTACTTACTCTAATGCAAGCAACTTACTTTAGTAAGATGCCGAAGCATTTTCTTTCAAATGGCAATCTATAGAAGCTTCACAACTTCTTAGGTATAGATTTTTTTTTATCTAAGGAAAAGTCTTAACTATTCCAGAAAAGATAAAGCCATGAAAGAATTCTTATATCAACAGTGAGAGGTCTTAGATATGCTTTTGTATGCCTTATGTAACACCCCGATTTCCTGAGATGTCACATAGGATAGTCCGTATAAAATAATTTAATAAGATAAAAACAAACAAATACTTCTTTATTGAAAAATATTCAAGCATGAGATCTCATTGTTTAAAACAAAATTCTTTTAGTAGTGTAAACTTAAATAAGAACTAGTTAAGTCAAAATAATAGTTCCAAAATGTTTAGCAGTAAAAAAAACATTAAAAGCAAAATACTGTGCCAGCCCCCTAACATGCGGTCCACGCCTCGAGCTCTTCATTCTCACTGCTTAGCCTTACCCTTACCTGCACACAGAGTACCCGTGAGCTAACGCCCAGTAAGAAGAGCTATGTAGGACATAACCCTCCTAACTAGTTACTTGACATAATTTACTCTTTAATATTAATCAACAGTAATTCACATTCCATAAATATATCCACAACGCATGTTGTTCTCACATGCACACATCAAGTCTCATACCGCACATTATACTCACATACGATAATCAACTATTCTCTCATGTTGATCAGACATGATGTAACCTACCCTGCCTTGTGTTATTCTCACACTTGGCATCCAACAGGGCAATTAATTACCATAAGTTGTACTCACCCATGATAATGTTATGACCTGCAAGTGTTATGCTCACACAAGCAGCAAGACCCTAATATTATTCTCATGCTAACGATGCTCACAAAATATAAGGAAATCACAACACAATCAAATTAAATAACAAACCAACCCAAGTTGTATGCATAACATACACCCTGTGTACAGATGTCCACTCTTCTTACCTCAGTTGCTAAGACCACACTTGCTACCTCGAGCACCTCAACGAATTTCCTTGTTGAGAACAAGATCCTTTAAAAACCCCTGAACGGAGCTTCGCCGGAGTTTCGCCGGCGGGTCGTCTTCTCCAGCCACGGTGAGTTCCAAACTCCCGTTTTTCTTGCTTTCGACGCCTCCTTTCAATTAGGAATGATCCCCACAATGCCCAGAAACTCAAACCGATCCAATCTTGTCCAAAGAAACAACTAAATCACGTCCTAAAAGAGTTGTCTTCTTTAGCTCCGGTGTACCGCCTTTTATGGTGTCAAAATGTTGGTTCTATGTTTTTGACGTCAAATCTCCATTATTTTTCGTCCAAACCGAGCCTTAGGGTCCCAAAAACTCAAATACAACCTTCTTTGATCCTTGAAACAAGTTAAACACGTTCAAATTCGGATCCGTTTCAAGAACGGTATTTTGAACGTAATAATGGCGTCTGTCGAATGGTGCGATTACAGACCCTCTAATCGCATCTAAAACTCCTCTTGGATGAAATAAAACTCAATGAAATAATCTAAGGCAGCCCAAAACTCTCAAATCCAACCAACCCGAAATCTCACTTTCTCACCACTCGGTTTCGTTCGACCCAAACCGCTCTCTCTCTCTCTCAGTCTCTGCCTCTCACTACTGTTTTTAAACCATAAAACCATGTTATAAACATCATATATATATATAGTCTAACCTTAATATAACCCTAATACAACCCTAAACAACTTAAAAAAAACTAATAATAATAATATATATATATACACATGTGACCGTGTATAACATAAACTGTACAAGTTTAATAATAATAATAATAATAATAATAACGTTAATATTAATATTAATAATAATAATAATAATAATAATAATAATAATAATATACCCATATAATAATATTCATATATATATCTATTAGGCATTATGCACATGCCAATAATATCAAATATTATATCATCATAAAAATCTCATACATATTTAAACCCATAAATATGTAAAATAATAAAAATACTTTCCGCTAAAAAATTACAAAAATACCCTTTCAGAGTTAGCGGATATTACAATTATCCCCCTCTAAAAAAATTTCGTCCCGAAATTTTACTCAAATAATTCTGGATATTGTTCTCGCATATCAGACTCTAGCTCCCAAGTAGCTTCCTCAACCACACTGTTTCTCCATAGGACTTTCACCAAGGTAATTGTCTTATTTCTCAAAATTCTATCTTTTTGATCAAGAATCTTTATCGGGCGTTCATTGTAAGACAAGTCTTCCTGCAAACCCAGTGTTTCATAGCTCAAAACATGCGATGGGTCTGACACATATTTCCGGAGTTGAGATACATGAAATACATTGTGCACTCCAGATAATGATGGCGGTAAAGCTATTCTATAAGCTACACTGCCCACTCTATCCAATATCTGAAATGGACCAACATATCTGGGACTTAGTTTCCCTCTCTTACCAAATCTCTTCATCGAGAGTCCTTTTCGTGGTGTCACTCGAAGAAACACATGATCACCCACTTCGAACTCAATGTCCCTCCGCTTTAGGTCTGCATAAGATTTTTGTCTGCTCTGAGCGGTGATCATTCTAGCCCTGATCTTCTGAATAGCTTCGTTGGTGTGCTGAACTGCATCTGGCCCTAGGAGTTTGTTCTCTCCCAACTCATCCCAATGCAGTGGAGACTTGCATTTTCTTCCATACAACATCTCATAGGGTGCTACCCCGATAGTAGACTGATAGCTGTTGTTGTAAGAAAATTCAATCAAAGGCAGGTATTTGCTCCATGATCCTTGGAAATCTATCACACATGCCCTCAACATATCTTCCAAGATCTGATTTGTTCTCTCAGTCTGACCATCTGTCTCTGGATGATATGCAGTGCTGAACTTCAATCGAGTTCCCATTGCTCTCTGTAAGCTTTCCCAAAAAGACGAAGTGAACCGAGCATCTCGATCACAAACAATAGAATATGGTGCCCCATGTAATCTCACAATCTCATTCACGTAAAGTTCAGAAAAATGGTCCATGGAGTAAGTCATGCGTACTGGTAGAAAATGGGCAGATTTTGTATACCTATCGACGACTACCCAAATGGAGTCATGCTGCTTTGTAGTCTTAGGTAACCCAGTCACAAAATCTATGGAAATCTCTTCCCACTTCCATTCAGGGAGCTTCAGTGGTTGTAACAATCCCGCTGGTCTTTGATGCTCTGCTTTAACTTGTTGACATGTTAAGCATTTGGCCACAAATTCAACTACATCCTTTTTCATACCAGGCCACCAATACAATGCTTTTAGGTCATGGTACATTTTAGTGGTCCCGGGATGAACTGAATAAGGTGTAGTATGAGCTTCTACCAATATCCCCTTCTTGAGCTCATCATTATCGGGCACACAAATTCGTCCCTTGAACCGAATTAATCCTGTGTCTGATATTTCATAATCTTTGGCGTTACTATTCAAAATTTCTTGCTTTAGTTCACTGAGCTTTTGATCTGCCGTCTGCCCCTCCTTAATTCTTTCTAACAAAGTGGATTGAAGTGTGACCTTTGCAAGTTGCCCTGTAATAAACTCTATACCAGCTCGTTCCATGTCTTCCACTAATTCCCTTGATACTCCTTGTAAAGTGGAAACTAGTCCGGGACCTCTACGGCTGAGTGCATCCGCTACCACATTGGCTTTACCGGATGGTACATTATCTCGCAGTCGTAGTCTTTGACTAGCTCCAACCATCTCCTCTGCCTCATGTTTAACTCTCTCTGGGTGAAAAAGTACTTTAAACTCTTATGATCGGTGTAGATTTCACATTTCACTCCATAGAGATAATGACGCCAGATTTTTAGTGCAAAAACCACTGCGGCTAACTCTAGGTCATGTGTCGGGTATCTCTGTTCGTATTCTTTTAATTGCCTTGAAGCGTAAGCAATTACCTTCCCTTCTTGCATTAGAACACAACCCAACCCTTGTTTAGATGCATCACAATATACCGCAAATTGTCCCTCTTCTGTTGGTAAACTGAGGATTGGTGCTGAGATAAGTCTATTCTTCAACTCTTGGAAGCTTTGCTCACACTTGTCTGACCAGGAAAATTTTAGATTCTTCCTAGTTAATTCTGTTAAGGGTGTGGCTATCTTTGAGAACCCCTCAACAAACCTTCTATAATAGCCTGCTAAACCCAAAAAGCTTCGAACCTCTGAGGCGGTCTTTGGTCTAGGCCATTCTTTCACTGCAGCAACCTTGGCAGGATCTACTTTTATTCCCCCGTTAGTGACAATGTGGCCCAAAAATGCAACCTCGGACAACCAGAACTCACATTTTTTGTACTTGGCATACAATTGATGTTCTCTCAGTCGCTGCAAGGTCAAGCGTAAGTGCTCCTCATGTTCCTCCTCTGTCTTAGAATAAATCAGTATATCATCTATGAATACAATGACAAACTGATCCAGATATTCCTTGAAGACTCGGTTCATGAGGTCCATAAAAGCTGCTGGGGCATTTGTAAGTCCAAATGACATCACCATGAACTCATAATGCCCGTATCTCGTTCTGAAGGCTGTCTTCGGTATATCTTCATTTTTGATTCTTAGCTGATGATATCCTGAACGAAGATCAATCTTAGAAAACACCTTTTTCCCTTGAAGCTGGTCAAACAAGTCGTCAATCCTCGGTAATGGGTACCGATTCTTTATAGTCACCTTGTTCAGTTCTCGGTAATCTATGCACATTCTCATAGTACCGTCTTTCTTTTTAACAAATAGAACTGGTGCGCCCCACGGAGAGTAGCTAGGTCTGATAAACCCTAACTTAAGCAATTCTTCCAACTGTATTTTGAGTTCTTTCAATTCAGATGGTGCCATTCTATATGGTGCACGGGAAACTGGTGCTGTCCCGGGCACTAATTCTATCACAAATTCGATTTCTCTGTGTGGTGGTAACCCGGGTAACTCCTCTGGAAATACATCAAGAAACTCAGCAACTACCCGTGTTTCCTCCGGCTTTCTTTCAATTTTCTTGGTGTCATCAACCACATTAACTAGATACCCTAAGCACCCACGCTGCAATAGTTGCCCAGCCTTCATTGCCGAAATAACAGGGGTGCGAGGTTTCTTTCCTACCCCCCTGAACTCGAATGTCTCTCCATCTTCTGGTGTGAAAACAACTTTCTTTTGCTTGCAGTCAATTGATGCTCCATATTTGGTAAGAAAATCCATGCCCAAGATTACATCAAAATCAAATAAATCTAATACAATCAGGTCTACAAATAATTCTCTACCATCTATCCTGACAGGTATACCCCTAAGCCAACTTCTAGAGATTACAACCTCCCCAGATGGTAACATGGTCCCAAACCCCACAGTAAATAATTCACTCGGTGCATTTATATGATTTACAATTGTGCTAGCAATAAAGGAATGAGTTGCACCAGAATCAAACAAAACTTTACAAGTGGTGTTGGCCATAGGAATCTGACCTGATACAACCGAAGGACTGGCCTCAGCTTCTGCTTGAGTGATGGCAAAAACTGCGGCATTTAGGAACATACTTGTCATCTTTCTTGGGTTCTGCTCTGTTCCCAGTCTGTCCCCACAGTGGGCAATTGCGTTTGATGTGTCCTTCTTTTCCACATTTGTAGCATGCTTTTGCGCGACACTCGCCGAGATGACGTTTGGTACATTTAGGGCATTCTGGAATGTTTCGCCCACTGCTGCCATTAAATCGTTGGTCGTTATCACTTTTGTACCCCTTGTCTTCACTTGGCTGCCCAGACTGGTCCTGTCCTCGTTTCTTGTGGTCATTAGAATTGGCTCCACCTTTCTTCGATTCTCTCCTGGCGGCATTTTCCTTCCAAATTTTGTTTTCACTCCGCTCAGCCGTAAGAGCCATTTCGACAACTTGAGCATAACTGAATTGACCCCTTGACACAATTTCCACATCTCGAGCAACCATTGGTTTCAGGCCTTCCACAAATCGATGTGCTCGCACTCTATCAGTAGGTACCAGATCTGGAGCAAATTTCGCCAATCTATCAAATTTTTGTGCATACTCAGTCACAGTAAGACTCCCTTGGACTAACCCAGTAAATTCATCGACCTTTGCTGCTAGAACTGCTGAGTTATAATACTTCTCATTAAAGACCCTTTTGAAATCGTCCCAGTTCATGGTATCTACATCCTTTGTTTGTTCCACCACCTCCCACCAGATACGAGCATCTTTCCTCAGCATGTAAGATGCACACTTCACTCGGTCATTCCCATCCACCCTTAGCATCTGCAAAATGCTTTCTATGCGACTTATCCACTCCTCAGCCACTACCGGGTCTATGCCTCCCTCAAACTCAGGTGGGTGTTGTTTTCGAAATCTCTCTGCTAACAACTCATGTCTAGCCTCTGTAGCAGGATATACCACTGCAGCTGGTGGGTCTCTATTTTCTGTATCCTGCATTATTTGGACCGGCGGCTCCGGTTGACGTCTCAGCTGACGAAGTTCTTCATCCTGCCTATGAATGATTCCTTCCAGTGCGGCAATGCGCTCTTCCCATCCCTGTGGTGCTTGAGGTGGTTCATTGATCCCTCCATCATCTCGGCCTTGGCCTTGGCCTCGACCTCGACCTCGACCCACTCTAACTGACCTTCTAGGAGGCATTTCTAAACTCCTGAACCACACAAACCAATACACATCAAGATCATTTTGATCATCAATTTTACATGAAAATAATGTTACCCTCTCGCATGCAGAAATTTAAGGCAACTTAATTATAAGTAATAACCACTTACAGTACAGTGAGTCGAGCTCGTCTCATGGCGGTGAACTTTACATGTTAGGGCTAACCACATTCTTTAGGACCGTATTGCTCTGATACCATATTGTAACACCCCGATTTCCCGAGATGTCACATAGGATAGTCCGTATAAAACAATTTAATAAGATAAAAACAAACAAATACTTCTTTATTGAAAAATATTCAAGCATGAGATCTCATTGTTTAAAACAAAATTCTTTTAGTACTGTAAACTTAAATAAGAACTAGTTAAGTCAAAATAATAGTTCCAAAATGTTTAGCAGTAAAAAAAACATTAAAAGCAAAATACTGTGCCAGCCCCCTAACATGCGGTCCACGCCTCGAGCTCTTCATTCTCACTGCTTAGCCTTACCCTTACCTGTACACAGAGTACCCGTGAGCTAACGCCCAGTAAGAAGAGCTATGTAGGACATAACCCTCCTAACTAGTTACTTGACATAATTTACTCTTTAATATTAATCAACAGTAATTCACATTCCATAAATATATCCACAACGCATGTTGTTCTCACATGCACACATCAAGTCTCATACCGCACATTATACTCACATACGATAATCAACTATTCTCTCATGTTGATCAGACATGAGGTAACCTACCCTGCCTTGTGTTATTCTCACACTTGGCATCCAACAGGGCAATTAATTACCATAAGTTGTACTCACCCATGATAATGTTATAACCTGCAAGTGTTATGCTCACACAAGCAGCAAAACCCTAATATTATTCTCATGCTAACGATGCTCACAAAATATAAGGAAATCACAACACAATCAAATTAAATAACAAACCAACCCAAGTTGTATGCATAACATACACCCTGTGTACAGATGTCCACTCTTCTTACCTCAGTTGCTAAGACCACACTTGCTACCTCGAGCACCTCAACGAATTTCCTTGTTGAGAACAAGATCCTTTAAAAACCCCTGAACGGAGCTTCGCCGGAGTTTCGCCGGCGGGTCGTCTTCTCCGGCCACAGTGAGTTCCAAACTCCCGTTTTTCTTGCTTTCGACGTCTCCTTTCAATTAGGAATGATCCCCACAATGCCCAGAAACTCAAACCGATCCAATCTTGTCCAAAGAAACAACTAAATCACGTCCTAAAAGAGTTGTCTTCTTTAGCTCCAGTGTACCGCCTTTTATGGTGTCAAAATGTTGGTTCTGTGTTTTTGACGTCAAAGCTCCATTATTTTTCGTCCAAACTGAGCCTTAGGGTCCCAAAAACTCAAATACAACCTTCTTTGATCCTTGAAACAAGTTAAACACGTTCAAATTCGGATCCGTTTCAAGAACGGTATTTTGAACGTAATAATGGCGTCTGTCGAATGGTGCGATTACAGACCCTCTAATCGCATCTAAAACTCCTCTTGGATGAAATAAAACTCAATGAAATAATCTAAGGCAGCCCAAAACTCTCAAATCCAACCAACCCGAAATCTCACTTTCTCACCACTCGGTTTCGTTCGACCCAAACCGCTCTCTCTCTCTCTCAGTCTCTGCCTCTCACTACTGTTTTTAAACCATAAAACCATGTTATAAACATCATATATATATATAGTCTAACCCTAATATAACCCTAATACAACCCTAAACAACTTTAAAAAAACTAATAATAATAATATATATATACACATGTGACCGTGTATAACATAAACTTTACAAGTTTAATAATAATAATAATAATAATAATAATAATAATAATAATAATAATAATGATAATAATAATAATAATAATAATAATAATAATAATAATAATAATAATAACGTTAATATTAATATTAATAATAATAATAATAATAATAATAATAATAATAATAATAATAATAATATTAATATTAATAATAATAATAATAATAATAATATACCCATATAATAATATTTATATATATATCTATTAGGCATTATGCACATGCCAATAATATCAAATATTATATCATCATAAAAATCTCATACATATTTAAACCCATAAATATGTAAAATAATAAAAATACTTTCCGCTAAAAAATTACAAAAATACCCTTTCGGAGTTAGCAGATATTACACCTTAGACCAGACACCTGCTGTTGAGTGGGAGTAATGAGTAGGTATCAGATTAATCCAGGAGAAGAACATTGAAAGACAATCAAGTAAATCTTAAGATTAAGAAGAGGAACTATATGTTAGTCTATAAGGGTGTGTTTAAAACTCTTAGACTACACCATATCAGATTTCGAAATTTGCCTTTGTGTTAGTAAATCTTTCTGATAAGATGGTGGTTACTCTGGGGGTGGAATAGTGATTTTGGAGAAGTGTAAAAACCTATCTGAAGTCTCTAGGTCTACCAGAAAGGGACTGAATGTTAAAGTTGCAGGAAAGGTACTTATCAGTCTAAGGAAAGTTCTATACATTTTTGGCATCATTCCAAATTGCCTTAAACTACTAGTGTTAATTTCCTGATTAACCAAAAGTAGTTGCCAAAGATATAGAATCCGGTATCCCAAGAGAGTAGACATATAGAGAGGAATTTCACATTATCAATGATTTTGTGATTAAAGGAAGAGTAATGGTGGAGAAAAGGTTGTGGTTAATTCAACCTTTCAGATCCTATTACGAGGAGTTTACTACTACTACACTTGATTTGTATATCAAGGTGTTGAGATTATTTGAAACGCACTTTTTGTTTTATATTAGTGCAAGTGGGAGTTTGTTGGGTTTTATGCCCTAAATAAAACTCATTTCAATATAATCAGATTTACTTATTAATATAGATCAGAAATAACATTTAATGTTGCATGGTTCACATGATTTATTTCATGATTATATGTACATAATGTATAAATTCATCTGAAACCCTTTTCACATACTTGATCCTGTTTATTGTGCCGTCAACACATTGGAAAGTAAACAGGACTATGTGAATAAAGTTTCATAGATTTATCAGACATAGGGTTTTACTGATATGATAATCTACAACAGAGTTTACTTGCATTTGGAGAAGTGCTATGTTCTTTCCAGAGCATTGGTTAAAGTAAAGCTCAGGTTGGATGCATGGAGTATGCATCGGAAGGGACCGATATTGAACTTTGACTTAGATTTATTAAACTTACCGTAATATCTATTCAAGTCAATATCGCCTAGTTGATCCTAGATTAAATGATCTTAATCCTGATATGATTAGACTCAATCTTGAAAGGCTATTCGTGTTCTTTGATTTGTTAGTTAAGCCTACTTTTAGGTCAGGGTGATACGTACATTTTGGGAACACAGTAGTTCAATTGAGTGGGAGCGCTATAATAAACATGGAATCTATAGCTTCTATCTGGCGAATAGTAAGCAAAGGATGATCTCCTTCGAGCTTGACCAAACGAACATAAATGGTGGAGTACTCATTTCACATAAGCTGAAATATCATTTATACGGGGTCAAGTGTTTTAAGGAATAAATACATTGTAGGGTGTAACGGTAATTTAATCCCTTTACAGTGTAGGTGGAACATATAGAGCATTCTATATAACTGAGAGTGCAATTCTAAGTTCTATGCGTGGATTCAACGAAGAATTAATAAGTTAGTGAATTTTAGTAATAAATTCTTGATCTACTTATTGGAAGCTCGGTTATATAGACCCATGGTCCCCGCACTAGTTGAGATAATATTGCTTGTAAGACTCATGTAATTGGTTTTGATTAATCAATTATAATTCTCAATTTAGACTATGTCTATTTGTGAATTTTTCACTAAGTAAGGGCGAAATTGTAAAGAAAGAGTTAATAGGGGCATATTTGTTAATTATCATACTTTGTATGGTTCAATTAATAAATATGATAAATGAAAATATTATTTAATAATTATTTATAGTTATTAAATAGTTAGAATTGGCATTTAAATGGTTGAATTAGAAAATTGGCGTTTTTGAGAAAATCAGATGCAGAAAAGGTAAAACTGCAAAATTGCAAAAAGTGAGGCCCAAATCCACTTGTATAGGGCCGGCCACTTTTGTAGGAAATTTAAACTGATATTTTTATTATTTTAATGCCAAATAATTCAAACCTAACCCTAGTGGAATGCTATAAATAGATAGTGAAGGCTTCAGGAAAATTACAACTTTTCTTCTGACACTTCTGATTCAGAAATAACTGAGCCTCTCTCTCTCCCTATCTTTTGCCGAACCCACTCTCTCTCTCTTCCTCATTGAGATTTCGAAATTCTTAGTGTATGAGTAGTGCCCACACGCAGCAAGTGATACCTCAATCATAGTGAGGAAGATCGTGAAGAAAGACTTTCAGCAAGAAGGAGGTTTCAGCATCAAAGATTCAGAGAAAGAGATCCAGGTTCAGATATTGATAATGCTCTGCTACAGAAAGGAATCAAGGGCTAGATATCTGAACGGAAGGAGTCATTGTATTCCGCTGCACCCAATGTAAGGTTTCCTAAACTTTATATGTGTTTATTTCATCGTTTTAGAAAGTTCATATTTAGGGTGTTAATCAACATACTTGTGAGTAGATCTAAGATCCTGGTAAAATAAATTCCAACAGTAATGGCGTTCAAGACGGCTTTCATGAGTGAGCAGTAGGGATTGTATAGATTCGAAAGAAAGATTGTCAACAAGGCTAGTAACATGAACAACTACAGGATCAAATTCGGGACCTAGCCCATTCAACAAATACATAACAAGATCACTCTCATCTAAGGGATGACCTGCAGTAGATAAAGAATCAGCAAGCAATTTGACCTTATCATAATAGTCAGATATAGAAAGATTGCCTTTGGTGATGGTGGACAACTGAGATTTGATCTGAAGAACTCGAGCCTTTGATTGACTGGCATATCTTTGTTCGAGGGCTTTCCAAACGGAGTAACAAACAAGTGTTGTGCTGGGCTATAGATCCAAGAACAGTCTCGGACATAGACGAACGAAGCCAGCTTAGAAGGAGTTGATCTTTCCTTCTCCAGACAAGAAATTCTGGGTTAGCAGCCCCAGTAACCAGTGTTGCAGGTGGAGCAATACCTGTAAGAAGAATATCGTCAAGGCCATGGCCAATGACTATGGGAATGACTTGCGATTTCCACGCAAGAAAGTTGGTGCGATCCAATTTGACCGTGAGGGAGGAATTGAGGGAATGTTGGAACATATTCCATGAAGAAGCAGAGGAAGCAGAAGCTGTAGTGGTGGTAGTGGCAGAGGGATTTTCAAGAACACCAAGATCCATGGGAGACTAACAATGTCGATGGCAATCTGATACCATATAGAAGCTATCAATACAGGACTATCAATGAACACAAAGATACTTTGGGTACAAAGTCTTGCAAAGCTTGAGCCATGAAAATGGCCTTAGGATCTTTATTTATAGGCAGAGAGATTACAGAAAGGAGAGTTGTTACAACAGTTGAGACTGTAACTAACTCTGACAGATTAAACCAGAAAATAACAGAAGAGGACTTTAACTAACTTTGTCCTGTAATACATACAAATATTACAACACAAACTAAAAAAGACTATACATTTTTAAGAGCTTTCTTTTGAAAGATAATAATTGTAGTATGAAAAATCTAAATAAAAATTCAACAATAAAAAAAAAAAAAATTAAACAACAGTTTAGAACTTAAAAAAAAAAAATTCAGCATAGATTGAAAAAATTATAATAAATTTCATCACTATATAAATTTTCTATACTAATGAAAATATATCAAACTTTAAGAAGATTTGAGACTGGCTTATAAATGATCTCTTAATTTTAGAAATTTAAAATTTGAACTCTAAGCAATAAAATAACAATATATAAATAATATATATATATATATATATATATATAAAAGAATCTAGATTTTACATATACATATTTTCAACCTTCCGAAATGTATTGCTTTAATAGGATGAATCAATAATTTACAAATACATATATTTCAACCTTTCTAAAATGTATTGCTTCAATAAGATTTCTAAAATTATATTCTCATCTATGAATTAATCTTAATTTTAAGATTATTAATAGTGTCCGAGCTTTTCACAAAAAAGTGATGGTTTAAGGATTTTTACAAAGATTTTCATCCAAAATCATAGAATTAAAACAAAACCATTACAGAAAAAATAATAATCTAAATCATAAAAAAACATATAATTATATGAAACAACTATAGTGTCCTTATATGTTTATACATATATGCAAAAGAGATATTAAAATTAAAAACCCTAAATTAAATTTATATGAAGCAACTACAGTGTCCTTATATATATTTATATATATATGCAAAGAGAGATTGAGAGAAAAATTAATAATAATGATCTTAACTAAGTTAATAGAGTGGCTGAGAGAAGAAAACAAAAGCTTTGAGAAAATTAATAATAATGATCTTAACTAAGGTGGCGTTTGGTAACACTTTTTTAATCAGTTTTCTGTTTTTAAAAGTGGAAAAGTAAAAATATTTTTCAAAAACATGTTCTATAAAACTGTTTGTACTTTTCAATTTTATAATTAGAAATTAAAATTTTAAAAATAAAAAAAAAAAATCACTTTCAATCTTTTTTTTAAACAGTTTTTTTTCTTAATCAATCTTTTGGATTACAACCAGACCCGGACTCAAAACCCCTCCTCACGGCCTTGGCGTTGAACCCAACTTCTGACCCGAACCCGAATCCAACCCCAAATCTTGACCCGACTTAAATAAAATAAAAAAATTAAAATTAAAATGAACTTTACAGAACAAACTTTTATTTTTTTGTTTTTAAAATTGAAAAATAAAAGTGGTTACAGAACGCATTTTTGTTTTTTAAAAATCAATTTTTTAAAAACAAAAATTTTACTTTCATTTTGTGATTAAAAAATTAAAAAATAATCACTTATGCTATTACCTATCAAAGGTTACTCTCTCTGTCTCATCTCTTACTACTACTTCCTATTTTGCCTTTTATGCCATAATATTCATTGCTTATTACCTCACGCCACCATCAATACCATCATCCTTTATCATTTTCTCTATCATTTTTTTTTTCAATTTCTTTTTCTATCATTTCACCATTCTCTCAACACTATTCCCAACTGATTATTCTTGTCATACTCACATATCACCACCACCAACCTCTTAAGCATTTATATATATATATATACCCCACTATTATTTACTTATATATATCAACATCATCACCACCATTATTTCTCTGCCAGATTTCCTTTTTAATCTAAGGTATCATTCTATAATTTTAGATTTGTAGATTCAATGTTAAGGTCTCGTATGTATATATTTATATATACTATTGTAATATGTTCTAATTAATAAATATGAAATTTAGGTTTTTCATGAGATAATTTTTGGTTCTCAAGGATCACTTTTGCAATCAAGCTAGGATCTCCACATTCGAGGTAAGGAAATTAAGTAGAAAAACATAAGTTTTCTGTATGTAATGACATTCACAGAAGGAGTGGGAATAGTAAAAGAGAAGTTAACTAAGGTCTTCCGCCTGACTCTTTATTGTTTGTTATTTAATGTACTGTATAATATATATTTAAATAATATGTTTATAAGATTCATGTTATTTATGTATGTTTACAGTATTAGAGCATGGCCATTGCTAAAGATCTATATTTAAATAATATGTTTATAAGATTCATGTTATTTAAGTATGTATGTAAATAGTGTGTTTATAAGATTCACATTATTTAGTTATGATTGTTTTGTTATTTAAATAATGTATAGTAGTTTGCCATTATTTAAATTAGATAGATTATAGTTTATGTGACTGTTGGGTTTTATGCCCTAAATAAAACTCATTTCAATATAATCAGATTTACTTATTAATATAGATCAGAAATAACATTTAATGTTGCATGGTTCCCATGATTTATTTCATGATTATATGTACATAATGTATAAATTCATCTGAAACCCTTTTCACATACTTGATCCTATTTATTGTGCCGTCAACACATTGGAAAGTAAACATGACTATGTGAATAAAGTTTCCTAGATTTATCAGACATAGGGTTTTACTGATATGATAATCTACAACAGAGTTTATTTGCATTTGGAGAAGTGCTATGTTCTTTCCAGAGCATTGGTTAAAGTAAAGCTCAGGTTGGATGCATGGAGTATGCATCGGAAGGGACCGATATTGAACTTTGACTTAGATTTATTAAACTTACCGTAAAATCTATTCAAGTCAATATCGCCTAGTTGATCCTAGATCAAATGATCTTAATCCTGTTATGATTAGGCTCAATCTTAAGAGGCTATTCGTGTTCTTTGATTTGTTAGTTAAGCCTACTTTTAGGTCAGGGTGATACATACATTTTGGGAACACGGTAGTGCAATTGAGTGGGAGCGCTAACATAAACATGGAATCTATAGCTTCTATCTGGCAAATAGTAAGCAAAAGATGATCTCCTTCGAGCTTGACCAAACGAACATAAATGGTGGAGTACTCATTTCACATAAGCTGAAATATCATTTATACGGGGTCAAGTGTTTTAAGGATAAAATACATTGTAGGGTGTAACGGTAATCTAATCCCTTTACAGTGTAGATCATTCATATAGAGGATCATTGATCAAATTAGGATTATAACAATGGATAACTAATGATGCGTCTATATGGTGGAACATATAGAGCATTCTATATACTGAGAGTGCAATTCTAAGTTCTATGCGTGGATTCAACGAAGAATTAATAAGTTAGTGAATTTTAGTGCTAAATTCTTGATCTACTTATTGGAAGCTCGGTTATATAGACCCATGGTCCCCGCACTAGTTGAGATAATATTGCTTGTAAGACTCATCTAATTGGTTTTGATTAATCAATTATAATTCTCAAATTAGACTATGTCTATTTGTGAATTTTTCACTAAGTAAGGGCGAAATTGTAAAGAAAGAGTTTTAGGGGCATATTTGTTAATTATGATACTTTGTATGGTTCAATTAATAAATATGATAAATGACAATATTATTTAATAATTATTTATAGTTATTAAATAGTTAGAATTGGCATTTAAATGGTTGAATTAGAAAATTGGCGTTTTTGAGAAAATTAGATGCAGAAAAGGTAAAACTACAAAATTTCAAAAAGTGAGGCCCAAATCTACTAGTATAGGGCCGGCCACTTTTGTAGGAAATTTAAACTGATTTTTTCATTATTTTAATGTCAAATAGTTCAAACCTAACCCTAGTGGAATGCTATAAATAGATAGTGAAGGCTTCAGAAAAATTACACTTTTCTTCTGACACTTCTGATTCAGAAATAACTGAGCCTTCTCTGTCCCTATCTGGTTGACCACTCCCTCTCTCTTTCTTCCCTCTTAAATTTCGAAATCTTAGTGATTAGAGTAGTGCCCACACACAGCAAGTGATACCTCAATCATAGTGAGGAAGATCGTGAAGAAAGACTTTCAGCAAGAAGGAGGTTTCAGCATCAAAGATTCAGAGAAAGAGATCCAGGTTCAGATATTGATAATGCTCTGCTACAGAAAGGAATCAAGGGCTAGATATCTGAACGGAAAGAGTCATATTATTCCGCTGCACCCAATGTAAGGTTTCCTAAACTTTTATGTGTTTATTTCATCGTTTTAGAAAGTTCATATTTAGGGTGTTAATAAACATACTTGTGAGTAGATCTAAGATCCTAGTAAAATAATTTCCAACAACTGGCCTCAGAGCCATGGTAATTGATTTACTTGCAAGAAATTTGGACTTTAAAACGATTGTTTGTTTGTTTTTGGATGGTATCATGTTGTATTGAATGTTATTTGATGATTGATTGATGTTTGTAAATTTTCGTGAAAAATAATTGCGATTATGTTCCTAGAATTATTTTTATTGGATAGTATGGAAAAAATTAAGCAAGTTACTTTTTTACAGAACTCAATTTCGATTTAATTTGAATGAGTTATGATTTTTTGAAGATTCGAAAAAATCGGAGCTGTGCTGAAATTTTTCTGCGATCGCGAAAACTGTCCGTACAGCTCACAATTTTTTCGTTTTTCTTCGTTTTTTCATGCTTTTTCATGGAATTAACTTCCGATTTTTTGTGTAGTTCTATATTTATACTATTACTATTCCTAATTCAATTCTAATTATCATTTTGAATTAATTTAATATTTTTTAAAGTTAATTCAAGATATTAGTGTAATTTGAATTTGAAAATAGTTAGTATCTATCTTTTTGCTTAATTATCTATCTTATTTTTAAATTTGATTATATCTTATCTTATTTTTAAATTTAAGGTCAGATTTTAAATTTTTTAAATTAAATCTTTTTTTTTTTAAATAATTTGACCTTATTTAAATTTAAAATAAGATAACTATAATCATGTAATTTTAAATAGATGTAAGATATTTTGCTAACTTTTAAATTTTGTTATTTTATTTATTTAAATTACATTTAAAATCTGAAAAAGATACTCATTTATCTTTTCTAATTTTTTATTTAATTTTCATTTATAAAATAACATTTAAATTTTAAAAGTAGTTAGCAAATTTTGAAATGATATTTAGGTTGGTTGAAACCTAATTTTTCAAAATTGTAGGTTTAATTTTAAATTTTAAATTTTTTTTAAAAATTTTGAATTTTTCAAATTTTTTTTAAAAATTTTCGAAAATTATTTTTTTATTTAATTAATTATTTCGAAATTAATAATTTAATAAATCCTACATCCAACTATCCAGCTAACCTTGTTGCAGGAGTATGAGTTTAAGCTTGTGTGTAAGTTTTCAAAACCTATTATTACTTGATTGCAAATAGCCATGGTTACCTTTTGCCAGATCTATTGATCTGATGGCTCCCTTGGTCAAGATAATAATTTGTAACAGGTATATTTACAAACTTCTTTCATCTGTGTATGACCTAGCAACATGATAGGACCCATCCAAAGTGTGCCTGTGTGAGCCTATGTGTTTAATTTTATTATAGATGCATATAGGTTGTTGTTGCTAAAATAAATTATCATAGTTCTTGATAGAATTTATTTAGGCCCATTTAGTTTTTGGGCCTATTCAATTAATAACAGTTGTTCTTATTAAGGTTAAATTCCTCTCTTTTGGGCCTTGTGTGAGAGTTGGGAGCCATAGTAGTGGGTACGACATACTGAACCCAGCACCCCCTCACATGAACCACCCCAATTGTGAAGGCCCATTTGCCTGATTTGAATAACTGTACTAGGTTAATTAAACTAGTTTAACCTAATAAAATTGATTAGCAACATAATTAATTTCATTTATTTTGAAATTAATTTAAGAAAATTATAGTTTAAAGAATTTTTTATTCTAAGCTAAACTATATGTATTTTCTTGTATTTAATTAAATATAGAATTATAACCATCTAGATTCTTTCTGGAGCTTAATTTAAATTTTTCATTAAATATTCCTATTTAAGTTGATATTTAGTTATCTACAACTAACCAACTTAAATCTGAATATCTTTTGAATTTCAAATTTCAAAATTAAGTTGAGGAATTTTAGGTATTGGTTATTAAGATTCTTTAGATATTTTTTAAGTTAATATCTTTTCGAATATTAACTTAAAATGGAATATTTTAGATATTTTTTTAAGTTAATATCTTTTTGAATATTAACTTAAAATGAAATATTTTCAAATTAAGTGGTTACAACTTAATTTTTTTTTGATATTTAATTAAATTTAAATTTGAAAATATTTAAGTTCTAGATTTTTTCTAATACAACTTAAATTAGATATTTTTTTCAAATTTTGTGGAAAAGATACTTAGTCAAATAAGATATTTTCTAGATAGTTATTTCTAGACTACTTATTATTTCTAATATTAAATAGGAAAATATTATACATTGTGAAATTAATTATTTAAATAATTAATTTTGGTACAATTTATTTTAAGTATATTTTTTCCTAGTATTAAACTAGAGATTAATAATTGAGCCTTCTCTACACTTAATTACTTATTTCTTGAATTTAATACATTTAATTAATTTGAAAATTAAATATCTAAGTTGATTTTCATCATGATACCTTAATATTTCTTTTTCATGACACTTAATTAAATAGAAAATTATTTTAGTTGAAATTTATCTTTTCAACTAAATTTAAATAATTTTCAAAATATATTTTTCTTTATTTTATTAATCAAATTTCGAAATTGCATTTCTTAAATGCTGGAATTTCGAATTTTATTTGAAAAATAGATTAAAGTTGTAAATTATTTATTTTAATTTTGGACCAACTTAAATCAATGATTTTTTCATTTAATGATTAATTAAATAAATGAAGTAAATTATATTTTTCTTTATTTTATTAATCAATTTTTGAAATTGCATTTCATAATGCAAGATGATTTCGAATTTTATTTGAAAAATAGATTAAAGTTGTAAATTATTTATTTTAATTTTGGACCAACTTAAATCAATATTTTTTTCATTTAATGATTAATTAAAATAAATGAAGTAAAATATATTTTTCTTTATTTTATTAATCAATTTTTCGAAATTGCATTTCATAATGCAAGATGATTTTGAATTTATCTTGAAAAATAGATTAAGTTGTAAATTAATTATTTATTTTAATTAATTCTTGGATCAACTTAACTCAATGATTTTTTCATTTATTGATTAATTTAAAATAAATGAATTAAAATATATTATTAGAAATTGAATTAATTAGTCAAAGGAAAATCTAGATAGGTGATATTTTTGCTTGAAGTATTTTTCTAGTGTATTTAATTAAATAGAAAATTAATATTTAAGTTGATTTTCATCATCATACTTAAATATTTGAAATTTTTCTTATATATTTAATCAAATAGGAAAATTATATTTTTTTGTTGTAAATTAATTTTATTAATTAATTTTGGGCCAACATTAAATTAGAATAATTTTTTCCAGGATTAATTTTTTATTTTAACATGCATTTTCGAAAATTGTGTCATTGAATACTTTAATTTTTCGAAATGCAATATATATTTATAGAAAATTAAATTTGAGTTGTAAATTAATTTAAATTAATTTTGTAACAACTTAAATTGAATATTTTTCTAAATATTTATTGGAAATTATTACTGAGATGGAAATAATTCATATTATTTTCATATCCATCTAAGTAAAATTTATAAATATTAAATTAAAATTTATATTTAGAATTTTTCATTCTAAATTGGAAATTTTAAATAAATATATATATTTAAAATAAATAGATTAAATAAAGAGAATCAAAGAAAATACAACTCTCTTTAAATAATGAGCTTTTAATCAAGAGACATTCGATCTCCATTGTGGGTTTTACACCGCGTTTGTTTTAGTGAGTAATCCTCCCTAATGGAGGAACGTTCATTAGCAATTTCGCACCGTTTAACCTCGCATGATAAGTAGTTTGTAAGTGTTTTGTATGGTATGGATCACCCTAATGGTGGCGACCATACTTGACTTGCAAATTGCGAAACAATGGTGGAAGCTCATAAGATAGAATTGCCTTGACTCTCGCCTAAACGGGACAACGCTGAATTCCAATCTTGATCGAATAAAAGGTTGCTAGAATGTTTAACATTTTAAATGAGCTGACAACTCTATTCAATGAATGGTAGCTTTGACTCTCGCCTAAACGGGACACTGATATCAGTTTGTTGAAAACCTTGGAAATTATTTAGGATTGTATGTTTTAGTATTTTCACTTGTCATTCCTACTTGCTATATGCTTATAATTTCTGAATTGTGTATGAATTTATATTGAACCATGTTATTTTCTGTTATTAAGTTGTAGTTTAATTTCGAATCTTCATTGTTGGTCTAACTTTGCTTGTTTATCTAATGAGATAAATCCCTAGTGGATTTTCACCATTAGACATACATAATAGTGTTAGATCTCGAAAGATAAATATTGTATATGCGACATACGCATTTGTTCATCAATTGATGACACCTTAGACTAGTATTTTTACGATATGAAACAAGAAGATTGTATAAATAAGATTACTTTGACTTTCGCTAATCGAAGCATCGTTGGATTCTTATTTATAAACGAAATTATCCTAATTCCTCTTAGCTTATTCATTTTGAATTAGCTTCAAAACATATCATTGGATGAATGGTCTATAAATCATTTCATGTCATTCTATATTTTCTCTTAAGAAATTAAATGACGCTTATGATTATAATCCCGAAATTCTATTCCCAATTGATATAAATCCTCAATCTTAGAAATCTCCTACTTGTATGGGCAAATCTGACTTAGAGTTTGTATTAGTAGTGCTGGTCCAAGATAGAATTACTCATTATATTTGGTATAAATTTAAGTCTTTGACTTTAATTTTAGATTCCAAATAGAAATTTTCTTATATTTCTAATTCCAGAATACAATACAGTTACACTTTCTCAAGTGTTTAATATCCATCTTATATTAATGGATTAAAACTGTATGGAATATGAGTTAGGTATTCTGTGACCAGGATCCACTTGCAGTATTCTAAGAACTCGTTGATGTAACTAAACCTATGTCATCAAAAGACACTACCATTTTTTTTTATCTATGGCATTTGTATCTTGTTCATAGTGGATTTGACAAGATCAATCTCTGCAAAGAGTTAATATGCCTATATCCACTGAAAGTAGTTCATCTAATTCGCAGATGGATGTACATTCAGGGGTGGATATGAGTTTTTCGTTGTATTCTTAAAACGATCACTCTAGATTATACCTTTTAGCAAGAAATTTGAAATGTTTAATAATTTCATAAATTTCTAGCAATGGTTAAAACCATTAAGGTAAGTGGTTAAAGATCTTGCGAACTGATAAGGGTGGAGAAATAGTTAGTAGATATGCAGTTCAAAGATCATTAAATTGATTTTTGAATTATATCCAAACTTACCTCCCCAGAAATTTTGAGTTGCATGTTGATGATTAGTTACTAGTCGTTGCCTAATTCCTTCTATGGTAATACAATTTCAGAATGATGTAATGGTTGTATACTTAATGTAAATCATTACTAGATTCATGGATGACCTAATCAAAATCTTAAGAAAAGCTAGAACTGTTAACCTTGGTTTGTTAGCTGTTCTAAGTGATTAGGGGTGGCCCATCCCATTGTCAATAGATAAGAAAGTGTTTGTTCAAACAAATACTACTTTTCTAAGATAATGACTAAGTCTGAAAACAAGTAGTAAATAAAGGAGATATTTTTCTTGATTCTAAAAGTGTTCTATCATCTTATGTAACATATGATGATACCACTGCCTCTGTTGTCTTGTCACAACCGAAGAGATCAATACCATTTAGTTTTCTTCGACATAATTCACGGTACCTTGTCGTAGTGGGAGAGTTTCTAGGAACTCACCTTCTTATGACTTGGGAGACACTAGTGATTAAAATCCATTGTGAGTTTAAACAAGTAATGGATTGTCAAGATAAGAAACTAAGAAGAAAGCCAATAGAACTATGGTTTAATCCATTCACATGGAGTAACCTAAAGTTTTCTATTACAAGGACATAAAAGGAAATTTTCGTATATAAGTCCATTCAATGGACTTAACAAAACTTCCTGTTCCTAGTATTATAGGTTTGAGTTTATCTAAACCTATGGCCTGTGGTATACCTGGTAATTACTTACTCTAATGCAAGCAACTTACTTTAGTAAGATGCTGAAGTATTTTCTTTCTAATGGCAATCTATAGAAGCTTCACAACTTCTTAGACATAGATTTTATTTATCTAAGGAAAAGTTTCAACTATTCCAGAAAAGATAAAGCCATGAAAGAATTTCTTAAATCAACAGTGAGAGGTCTTAGATATGATTTTGTATGCCCTAGACCAGACACCTGCTGTTGAGTGGGAGTAATGAGTAGGTATCAGATTAATCCAGGAGAAGAACATTGGAAAACAATCAAGTAAATCCTAAGATTAAGAAGAGGAACTATATGTTAGTCTATAAGAGTGTGTTTAAAACTCTTAGACTACACCATATCAGATTTTGAAATTTGCCTTTGTGCTAGTAAATCTTTCTGATAAGATGGTGGTTACTCTGGGGGTGGAATAGTGATTTTGGAGAAGTGTAAAAACCTATCTGAAGTCTCTAGGTCTACCAGAGAGGGACTGAATGTTAAAGTTGCAGGAAAGGTACTTATTCAGTCTAAGGAAAGTTCTATACATTTTTGGCATCATTCCAAATTGCCTAAACTACTAGTGTTATTTCCTGATTAACCAAAAGTAGTTGCCAAAGATATAGAATCCGGTATCCCAAGAGAGTAGACATATAGAGAGGAATTTCACATTATCAATGATTTTGTGATTAAAGGAAGAGTAATGGTGGAGAAAATGTTGTGTTTAATTCAACCTTCTAGATCCTATTACGAGGAGTTTACTACTACTACACTTGATTTGTATATCAAGGTGTTGAGATTATTTGAAACGCACTTTTTGTTTTATATTAGTGCAAGTGGGAGTTTGTTGGGTTTTATGCCCTAAATAAAACTCATTTCAATATAATTAGATTTACTTATTAATATAGATCAGAAATAACATTTAATGTTGCATGGTTCGCATGATTTATTTCATGATTATATGTACATAATGTATAAATTCATCTGAAACCCTTTTCACATACTTGATCCTGTTTATTGTGCCGTCAACACATTGGAAAGTAAACATGACTATGTGAATAAAGTTTCCTAGATTTATCAGACATAGGGTTTTACTGATATGATAATCTACAACAGAGTTTATTTGCATTTGGAGAAGTGCTATGTTCTTTTCGAGCATTGGTTAAAGTAAAGCTCGGAGTTGGATGCATGGAGTATGCATCGGAAGGGACCGATATTGAACTTTGACTTAGATTTATTAAACTTACCGTAATATCTATTCAAGTCAATATCGCCTAGTTGATCCTAGATCAAATGATCTTAATCCTGATATGATTAGGCTCGATCTTGAGAGGCTATTCGTGTTCTTTGATTTGTTAGTTAAGCCTACTTTTAGGTCAGGGTGATACGTACATTTTGGGAACACGGTAGTGCAATTGAGTGGGAGCGCTAACATAAACATGGAATCTATAGCTTCTATCTGGCAAATAGTAAGCAAAGGATGATCTCCTTCGAGCTTGACCAAACGAACATAAATGGTGGAGTACTCATTTCACATAAGCTGAAATATCATTTATACGGGGTCAAGTGTTTTAAGGATAAAATACATTGTAGGGTGTAACGGTAATCTAATCCCTTTACAGTGTAGATCATTCATATAGAGGATCATTGATCAAATTAGGATTATAACAATGGATAACTAATGATGCGTCTATATGGTGGAACATATAGAGCATTCTATATACTGAGAGTGCAATTCTAAGTTCTATGCGTGGATTCAACGAAGAATTAATAAGTTAGTGAATTTTAGTGCTAAATTCTTGATCTACTTATTGGAAGCTCGGTTATATAGACCCATGGTCCCCGCACTAGTTGAGATAATATTGCTTGTAAGACTCATCTAATTGGTTTTGATTAATCAATTATAATTCTCAAATTAGACTATGTCTATTTGTGAATTTTTCACTAAGTAAGGGCGAAATTGTAAAGAAAGAGTTTTAGGGGCATATTTGTTAATTATGATACTTTGTATGGTTCAATTAATAAATATGATAAATGACAATATTATTTAATAATTATTTATATTTATTAAATAGTTAGACTTGGCATTTAAATGGTTGAATTAGAAAATTGGCATTTTTGAGAAAATCAGATGCAGAAAAGGTAAAACTGCAAAATTGCAAAAAGTGAGGCCCAAATCTACTAGTATATGGCCGGCCACTTTTGTAGGAAAATTAAACTGATTTTTTCATTATTTTAATGTCAAATAATTCAAACCTAACCCTAGTGGAATGCTATAAATAGATAGTGAAGGCTTCAGAAAAATTACACTTTTCTTCTGACACTTCTGATTCAGAAAAAACTGAGCCTTCTCTCTCCCTATCTGGCTGACCACTCCCTCTCTCTTTCTTCCCTCTTAAATTTCGAAATCTTAGTGATTAGAGTAGTGCCCACACACAGCAAGTGATACCTCAATCATAGTGAGGAAGATCGTGAAGAAAGACTTTCAGCAAGAAGGAGGTTTCAGCATCAAATATTCAGAGAAAGAGATCCAGGTTCAGATATTGATAATGCTCTGCTACAGAAAGGAATCAAGGGCTAGATATCTGAACGGAAGGAGTCATATTATTCCGCTGCACCCAATGTAAGGTTTCCTAAACTTTATATGTGTTTATTTCATCGTTTTAGAAAGTTCATATTTAGGGTGTTAATAAACATACTTGTGAGTAGATCTAAGATACTGGTAAAATAATTTCCAACAGTGACATGGTTTGACCGAGAAGATAATGGTTAAATATTTGACTGTTGGGTCTATCTGGTAGATAGGGGGCCATTTAGTAGTGGGTACGATTTTACTGAACCCAGCCCTCCGCCATTTAGTCCAAAAGCTCAAGTTTATTTGCCGAAATTGGACTCGGGCGTAATCATTATTATGTGATTTAGCTTAGAACCTAGTTATTAGTGACTAGTGATATGATTAAGTTTATGTTTTGCTATCTGCCTAAATATGTGCTTGTGCATTTTAATTAAGTTTTGTTTTTATTTATGTGACTACCTGACACACATTTCCTTACTGAGTTTAGTAGCTAACCCTTATCAAATTACCATGTGCAGACCAAGGTAACTGAAAGTTTAGAAAGCCGGTGGCGAGTGAAACTTTGGACGCTTGTGTGTGTGAACTCGCTGAGGGCCATATAACTGCGGGCGGTCTAGGGCGCTCTATTTATTTATTTACGTTATTAAATTAATGTCGCAATTATTTTAGTTATTATTTATTATGTCTTTTGTACGAAAACTGACCAGTTGTGAACATTTTCAAGTATTAAATAAAAATGCGACATTATGATTTTCCGCGTTTAACGCTTGTAAATAAAATTAATATTTTTATAAAAGTACGGGCGTTACAGTTTGGTATCAGAGCCACAGTTATATCGGTCCCGAACGTTCTCACGAGTTACACACATCAGCCAAAAAGTTTCCGCTTGCCACCAAGTAAGTCTCATTATATATGCTTGCATTTTATGTGTATTTGTGTAATTTCTAAATTTGCATTTTACTTCAAAAAAAAAAAAAAAAACTTAGTACCAATATCCAAGTTTAGGTACTGCCCATATGAAATATTTTTTTTTTCTTCTAATATATACATTTAAATATATTTCAAGTTAGTTTAAAATAAAATTTTTGGGTAAAATTTTAGAACTTGATTTTAGTTAGCACCATATGACTCTTGAAAAAAAAATCATAGAAATTTTCTTTAAGTAATAAAAAAAAAATGTATGTTTTATTATTTTATGTGATTGTTTATTTTATCTTTGAATAAATAGAAATTATTTGTGAACTAGTTATGTAAGTATAGGCATTTTTTTTTAATAGTGATATCTTATTTAAGTTCGTCTTCTTTTAGAGATTCTTAGAAACAAACAAGGAACATTAGGAAATAATGTCTCCAAGAAGATCAGTTCGAATCAACGACAATAGAAACATCCACGTGGATGCAGCTCCTGCAACCGCAAGGGGCGGAGGCCGAGGTGATGGTCGACGTGGAGGCCAAAGCGGTAGGGGAGGTAGACAAGGAGCATCAGTAGCACCGGTAGATGAAGTAGCACTCGAACAACAACAAGCACCTCCCAATGCTCAAGCTGAGATACTCCGAGAAAACGCTCGTATACGTGAGGAGCTAACTCAAGAAATTGCAAGGCTACGAGCTAAAAATGAGGAGTTACGCCAGAATCAAAATCCACCCGTTAGAAACCTAGCTCTTCAATCAGCTGCATTGAATCCAAAACCAATACAACGTTTTGAACCTGTGTACGAGCGATTCAGGAAACAACAACCACCAATATTCAATGGGAGCTCGGACTCACTTGAAGCTGAGGAATGGTTGCGCTCAGTGGAGTCCATATTGGAATACATGGACCTCAGTGATAGGGAAAGAGTATCCTGTGCTGCCAGCCTACTTAAAAAGGATGCACGGATCTGGTGGGAAGTAGTAAGATAGAGTCGCAACATAACAACTATGACATGGTTGGACTTTGTTGATGTGTTCAACAAGAAGTACTACAGTGCCGCCATACTAGCTGCAAAAGAAGATGAGTTTATGAATCTGAGGCAGAATAATCTCACTGTCACGGAGTATGCTAGGCAATTTGACCGTCTGGCAAAGTTTGCACAAGAGATCGCACCAACCGAGGCCCTACGGGTCAAAAGGTTCTTGAAGGGGATGAACCCCATGATTAAAAAAGATGTGAAAATCATGGTGGGGACCAACACAGTTTATGCTGAGGTGTTAGAAAAGCTCTCGAAGCTGAGTTACTCGAAAATGATATAAAGAAGGAGAATGTTGCTAAGAGGGAAGCCCGAAGAAACAATGGAGGAAATCAAGAGAATAAGAGAAAACACGAGGGAAATCACGGTAATGATCGTGATAAAAAGGGGAAAGCAGTGGTCCAAAATAACAACAATGGGGTGAAAAGGACCTATGTAGAATTCCCAATTTGCCCCACATGCAATAGGAAACATCTTGGGGAGTGTAAGATGAAGTCAGGGGTGTGCTACAATTGCGGGCAGCTAGGCCATCTGAAGAAAAATTGCCCAAAGGGACAAAAGAAGGAGAACCAAGCCGCTCCTGCTCGAGTGTTTGCTCTCACCAGAGGAGAAGCGGCCACAAGCAACACTGTTGTCTCAGGTCAGGTTTCTATTTACGGATTGCCTTGTAATGTTCTCTTTGATTCTGGAGCTACTCATTCTTATATAGCTACTAGGGTAATTGATAGTATAGATAAGCCATGTGACCTACTTAGATGTGGTATTGTGACGGAATTACCCTCGGGAGAAACCATGTTATCAACAAGAAGAATGTGAGATGTACCTATCATAATCGAAAGCAAAGAACTCATGGGCGACCTAATAGAGCTGGAAATGAAGGAATATGATGTTATACTTGGGATGGATTGGCTATCTAGTCACGGTGCGACAATCAATTGCCGAAAGAAACTGGTCGTTTTTGAAACAAAGGCTGGGGATCGGTTTATTTTCAAGGGCGACAAGCTGGCCTTAAGGACTCCATTAATCTATTCCCTAAAAGCTAGAAAGCTAATGAAGACGGGGTGTCTGGCATTCTTGGTCAGCGTAGTGGATCGAGCAATAGAGACGCAACTAAATGTGGAGAATGTTCACATAGTCTGTGAATTTCCAGAGGTCTTTCCAGAAGATTTACCGGGACTACCTCCAGACAGAGAGGTGGATTTCATCATCGAATTAGCCCCAGGGACTAATCCAATTTCAAAGGCTCCATACAGAATGGCACCTAATGAGTTAAAAGAGCTTAAAATACAACTACAGGAGCTCTTAGACAAAGGGTTCATTAGACCGAGTTACTCACCTTGGGGTGCGCCGGTACTCTTTGTCAAGAAGAAAGATGGAAGTATGAGGATGTGCGTAGACTACCGTGAGCTCAACAAGGTGACCATCAAGAATAAGTATCCTTTGCCAAGGTTTGACGATCTCTTTGATCAATTGCAAGGCTCGGCTGTGCTCTCAAAGATAGATCTAAGATCTGGGTATCACCAGCTGAAGGTCCGGAAGGAAGACATACCCAAGACAGCATTCAGAACACGATATGGACACTATGAGTTCTTAGTAATGTCTTTCGGACTAACTAACGCCCCAGCAGCCTTCATGGATGTGATGAATAGGCTGTTCAAGGAGTACCTAGATAAGTTTGTTGTTGTATTCATTGATGACATTCTTATCTACTCCAAAACCGTGGAGGAACATGAGGAACACCTGAGGATGACTCTAAGCCGACTTAAGGAGAACCAACTATATGCCAAATTCAAGAAATGTGAATTCTGGTTAGAGAAGGTGGCATTCCTAGGCCATATAGTTTCCAAAGATGGAGTCGAGGTGGATCCTAAAAAGATCGAAGCAGTTAAGAGCTGGCCAACACCTAAGAATGCAAGTGAAGTAAGAAGCTTCTTGGGTCTAGCTGGTTACTATAGACGCTTCGTTGAAGGATTTTCCAAGATCGCAACTCCTCTAACCAACTTGACTCGAAAGACGCAAAAGTTTGTCTGGTCAGAAAAGTGTGAGGGTAGCTTCCAAACACTTAAGGACAAACTAATAACAGCCCCTGTATTATGTGTTCCCAATAACAAGGATAAGTTTGTGGTGTACTGCGATGCATCAAAACAAGGGTTGGGATGTGTGCTGATGCAAAATGACAAAGTAGTAGCGTATGCCTCAAGACAACTTAAGGAGTATGAAAAGAGGTACCCAACACACGATCTAGAGTTGGCAGCAGTAGTTTTTGCGCTAAAAATATGGAGGCACTATCTCTACGGGGAAAAATGTGAAATTTATACCGACCACAAGAGCTTTAAGTACTTCTTTACGCAAAAGGAACTCAACATGAGGCAGAGGCGATGGCTAGAGCATGTTAAGGACTATGATTGTGAAATCCACTACCACCCGGGGAAGGCCAACGTAGTAGTAGACGCGCTAAGTAGACGCAGTTATGCCAGCTTGGCAATACTGGCAAAAATAGAAAGGCCACTACAACAAGAACTCCAAAGAAGTGGTATAGAGATCATTACTCCAAAACTAGCCAACCTAACCATTGTCTCAACGCTGTTACAAGAACTTAAAGATGCACAGATTCTTGATGAGTTCTTACAGAAGAAGAGAGCAGGCTTGCCAGAGAAGGAGGCAGAGGATTTCTCTGAAGGTATAGACAGCATGCTGAGGTATAAGGGAAGAGTGTGTGTAGCCAATGACGTAGAGCTTAAAAGAAAGATCATGATGGAAGCACACACTACACCCTACTCAATGCATCCAGGGTCAACCAAAATGTACAATGACTTAAAAACCTTGTATTGGTGGCCAGGGATGAAGAAGGATGTAGCTGAATTTGTAGCTAGATGCCTCACATGTCAACAAGTTAAGGCTGAACATCAGAGACCAGCAGGGATGTTGCAACCCCTGGAAATCCCTGAATGGAAGTGGGAAGATATAGCCATGGATTTTGTGACAGGACTACCCCGAACAACCAAGCAACAGGATTCAATTTGGGTAATTATAGATAGACTTACAAAGTCAGCACACTTTGTTCCAGTAAAGTCTACTTACAACGCAGAGCAGTACGCTGACTTGTACGTACATGAGATATTGAGGTTGCATGGAGTTCCAAAGACGATAGTCTCTGATAGAGGTTCAGTATTCACCTCCAAGTTCTGGGAGAGTCTACATAAGGCAATGGGGACGCGATTGAAATTAAGTACAACATTTCATCCCCAAACAGATGGATAATCTGAACGCACCATCCAAATACTCGAGGATATGCTTCGAGCGTGTGCAATGGACTTCACTGGCTCGTAGAGTAAATATTTACCTCTAATGGAGTTCTCCTACAATAATAGCTATCAAGCCACAATCAAAATGGCGCCATATGAGATGTTGCATGGACGAAAATGTAGATCACCGCTTCATTGGGATAAAGTAGGAGAAAGACGCTACTTAGGTCCAGAAGCAGTAAAAGAAGCTTCAGAAGCAGTTGAAAAGATACGGCAAATGATACTCACCGCCCAAAGTCGACAGAAAAGTTATGCAGATTTGAAAAGACGGGAGGTTGAGTTTTCTGTAGGGGACTTAGTGTTCTTGAAGGTATCACCTATGAAGAGGATTATGCGCTTCGAAAAAAGGGGAAAGTTAAGCCCAAGATTTATAGGTCCTTTTGAAATACTGGACAGAGTTGGTCAGGTAGCTTACCGTTTGGCCCTACCGCCAACATTAGCAGAAACGCACAATGTTTTCCATATATCCATGTTACGGAAGTATGTACCTGATCCGACACATATGCTTAAATACGAGAACTTAAACTTGCAGCAGGACATGAGTTATATGGCACGCCCTGTGCGCGTGATAGAAAAAGGAATAAAGGTCTTACGAAATAAGACTATACCATTAGTCAAAATCCTGTGGAGTGATAGTTCTGATAGAGAAGCAATATGGGAGTTGGAAAAGGACATGCAAAATCAGCACCCCGAGTTATTCTCAAGTAAGTAAATTTCGAGGACGAAATTCCTGTAAGAAGGGAAGATTGTAATAACCAAAATATTTGATTATTATTACGATAGTCTAGCATTCTCGATGTGGATATAGTAAGTTCATATAAATTCGTTAGACAAAATGATATTTTTCTAATTTATGAGAATTATGTCGTTTTTATTTAAATTAGATTTCTTCTAAAAACTTTTAGGTGTTTTATTATAAAATGATGAGTTCACTTTATTTTATTATTTTCAATGTTATAATTATCTTTATTGTTATCAAAGGGCATTAGTAGCTGTACATTACTAGGTCCTAGGTAGAATTGATTTCAAATTTCAATTTTAAATGACATAATATATGTTGAAAAGATGTATGACATATGAAAGAAAGGATAAAACTATTTACTATTTAGTAGAGTTAGAATGCTATGAGAAGGATTTGAAATAGTCTTGATCATAGAATGAGTGGGGACACGTATTGAGGTTTTTATGGAAAGATAAATGAAGCTCAATTAAAATTAGTTTAAAATAAATATTTCATGGGCTTTATCATACACGTGGGACATGAATTAGTTAAGGTCACAAGCTATCAATTCAATTTGAGAGAAATTTTCTCTTCAATAACAAATGTTGACCAAGTATGGTGGGAATTTAGGAAGTTTATTCATTTATTAATTTATTTTAGATCTTAACTTTTTTTTTTGAAGAAAGTAATCAGCAACTTTATTAAACTTCAAATTCAGCAACCAAAAAAGGAAGCAGATCAGTTGGGACATCCCCCATACTGAAAACACGATCAGGGTAAGAAATAGCAGCTCTAGCAATCGTATGAGCTACTAAATTTGCTGACCGTTTAACAAAAGAAATAGAAACACCACACAAATTTACAAGCAAAATTTGACATTACCTATCAAAGGTTAGCTAAAGGCCTATATATAGAGCTTTAGGTATTCATTCTTCACTAATCACTTAAGCTATTACCTATCAAAGGTTACTCTCTCTGTCTCATCTCTTACTACTACTTCCTATTTTGCCTTTTATGCCATAATATTCATTGCTTATTACCTCACGCTGCTAGGATATTTTTAGTATTTAATTAGGGTTAATTTTAGCACATTTTTCGGTTTAATTTAAATTATGGTTGGAGCATTTTTACGCTTTTATCTTTTAGTTTTGCAGATTTAAAATAGATGAAGAGTTAGAAAATATTAGTAGAAAAAGGATAAAATATCGAATGAAAATATCCCGGTGGAAAATATCAGAATCAAATTCGAAAAAAGATAAAAACAAGTGGAAGTTGGGTGCAGAGATCCACACGGGCCGCGGCATGGTATTAGCATGCCACGGCCCGCCTACTTGGAAGAAGTCAACGGAAGCAACCACATGGCCACACGGGCCGCGGCATGGATTTACCATGCCGCGGCCCGCCTCTCAAAAACTTGTTGCGATATTTAGCACATGCAAGTGTACGTATCGTTTCAAGTATTAGACTCACCAGGAGTGAGGTCGATCCCAGAGGGAGTGGAGTTAAGTACGTTAAAATTAAACTTTTACTTCTATTTGATTAAATAAAAGATAGGAAACACAATAAAGTATCAGAAAAATAGTTGGAAGCAACAATTTGAGAAAATTGATAGTTAATAAACTAGGGTGTCGATTTCAATTGTTTTTATTGAATATGGCTTAATATGATTATTTTCCTAATATTAATTCCTATGCAATAGTAGGTTTACTAAGGTAATTTATAGTCTTCTCAGATATATAAACCTCAACTACATGCAAACTTTCGACTCTCGTGATAAATTTAACATGCAACAGGCATTAAACACAGAAACTCTATAAGCTATCTAAACCATATAGGTACTCTCGTCCTATATCGAAATTCAGTTCTATTCTACTATAGCATATTTGACACTCACTTCTCAGATCTCGCATCAAAATCATAGACAGTTAATTGGTGATCAGGCAATTAAAAGTAATTAAGCACAAATAAAATAGAATACATAGAAATTAGGGGAAAAATTAATCATATTAAGCCATATTCAATAAAAACAATTGAAATCGACATCCTAGTTTATTAACTATCAATTTTCTCGAATCGTTGCTTCCAACTATTTTTCTGATACTTTATTGTGTTTCCTATCTTTTATTTAATCAAATAGAAGTAAAAGTTTAATTTTAACGTACTTAACTCCACTCCCTGTGGGATCGACCTCACTCCTGGTGAGTCTAATACTTGAAACGATACGTACACTTGCGTGTGCTAAATATCGCAACAAGTTTTTGGCGCCGTTGCCGGGGAGTGATAGTTAATATTATTAAAAATTAAATTTTGTTCTAATTTGATTTTTCTTTCTAATTTAAGTACTAACTCTGTTGTCTCAAGATCTTATTCTGCTTTCAGGTTCAATAGTTTATGAGAAGTCAAGGTCCAATTGCCAGATTACCTGTAGACCCTGAGATAGAAAAGACCTGTAGAAGAAACAGAAGGAGGAGAAAATTGGAAAGAGCGGCACTAGAGATTGAACAAGAAGAAGTAATGGCTGAAAACGCCAATAATGGCAACAATGGACACAATGGAGGAGGTGTAGAAGACCAGGCTAATGGACATAACAACAATGACCGTAGCCTGAGGGACTACTTACTTCCTAACTTGACAGGGGCCCGATCCTGCATAAGGCCACCTGCTGTTGACGCAAACAACTTTGAAATCAAGCCAGCCATACTGCAGATTGTCCAATCTTCAGTCCAGTTTGGGGGACTGCCGTCAGAAGACCCAAACATGCACCTCGCCAACTTCGAAGAACTGTGCCAAACGTTCAAGATGAACGGAGTTAGCGATGACGCCATCAGACTAAGGTTGTTCCCATTCTCACTAAGGGAACGAGCCAAAAGTTGGTTTATTTCTTTACCAACCCATTCTATCAACACTTGGGAGGAATTGGCCCTGAAATTCCTATCCAAGTTCTTTCCTCCTGCAAAGATTGCCAAGCTGAGAGCTGATATCAATAACTTAACCCAGCAGGACAGTGAATCTCTTTATGAAGCATGGGAGAGGTTCAAGGACTTACTGAGAAAATGCCCTAATCATGGGATTGAGAAGTGGCTGCAAGTGCACAACTTTTACAATGGGTTGATGAATGAAACCCGAACACTCATAGATGCTGCTGCTGGTGGAGCTTTCATGAGGAAAAGTGCTAATGAGGCCTTTGAATTACTTGAAGAGATGGCCATGACTAACCAACAATGGTCAACAGAAAGAGGTCCATCTAAAAAAGTTGCAGGTATGCATGAAGTGGATGCTATTACCAAGTTGACAGCTCAGGTAGAGGCCCTAACAAAATTGATGTCCAATCAAGTAAAACAAGCTCAAGTGGTCTGTGAGATATGTGGAGGTCCTCATCACTTTTCTGAGTGCCAGGCAGATGTGGATGATTTGCCAATGGATGAAGCGAAAGCCATTGGAAATTACTCTCAAAACAACAACAACAACTATGGGTTTAATCAAGGAGGTAATCGTAGAAATAATGGGTTCTATCAACAGAGAAATCAGAACTAGTCACAGATTCAACCACAAACTCAAAACTATAGTGGAAATTCTGGTCTTCAAACAGATTTAATATTGCAATTCATGACAGAGACGAGATCTTCCATTAAAGACTTGCAAACTCAGATGGGGCAAATAGCAACTCAGATAGCAACTCGTCCTCAGGGAAACCTGCCGAGTACCACTGAAGTTAATCCTAAGGAGAACTGTAAAGCAATTACTTTGAGAAGTGGAAAGAGTTATGATGGCCCGAGCCAAGCCAAGCCAGAGAATGAAGAAGATGAACAACCAGCACCTACACCAGAAAAGCAGAAGACTACTGATGGTCTTCAGCAAAAAGAAACTTCTCCCCCTATTAGTATTGACCATCATATAAAGATTCCCTATCCTCAGAGGTTGCGCAAGACTAATACAGACAAGCAGTTTAGTAAGTTCCTTGAAGTATTCAGAAAGCTGCACATCAACATTCCTTTTGCAGAAGCTCTTGAACAAATGCCAAGCTACGTCAAATTCATGAAGGAGATTTTGTCAAAGAAAAGAAAGATGGAAGACTTTGAGACAGTGGCCCTAACAGAGGAGTGTAGTGCTATTCTTCAAAAGAAACTCCCTCCTAAACTGAAAGATCCTGGGAGTTTTACCATACCATGCACTATTGGAAAGATTGAGAATATTCATGCATTATGTGATCTGGGGGCTAGTATCAACCTTATGCCCTTGTCGGTATTTAAGAGACTTCAACTAGGAGAAGCAAAACCTACAACTGTTACACTACAGCTAGCTGATCGTTCTTTAGCCCATCCAAGAGGAGTAATCGAAGATGTTCTTGTCAAGGTGGACAAATTTATATTTCCTGCTGATTTTATAGTTCTTGACATGGAAGAAGACAACAATGTTCCTATCATCCTGGGGAGACCCTTCTTGGCAACAGGGAAAGCACTAATTGATGTCCAGAAAGGAGAGTTAAAGCTGAGGGTACAAGGAGATGAAGTTGTATTTAATGTACTCAAGGCAATGACTTACCCTACGGCTAGTGACAATTGTTTCGCAATTGATGTGGTGGACCAGTTGGTGGAGACAAAGACGCACATTGAAGACCCTCTTAATCTGACTTTGGTACAAGAGGAGGTGGTGGAACAAGACGGTAAGGAAGCTTATGAGTATGCTATGTGGCTCGACTCTTATGGACCTTTGAATAGAAGATACTATGAAGAGTTAGGAGTCATACCAACAAAGCCAGCCCCATCTACTGAAAAGCCTCCTCAACTAGAGTTAAAAGTCCTACCGCATCATCTCAGGTACGAATATTTGGGAGAAAATAAGACACTTCCTGTCATTGTGGCATCTTCCCTATCTTCTATAGAGACAGATAAGCTATTACGGGTTCTAAGGAAGCATAAGAAAGCCATTGGATGGACTTTAGCAGACATTAAAGGGATCAGCCCCTCAACTGTAATGCATAGAATCCTAATGGAGGAAGGAGTGAAGCCTACCATCGATGCACAACGAAGATTAAATCCACCAATGAAGGAGGTTGTCAGAAAAGAAGTCTTAAAGTGGTTAGATGTTGGGGTAGCGTATCCTATTTCAGATAGTAAATGGGTAAGTCCAGTCCAGGTTGTTCCAAAGAAAGGAGGGATGACGGTGGTAAAGAATGAAAAGAATGAGCTCATCCCGACCAGAACTGTCACAGGATGGAGAATTTGCATAGACTACCGGAAACTCAACAAAGCCACGAGAAAAGATCACATTCCACTCCCATTCATTGACCAGATGTTAGACAAGTTGGCAGGCCAAGAGTACTACTGTTTCCTTGATGGGTATTCAGGGTATCACCAAATAGCTATAGCACCGGAAGACCAAGAGAAAACGACATTCACATGTCCATATGGTACTTTTGCTTTTCGACGAATGCCATTTGGGCTGTGTAATGCTCCAGCAACATTCCAGAGGTGTATGATGGCCATATTTTCAGATCTAATAGAGAAATGCATCGAGGTGTTTATGGATGATTTTTCAGTATTTGGTTCATCATTTGACCAATGTCTAAGCAACTTGGAATTGGTACTAACAAGGTGTGAAGATTCTACTTTGGTGTTGAACTGGGAAAAATGCCATTTCATGGTTACGGAAGGAATAGTGTTGGGACATAAGATCTCAAAAGAAGGTATTGAGGTTGACAGAGCCAAAGTATCTACAATTGAGAACTTGCCCCCTCCAGTTTCAGTTAAGGGAGTTCGAAGCTTTTTGGGTCATGCCGGGTTCTACAGAAGATTTATCAAAGACTTCTCCAAAATTGCCAAACCTTTATCTAATCTTCTCGCTAGTGGAGTACCTTTTGAATTTGGGAAAAATTGTCTTGAAGCATTCCAGATTCTCAAGGATAAGTTAATCTCAGCACCGATCGTGACTACACCAAATTGGGAATTACCTTTTGAAATCATGTGTGATGCAAGTGATTATGCGATTGGAGCAGTGTTGGGACAACGGGTTGACAAGGTATTCAGAACTATTTACTATGAAAGCAGGACCTTGAATGATGCTCAACTGAATTACGCTACTACAGAGAAAGAGATGCTGGCTATAGTGTTTGCATGTGACAAATTCTGACCCTACTTGATTGGCAATAAAGTGATAGTGTATACAGATCATTCAGCAATCAAACACTTGATGACTAAGAAGGATGCCAAACCAAGACTAATTCGATGGGTTCTTCTTTTGCAAGAATTTGATCTAGAAATAAAAGATAAGAAGGGTACAAAGAATTTAGTGGCAGATCATTTATCAAGGTTGGAACTTGAAGAGAATCAGAATACAAAGGAGGTTCAGATTAATGAGGACTTTCCTGATGAGCAACTATTTCTCTTGAATTCTACTGTACCTTGGTTTGCTGATTATGTGAACTACTTGGCTGCGGACATTATACCACCAGACTTGACAAGGCAACAATTGAAGAAATTCTACTCCGAAGTCAAACACTACTATTGGGAGGAGCCTATCCTCTATAAGCATTGTGCTGACCAGATTATTAGAAGATGTGTGCCAGAAGAGGAGATGTTTTCCATATTAACTCATTGCCATAGCTTACCATGTGGGGGACACTTTAGTGGGAATCGAACTGCTGCAAAGATTTTACAAAGTGGATTCTTTTGGCCTAATTTATTTAAAGATTCTCACCAATTTGTCCAATCATGTGATCGTTGTCAAAGAACTGGGAATATCTCGAGAAGGAATGAAATGCCTTTGACTGGAATATTGGAAGTGGAACTTTTTGATGTTTGGGGCATTGATTTCATGGGACCTTTTCCGTCATCTTACAATAATGCCTATATACTACTAGCTGTGGATTATGTCTCCAAATGGGTAGAAGCAGCAGCAACACATTTGAATGACGGAAAAACAGTGCTCAACTTTCTTCAAAAAAATATTTTCACTCGATTTGGAACGTCTAGAGCAATTATTAGTGATGAAGGGAGCCACTTTTGCAACAAACAGTTTGAAGCTCTACTTGCAAGATATGGAGTTCGCCATAGAACTGCACTCCCTTATCATCCTCAGAGTAATGGGCAAGCAGAAGTTTCCAATAGGGAGATTAAATTAATTCTGGAGAAGACGGTTCAACGGTCAAGAAAAGATTGGGCTAAGAAGCTGGATGATGCATTATGGGCTTATAGAACAGCGTTCAAAACACCAATAGGAATGTCTCCCTATCGGTTGGTCTATGGTAAGGCTTGTCATCTTCCAGTGGAATTAGAACACAAGGCGTTCTGGGCCATGAAGACATTAAATATGGACTTGGCGGCAACAGGAGAGAAGAGGTTGTTACAACTTAATGAGATGGATGAGTTTCGTAACGAGGCTTATGAAAATGCCAAGATCTATAAAGAGAAAACTAAAAGATGGCATGATAGACACTTAGCCAGAAAAGAGTTCCAGCCTGGCCAACAAGTTCTATTATATAATTCCAGGTTGAAGCTTTTTCCTGGAAAATTGAAATCAAGGTGGTCAGGACCGTTCACTGTGGTGCAAGTTTTCCCATATGGCGCGGTGGAAGTTAAAGGAGAAAAACCAGAGACTTTCAAAGTCAATGGTCAACGATTGAAGCCTTATTTGGGAGGTCGTATTGATGAAGCCAAGAAAGTTATTCAATTGGTGCCTCTGTAAAGGGGACCTTCAACTTTTTAAATTATTTACTGGTAGTTTTTCTTAGTAAACTTTAGTTTTAAATTTTACATTCTTAGTTAAAAAAAAATAAATAATAAATAAATAAATAAAATAAAATAAAAAGCTGTGTAAAAACCGTGGAAATCGTGAAAACTAGTCAATTTAATTAATTTTTAGTGTTTAGGAAGAATTCTTTAATCTTTAACCCTGCAGGTGAACTACATGTTGTATTACATGAAGGAAGCACACGGGCCGCGACATGCTAAAACACGGGCCGCGGCATGCCCCATATAGACGATACCTGGAAGGAGACACCGGTCGCGGCATGCTCCACCCTTCATTTAGCATACCGCGGCATGCTAAGCACAAATCAGGGGAAAAAAGGGCTTCGTCCCCAGTGTTTAAAATTTTAAAATTTTTTCTTTTCTTTTTCCAGCAACGAACCAGCCACGAAAAACACCCTCAAAAATCCTATTTTCTCCAATTTTTCTCCATCAAAACACCAATTTTGTTCACCAATCATTATCATTATCATCCACAACCATAACCCAACCACCAATTTCAGAGAAGATCCTTGAGAAATCCGTGGCGCAACAAGTTTTTATTCTTCAAGTAAGTGTTTTTTCCCTTCATTACAGTGGTGTTTTAAGAGTAATTAGTTTTGGATTGTGTGTTATTGGGTTATTGTGGAGAAATATATTGGCTGTTGGATTGTTGTCGAATTATTGTTGGGATTTCATTTGAGTTTTTGCTAGAAAATAATTTGGGAAAAGAGAAAAATACAGGGGAGGTGCTGCCCAAATTTTTTTTTTTTTACACTAAAATTATTATTGGCTAATTGATTGGTATGGCAACCAAAAGAGTAAAAACACGAGCTAACTAACTGCTGCATGCAAGGTTCATCATCACATACCCCTAATCTTCAAGATGATCAAAATCAACAACTTACAAGGTTTGTGAATAACCTAGCGGCTAAAAGATATGAGAAGTTGATTAAGAGGAGTATAATTCGGGAAAGGGGTTTTGAATATCAAGATACACCTTTTGAGCGTGATTTGGGGTATGAAGTAATTAGAGGGGAGATTGCCCGACGGGAATGGCAGAAATTTTGTGATGCAGAGCATGTTGGGAAAGCTAATCAGAATATAGTTTGTGAATTTTTTGCAAATTACCCATACAAAGGAGGCAACAACACTGTTTATGTTCGGGGAGTAAGTGTCTCAGTCACTGTGGAATCCATCAACAACTCTTTTAGCCTTCCTACACTAAGTGCAGATCAAGATGAAGGATAGCACTTGATAGAGAGGTCTTATCTGATGCTGCAATTGCCCAAGAGTTGGGGCAGGAGGGCACTCGATTTCATGTTGAAGGGAATCAGAACCAAAAGTTCCTTTACCGGTGGCAACTCAACCCAGAAGCCAGAGCCTGGACATATTTTGTTAACTCTAGAATACTACCGACGTCACACACTTCATCCTTAGACTATGAGCGATGCGTCATAGTTTATGCTATTATGGCTAGAATGACATTCGACATTGGTTGGGTTATCTTGAGAAACGTCAACCATTTTGCTGAGATGAAGACAACAGCGGGTCCGGTGCACAGTGCCCTAATCACTGCGTTGTGCTTGCAACAGGGTGTTCCTGAGATTGAAGGAGACGTCTTAAAAGCGCCCATGCAGACCATCTCTCGCCGGATCTACTATGACTTCCCTCTTGCCTCATTAGAGCCGCCAGAAGACGCACGTAAACGCCAAAAGGGTGATGCTGATGTTGAGGAGGAGGATGCAGCAGGCGCTGGCACCAGTGCATCAGTGCCACCTATGTCCCAGCCTGAGCCACCATTGGACACCCACACCCAGGGCACTAATGATAGACTGGATCACCTCATTAGGCAAAACCATTATCTGGTTCAGTCTAACCAGTATCTTGTTCAGGCTCATCAGGCCCAAGCTGCGTATTATAATGCATATCTTCAGCAGCAACATCATTTTGCTCAGAGACAAGTCCAAGAATTGAATTCTGCTTTTTCGAGGTGGACAGTGAACTCAGAGGATGCTGACCATTTCTCCCAGCCCCCACCGTGGCAGCCATACCATCCACCACCACCCCCACCGCCATACTGATGTGGCGCTCAGGTAAGTTTCCTTTCTCTTTTCTTTAATGTCACATTGGGGACAATGTGTCACTTTAGTTTGGGGGGGGGGGGTTACTTAAATTTTTATTTATTTTATTTTAGTATTTATTATTTCATTTTAGTTTTTAGTTTTTAGTTTTTTATTGTTTTAAGTCAATTTTCTTAATATGAGTCAATTTGAACGTAGGTAGATTGCATGATTTGAAAAGTTCACTTATTTTCGGAACATCCGTGTGCTTGGTGATATTACATTCTTGACTAATTTCAATTTTATACTTGAAAGAACATGGAATCATATTAGGTAATTTGCTAGTAATTGAATTATTTTATGTATGCTGATTGTGGAATGTGGAAAATTGTTTGAAATAAATTCTAGAACTTGCTTGCTTACTATTTGAGGCGAAATAATAAATTATGCATGACTAGGAAAGTGATTTAGGCAATTTTTTGGATCGATTGTGCCTGTCAAGCCATCCCTATAATTTTATCCTAGTTACCCTTTTTGAGCCTTAACTTATTTTTTTTCTATACATATTGAGCCTGAAAAGATAAACCCATGAATATCCAAAAAAATTTAACCCTAATTATACCATAAGTATATCTTTAGTTTGGGGGAATTTGGATGGGAAGTTTGTTGTATGTGTGTGGAAAAGGTGTGAAAATTGAGAGAATATAAAAAAATTTGATTGGCAACAACTTGAAAAAAAAAAAAAAAGAGAAAAGAAAAAAAATCTGACAACCAGTGTCAAATCTAGAAAAAAAAAAAAAAAAAAAAAAAAAAAAAAAACATAAAATTGTTGCAATCTTGTTGAAAAAAATAAAAATATCTCTCATGCGATTACAAAAAGGGGTATTGGGATTGTGTGAAAAATATTGTGGGTGACATGATTGGAGAAGCTTATGGTATAGAAAAGCCTAAATGCCCATTTCAACTACCTTTATCTTAAGCCTAACAATACAAGCCTAGAAAGACCTTCTGATTCTTGGTTGTGCATTAATCTATATTAGTGGAGAATAGTAAGTATTGCAAGCATATGGAATTTTGGGTTAGTGGATTGATGATTGTAATTGGCATGCATAAAGTGGTTTAATTGTTAGTTAATTGCATTCTATGGTTTCACGAGCTAAATGAAAATAAATTGAAATCTGTCAATGGTGTCATTGAACTGAAATTCTGGATTATATGTATAAGCGAAATTTTTCATAATCATGTTATTGAAGCTACTTGAAATTTCTCATGTTTTGGAGATTGACTTGTTTAGTGAGTGTTTTACTCGAGGACGAGTAAAAGCTTAGTTTGGGGGAATTTTGTTAGGATATTTTTAGTATTTAATTAGGGTTAATTTTAGCACATTTTTCGGTTTAATTTAAATTATGGTTGGAGCAGTTTTACGCTTTTATCTTTTAGTTTTGCAGATTTAAAATAGATGAAGAGTTAGAAAATATCAGAAGAAAAAGGATAAAATATCGAATGAAAATATCCCGGTGGAAAATATCAGAGTCAAATTCGGAAAAAGATAAAAACAAGTGGAAGTTGGGTGCAGAGATCCACACGGGCCGCGGCATGGTATTAGCATGCCACGACCCGCCTACTTGGAAGAAGTCAACGGAAGCTGTCACATGGCCACACGGGCCGCGGCATGGATTTAGCATGCCGCGGCCCGCCTCTTTGTCAACAGAGAGAAATATCTGGAAAAGCTGGCGTGAGATTTTTTTCAAATAATTCAAATCCGAATGGAATTTAAACAGGTGCGGTTTTCCACCTTTTGAGGGACCTGAATACCTATATAAAGAGCAGTAGAGAGTTGATTTAAGCAAGCAATCTCAGAGAGAAGAAGTGAGAGTTCAGATACAGAGTAGAGAGATCAGCTGCAATACTGGAGACATACTGCTCAGGGTTTTTCAGCATTCTTCTTTTCTTCTCTTCTTTATTTTTCATCTCTTTTCCATCAGTTAATATGTGTATTTGTGCTTCATTGAACATGAGTAACTAAACACTTTAATTAGGGTTAGATGGATATTGTTTAACATTGTTTTATGGTTTTAATATGATTAATTTTCCCCCTAATTTCTATGTATTCTATTTTATTTGTGCTTAATTACTTTTAATTGCCTGATCACCAATTAACTGTCTATGATTTTGATGCGAGATCTGAGAAGTGAGTGTCAAATATGCTATAGTAGAATAGAACTAAATTTCGATATAGGACGAGAGTACCTATGTGGTTTAGATAGCTTATAGGGTTTCTGTGTTTAATGCCTGTTGCATGTTAAATTTATCACGAGAGTAGAAAGTTTGCATGTAGTTGAGATTTATATATCTGAGAAGACTATAAATTACCTTAGTAAACCTGCTATTGCATAGGAATTAATATTAGGAAAATAATCATATTAAGCCATATTCAATAAAAACAATTGAAATCGACACCCTAGTTTATTAACTATCAATTTTCTCGAATCGTTGCTTCCAACTATTTTTCTGATACTTTATTGTGTTTCCTATCTTTTATTTAATCAAATAGAAGTAAAAGTTTAATTTTAACGTACTTAACTCCACTCCCTGTGGGATCGACCTCACTCCTGGTGAGTCTAATACTTGAAACGATACGTACACTTGCGTGTGCTAAATATCGCAACACACGCCACCATCAATACCATCATCCTTTATCATTTTCTCTATCATTTTTTTTCAATTTCTTTTTCTATCATTTAACCATTCTCTCAACACTATTCCCAACTGATTATTCTTGTCATACTCACATATCACCACCACCAACCTCTTAAGCATTATATATATATATATACCCCACTATTATTTACTTATATATATCAACATCATCACCACCATTATTTCTATGCCAGATTTCCTTTTTAATCTAAGGTATCATTCTATAATTTTAAATTTGTAGATTCAATGTTAAGGTCTCGTATATATATTTATATATACCATTGTAATATGTTCTAATTAATAAATATGAAATTTAGGTTTTTCATAAGATAATTTTTGGTTCTCAAGGATCACTTTTGCAATCAAGCTAGGATCTCCACATTCGAGGTAAGAAAATTAAGTAGAAAAACATAAGTTTTCTGTATGTAATGACATTCATAGAAGGAGTGGCAATAGTAAAAGAGAAGTTAACTAAGGTCTTCCACCTGACTCTTTATTGTTTGTTATTTAATGTACTGTATAATATATATTTAAATAATATGTTTATAAGATTCATGTTATTTATGTATGTTTACAGTATTAGAGCATGGACATTGCTAAAGATATATATTTAAATAATATGTTTATAAGATTCATGTTATTTAAGTATGTATGTAAATAGTGTGTTTATAAGATTCACATTATTTAGTTATGATTGTTTTGTTATTTAAATAATGTATAGTAGTTTGCCATTATTTAAATTAGATAGATTATAGTTTATGTGACATGGTTTGACCGAGAAGATAATGGTTAAATACTTGACTGTTGGGTCTATATGGTAGATAGGGGCCATTTAGTAGTGGGTACGATTTTACTGAACCCAGCCCTCCGCCATTTAGTCCAATAGCTCGAGTTTATTTTCCAAAATTGGACTCCAGCGTAATCATTATTATGTGATTTAGCTTAGAACCTAGTTATTAGTGACTAGTGATATGATTAAGTTTATGTTTTGCTATCTGCCTAAATATGTGCTTGTGCATTTTAATTAAGTTTTGTTTTTATTTATGTGACTACCTGACACACATTTCCTTACTGAGTTTAGTAGCTCACCCTTATCAAATTACCATGTGCAGACCAAGGTAACTGAAAGTTTAGAAAGTCGGTGGCGAGTGAAACTTTGGACGCTTGTGTGTGTGAACTCGCTGAGGGCCATATAACTGCGGGCGGTCTAGGGTGCTCTATTTATTTATTTACGTTATTAAATTAATGTCGCAATTATTTTAGTTATTATTTATTATGTCTTTTGTACGAAAACTGGCCAGTTGTGAACATTTCAAGTATTAAATAAAAATGTGACATTATGTTTTTCTGCGTTTAACGCTTGTAAATAAAATTAATATTTTTATAAAAGTATGGGCGTTACACGCCACCTTCTTCTCTTTCTTCTTCCCTTAAATTTCGAAACCTCTTAGTGATTAGAGTAGTGCCCACACACAGCAAGTGATACCTCAATCATAGTGAGGAAGATCGTGAAGAAAGACATTCAACAAGAAGGAGTTTGAGCACTAAAGAATCAGAGAAAGAGATCCAGGTTCAGATCTTGATAATACTCAGCGACAGAAAGGATACAAGGGTTAGAGATCTGAACGGAAGGAGTCATATTATTCCGCTGCACCCAATGTAAGGTTTCTAATACTTTATATGTGTTTATTTCATAATTGTTTTAGAAGTTCATATTTAGGGTGTTAATCAACATACTTGTGAGTAGATCTAAGATCCTGGTAAAATAATTTCCAACAACTAGCCTCAGAGCCATGGTAATTGATTTGCTTGCAAGAAATTTGGACTTAAAATGATTTCTTTGATGTTTTGGATGGTATCATGTTGTTTTGAGTGTTGTTTGATGATTGATTCATGTTTGTGAATTTTCGTGAAAAATAATTGAATATCTGTTTCTGGAATTATTTTTATTGGATAGTATGGAAAAATTAAGCAATTTACTTTTTTACAGAACTCAATTTTTATTTAATTTGAATTAGTTATGATTTTTCGAAGTTTCAAAAAATATCAGGGTGACATCACTGAGACACGCACGCGCGGATGGCCTATTTCCTCAGCCAGACACGTGTTAGGACAAGTTTTGTCCGAAGAACACGCGCATGGGGTGTCTGAAACCCCATTTCGCGCGCGGAAATCCTGCTGGACTCCTCCAGCGCCGAGCTTGCTAGGCCGTGCACCCTCCCTAGCGCGCGAACAGTATGCAATGCATACTGTCCGTACAGCTCGCAATTTTTTCGTTTTTCTTCGATTTTTCATGCTATTTCATGGAATTAACTTCCGATTTTTTGTGTAGTTTTGTATTTTGATTTTTACTTTTCAATTTTCAAATCTAATATCAGAATTAAATTAATTTGAATTTTTTAAATTTAATTTTAGATATTAGTGTAATTTGAATTTGAAAACAAGTAAATATCTATCTTTTTGCTTGATTTTATATCTTATTTTTAAATTTGATTATTTTATCTTATCTTTAAATTTAAAGGTCAGATATTAAATATTTTTAAATTAATTTTTTTTAAATATTTGACCTCATTCAAATTTAAAATAAGATTATTATAATCATGTAATTTTAAATAGAAGTAAGATATTTAGCTAATTTTTTAAATTTTTTGTTATTTTATTTAAATTGATTATAAAATCTGAAAAATATTTATTTTTTTTTATTATATATTTAATTTATAAAATAATTTTAAAAATTTAAAAGGTAGTTAGTAATTATTTTTGAAATGATATTTAGCTTAGTTGAAACCTAATTTTTCAAAAATTGTAGGTTTAATTTTAATTTTTTTTTATTTATTATTTTATTTTAAAACCGAATATTTTTTTATTTTAAATATTTTTCGAAAATAATAATTTTAAAATTAAATAAATCCTACATCCAACTATCCAATTCGTCTTGTTGCAGGAGTATGTATTTTAGCTTGTATGTAAGTTTTATAAAACCTATTATTGCGTGATTGGAAATAGCCATGGTTAACTTGTTGACAGATCCAATGATCTGATTTTAACTCATGGTTCCATTGGTCAAGTAAAAAATTTGTAACAGGAAAATTTTACAATCTTCTTTCATCTGTGTATGACCTAGCAACATGATAAGATCTATCCAAATGTGTGCCTGTGTGAGCCTATATGCTTAATTTTGCTATAGATGCATATAGGTTGTTGTTGCTAAATAAAATATCATAGTTTTTGATAGATTTTATTTAGACCCATTTAGTTTTTGGGTCTATTCAATTAATAACAGTTGTTCATTTTAAGGTTAAATTCCTCACTTTTGGGCCTTGTGTGAGAGTTGGGAGCCATAGTAGTGGGTACGACATACTGAACCCAGCCCCCCCTCACATGAACTACTCTAATTGTGAAGGCCCATTTGCCTGATTTGAATAACTGTACTAGGTTAATTAAATTAGTTTAACCTAATAAAATTGATTAGCAACATAATTAATTTTATTTATTTTGAAATTAATTTAAGAAAACCATAGTTTAAAGAATTTTATTCTAAGCTAAACTATATGTATTTTCTTGTATTTAATTAAATATAGAATTATAATAAACTAGATTCTTTTTGAAGCTTAATTTGAATTTTTCATTAAATATTCCTATTTAAATTAAAAATTAGTTATCTCTAACTAATCAACTTAAATCTGAATATCTTTTGAATTTAAAATTTCAAAATTAAGTTGAGGAATTTCAGGAATTGGTTATTAAGATTCTTTAGATATTTTTTAAGTTGATATTTTTTCAAATATTAACTTAAAATGGAATATTTTCAAATTAAGTGGTTACAACTTAATTTTTGATATTTAGTTAAATTTAAATTTGAAAATATTTAAGTTCTAGATTTTTTTTAATACAACTTAAATTAGATATTTTTTCAAATTTTGTGAAAAAAATACTTAGTCAAATAAAATATTTTCTAGATAGTTATTTCTAGACTACTTATTATTTCTAATATTAAATAGGAAAATATTATACATTGTGAAATTAATTATTTAAATAATTAATTTTGGTACAATTTATTTTAAGTATATTTTTTCCTAGTATTAAACTAGAGATTAATAATTAAGCCTTCTCTACACTTAATTATTTATTTCTTGAATTTAATACATTTAATTAAATTGAAAATTAAATATCTAAGTTGATTTTCATCATGATACTTAAATATTTCTTTTTCATGACACTTAATTAAATAGAAAATTATTTTTAGTTGAAATTTATTTTTTCAACTTAAATTTAAATAATTTTCAAAATACATATTTTTTTTTATTTTATTAATCAATTTTTGAAATTGCATTTCATAATGCAAGATGATTTTGAATTTATCTTGAAAAATAGATTAAGTTGTAAATTAATTATTTATTTTAATTAATTCTTGGACCAACTTAAATCAATGATTTTTTTCATTTATTGATTAATTTAAAATAAATGAATTAAAGTATATTATTAGAAATTGAATTAATTAGTCAAAGGAAAATCTAGATAGGTGATATTTTTGCTTGAAGTATTTTTCTAAGTAATTATTATTTAAGTATTTCGAAAATATAAAGTTTTTATACTTTCTTTTTCAAAATACAATAAATATATTCTCATGAAAATTTATTTTGAGTTGCAAATTAATTTAAATTAATACAACTTAAATAATTTTCTTAATATTTATATATGAAAATTACTACTGAGATGGAAATAATTCAACTTATTTAAATCACCATCTAAGTATAATTTTATAAATATTAAATTAAATTCTAATTTAGAATTTAATTCTAAATTCGATATTTAATGAATATATTTTATTATAAATAATAATGAAAATACATTTTAAAGAATGAGCTTTATTATTATTAAGATATTCGATCTTCATTGTTGGTTTTACATAGCGTTTGTTTTAGTGAGTAATCCTCCCTAATGGAGGAACGTTCATTAGCAAGTTCGCACCGTTTAATCTCGAAAGATAAGTAGCTTTGTAAGTGTTTTATATGGTATGGATCACCCTAATGGTGGCGACTGTATTTGACTTGCAAAATATGAAACAATGGTAGAAGCTCATAAGATAGAATAGCCTTGACTCTCGCCTAAACGGGACAACGCTGGATTCCAATCTTGATCGAATAAAAGGTTGCTAGAATGTTTAACATTTTAGATGAGCTGACAACTCTATTCAATTGATGGTAGCTTTGACTCTCACCTAAACGGGACACTGATATCAGTTTGTTGAAAACCTTGGAAATTATTTAGGATTGTATGTTTTAGTATTTTCACTTGTCATTCCTACTTGCTATATGTTTAATAATTTCTGAATTGTGTATGAATTTATATTGAACCATGTTATTTTCTGTTATTAAATTGTAGTTTAATTTCGAATCTCCATTGTTGGTCTAACTTGGTTTGTTTTCTAATGAGATAAATCCCTAATGGATTTTCACCATTAGACATACATAATAGTGTTAAATCTCGAAAGATAAATATTGTATATGCAACATCTAGCTGTTCATCAATTGATGACACCTTAGACTAGTATTTTTACAATATGAAACAAGAAGATTGTATAAATAAGATTACTTTGACTCTCGCTAATCGAAGCATCGTTGGATTCTTATTTATAAACGAAATTATCCTAATTCCTCTTAGCTTATTCATTTCGAATTAGCTCAATAACATATCATTGGATGAATGATCTATATATCATTTCATGTCATTCTATTTTTTCTCTTCAGAAAATAAATGACGCATATGATTATAATCCCGAAATTCTATTCCACAATGATATAAGTCCTCAATCTTAGAAATCTCCTACTTGTATGGGCAAATCAGACTTAGAGTTAAATTAGTAGTGGTGGTCCAAGATAGAATTACTCATTATATTTGGTATAAATTTAAGTCTTTGACTTTAATTTTAGATTCCAAACAGAAATGTTCTTATATTTCTAATTCCAGGATACAATACAGTTACACTTTCACAAGTGTTTAATAACCATTTTTCTATCAATGGATTAAAACTGTATGGAATATGAGTTTAGTATTCTGTGACCAGGGTCCACTTGCACTATTCTAAGGACTCTTTGATGTAACTAAACCTAAGTCATCAAAAAGACACAACCACACTTTTTTTTTAATCTATGGCATTTGTATCTTGTTCATAATGGTTTTGACAAGATCAATCTCTGCAAAGAGTTAATATGCCTATATCCACTGAAAGTTGTTCATCTCATTCGTAGATGGATGTACATTCAGGGGTGGATATGAGTTTTTCGTTGTATTCTTAAAACGATAACTCTAGATTATACCTTATGCAAAGAAATTTGAAATGTTTGAAAATTTTCATTAATTTCTAGCAATGGTGGAAAACCATTAAGGTAAGTGGTTAAAGATCTTGCGAACTGATAGGGGTGGAGAAATAGTTAGTAGATATGCAGTTCAAAGATCATTAATTTGATTTTTGAATTATATCCAAACTTACCTCCCCAGAAATTTCGATTTACATATTGATGATTAGTTACTAGTCGTTGCCTAAATCCTTCTATGGTAATACAATTTCAGAATGATGCAATGGTTGTATACTTAAAGTAAATCATTACTAGATTCATGGATGACCTAATCAAAATCTTAAGAAAAGCTAGAACTGTAAACCATGGTTTGCATGTTTGTTAGCTATTTTAAGTGATTAGGGGTGGACCATCCCATAGTCAATAGATAAGAAAGTGTTTGTTTAAACAAATACTACTTTTCCAAGATAATGACTAAGTCTGAAAATAAAGTAGAAAATAAAGGAGATATTTTTCTTGATTCCAAAAGTGTTCTATCATCTTATATGACATATGATGATCCCACTGCCTCTGTTGTCTTGTCACAACCGAAGAGGTCAATACCATTTAGTTTTCTTAGAAATAATTCACGGTACCTTGTCGTAGTGGGAGAGTTTCTAGGAACTCACCTTCTTATGACTTGGAAGACACTAGTGATTAAAATCCATTGTGAGTTTAAACAAGTAATGGATTGTCAAGATAAGAAACTAAGAAGAAAAGCCAATAGAACTATGGTTTAATCCATTCACACGGAGTAACCTAAACTTTCTATTACAAGGACATAAAAGGAAATTTCGTGTATAAGTCAATTCAATGGACTTAACAAAACTTCCTGGTCCTAGTATTATAGGTTTGAGTTTATCTAAACTTATGGCTTGTGGTATACCTGGTAATTACTTACTCTAATGCAAGCAACTTACTTTAGTAAGATGCTGAAGCATTTTCTTTCTAATGGCAATCTATAGAAGCTTCTCGACTTCTAGGCATAGATTTTATTTATCTAAGGAAAAGTCTCAACTATTCCAGAAAAGATAAAGTCATGAAAGAATTTCTTAAATCAACAGTGAGAGGTCTCATATATTCTTTAGTATGCCTTAGACCAGACACCTGCTGTTGAGTGGGAGTAATGAGTAGGTATCAGATTAATCGAGGAGAAGAACATTGGAAGACAATCAAGTAAATCTAAGATTAAGAAGAGGAACTATATGTTAGTCAATAAGAGTGTGTTTAAAACTCTTAGACTACACCACATCAGATTTCAAGACTTGCCTTTGTGTTAGAAAGTCTGCTGATAAGATGGTGATTACTCTGGGGGTGGAATAGTAATTTTGGAGAAGTGTAAAAACCTATCTGAAGTCTCTAGATCTACCAGAAAGGGACTGAATGTTAAAGTTGCAGGAAAGGTACTTATTCAGTGTAACGTCCCCGCTTCAAGCCTCCATTGGGTGATATGTGTCAAGTGTTCTCTTGATGGACCTGGCAGATTGCTCATTCGATTGACAAAATAGTAAACTATCATCTGCAAATAGCAAGTGTGAAACAGAAGGAGAGTTCCTTGTCAATCTAAAACCTGTCAACAAACCAGCATGTTCTTCCGATTGCAAAAGTCTTGAAAGCCCCTCTGAACATATGAGAAATAAGTATGGAGAGAGTGGATCACCTTGACGTAAACCCCAAGAAGGATGCACTTGCCCTACAACTTCACCATTTAGTGAGAAAGAAAATGAGCTGATAGTTATACACCTCATAATCAATGATGTCCATACAGAGTCAAAGCCCATCTTAAGCATGATAGCCTCAAGATATTACCATTCAACCCTATCAAACGCCTTACTCATGTCTAACTTGAGTGCTGAAAATCCAATTCTTCCTTGTGTCTTATGACGAAGATGATGAATGAGTTCAAAGGCAATTAAGATGTTCTCCATGATTAATCTATTGGAGAGAAAAGTTGATTGTGTTTCAGAGATAACAAAGGGCAATACCTTCTTGAACTGGATGACGATTGTCTTGGAGATAAGTTTGTATAACATTACATAAACTTATAGGGCGATAATCCGTCATGGAACTTGGGTTAGACACTTTAGGAATCAAAGTGATGATAGACTTATTCAGTTCCGTCATATCCAGACCTTCATTAAGAACACCAAGTACCAGATTAGATATTGAAGTGCCTACAATATTTCAATAATGTTGAAAGAACATTGCAGACATTCCATCACAACCTGGACTCTTGTCAGGACTCATAGACTTTAGAGCATCATACACTTCTTGACTTGTGAAAGGCTGAATTAATGATTGATTCATGTCTTGTGTAATGGTAGTTGGAACAGCATTAAGAGTGGTTATGTTAGTTAATAATAGGATTGTTGATTAATGACTTTGCATATAATTGTTTCTTCACATGTTTCCTATCTTCTTTTATATAAAAAAAAATTGTTAAGTATTTTTTATATATACAAAATATTTTAAGAGTTTTTTCATTTTTACACTTTAAAATAGATTTTTTTTTTGTACATAAAAGTCATCGGAACAATCTAAACTGTAAATTTAAAAAAAAAATTAAAAAAAAGATATATAAGGTAATTCTCCAATATTTTATTGCACTCGTACTTGTTTCGATACTATACACACGTGCAATACATTGTTTGAATCATGATTTTTACATCATAAATTATCTAAAATTTCTTGTGAAATTGTGAACATGGTAAAGAGATAGATTTTGACATTGTTTGTACAAGGAGTGTTTTCTTATTATTTCATGGTTTTAATCTTCACAGCCCCAAATATTTTCTACGAGAGAAATGAAAGCCAAAATGATGAAATGGAGCTTCCATTATTCTACATAAATACAATTAGGACTGCCACTAATAATTTTTCAGATGATAATAAGTTGGGCCAGGGTGGTTTTGGACCTGTATACAAAGTAAGATTCTCTCTCATTTACCTATTTCAGAACAATCTATTTTTTTTTTTTTACCAATTATGGATATTTTTATTTGATGTAATAGGGTACGTTGGAAGGAGGTACAGAAATTGCTGTGAAGAGTCTATCAATGAATTCTAGACAAGGAGTCAATGAGTTCAAAAATGAAATTGAGCTAATTGCTAAGTTTCAACATCGGAATCTTGTAAAGATATTTGGTTATTGTACTCATAGAGAAATGAAACTATTAATTTATGAGTATATGTCCAACAAAAGCCTTGACTATTTCATTTTTAGTAACACTCTTTCACCACTCTTTTAACACATGTAATGTTCTGTGTAAAATTTGCCAATTTTGTTCGAATAAAAGAAAAACACTAACATTTGCAGATGAAAATCGAAGCATACTATTAGAATGGCCTAAGCACTACCAGATTATATGCGGAATTGCTAAGGGGCTTCTCTATCTTCATCATGATTCAAGATTGAGATTTGTACATCGAGATCTCAAAGCTAGTAATGTGTTACTTGACGATGACATGAATCCCAAAATTTCGAACTTTGGCTTGGCTAGACCTTTTGGTGGAGACCAAATAGAAGGAAACACACACAGAGTAGTAGGAACCTAGTAAGTCATCTTCAAAAACTCTTTTTTTTTTTTGAGAAATTTGCGGCGAAACACTCTTATGTTCTAATTTTTATACACTTAACCCCCTTACCTTTTTCCGGTAGCAAAACCCCCTTAAGTTTATTATTCTTTGCAAATTTAAGGTGTCAGTTAGATATTATCGTTAAATATCAACTGGATTACTACTGTATCAACTTCGAGATTTTACTGTTACATATACACAAGTGTATACAGTGGTCATCCATTTGATATTTAACAATAATATTTAATTGGCGTGTTAAATTTGTAAAGAAAAATAAACTTAAGGGGGTTTCACCACGAAAAGAGAATAAAAAAGTTAAGTGTATAAAAATTAAAATATAAGAAAATTTGGCCGCAAATTGCTCTTTTTTTTCTAATATATGTTTATTGTATACTAATAAATATTATGGTGCAAATGTAGTGGTTATATGGCGCCAGAATATGCCTCTGATGGCATATTCTTAATAAAGTCTGATGTATTCAGTTTTGGCATATTGATCTTAGAAATTGTAAGTGGGAGAAAAAGTAGATCTGTTTATGAAGAAAATTGTCCTCTCAATCTCGTTGGATATGTAAGTGTACATACGAAAATACTTAATGAATGTTACATCAATAGCGAATGTTATCTATTTATTTATGTTCTATTTAATAATTTGTTAGGCATGGACTTTGATGAAGAAAGGCCGTGAAATTAAGCTTATTGAGAAGTGTTTACTAAGGTGCCATTTGGTAACACTTTTATTTTCTAATTTTTTAATCACAAAATGAAAGTAAAATTTTTGTTTTTAAAAATTTTGCTTTTGAAAAATAAAAATGCGTTCTGTAACCACTTTTGTTTTTCAATTTTAAAAACAGAAAACACAAGTGTGTTCTGTAAAGTTCATTTTCATTTTTATTTTTTCATTTTATTTACGTCGGGTCTAGGTTCGGGGTCGGATTTGGGTTCAAGTCAGAGGCCGGGTTCAGCGCCAGGACCGTGAGGGATTTGGGTCCGGGTCATGATCGAAGTCCAAGATATTGATTAAGAAAAAAAAAGTGTTTAAAAAAATATTGAAAGTGATTTTTTATTTTTTTAAATTTTGATTCTTAATTAAAAAATTGAAAAGTAAAAACAGTTTTATAGAACATGTTTTTGAAAAATATTTTCACTTTTTCAATTTTAAAAACAAAAAACTGATTAAAAAAGTGTTACCAAACGGCACATAAAAAATCCAAATGACAACATGGAAGAAGCATTGCGTTGCATCCACATTGGTCTCTTGTGTGTGCAACAAATGCCTACTGATAGGCCTGATATGTCTTCTGTTGTTTTGATGTTGAGTGGTGAGAAAGCGTTGCCTCATCCCAAACCGCCAGCCTATTTCAACAGCACATATTCTTCGGATGCAGATTATTCCTCCTCTAATCGGCCCCAATCATGTAATGTAAGCATGACAGCTATCGAGGGGCGATAATTCATACAACAAATCACAAATATTCATGTAAATTTTGAAAGCTTTAGCATCATTTTATTTGTTGTGTATTTGGTTTAAACCTAGATGAGTATGGTTCCTTATTGGATCCCTAGAATATGCTAATTATGACAATAAGGGTCCGTTTGGTATACGTTGTATAATATTGTGTTGAGTTGTATTGTATTTTATAATATCTATTCACCCACCATTCTACTGAGTCTGGTCTTTTATTTTCATCATTTTTATTTTTATTTTTCAGAGCTCAGGATTCATCAGTAGCTAGTGGCATTCACCCACCCTTGTAGATTTCATATCTATTGCTTTGTGAATGGTTTTTGTATCTAATTTCTTAATCCATTTACTTTATATATATATATTGAACTAATGACCAACTATTAGAAGTTGCATGTTTAAAAATTAGGAATGGTTTTATTTTCACTTAGCTTTTGGTTCATAAATTTAGTATCTTTTCTTATGTTTAGATGAGTTTCCTATTACTGCGGTTGCTAATAATGGTAAGTGGAAATGGAGTATTGTATCTTTGAGCTAAGTTTCTAATTAGTTTGAACATATATATACTTATGAAATTGGCCAAATTATTTTCAAATAAATTGGGGAACTTAGAAATTTTTGTACAAGTTTGTAGAAATAGTGGTCTGAATGTTATGTAATACAGCTATATCTCCCATATGAATATTGTTTGTAAACTCCATTTTTTCATACGCTTGGTTTATCTTTGTGTAGTTATATAATAGTATTATGATGTTGTTTGTAACAATGGTCTGCAAATTTAGCTTCTGCAGATTTGTTCAACATTCACATTTGCTTGCTCCATTGCTTTTCGTTGTAACAAATTTCCATTACGAACAGTATTTGTATAATTAACTCCATAGCTAAGTTTGATTAAATGGAACATATTGTTGGCACCATAATGAGCTAGAACATTAATGGAACAACTTTTGCTGTGTTCGATACCATTCGACCTTTGGAATATATGAGAGATAACAATTCAACTTTAGTATCTAGAGAAGGAGTTTTCGAACTGGGATTCTTTACTCCAACAGGTAGTTCATCAAAGAATCGTTATTTGGGAATTTTGTATAAGAAAATCTCAGTTCAAACCGCTGTGAACCTATCACCGATTCATCTGGATCTTTGACTATAGACGACACAGGAAATCTTGTGTTGTTTTCAGGACAGAATGATAACAATAAGAGAGTGCTTGTTTGGTCTACAAACTCGTCAAAACAAGCTCGGGAACCACTAGTTCAGCTGTTGGATAATGGTAACTTGGTTTTGAGAGATGAGATGTGACTTGAGGAGAGGTCTCAAATGGCGCTTATCAGCATGGAAGAGTAGTGATGACTCCTGTCATGGAGATTTTACTTATGGGATTGAGCTTGTCAAATTTGTGTACAGACACTTATATGCTGAAGAAGTTTACTACATATACGGTGTGAAAAATAAATCAATGATACCAAGAATTCTGTTGCACCAAAAAATTGAGCACACGAAATGATCATTGTGACTACTATGGAATATGTGGAGCTAATTTAGAATGTGTTGGTACAATATGCCAATGTTTAAAAGACTTTAAGCCAAAGCTTAATGAAAACTGGTCAGAAGGGTGTGTGAGAAAAAAAGTCCTCTGAGCTGTAATGACAAAGAGAATGATGTGTTCCTTGAATTTTTTCACTCAAAATTTCCTGGCATTGCTCAATATTCTTGAGTGAATAAGAGTATGAATTTAGAGGAATGCAGGGCTAAATGCTTGAGTAGTTGTACTTGTATGGCTTTTTCTATTGATGTAGGAGACCCGAGATTCTTCCTCTGGTTTGGTGATCTGTATGATATTCGGTAATTTTGAATTAGTTACTTTTTAATATTAAATTATTTAATATTTATTAAAAAATATTATTTTTTCATATAACTAACAACAAATAAAACAAATTATTATTGTTTTATGTGTCCAACAAAAAATAAAAATAAATTAACTAACAAATAACAAATTCAAAAAAAAAAAATTGCATAAAAAAATATCAAATGTATATATAATTTTTTAAAAATTTATATAAATATGTATAAATTGAATTGGATCATTTATTACATGTCAATTAACATCAAATCTGGCTATCTTCAAATTTTGGCCAGTACCATCATGAACCAGAAAAATGAATGGGGTACTAATTATATCTTGTTTATCTTTTATGTCATAATAATTTTTTTCTATTTAGAACAACTTTTGCTGTAATTGATACCATTTTTTCTTACCATTTAATTATCATTGTATATAACAGCATTATGATGTTGTTTGCATCAATGGTGCCAGCATATTTATCATTGAGTCAGTCAAATGTGGGGTTACGATTAAGAGAGTTCACTCTCAATTGTATTTTTTTTCCACACACTGATCACAACACTTACCTACCCCAATAGCATTAACTCCATTACTGTCTTTCTTGACTTATATCATTCCTAAGTTTGATCATATTCTTGGCATCATCATGAACTAGAAAATTAATATTGGAGTTTCTTTCTTTTCTTGTTATTTTGAGTCTTTCTTCTCGGTCTAGAACGGCTTTTGCTGTGGTTAACACCATTAGACCATCAGAATTTATGAGAGATAACAACACAGCTTTATTGGTATCCAAAGAAGGAAAGTTTGAATTGGGATTCTTTACTCCAACAGATAGTTCATCAAACAATCGTTATTTGGGAATTTGGTATAAGAACATTGCAGTTCAAACTGTTGTTTGGGTTGCAAATCGATGTGAACCAATCATTGATTCATCTGCCTTGTTGACTATAGACAACACAGGAAATCTTGTGCTTTTTTCAGGCAAGAACAATAAGAGTGTGCTCATTTGGTCTACAAACTCCTTGAAACAAACCCGGGAACCACTTATTCAGCTCTTGAATAATGGTAACTTGGTTTTGAGAGATGAGAAAGATGCAAACACAACAAAATTTTTATGGGAAAGCTTTGATTATCCTACTGATACAATGTTACCAGGAATGAAATTGGGATGGGACTTGAAGAGAGGTCTAAATAGGCGATTATCGTCGTGGAAGAGCTCTGATGATCCTTGTCATGGAGATTTCACTTATGGAATTGAGCTTGATGAACCACACCATGAGTTGACCATACATACCCTCAACTATTTATCCGAAATGGATCAGCAGAATTGTTTCGCGAAGCGCCATGGGAAGGCATAAGTTTCAGTGGAGATTCTAGTACTGGTTATGTATCAGTTTATTGGTACAGTGGCCTTTACAACTTTGTCAACAATGATGATGAAGTTTACTACAGTTTCAGCCTCCTTAATGGATCAAATATTGTAAGACTTGTCCTAACCGAAACAGTTGAATACACCGAATGGTTAGAAGAAGAAAACAGTTGGAGTTCCTCTTATTACACAATTCCAGGAGACAAATGTGACAAGTATGGCATCTGTGGAGCTAACTCAGAATGTATCATAACAAATAATCAAGTATGCAAATGTTTAGAAGGTTTCAAGCCGAAAAATCAAGAAAATTGGAACTCAATGATGTCTTGGTCAGAAGGGTGTGTGAGAAACAGTTCTGTGAGCTGTGATACAAAAGAGAAAGATGTGTTGCTTGGCTTTTCGGGCTTGAAAGTGCCTGATAGTCAGTATATTTAGTTGAGTAAGAGCGTTAATCAAGACGAATGCAAGGCGAAATGCTTGAGCAATTGCTCTTGTATGGCTTATAGTTATACAGAGTCAGATGAAGGCAGTGACTGTGTCCTCTGGTTTGGGGATCTGTTTGATATTCGACAACTTAGTTCTGATGGACAAACTGTATATATTCGAATACCATTTTCAACAAAAGGTAAAAAAAAACTTATGTCAAGTTCACAAGTATTCTGTTTTGGTTATAACTTTTATGTTTGATTTTTCTCAGTTCCAAAAATGAATCATGAAAAAGCAAGAAGTGATCATAAGAAAGTAGTGATACTTGTAGCTGTCATCGTTGGATTAGCTGGTGTGTTTATTTCAATTGCCTTCTACATTCTTAGGAGGAGACACTTCAATGGTAACAGTCTCTCTACCCTTTACTTCATTCTTTCCATTGAATTATCGAATGAAGTTTATGGTTGAATCGTGAACTATGTCGCTAATGGCCTGATACACTATCACACACTTCACTTCTCATATATTTTGTAAAATGAGTTTGAGGCCACATATACAGAGTAGATAGTTTTTTTATATACATTAGTATTTTTCCATAAGATATGGTTTTTGTGGATTGGATAGGAAATTTGTGAAATATTTCGAGTAACATTTTTTTAAGAGACAGAGGTCACTTTATTAGAATATTTCTAATTAAGGAAATAAAATAATATTATTGATTCTGATAAATGAATATTTTATATTCATTGAATCTGGACAGAATCAATTACGTAATATTCTATATATGGTCAGATTTCTATATTCATTACCTGATTTGATTTGTAGAATTAATTGTCAAAATATTCTGACAATTAATGTGGCACAGATACTGATGGAGTATCTCACCTATAAATATAGGGTCTCGGTCCCCGAGCTCCTCACTCATTCTGTTCATAACAGGAAATTCCATCTAAAGAGAGTTGAGAGAGCGAGGAAGCCCGATTACCCATATCAACCAGTTTCCTTTGCAGATCAAAGCTTATGTGGGACTAAAGCTCAAGAATCAATGGCTGGAGGTATTTCGATCCTTAAGTTATATAGTGTCTATATTTGTTTAATTCCGCATTTTATATACACATACATATATGTTTCAGTTTATACCTAAATGCTATATATAAATATATACATATATACATTTCATGATTATATATATACATACGGTACATTATTTTATTTTCTGTATATATATATATATGTTTATATATACATTATACATTCTGAATCAATACATTCATATATTAATATAGATTGTTCTAAAGCATGAAAACTCATTTTGAAAAACAAAGACATCTCCCAAAAAAAAAAAAGAAAAGAAAAAAATCGGACTCGAAATTTTTGGTGATTTTAAAGTCTTTGTTTTACGTGTTTTCGATGCATGAAATCTATATGAATGGCTTAATTTTTTCATTTAGATCATTTTGGAATTGATTTCATGAATTTTGGTCGTCGGTGTCGTTTTTCAGGGCAGTTTTTTCAAAAAAAAAAAAGGAAAATTAAGAAAAATTTAAGAAAATTCCAAAATTTTATTATTTTGATTTATTTTTGGAATTTTATTTTATTTCCTTATTTTTGTTGATTTATTCAATTAAATTACATTTGTTTTAAACTTTTCATTCTTATTTAACATATATCTTCATATATTATATGTTATTTAGTAATAAATTATTATGGAAAGTTTTTAACTTGGTAAATTAGTTACATGCTTTATTTTTACATGTAATTATAATAATTGTGATATTTTAAGAATGTGAATATTTAATTATTCTACAATTAAGTGCGCAATTATTATATTTGTTTACCAATTAAGTAATTTACTGATTGAATTAATTGATAACCTGCCATTAAGTACATTCTTTAATTTTGCATTTAATTCATTTCATATAATTAATTGTACTAATTTGTATATTTACCTTATTTATACAAATTAATTATTAGTGCAAATATTTAAGATATTATATGGTCATAAATGCATAATTAATTATATATTATGGAATTAAGCATTTAATTTATTATCATACAATTAATTTGTATTTATTTGGCAAACTTATTTCTAATACAATTAATTTTGATTTGTATGATCTAAATGTTATACATAAATTCCTTTTATAGTGCTAGATATATTTAGAAATATTCAAACATTAAGATAGGTTGAATATTTTATATAGCACATTAAGTTTCATAAAACTTCATAAAATTATTCATAAAATATTCATAAAACTTCCTAAAATGAATAAAATATAAGTAATTTTGTGGTTTGACATAAGAAAACATGAACTTGGGACAAATGCTCATATCTAGAACGGTTTTTAATGATCTTCGAACGACCACACTAGGAGCACTAATCTCAGTGATTGTCTATTATGTTAATAACGAAATTACTTTTAGGTAGAGCCCAATACCTAATGTCAAAGTGAAAATATAATTTTATATAATTAGGGAGTAGCCACAGCATCCTTATTTGTATAAAATTATATATTAATTAAAATTCACCTTAATGGACATAACTTGTAATTAATTATATAGGTATAATAATTTTACCCCACAGGGATTTTATTATATTTGTATAATTAATTAGGATAATATGTTAAATTAAATTCTCTTAATTTACCCCACAGGGAGTTATGGGGATTTAATTTAATAGTGTTATCACAAATTTAATTAAAGATAGATAATAAACCTTCATTTTTCAAAACTAATTGTTTAATTAAATCTATCATAAAGTTCATCTAATTTTATTAAATTTAAAATTTAGCCCACATGCAATTTTGGATTTAGTAAAATTTTAATCTTCAGTTTATACTTTAGTGTCTAGTGAACCACATAATTTTAAATAATTAGGGAGTAGCCACAGCATCCTTAATTATATAAAATTATATATATTAAGTGGATTAAGATCACATAATGGACATGAATTATGTGAACATAATAATCTTACCCTACAGGGATTTTATTATATTTACATGATTAATATGTTAAATTAAATTCTCTTAATTTATCCCACAGGGAATTATGTAGATTTAATTTAATAATTTTATCAAAAAGTATAAAATTTTGAAACATTTATAAATAATTAAGTGTTTCATACCTTTCATTGAGATAGAAATATTAAACTTTAAGTTTTTTCATAAATTGTGTAAATCTATCATAATCTACATCTAAATCTAATCTTATTAAATTAAAAATTTAGCCCACAGGCAATTTTTGTTTAATAAGATTTCATATTTAAGCATGTTTATTCATTGGTAAAAACATGATTCATTTAAACCTCAAAACTTTATATGTAATTTTATTACATCACTATTCATACACTTCTTCCATACGAGTAGAAATTTCCAAAATTCATACATTTCTTCCATACGAGTAGAAATTTCCAAAATTTATTCTGATAACTTCACCTAAAATGTACAGTTTTTACTGTATAATTAAGAAAAATAAATCACACTTTATTATCACCAATAAATTTTAATTTATTGTGTATGAATTCATTCTAATATAGTTAATGTGATTATTAACACATAGTGGATTATTTTAAATTGTTATTCCACATTCATAATTTCTTCAAAGGTTTACAAATAAACCTAAGAAAGTCAGTAACTGTGAGCAAATCTTTTCCACAGACAAGATAAGTTCTCACATTTAGAAGTTTAAGGAACAGGCAATATAGTAGTGACTTTGTTTTAAAATTAGCAAAGATCTTTATGTTCCAAGCTTCTTTTGAAACTTGATTTAGACATATTTAAAGGTCTTTACTATAAAATGATATTACTCATAAAGATATGCAAGTTCAATCTGACAATAAGAAATGTGTTATTAATAAGAATTCTTCTACATTATAGAACCAAAAATTATGGAACATATATCCATAAATATAATAAATGTTAGTAAATGGTAGGGATATTCATTACACTGATTTTACTAACTTTATTTAGAACTTGTGTGAAATTCATTAAGAATATGTATTCCAACAAGTCAAAATCGGTACATATTAGAATTCTATCATATTAGAAATCATACAAGTCAATTAATTTTGAAGACATGGACTCAAATTTTGCATCTCTTTTTTAATGATTACTCACATAAATTATTTTTCTACAAAAGTATAGATTTATATGTTTCAAAGACATTTAAATCTTAAGTAGAGAAATAATGTATTTTGCATATTAAGATAGTGAGATGAAATATAAAATGGAGATACTACATTAAAATTCGTGAGTATGGATAAACTCCCAGTCCATTTGTAAAGTCTCTTTAAAAGTATGGATTCATTGCCCAATACATATGCCTGGTACACCTAAATCATAGTGTGTGACAGATTTAAGAAACTAAGCATTTTTTGGACATGGGGGTGGAGCCTACATAGCAAACTCCAATCTTTCCTAAATCTTTGTCTATTGATACTCTTCAATGGGGGTGTACATATCAAATCGTGTTCTAACCAAAGTTATTTCTCAAACATATTTTGAGTTGTGATAAGGTTGAAAACCGACTTGATGACATGTACACATTTTATAAATACCCATATATATAGTTAGAGTACAATTGTCAAAGAAGATCTGGGCTCAAAACCATAAATTAGCATATTTCATTTAAAAAGCTATAAGGTTTAAGGGTTACATATTTTATTATCCATCTCACAACACTAGAACTGTGGAATTAAGAATTGACTTGATCAGTGGGAGTGATCTATCTAGGAACCTAGTTTCTGAGAAAGATCATTCATATTTTCTCAAACTTCCACCTCAAGTGTTAGATTAATTATGATTCACAACAACCCTTAAGGTTAATGATTATTAAGAATTCATAACTAATCATTAATAATCTACAAGTCATTGATAAAATTCTAATAAGTTATGTTATTTAGTAATTGCTTATAATTTCTAAAAATAACATGCATATTGAACCATTTGCTCTTTTAAGAGTTTGTTGGTCCATCCTTAAGAAGACTTATTAGAACAATAAGATCAATGTTTTCTAGTGATTACATTTTGTACAATAAGAGTTCAACTACAATATTAATTTGAGACACAAATTAAATTATAGAATGATAAAGAATTGAAGTTGTAGTACAATATGCCATGAATGAAGAAATGAATATCTTAAATAGCAATAAAGTTTATCTTTAGTAAAGTTGCCAATGGGGTGGAGAACATTAATTAAGCATAGGTTTTTTCACCAATAATATTCATTAGGCAACATTGAGAAACGTAAAGATATAAAAGAATATTCATTGCTAAGAAGTTCATTTTTGAAATAAGAATCAATAATAAAGGAGATTTACATTCTCACTTGTTTTTATAAAAGATTCTATTATAGACCTTGGCATTTGTTGCTTGTTTCAATTCATTAATTAATTCCAAATAGTGAACTAGAGGAGAAGGTATATAGACTGCCATAAAGATTTTTCTCTAATAGTGGTGAACATATGTAAGCTTAAAGTGTCTACCTATAGATTAAAACAAACATCTCACAAATTGGTATTATATCATCTTTTTCTTTAGGTTTGAAAAAGAGAATTATTGAATTAATTATATACCAGAAAGTTAGTGGGAGTAATATTTATTTTATACGTTGACAATATGTTACTTGCAAATGATGATAAAAGTTTTCTATATAAGTTGAAATCATTCATATCTTAAATTATTATTTTGAGATAAGGAATATAAATAATATATATATAATTTTAATTAATTAGAGAGTAGCCACAGCATCTCTGATTAAATAAAATTATGTATTATTCATCAGATATAACTTTTATCTTTAAGTGTGATAAATTCAACTCGAACCAGCATCTAAAAAATGATCTGGAGTGAGAATAAATTAAGAACATTCATTTGCTTCTATTTTAGAAGCCTAATGTATGCCTAAGAGTCTGAATAAGACTTTGCATTACATTTGTTTCAGGATCGTTAAGTAGTATCAGAATAACTAAAGTTAAGACCACTTTATTTTTCATACAAAGTGATGAGGTATCTTTAAGATACTAAAAATTATATTCATACATATTTTAAGATGAATTAACCATCTGGAAATATAGTTAACCAATTAGATTCTAACATACTTCACTGGTTGTATTTATTCACGTAAATCAATATTTTATTACGTCCTTAAGATTACCAGTAAGTTATATTGTAGAGAATCTTGATTGTTATTTCCACTATAGAATTCAGATTCATTTATTGTTTTGAGGATACATCTCGTATGATGTATTATAGAGTTTCATAGTAGGCCTAGAGTTCAGAATTACAGTTTCATTAGGCCATTAAGAAAATTTTGCGATAAATTCAGCTACAATATTTATGGCTAATAACTATAAGAGTACTGGTCGAAGCTAGCATATCGACATTAAGTATATAGCCATAAAAAGGCGTGATAAGTGGTCATTAATCACGCAAACTGAATTGGGTGATCGCATAGATCCTTGACTAAAGGCATGCCGCAACACAAATTCAAGGATCATAAAGTAAATATGGGATTCAGTTAACCCATATGCAGTTTTTTTTTTTTATTTGTACAACCAAAAATTATTTTATGAAACTCTAATTTCGATATTTTCTCATATTTATGTGCACCTTAATTTCATCTGAGAAAATTATCGTAAGAGGACCTGAATAAACATAAGGGTTAGGGTTTATTCACTTAAGTACATTGCCACATAAAGTACATTGTTATATAATAAATATATCGTAATACATGGAAGATAATACTCGACTTATAATGAGGACATGTCGCTATGATTCGTATGTTTATTATATAATGAGGAACGTTTGGGTTTGAATGTTTTAGTTTAAATGCTGACCAAGTGGGAGAATATTAGAATATTTCTAATTAAGGAAATAAAATAATATTATTGATTCTGATAAATGAATATTTTATATTCATTGAATCTGGACAGAATCAATTACGTAATATTCTATATATGGTCAGATTTCTATATTCATTACCTGATTTGATTTCCTGAATTAATTGTAAAAATATTCTGACAATTAATGTGGCACAGATACTGATGGAGTATCTCACCTATAAATATAGGGTCTCGGTCCCCGAGCTCCTCACTCATTCTGTTCATAACAGCAAATTCCATCTAAAGAGAGTTGAGAGAGCGAGGAAGCCCGATTACCCACATCAACCAGTTTCCTTTGCAGATCAAAGCTTATGTGGGACTAAAGCTCAAGAATCAATGGCTGGAGGTATTTCGATCCTTAAGTTATATAGTGTATATATTTGTTTAATTCCGCATTTTATATACACATACATATATGTTTCAGTTTATACATATAAATGTCTAACACACTTATCTTAGACTGACTTCCTACAAAACTTTATTCGGGAGCCTCACTTATGGTAGAGAAAAACCGTGGTTACAAATTATGTTTTATCATCCGTCCATAAAACATACATAAATCTTGAAACAATGACAAACATGAGTACAAAAGGAGCTAGAGGTTGTAAAGAGTGAGTTTCGAGAGGATTTTCTCATCGTACTATGTGATTAGTGAACGTGATTTGGTGACCGAACCGTGTATGTTGCTGTGTTTGATTGTCTTTAAACATATTGTATGTTCTGTTTTTCATTTGTTTTTAGAGAGAAACAAAAGCCAAGACGACGACTTGGAGCTTCCATTTTTCGATCTACATACAATTAGTGTTGCCACTGATAATTTTTCAGAGGTTAATAAGCTTGGAGATGGTGGTTTTGGACCTGTATAAAAAGTAAGTTCACATTAACATGTTTAGAACATTTTCTTTTCCCAATTTGGATAGCGAAATATTTATCTTCGTCGTGACATATTAGGGTATGCTAGACAGAGGTAAAGAAATCGCTGTGAAGAGACTATCAATGTGTTCAAGACAAGGAGCTGATGAATTCAAAAACGAAATTAAACTAATTGCTAAGCTTCAACATTGAAATCTTGTAAAGATATTCGGTTATTGCATTCATAGAGAAATGAAACTATTGGTTTATGAGTACATGCCCAACAAAAGCCTTGATTATTTCATTTTTGGTAACAATTTTCACCTATTTTAATACAAATGTAATGTTTTACATATGTAATTTGCTAATTTTGTTCTAATAAAAGTTGAAGCCAACATTTGCAGATGAAAGGCAAAACAAACTATTAGATTGGCCTAAGCGTTTCCAAATTGTATGTGGAATTGCTAAGGGGCTTCTCTATCTTCATCATGATTCGAGATTGAGAATTATACATCGAGATCTCAAAGCTAGTAATGTATTACTTGATGAAGATATGAATCCCAAGATTTCAGACTTTGGCTTGGCTAGAGCTTTTGGTGGAGATCAAATAGAAGGAATAAACACAAACAAAGTTGTAGGAATTTAGTAAGTCATCTTGAAAAAAATAGTTTCTTTGATTTAAATCCATTTTTATGCAAATAATTAAATGTTATGCAAATGTAATGGTTATATGGCACCAGAATATGCTTTCAATGGCCTCTTCTCAACGAAATCAGACGTATTTAGCTTCGGTACATTGATGCTTGAAATTTTAAGTGGAAAGAAAAGTAGAGACCTTTACGGTAAAGATAGCATTCTCAACCTCATCGGATTGGTAAGTGTACATACATTATAAAAGAAACTTTATTAAATGTTACAATTGAGTCTCTTGCCTTTCTCTAAATATAATTTTGTAATATTTATTAGGCATGGATCTTGATGAAAGAAGACAACACATTTAAGCTCATCGACAAGTGCTTGTTGAAAGATTCACACGACAACATGAAAGAAGCATTGCGTTGCATCCACATCGGCCTTTTGTGTGTGCAACAAAAACTGGTTGATAGGCCTAATATGTCTACCGCTGTTCTTATGTTAAGTGATAAGAGTGTGTTGCCTCAACCTAAACCGCCAGCCTATTTCACTAACACAAATTTGCGGGAGGGAGATCATTCTTCCTCGCCTAAGCCCCCATCATGCAATACAAGTATAATAATTGTCGAGGCGCGATGAGAAATTATACAACAAATCGAAGTTTCCCATGTGAATGTTGGGAATTTGATTCATTAGAGTTTCTTTATATTTCATACAAAAAAATCAAGGATGACTGAAATTATTAGTCTATGTGTAATATAAATCAATGCCAAAAATTCAGAGCTAGATGAAATTCTACAACACAAAACTATATTACTATATTCTTTGGTACTAATATCATTCATCAAAATAGCAACAAAATTGAAACTCAAATAAGAGTCTAAAGAAAGCTTATATCAATCTATAGGAAACAAACAAGTAAATGAAAATATATAATTTAATTTAAAAAACAAAAATAAATATATGCACACATAAATCACACACTAATATGGTAAGTAACTTTTGATAAGTGGAACCAATCATAAATAAAAATGATTAGTTGCCACATAAGTGTGTCAAGTTTGTATGTGAATTTTATGTGCACATATTATTTTGCAGCTGAGAATGAATACAAAAAAACTAAAAGCAAAAATTCACATAATACATCCTAAAAAAAGGGTCACATAATATAATAGGCACTGAAAACAAGAGAGAAAAAAAGGACTAAAACCGTTTAAATGTAAAAAATAACCTTTTGAAAATTAATTATAAACATATGTATACATAATGACACATCCTTCCTAAAACATAATTTTTGTTACTTAAAACCAAATTAAATTAGAACATAATCAAATTGTATCCATCCAAGCATCAAAGTCATCCAATGCTTCAGACTTGGTTCCAACCTGAGACTGAGAGACATTACACTGAATAAAATTCTCACTCTTTCCTACCTTAAATTCAAATAAATTATTGCTTCGGTTCATCAAACCGGGCGTCTGATTAAGTAGGTCATCTAGGTCATCTTCCAGGTTCTTTTTCGGAAGTTGAAACTTGGCTGCAGATACTTCTTCTATGGGGTGAGCTGAACTTAAACGAGTTGAATCGAGAATCTCTACGCTAGTTAGTGAGTCAAGAAGCATATCGAGCTCCGCCTCTGCCACTGCTACCTGGGAATTTACAGTGTTTCGTGGTGTGAATTCAGAGACTTCCGGTTGATGATTGTACTTGGCAACATCAATCTGTTTTGATGAATCACAAAATCCCAGAGACGGATGAAGACTGGCAGATGCTTTAACCTCAGCAATATTCGCCAAAGAATCAATTAAATCTTCAGATATTTCTTTCAGTGCTGAACGATCATTGGTTGCAGGAATTTGGTCACTTTCCCGAGAGCTGCTTGCTTCTGATATCTCCGTTGCACGCTGTACAACAAACTATGATAAGTATGGTACACCCTACTTTGAAATTTGAAGATTTGAACAATAAAACTATTTCAAGGATAACATAAGCAGCAAAGGAAACATCTTTCTCAGCAAGAAACAGTGGGAAAATGTATATGTTTGCTGAACTTATTAGTACAGGCAGATGGATTGAATCAGTTGGTATCGAAACACATTAGCAAAGAAAGAAAATTCACAACCAATAAAACTTGGAAAGAAGCATACCAGTTCTGATGGTAATAGATCTGTTTCGATGAAAAGTCTCTGCAATAAGTCAATTTTCGTAAGTTGTTCATCAAGACGGTGCAGATTCATCGAGATAAATGATGCCTGAATAGAGAACCAAATTTCTATTAATTCTCAGCATTGAAATAAACAAATCAAAAAAAGTTGAGTCAGTGGGTAGACAGAGCTTCCATGTGCATCTCGATAGATCTTTGGGTATAATAATCGTTTTATAAAGACATCACCGGGGAATTAGCTATTATCAACTTGAGGAGTTAGAATACAATACATAAAATATATTACCTCAGGTTGCATCCTTGATTTATCCTCCACAACAAAATTATCATCTCCAGACCATGCCAAGATGCCCTCTCCCTTGACTGAAAGCAAAGACCCAACTGCTTCTCTAAATTCACCTATCAAAAGTTGCAAAAACATTTCCGATATCGCAGTTCAATTAGTATAAATTCAAAATACTTCTGCTAAACAATAAATAGAGAAAAATATCAGTGATTATCAAAATCAAATTTGTTCTGTTTCTTTTTCAATATAAAGTTTAATTTTGTTCTTAATTAAGTTCATGTGCCTTTATATTTGCCTCCAAAATCGGTTCATTTAAATATGATGGTGATTGCAATATTGGGTAGTCACCCACATCTGTGGCAACCCTAATTACTAATCCTAAATCCTCTTGTTCATGTCCAGTTCTACATTCATAGTCAATGATCAATTATGCCTTTAAATTTATCAAAAATTAAACTCTTAGAAAAAGAAAAAAAAAACCAGATAATCCCTAGAAAATAATTAAAGAAAATATCAAGAACAAATACGAAAAAAGAAAGTACCAGCAAGAAAATCATCAACAGACAGGAAGGAATCCGAATAAAGAGTCGATTGAGATTGAGACTCTGCCTCAAAAATTAGGTTACGGAAGTCTGCGCCTTTGGATTTTGGTAAAACAACATCTGGGTTTTTCTTTGATAGGTCTTCTAAACCAGAATCATTCTCTTCACTGTACCGATCCCAATTGGAAGGTAGTGCAGATGCAGCCTTAGACTGAAGGTTTTTCTCTCTAACTTGTTTGAGAGACGGTTTGTTCGCCGCTCCAACAGCATCAGTTGATGGAGATTTCAACTTTTGATTGGGATGATGTTTCTTACTATGCTGCTGAGAATGAGCTCTTTTCGACTTTGCCAAAGATTTTGCATCCATCACTATATCTTACCCATAAAATAAATGTCTATCTAAGAGAATTCGTTGTGTTAGTTTTCACATAAACATGTTCAAATACTAACAAAAATGCTGAAGAGATGCAAATGAATTGGTAACTATTCAATGAAGCATTCTCTATTTTTCTTTTTCTCCTATTAAAACAACAAAATATCTCTAGAAAATCAACAACACAACATAAATTACAAGATTTTATTTGGAGAGAAGTTTCTCCATGTCACCAAACACTTCATCAACACCAACATATAGAATTATCCTAAAGTTAAACACAGTACTTAAATACCATTTCACATGAAAGAAAAAAAAAAATCTCCTATACTTAACACATATTCTGATATTCATATAACAATATGTTCTTTCAAAAAAAAAAAAATATAACAATACAAACAATTTCTAAATCTTATCCCAATATAACTAAATCATATCCCAATATACAAAACAGAGAGAATCACTTGAGAAAACTCAAACAACCCGACAAATAAATGTCTCTTTTTAAAAAAAAAAAATTAATAAAATATCCATTCTGATAAAAGTTTGATAATGAAATTATAATTATAACCTTGAATAATTAAGTATTTAGTATAGTTATTTTGTACAATAATATATCGTTTTTATGTGCAATAATATATTAAAAAAACTGTAGTATATATATATTTGAAATAACTGAAAGATAGTATATTAGTTTAAGATTGTAGTATATTATTAATGCGCTATAATATATAATGAACGAAAGACGAAAATTAAAAAATGTGAAATATTAGTTTAAATTTGAGGTATAGTTATATTTCAGTAGGATATATTGTCTTTATTCATTAGTATATCATGAAGGAAAGGAAAAAAAAAAAAGATATGAAATATTAAATTAAGTTTTTGGTATATATATATATTTTTTCTACTATACTGGTGGTATATTAATTTTTCACTATAATATTTATATTTATGATTACAGAATATAGTTTTTATATGCTATTGTATATCGTGGAAAAAAAATCATTTAATAGTATATTAGTTTAAGTTTAGCGAAAAAAACAGAAAAATACAAAAAAGGAAAAAAAAATTACAAAAATACTTTGGGCCGGCCCATTAAACATTTATACAGTCCACATATAAATATTTACAAAAATACCACATGCACTAAGTCTTCAGCTGTACAGAGCGAACCATGAAGGTGAAAATACCGCGATCGTTTCAAAACTGCAAAACAACCAAAATGAAACCAAAACGATAAAAATACAACTATTAATTCTGGCGAAATAAACTGGAAAAGAAGACCTGCAATGATCTAAACAGAAAATGACGAAAAAAAAAATCAGAAAAACTGTGAAGAAACTGAAATTACACATTTGTTTTCTGTTTTATTCGATCAAAATAACTCCCCCTAATATCGAAATCTATATTCATGAAATGTAGATCTGTAACAAACAGATCTGAAGCTCCCACCAAATCCAAAACAATGTATGATGTGAAAATTTAAAAAAAAAAAACCTCATGAATAATACATGTACGTTATATACAGTTGCATTTTGATTGATTACTGGTTTCCAATATAAATATATTTTTTTAGAAACACAATAAGAAGAGTAAATTCGAATTAAGGTACAACCAGTTACGTATAAGTCTGTTTATTTTTTGTTTTGGTTGGCTTATAGTTGCATTATCGTTTTATTATAGTTTATATATTATGCATGAATTTAATTTGACGGGGACCAAAAAATAGTAGTTATAATGAAATAGTTGCATATTAGTTTTATAATGAAATAACATATGCAAGTAGCAAAACTATAATAACTACTAAACAACTGTATACAAACTAAAATACAGGAAAAACTCTTTGAACATCAACATCCATGATAAATCTCATTGTTACCCATTGATGATATAAAAATGGACAAGAAACAACTAGACAAAAAACATATTTAAAAAAAATACATACAGAAGGTGTTTACACTATTAAAAAACTATGAAAAAACTATTACAAAATGAGAAATAATTAAATGAAGAAACTGAAATGAAAAACAATAAAACATACGAAAAAACAAAAACGAGAAAAAAAAAAAAAAAAAAAAACAGAAATTAAGACTAAACAAACGAAAATGAAAAACTCATAAAAAGAACAAATAAATTAAACTAAAAAATAGAAGCCCTAAAAAACTAAACAAAACTAAAAGAAATGTTAAAATGAAAAACCTAAAATAGTAAAATCGATAAACACAAAACACAATAATGTCAAATACGAAAAAAATTTCAAAAAGGGGGGAAACGAAAAAGAAACTGAAAACAAACCTGAGATCGAAGACCAGCTCCATCTTAATCATTTTTTGAGCATCATCTTGATGAATTTTTTCCTGAGCATCATCTTAATCATTACAGTTATGGGATTTGGTAATGGGAGTTGAAAAAAAATTAAAGAACAAAAAGAAGAGGGAAATCGAGTTGGGATCGTGGAGGGGGAAGTGTTTAGCTATGGAGGTTAATATTAAAAAAAAAAAAACTGAAAAGAAATGAAAAATAAAAAGAAAAAAGAAGAGAGAAAAAAAAGAGAGAAATGATATATAGAAAGATTGATGTGGTACATCAATCTCACGTGTCAATCAAGAAAGCATTTATTGTGTGTGCATGTGGTACAAATGTAAAAAATTAAAAGAAAAGGGTATAAATGTTTGGGTAACCGTGTAGTGGTTTTTTGGTAATAAAATTAATATTTTGTATCTTTAATGTAAAAATTTCTTAAGTTTATGGTATATTTATATTGGTCTAAGGTATATTATTTGTATGTGATATGATCGTGAATGATAGAAAGGAAAAAAAAACTTTTAAATATTAACTTAAGTATGAGGTATAGTTATATTTGACTGAGGTATATTGATTTTATGTTCATTGGTATTTTATGAAGGAAAGAACAAGAAAAAAAAAAACTTGTAGAATATTAAATTAAGTTTTTTATATAATTTTTTTTCACTATGCTGGTGGTATATTAATTTTTGACTATGGTATATCTTTCTATGATTATGGTATAAGTTTTTGTGTGCTACTGTATATTCTGGAAAATAATTCATTTAATAGTATATTAGTTTAAGTTTGTGATATATGTATATTGGTTTAAGTTATATTGTTTGTATATCATACGATATATTAATAAAACTAATTATATGCTTAAATAACATATTAGACAGCAACAACAACAACAAAATCTAAAAGAATAAAACATATAATACCTTTTATATAATGAAAAAATAGTTGACAAAAATTCAGTAGAGAAATTTTGATCTATGTTATAAATATTAATAATTATGTGGATGTCCAAATCTTTTATTTATTACCATGAATTGTAATGAACATTCCTCTTTTCCTTAATTTCTATTTTTCTTAGTTTCTTAATATCTCACTCTTGTATCTGTATAAATAGGGGTTCACCCCATTGGAATAAACAACTCAGAAATTCTCATTCACTTTCTCTTTCTCTCTTCATCTTCTTCTTCTTTCTTCTCATCTACTTTATATTATTTTATAACACATTATCAGCACGAGTCTCTGCCCAAACTTCAAGCATGAGTCTCTGCCCAAGTCCCAATGTAAGTATTTTGTTAAAGTTCTTGAATTGTTTCAAAGTCACGATACACTAAATATATATTTATATATATACTTATCTGATTGAAACAATTTCAAGAATACTTTGTTTTCTTTTTTCTTTTTATCTATATATATATTATATATGTATGTATATGTTTTTATATATTTATTATTGATTTCATATATGTATATATTATGTTCTTATTATTTATAAAATTCACATATATATATTATGTTCTTATTATTTATAATATTTACAATATATGTGTGCCTATGATATGATAGAGAAAATCTATATAAATTATACATATATCCAGAAGATTATGTATCATCGATAAAATATTGCATATATCCTGAAGATTATGCATCATCGATAAAATATTGCATATATCCTGAAGATTATGCATCCTCGATAAAATATTGCATATATCCTGAAGATTATGCATCCTCGATAAAATATTGCATATATCCTGAAGATTATGCATCCTCGATAAAATATTGCATATATCCTGAAGATTATGCATCCTCGATAAAATATTGCATATATCCTGATGATTATGCGTCCTCGATAAAATCTTGCATATATCCTGAAGATTATGCAAACGTAATATTCATTATATAGTTGATGGATATATAATGAAAGAGATGAATACATATTTATATATATGTTCTTGTATTCTTTGAGGACAATGAAAAGTAATCTAATATCGATAAAAATTTTGACAAACATTTCCTGAAGTAAATGTTTTATATTTGTCAAAAAAAAATGATTGTATTTATGTGAATACAACTAAAGAATCATTAAAAATGATTATTATTGATGCAATTTTATGGTGGATTTTGAATGCCTAAAAAGAATGTTAAGAAAATTGCATTGAAACATTAAAGTATAAGAATAACAATGAGCATGACTAATGTTATTTAAATACATGAGGCAGTATTTATTGTTCATCATTCCCTGCAGAGAATGATACGAATTGAAGTCAATCACTTTTAAAGATTCCTCGTATTAGTCATGTTATTATACATTGTTATTACTTGCAATGTTGAAAATTATTGAATTTGACATATGTTAAAGATTAAATTTTGCATACATCTTGGAGACTATGCAAAAATTGCATTCATATATTCTTTGAAATATCGTAAAAGAAATTGTTGAATAATTTCTTATATTTTTATGGATGAACAAGTAATAAATTTTTAAGAAATTTATAATAATGTTCTACTTGTTCAACGTCATTCCCCGAAGTGAATGTAATGATTTTAAATAATCAATGACATTATTTACTACTCAAATATTTCCAGAAAAAGTGGAAACAACTAAAAGATGAGATACCACACATAATCAAAGTGCATGAAATTTATATATCATGTGTGGAATTGAATAATAGTGGTCGCGTACCTGTAGTACGGACATACTTATAATCAAGATAAAAGTATACTTGATTATTTAATAGAATGTGAATTGTACAAACTTATTGTACATTTAGAATATTTAAATATCATTACCTAAAGAGAATGAATAGACATGAAATTCTATTTCAAAGAATATAGATTTCACATATATTGGTAATGCCAGAAGCAAATTAATATATACATATTTTATTATTTCTTGAAATCAATAGTTTCAAACTATTGTTAGTACAGGATATGTATATATATAGTTACTATATAATTCAGTTTACATATTCCCAAAAGTGGATATATAATTTACTAATATTTGTTAGTGATCCAATATAATCAAAGTGATAAAGAATCACAAAATGATTATTTGAAAAGCTTCCTGAAGAAGTCTTACATACAATTGCTACTTAGAGTAGTAAAATATATGTGTATGTACCTAGATGTATAACTTTTATCTAGTTATAAAAGTGATAAGAAATAACTTATTATATGTACTGGTTGTACATTTAAATATATAATATATCAAGTCATGATAATTAGACTGATGAATAGTCTATTAATAAATTAGACGACTTGTTAAAAAGATACCAGGAAAAATGAATGATATATTATGGTTATATCTATTTGACCATTACAATAACATGATGAAGTTGTCATGTATCTTTTAAATTATACACATCATTGAATTGATGATAGTGATTCTTGAAGAAATATAAAGTTTGATAAACATAATAGTGACTCCTGAAGAGTGTATATGTTTTGGAGAATAATATAATTATATTATTCGTGTATATAAAAATGAAACTTTTTATGATTACTTATATGTTGTAGTGATTTTACATTACCTTGTGAAAGTTTCATTGAAATACAAATTATAGTGAACCTGAAGTTCATGAATTGAATTATTTTGACATGATCAATCATATGCAATAAATTGTCAAAGAATTTGACTAAATTTTATTGAAGAACCAGAAGATTCTTCTCATTGTTAATTTATAAGGCTCAAAAGAAGAATGTGCATATATTTGCACATAAAAAATATTTAAATTATATTTCCTTAACAATCTTGAGCTATTGTTAGATTTTTATTGCATAGTTTCTTATCGATGTGATAAGATTATATAATCATGCATTTACAAAATGTGTAAATTTATGTATTTCTAATTATACACGTATGACTCATTCTTAGAAATGAATTAAGTTCATAAGGATTGAACTTGAAACTAAAGTTTATTGAACCTAAAGTTCAATGTCATATAGTATATATGAGTTTAAACAAATATTGATTCATTGTGATATATTGAAATCCCTACAGGTGTATTAATATTATTAGATATCACAATTTTTAAAAAATCTCTCGATCAGGGGGAGAGAAGCAGTTGGGATCGATGATAATTTTTGAAAAATGATCCTTGCACAAAGTATATAAGAACAATATAGTTCAAAATGATATATACCAACTGCAAATCAATATTATTCAAAGTTGAGATAGAATGAGTTGAAAACGCCTGAAGCGTAAATGAACAATATAGAAATTATTAATAAATGTTCATTTGATTTGCCCTGAAGTTGTTAAATCTAGAGGTACTCATGGAGATACCTTAATGTTATAAAGTATTAAAATGATAACCGTGATGAAAACGGTACTCGAAAAGACTCCCAAGAGAAGTTAGACATAACACATTTCATCATAATTGAATCCCTGAAGTGATTCGTTATAGGTACCTATAAATGATAAACATATTTGAAAAATATGTAATTTAAGGAGATCTCTATAAGTTATGTCAATATGGGAGGAAATTATCATTTATTGAAATTTTTGTCGACAATAAATATTGAATGTTTGCATATGCAATAAACTAACATGAGATAGCAAGGATCATGGTATTAGATTTGTCGAGAATCATTGACTTACATTTTGATTTTTGGCCAAAATATTATGACGCAATCCAGGCAAATTTACTCACATAAAGTGAAGTAAGACCTGTAGGGTGTGCAAATAAATATTTCTAATGAGAAATTTGCATATATGTATTTGTACATAATGAATTGTTGTACAAAGTTTGCATAGACATGAGATTGATTGAAGTAAGGCTTAAATATTGAGAAAATATAATCATGATTTGATTATAGCCTGGAATATATTTTATGAGGATTTATAAGCGTCACATAAATGTTGCAACAAAAGATTATTTATTTGGAGCTCCTAATATAGTGAGTATTTGAAATAAGTCTTATCTAAAAATTCTAGAAGAATTTAATACATGTCTTAAGTGATATAAATTCTAAGTCGCGCGCACTATATGACAAAGATCTTTGTATGATATAAAGACATGTAAGTAAATTATTGTTTAAAAAATACGTATGGTTGTCTATGCAGTATAAATACGTAAATTATACGTTGTGATAGACTCTCGAAGAGTTTTTGATTAATTGAAGAACAAACTTTTATTTCTTTTGTATATCGAGAAATATTAAATGTATAAAGTTTGTTCATTAGTATTGAAGTCCTGAAGTACTTCATATGTATTAAGAATTATAGATATATGATCATTTGATATGAAAATTAAGATCATACAACAAGATGGAACAAATATATGGTATTGGAGTACCATCATTGTCACAAATGAAATTTATATTATCATTAATGTGTTATGTTCATATCTACTTGAAATGTTAAATTTTAGTATGAACAAGATTGTATATACACATGAATGATACAATTAGTTGGGTAAATATTAATGTTCCACGAACCCCTCATCTATAATTTAGAAGTCCATACATACTCTGGAAGAGTTATAGAAAATATATGATCAAAGATTATATATGGTGATATTTTAAAAGTGATAACAATAATCTTATGAGATATATTATCACCAAAAGAATTATGGATCATATGTGCATGAGGGGGAGACATATTCATGTTGCACTCTTTTTCCCTTAGTTCAGGTTTTGTCCCAATGGGTTTTCCTGGCAAGGTTTTTAACGAGGCAACTTGCAAATAATTATGAATATGAAATATATATTGTACTCTTTTCCCTAGCTCAGATTTTGTCCCACTGGGTTTTTCTGGCAAGGTTTTTAACGAGGCAACTATAAATCATGTTAACATACTTGCATTTTATGAAGCAAGTAGAGAATGTGTGAGAGTGAGATCATTGACATAGCATATTCGGGAAACATATGGATTGCACTCAATAAAGAAGTATCAACCCAAGCAATTCTCTATGGATAATACTGCTTGCATCGTTCAACTAAAAGGAGGTACATTGAAGGAAATAGAGTTAGAACACATTCCACGAAATTCTTCTTTATACGCTTCAAGAAAATGCATATTGGTGTTCAACATATTCAATCAAGTGTCAATCTTACAAACTTATTCACAAAGTTATTACCAACATCAACATTTGAGAAGATGGCAGACAAGATCAAAATTCGTCGATTAGAAGATCTCCACAAATGCCTAAATGAGGGGGAGTTAGTTTACACTATACTCTTTTTTCTTTGATCAAGTTTTCAGCAAGATTTTTAATAAGACAGTTATTATGGACATCCAAGGGGGAGTGTTATAAATATTAATAATTATGTGGATGTCCAAATCTTTTATTTATTACCATGAATTGTAATGAACATTCATCTTTTCCTTAGTTTCCATTTTTCTTAGTTTCTTAATATCTCACTCTTGTATCTGTATAAATAGGGGTTCACCCCATTGGAATAAACAACTCAGAAATTCTCATTCACTTTCTCTTTCTCTCTTCATCTTCTTCTTCTTTCTTCTCATCTACTTTATATTATTTTACAACAATCTATTGTTTTTCATAATTTCTATTAAATGAATAAAACATATAATACCTTTTATATATTGAAGAGTATTTTAGGTATTAAAAAGTAAAAAAAAAAGACATTTGCTTTATTATTTTAAAAAATGGATATTAACTATCTATAAAGTTAAAAATAGGACCATTTACTTGCATTTTTCAAAAAAAAAAAACACCAAATTTATACAATTAAAATTCACAATAATCAATTATAATATTTAGGAAGAAATTAAAAAATGAATCTTTTATAATAATTGAATTGATCAATCTCTACCATTAAACAATACGGTTGGAATAGATAATGAGAATATATATAATGAAAATGGTCCAAACATAACTTATATATATTTATAGGACTAAAAAAAATTAAGTAGATGATTGTTAAATTATTTTAACTTTACAATTAGGACAAAATTTACTAATTTGTAGCCACTTAACAATACATTCTTCATGATACGTGTGATTGCATAGTAACTTAATAGCTTCCAAACCAATCGAAACATCTTCCAAACAAATCGAACAAAAAATTAGATTATCTTTTACCTCCATTTTTTTTAATTTTTTAATTGACTCTTCACTCGCCGCCACAAAACAAATAGGAACATCATTATCATAGTCATCATTATAATCCGAATTAAGTTGATGTAGTTCATCAACATAAACTTCAATATAAACATTAACACCGATTTCTTCATTTGAATTATAATAATCTATGTTGTTCTTTCTACTGCAATCAATGACTTCATCAACAAAAAAAAAAAAAAAGAGATGAGGAAGTAAGACCGCAACAAGCATGTCTTGAATGGTAACAAGCATGTCTTGAATGGTAACTTGGGCTTGAGTATTGTTGTTGTTCATCAATGTATCATATGAAATTCGCCCAACACATTGTATAAAAACATATGGGTTTTCTATATCATCATCGAGTACATAAGATTTTTCATCATCTATAGTAAGAGTGAACTTGACATTTAATTTAATGGTAAAGAAACAAGAATTATGTGATTCTTGTCTTATTGGATTTGATTCAAAATGATATGGTATTATTTGGTAAATGGTATTACCAACAATGGTTTCTTCTGGATAACTTATAATTAGGGTTAATTAATCAAATATGTTCAGCTATAGTTTAGGAAATGAACTGAAGAATAATGAATATGAATTCGATGTTCACAATATAGTATTTATATAGAGATATAAAAGGTTAGTTTAAATTGACTTATGTGAATTCTATTAGGATTAGGTAACTTATTATATTAAAATATATATTAAGAAACGTGACTGTTTGATATTCACAAAAGAAAAATATTTTAAAAAATAAGATATAAATTATGGATATTTGTAAAAAAAAAAAAAAAAAAAAAAAAGAACATCAATTAAAAAGGGCCCAACCGGGTTCGAACCGGTGACCTATAGGAACATCATTATCATAGTCATCATTATAATCCGAATTAAGTTGAGGTAGTTCATCAACATAAACTTCAAAATAAACATTAACACCGATTTCTTCATTTGAATTATAATAATCTATGTTGTTCATGATCTTTCTACTGCAATCAATGACTTCATCAGCAAAAAAAAAAAAAAGAGATGAGGAAGTAAGACCGCAACAAGCATGTCTTGAATGGTAACAAGCATGTCTTGAATGGTAACTTGGGCTTGAGTATTGTTGTTGTTCATCAATGTATCATATGAAATTCGCCCAACACATTGTATAAAAACATATGAGTTTTCTATATCATCATCGAGTACATAAGATTTTTCATCATCTATAGTAAGAGTGAACTTGACATTTAATTTAATGGTAAAGAAACAAGAATTATGTGATTCTTGTCTTATTGGATTTGATTCAAAATGATATGGTATTATTTGGTAAATGGTATTACCAACAATGGTTTCTTCTAGATAACTCATAATTAGGGTTAATTAATCAAATGTGTTCAGCTATAGTTTAGGAAATGAACTGAAGAATAATAAATATGAATTTGATGTTCACAGTAGTATTTATATAGAGATATAAAAGGTTAGTTTAAATTGACTTATTTGAATTCTATTAGGATTAGGTAACTTATTATATTAAAATATATATTAAGAAACGTGACTGTTTGATATTCACAAAAGAAAAATATTTTAAAAAATAAGATATAAATTATGGATATTTGTATAAAAAAAAAAAAAAAAAAAAAAAAAAAAAAAAAAAAGAACATCAATTAAAAAGGGCCCAACCGGGTTCGAACCGGTGACCTATAGGAACATCATTATCATAGTCATCATTATAATCCGAATTAAGTTGAGGTAGTTCATCAACATAAACTTCAATATAAACATTAACACCGATTTCTTCATTTGAATTATAATAATTTATGTTGTTCATCATCTTTCTACTGCAATCAATGATTTCATCAGCAAGAAAAGAGAGATGAGGAAGTAAGACCGCAACAAGCATATCTTGAATGGTAACAAGCATGTCTTGAATGGTAACTTGGGCTTGAGTATTGTTGTTGTTCATCAATGTATCATATGAAATTCGCCCAACACATTGTATAAAAACATATGGGTTTTCTATATCATCATCGAGTACATAAGATTTTTCATCATCTATAGTAAGAGTGAACTTGACATTTAATTTAATGGTAAAGAAACAAGAATTATGTGATTCTTGTCTTATTGGATTTGATTCAAAATGATATGGTATTATTTGGTAAATGGTATTACCAACAATGGTTTCTTCTGGATAACTTATAATTAGGGTTAATTAATCAAATGTGTTCAACTATAGTTTAGGAAATGAACTGAAGAATAATGAATATGAATTCGATGTTCACAATATAGTATTTATATAGAGATATAAAAGGTTAGTTTAAATTGACTTATGTGAATTCTATTAGGATTAAGTAACTTATTATATTAAAATATATATTAAGAAACGTGACTGTTTGATATTCACAAAAGAAAAATATTTTAAAAAATAAGATATAAATTATGGATATTTGTATAAAAAAAAAAAAAAAAAAGAACATCAATTAAAAAGGGCCCAACCGGGTTCGAACCGGTGACCTCTTGATCTGCAGTCAAATGCTCTACCACTGAGCTATGGACCCAATTCTGCTAGTAGACTCGTATATTTTATAATAATACTATAACAAGAAATCTAACAAATATTTCCAAATAAAAGTAAACTAACTGTATCGATATTTTTTTTCTTAATCAAAAAAAAAAAAAAAGCTAACTGTATGGAAATGATAGGAATAATTTAAAAAAAAAAAAAAAAATACAAAAAGAACAAAAAAATTACTAAAATAGAGTTGTACGAATATCTTAAGCATTTTTAAATACTTTAACCGTTTTTAAAATTTTATTTACATAAAATAAAGTTTTTTAATGTATTTTTATATTATACTCTTATTATTTTGTCGTTGATTTTTTGTTATTTGTATATTATTTTTTATGTTTTTTTGATTGTTTTCCTATTACTTTCATTTTATTTTTCTTATGTCTTTATAGAATACCATAAAAATGTAAAAAATAAACTTAAATTTTTTACCAAAAATAACAATTTATATAATTTTCTATAAACGAAAAACTCAATATCTCTTCTTGCATAACTAATTCGTTGAATTGAAACTTTAAACTTGATGCGCAGCCTAAAAATTAGAGCATTATTATTGGATATCGTTCAACACTTTCTATAAGTGGAGTTTTACGATTGGTTAGTGATATTTTTTAAAAGCTATTTTTTAAAGTTATATAGGATCTGATACTTAATTACACCAATAGCAGTATGACATTAAAGAGAGTACTAGACACCAGTAGTATTTTTTAGCAATTTTTAGGTAAAATTGCTATTGAAACATTCTAGGGCTACATTACTTTTACTTTTTTTCCCTCTTTCATTATTATTATTATTATTATTATTATTATTATTATTATTATTATTATTATTATTATTCGGTGATGAGTTACTTCAATTTAATATATCCTTAAAACTATATATACGTGATTAAATGGATGATATAAGTGTACGTACGTAGCTTTTCACTTTTGATGTGTTTTAACACTTTACATAATCACAAAACACTCAATAGTACTACACACTAATTTGGGATAATCTGTAATTGTAATTGGTGTTGTTGTAACTCAGTTTTCAATTAAATCCCTTTAGTTTATTAATGCCATGGCAATTTATTATTTTCAATCTAATGGTTTTTCATTTTAAATGGATTTGGTTAGTATTATGTTATATGAAAATAATGTAAGAGCTTATTGCTAATTTGTAAATAGTGTAAGGGAAATTTGAATTTCCATGCTTAATAAACCTATAAATTGGTCCCCTAAACTAATATTATGCATAATTAGTTATATATGACACTTTTTGTATTTTCCCCATAATACCCTCCCCACTTACATCTACTCACTCGAACCCTTTTTCTCATCAATTCAACAAACAAGAATTCCCCACCCGAAAGCTTCCACAACCACCAAATTTTTTTTTTCTTCTCTTCACTCATCACTAAAAGCTACAACCTTCCACACTACAAGCCACCACACTAATCCACCACATTAGAAGCTAGAACACATACAAGCTCCATCAATGGGTAAGCAATTAATTTTTTTTTTTTTTTTAAATCTTGTTTGTTGTTGTCATATTTAATTAAGAATGTTGTGTTAGATGATTGATCTGTGGATTGTTGCTGTTATTTTGCTATTTTTTCTGTTATAATTTTTGCTGCATGTGACAACTGGAATTTTGCTATTTTTCTGCATTTTTTTTCGTTGGGCCCGATGGGGTCCAATGCTGGCCCGATGTGGGAAAAAATTTTGTTGGCAGGGGCGAAGACCCGATGGTCCGATGGTCCATCACTGGGTCCGATGGTCGGACCCCCATCGGGTCCGATGGTTTTTTTTTATTTTTTTTTTATGTTTCGGAACACGGGTCCGATGGTCCCCATATGGGTCCGACCGACCATCGGACCCAATTTTTTTTGAATTTTTTTATTTTTTTTAAAATTTTTTTAATATAAGGTCCGATCGGTGGGGTCCGATGGTCGGACCAATTGGACCCTACGGGATTTTTTTTTAATTTATTATTATTTTTTATTTATTATTATTAATTTATTTTATATTGATTTATTATTTGTGTTATTAATTATTTTTTTATTAATAATTATTAGTTATTAATTATTATTTTAGTTAATGTTTTAAGAATTAATTTTTTTTAGTTATTTTATTAACTATTAATTATGAATTATTATTAATTATTGTTTTATTAATTATTGTTATATTTTTTATGGTTTGAGTAATAATTATTAATTATATTTTATTATCAATTAATAATTATTTTTTTATTATTAATTATTTTTTTATTATAAATTATTAATTATTGTTTTATTATGAATTATGAATTATTATTTTATTATCAATTAATTATTATTGTTTTGTTATTAATGATTAATTAAGATTTTTTTTCGGTGAGATTTTTGTTGTAAATTATAACTGTGTTTTTTTAAATGTATGTGACAGGTTCAACTGTTAATGCGTGTGTTATGTATAATGGTGTTTGGGAGTTTGATGGTAGAGATTGGGTTTATAAACGGGGCGACAATTTGACATTTGACATTGATCAGAACCTAAGCTACTCAGGTTTGGTTGATGTTTTGTACGAAGAACTGGATGTCGACAAAGTGGAGTATGACTTGAAATTGGAAGTACATTACAAGTATAAGAAAGGCTTTGAGTATCGCCCTGAAGTTATTGGAAATGATAAGCGTGCAAGGTACTTTTTATCTACACTTGCGAAGAAGCCAGATGAATTTACTCTTTTGTTTGTGACTTTGTTAAAGAAGAATGTTTGCGTCGATCCTAGTCCCACACGAAGTTCTGTTAAGGATAATCGTAGCGAGGTTGGGAGTTTTGTTCCAGAAACAAATCCAGAGGTGTTGGTTGCAGATGTATTACCTGAATTAAACAATATGATGCCGAGTGCTGATATTGTAGCACAAATGCCGTTCATCGATGGTTTTTTTAATGGTCCAGACCCTGAATGTTATGTTGAGGGCAATGTGTTGGGTTTTATGCCCTAAATAAAACTCTTTACAATCTGATTAGTTATCAATATAAGAAATTTGAAGTGATTGATGTTTGCATGAATTTTACATGCTAATGGTTTAATATGTTTAATATGTTTATTACATTCATACACACAAAATCAGTTAAATCCAGATCATATGTTTATTCACAATTACAGTATCGTCAACACAGTGGAATGTGATTGTGATCATATGAATCAAAAGTTTTGGTCCCTGTTTCATCAGTGTTATTGGATTTACACTAATGTGATAATCAGCGATGATGTGTACTTACACTTGGAGTAAGTGTTATGTTTTTTCCAGGACATTAGTAAAGTATGCTAGTTTCGAATGTATGGAGTATACATTGGACTGGACCGATATTGCAACTAAGTTAAGATATTACAAACTTACCGTTATACATATCTTTCCAAGTCAATATCAGTAGTTGATCTTAAGATTAAAAGAATCTAAATCCTGATATGCTTAGGCTCAACTCAGGAGTGCTATTCATGTTCTTAGATTTATTAGTTAAGCCTACTTTCGGGTCAGGGTGATACGTATATTTCGAGAACATGATAGTATGATTGAGTGGGAGTGCTGAACATAAATATGGAATCTATAGCTTCTACTGGTGTATAGAAGTCAAGTGATGATTCCCTTCGAGCTTAGCAAATAGAAGTAAATGGATGAGCTCTTGTTTAACTGACTAATTATTAGATCACTAAACACCATTTACAGGTAACTAAGTGTTTTAAGGGGCAAAATACATTGAGGGGTGAGAACGGTAAAGAAATCCCATCTCGATGTAAATCATCTATATAGAGGATCTTTAAATCACAATAAGATTATAACAATGGTTAAATGAGATAGTATATTGGTATCGTGAAACATACAATATGCTCTATATAAGTCTGAGAGTGCAATTCTAAGTTCTAAGAGTGGATTCAACGAAGAATTAATAAGTAGGAATTTACTTGGTAAATTTGGTTCACTTATTGGAAGCTCAGCATATAGATCCATGGTCCTCATTCTAGTTGAGAACATTCTGCTTGTAAGACTCATTAATTGATTCGTGATTGATCAATTATAATTCTAAAGATAGACTATGTCTAATTTTATGAATTTTCACTAAGCAGGGGTGAAATTGTAAAGAAAAGAGTTTTCTAGGTTTATTTATTTATTAATGGACTTTATATGTCTAATTAATAATTAAATTAAATGACAATATTATTTAATAATCTATTTTAGTTATTAAATAATTAGTTTTGGCATTTAAAAGGTTAGAATTGGAAAATTGGTATTTTTGAGAAAATAGAGATAAAATTTGATAAAATTGCAAAATTAAGTGAGGCCCATTACAACACCTAGGCCGGCCACTTAATGTTGATTTTTCAAATTAATATTTTCATTATTTTAATGCCAAATAATTCTAAATCTAGACCTAGTAGTTGCCTATAAATAGAAAGTGATGGCTCAGTCTCATAAAATGCTTTCATTAGCTTTCTGACAGAAATTTCTCTCTTCAGAAAAACTGAGCCTTCCCCACTTTCTATACCTTGGCCGAAATACCTCTCTCTCTTTTCCCTTCATCAATTTCGTGACCCTAGTGAAAGAGTAAGTGCCCACACACAGCAAGCAGTAACTCAATCATAGATTGGAAGACTGTGAATGATCAAACTTGAAGAAGAAGGGCATTCGGGCTCAGATCTTGATTATACTCTGCTACAGAAAGGAATCAAGGGTTAGAGATCTGAGTGGAAGGAGACATTAATTCCGCTGCATCAATGTAAGGTTTTCTTAACTTTATATGTGTTTAATTTATCGTTTTAGAAAGTTCATATTTAGGATGTTAATAAACATACTTGTGAGTAGATCTAAGATCCTGGTAAAATAATTCCCAACAACTGGCCTCAGAGCCATGGTAATTGATTTACTTACATGAAATTTGGACTTTAAAACGATTGTTTGTATGTTCTTTGGATGGTATCATGTTGTATTGAGTGTTATTTGATGATTGATTGATTTTTGTTAAATTTTCGTGAAACATAATTGCAATTTTATCTCTGGAATTATTTTTATTGGATAGTATGGAAAAACTTAAGCAAGTTAACCTTTTACAGAACTTAATTTGGATTTTATTTGAATTAGTTATGATTTTTTGAAGATTTGAAAAAATCGGGGCTGTGCTGATATTTTCCTACGATCGCAAATCTGTCCGTACAGTTTCGAATTTTTTTCGTTTTTCTTCGATTTTTCATGCTTTTTCATGTAATTAACTTCCGATTTTTTGTATGGTTTTGTATATATACTATTACTATTCCTAATTCAATTCTAATTATCATTTTGAATTAATTTAATATTTTTTAAATTTAATTCAAGATATTAGTGTAATTTGAATTTGAATAGAATTAGTATCTATCTTCTTGCTTAAAAAATCTATCTTATTTTTAAATTTGATTATATCTTTTTTTTTTTGAAAATTTAAGGTCAGATTTTATAAGATATTTATAAAATCTTTTAAGATATTTTAAAATATCTTATCTTTTAAGATATTTTTTAATTATATCTTATCTTTTAAGATTTTTTTTAAAATTAAATCTTTTTAGATATTTTGACCTTATTTAAATTTAAAATAAGATATTTATAATCATGTAATTTTAAATAGATATAAGATATTTTGCTAACTTTTAAATTTTGTTATTTTATTTATTTAAATTAAATTTAAAAATCTGAAAAGATATTTCATTTATCTTTTCTAATTTTTATTTTTAAAATAACATTTAATTTTTTTTAAAAAGTAGTTAGCAAATTTTGAAATGATATTTAGGTTGGTTGAAACCTAATTTTTCAAAATAGTAGGTTTAATTTTAAATATTTTTTTTAGAAATTTCGAAATTTAAATTTTTTTCCGAAATTAAATTTTTTTTAAACTTTATTTTCGAAATTAATTAAATATTTTTTTTATTTATTTTTCGAAATTATTTATTTAAAATTAAATAAATCCTACTTCCAACTATCCAGCTAACCTTGTTGCAGGAGTATGTGGTTTTAAACTTGTGTGTAAGTTTTTAAAAACCTATTATTACTTGATTGCAAATAGCCATGGTTAGGACCTGACTCAGCGTATTCTAAATGCTGTCATGGCTGCTGTTTTTTATTTTTTGTGGAAGAACAGAAATAAATGTGTGTTTGATTATAGTTGTATGGTTCCTAGTAAATTGAGTTTGGAAGTGAGAAAGATCGTGCAGTTGAGAGTAGTGTGTAAGGGTCCTTTTAAGGAGGATAAGAGACACAGTTATTTAACTAATGTTGTAAATAGTTGGTAGGTTGTTTCTTTGGGCTGCTGCTGGTTTTCTGGTGCAGCAGCCGTGGTGTGCTGGTGTGGCCTTGTGCCTTGTTTGTTGTTGGTTGGTTTTTGAATATAAAGTTCCTTTAGTTCAAAAAAAAAAAAAAATAGCCATGGTTACTTTTTGCCAGATCTAATGATCTAGGCTCCCTTGGTCAAGTTAATAATTTGTAACAGGTAAATTTTACAATCTTCTTTCATCTGTGTATGACCTAGCAACATGATAGGATTCATCCAAAGTGTGCCTGTGTGAGCCTATATGTTTATTTTGTTTTAATATAGATACATATAGGTTGTTGCTAAATAAAATGTCACACCATGATAGATTTTATTTAGGTCCATTTAGTTATTGGACCTATTCAATTAATAACAGTTATTCATTTTAAGGTTAAATTCCTCTCTTTTGGGCCTTATGTGAGAGTTGGGAGCCATAGAAGTGGGTACGACATACTGAACCCAACACCCCCTCACATGAACTACCCCAATTGTGAAGGCCCATTTGCCTGATTTGAATAACTGTACTAGGTTAATTATATTAGTTTGACCTAATAAAATTGAATTAGCAACATAATTAACTTTTAAAATATATGAAAATTTATTTTCATTTTAATATTTTAAAATTAATTTTAAGAAAAACACTTTTAGTTTAGATATTAATTCTAGACAAACTATTTGTATTTTTCTTGTATTTAATTAAATATAGAATTTTAACTAACTAAGATTCTTTCTGGAGCTTATTTAATTAAATATTCCTATTTAAGTTATAAATTAGTTGTATCAACTGATTTTTCTTAACTAACTTAAATTTGAATATTTGATTTAAATTTTAAATCAAGTTGAGGAATCCTAGGCATTAGTTATTAAAGATTCTTAAGATATTTTTTTAAGTTAATATCTTTTCAAATATTAACTTAAAATGGAATATTTTAGATATTTTTTAGGTTAATATCTTTTCGAATATTAACTTTAAAAGATATCTTCAAATTAAGTGATTACAACTTAATTTTTGATTTTAATTAAATCTAAATTTGAAATTATTTAAGTTTTAGATTTTTTCTATCTAACTTAAATTAGATATTTTTCAAATTTTGAAAAGATACTTAGTCAAATAAGATATTTTCTAGATAGTAATTTCTAGACTACTTATTATTTCTAATATTTAAATAGGAAAATTATACTTTGTGAAATTAGTTATTTAAATATGTATTTTGGTACATTTTTATTGAGTATATTTTTCCTAGTATTAAACTAGAAATAAATAATTAAGCCTTCTCTACACTTAATTATTATTTCTTGAATTTAATACATTTAATTAACTTGAAGAATCTAAATATCTAAGTTGATTTTCATCATGATACTTAAATATTTATTGATTTTTCATGACACTTAATTAAATAGAAAATTATTTTTAGGTTGAAATTTAATTTTTCAACTTAAATTTAAATAATTTTCAAAATATATATATATATTTCTTTATTTTATTAATCAATTTCGAAAATTGCATTTTATTTATGCAATATTTTCGAATTTTTTTTATTTTGAAAAATAGATTGAGTTGTAAATTAATTATTTATTTTAATTAATTCTTGGACCAACTCAAATCAATGATTTTTTCATTTAATTGATTAATTTAAATAAATAAATTTAAAATATATATATATTATTAGAAATTGAATTAACTAGTCAAAAGAATACCTAGATAGGTGATATTTTTGCTTGAAGTATTTCTTTTCTATTTTTATTATTTTCGAAAATAGTATATTTCTTTTATATACTTTCAATTTTCGAACCCAATAAATATATTCTCAAAGGAAATTTTTAAGTTGCTAATTATTTATTTAATTCAACTTAAATTAATTTCCTTAATATTTATATTTAAGATTATTACTAAGATGGAAATAATTAATTTTATTTCAATCACCATCTAAGTATAATTTTATAAATATTATATTAAATTCTTATTTTGAATTTTAATTCTTAAATAGAATTTAATGAGATTTATTTATTAGAATAATAAAGAAAATACATTTTAAACAATGAGCTTTATTATTATTAAGATATTCGATCTCCATTGTGGGTTTTACACCGCGTTTGTTTTAGTGAGTAATCCTCCCTAATGGAGGAACGTTCATTAGCAATTTCGCACCGTTTAATCTCGCATGATAAGTGGTTTGTAAGTGTTTTATATGGTATAGATCACCCTAATGGTGGCGACCATATTTGACTTGCAAATTGCGAAACAATGGTAGAAGCTCATGAGATAGAATAGCCTTGACTCTCGCCTAAACGGGACAACGCTGGATTCTGATCTTGATCGAATAAAAGGTTGCTAGAATGTTTAACATTTTAGATGAGCTGACAACTCTATTCAATGGATGGTAGCTTTGACTCTCGCCTAAACGGGACACTGATATCAGTTTGTTGAAAACCTTGGAAATTATTTAGGATTGAATTTTTTAAGTATTTTCTCATATCATTCCTACTTGCTATGTGCTTATAATTTCTGAATTGATTTTGTGTGTTAAACCATTATTAATTTCTATTTGTTGATTTCTATTATTTTGTAGTATCCTGTATTATCAAAATGAATACCATGTTATCACTGTTGACTGAAAATAAGCTGAATGGATCTAACTTTAATAAATGGAATGAGAACATTAATATTGCTCTCATAGGAGAAAGTGTCTTGTTTGTTTTAACTGAGCCGTCACCTGAAGTGCCTGGGGATAATGCTTCCAAAGCTGTGAAAGAAAAGTATGAGCGTTGGCAGAAAGCAAATGACAAAGCTCTATACTTTATGCTTTCTAGGATGGTTGACACCCTCAAAACTCGGTTTTCTAAAACTGAGAAGGCTGCTGAAGTTATGACGAAGTTAAATGAGCTATTCGGTAAGGCATCACTTCAGTCACGCTTTGACGCGACTAAGAAGTACATTAATGCACGGATGGAACCTCATCAAAACGTGCGTGATCATGTTCTCCTCATGTCCAGTTATTTCCAAGAAGCCCAGGATCATGGTGCTGAAATGGACAGTGCTACTCAAGTTAGTCTTATCTTGAATAGCCTGACTCCAGCATTTCTACCATACACATCAAATTATGTCATGAATAAGAAGGAAATTGACTTTCATGAATTAGTCAATGACCTTCAAACTTATGAAAATTTGATTGGAGGACCCAAGAAGAAAGGGAGTAAACCTCACAATCCTGGGAATGGTAATGGGACGATAAAACCTGAAGCAAATGTTGCCTCTGCTTCAAAGCCCAAATCGAAGAAGAAGTGGAAGAACACCAAGAAGCGAACAAAAGCCATGAAAGAGGCTGCTCCTTCTGGTGATGCTACACTTAAAGGAAAGTGTTTCCACTGCAATGAAAAAGGTCATTGGAAACCCCAGTGTCCTAAACTTCTTGGAAAGAAACAAGGTATTTCCATTTATAAACTTTAAGAGTTTTAGTGAATTATTATCCAATTGGATTTATGATTCTGGACTAACTTTGTTTATTTGTTTTCTTCTTCTTATAGGCCAAGCTACTTGAACTCAATTGAGTTGATCAGAAAGCTGGACCAAGGGTGAAATCGTCCAGATGAAGATGAAGCTCTTCAATTTTTTGAATTAATTGTTTTAGTTTAAAGACAATTTGGATTTCAAATTTTAGTTAGGGATATTTATCCCTGTTTCTCTCATATTGTTGCAATACATTTTTTTTATTAATAAAGTTTTATTTTCGAAATTCCCTATTGCAATTTATGAGATTGAGCTTCATTTAATTTTATCTTCATCAATTATTACCACATTATATTTATATGTTTGTATGTGTAAGTGTTTTTATTATTGATGCAAATTCTATAATATTTACAACTCTTCATAGAGTTATATTATATAAACACTAGAAATTATTTCTATGTTTATCAATAATTGTTCATTCTCATACAATTATTAAGAATTTGTTTAATAAAAGGATCTTATGATCTGATAGGGGTGGAGAAAAGTTAAGAAAACTATGTAGTTCAACGATCTTTTATATCTAATGAACTCTGGATAGTATTCAACTCCACATAAACTCTATCACACTAAGAGAATCATGATCTTTACAGCCTTTAGGGGTGGATCATAATCTCTATATACTTAGGGGTGGAGGTTATCCATAGTACCCTATATGTATATTCTTAGGGGTGGAGTCCATTCCACAATTCCCTATGAAACACATATCTTGTTTAAACATAGAAGTAATATAATGAGTCAGCTATTGTCAATATAAATTCTTGATCTTGATTGTATGTTCCATTTCGTTTTTACTATTGTAAGTAAAAGTTTGATACCTTTGAAAGTTCTTTGTTAAAGTTTCACACTACCTTAATTGAGTGGGAGAATTTTAAAGTTCTATACCCATCTTCATTAGGTTGATAATTGTGATAGGTACTTAAGAACACTATTTATCAGAATTATGAGAATAAGATAAAGAACTCTAGTTCAGTCCATTCGAATGACTTGAACCAAGAATTCTTAATCCTCATAAAATTTGATGGTATCTTAATTTTGATTACTTTATCTCTGGCATGTATTTTTCACTTCAAATACTAGTCTGCTATGTTGATGACTTAGTCTTAACTTAAAGTTTTAAGACTAATACAAAAGTCACAACTAGGTAACTCTCTAAACAATCAGAGGTTAATAGTATTATTTAACAAGACATCTGCTATTGAGTGGGAGCTATCTGAGATGTAATCAAATATTAGAAGATATTCAAGAAAGATTTATGAAAGTGATCTATATGTCAAATATTAAGGAACTGTGTATCAGTTGTCTTTGTATCTCACCATCTAATTTCGATTTATATGAGATGGTGCTTACTTTGGGGGTGGAGGAATTATTGTATAATAATTCAAGCTCTACCAGAGAAGAACTATAACTTGGTCTATTCGAAAATACCAGAAAGTTATATCACTGAAGAAAAGTCTACACTGTATTATCTCAATTACATATTTTAAAATATGAGAGATATGTCTTCTGTTTATTCAGATGTACTTTTAAAACAGTAAAGATTTCAGTATCCCTTGATGAGTAAAGCATATAGTAAAGGATGTTTCATAAGTGTATTTATGAACTAGTTTCCAGAAGTTTGGGTGGATTCAAATATACTACACTTGATCTGAAGATCAAGACATCAGATTGACCTATTTGCACAGTTTGTTTTATATTAGTGCAAGTGGGAGTTTGTTGGGTTTTATGCCCTAAATAAAACTCTTTACAATCTGATTAGTTATCAATATAAGAAATTTGAAGTGATTGATGTTTGCATGAATTTTACATGCTAATGGTTTAATATGTTTATTACATTCATACACACAAAATCAGTTAAATCCAGATCATATGTTTATTCACAATTACAGTATCGTCAACACAGTGGAATGTGATTGTGATCATATGAATCAAAAGTTTTGGTCCGTGTTTCATCAGTGTTATTGGATTTACACTAATGTGATAATCAGCGATGATGTGTACTTACACTTGGAGTAAGTGTTATGTTCTTTCCAGGACATTAGTAAAGTATGCTAGTTTCGAATGTATGGAGTATACATTGGACTGGACCGATATTGCAACTAAGTTAAGATATTACAAACTTACCGTTATACATATCTTTCCAAGTCAATATCAGTAGTTGATCTTAAGATTAAAAGAATCTAATTCCTAATATGCTTAGGCTCAACTCAGGAGTGCTATTCATGTTCTTAGATTTATTAGTTAAGCCTACTTTCGGGTCAGGGTGATACGTATATTTCGAGAACATGATAGTATGATTGAGTGGGAGTGCTGAACATAAATATGGAATCTATAGCTTCTACTGGTGTATAGAAGTCAAGTGATGATTCCCTTCGAGCTTAGCAAATAGAAGTAAATGGATGAGCTCTTGTTTAACTGACTAATTATTAGATCACTAAACACCATTTACAGGTAGCTAAGTGTTTTAAGGGGCAAAATACATTGAGGGGTGATAACGGTAAAGAAATCCCATCTCGATGTAAATCATCTATATAGAGGATCTTTAAATCACAATAAGATTATAACAATGGTTAAATGAGATAGTATATTGGTATCGTGAAACATACAATATGCTCTATATAAGTCTGAGAGTGCAATTCTAAGTTCTAAGAGTGGATTCAACGAAGAGTTAATAAGTAGGAATTTACTTAGTAAATTTGGTTCACTTATTGGAAGCTCAGCATATAGATCCATGGTCCCCATTCTAGTTGAGAACATTCTGCTTGTAAGACTCATTAATTGATTCGTGATTGATCAATTATAATTCTAAAGTTAGACTATGTCTAATTTTATGAATTTTCACTAAGCAGGGGTGAAATTGTAAAGAAAAGAGTTTTCTAGGTTTATTTATTTATTAATGGACTTTATATGTCTAATTAATAATTAAATTAAATGACAATATTATTTAATAATCTATTTTAGTTATTAAATAATTAGTTTTGGCATTTAAAAGGTTAGAATTAGAAAATTGGCATTTTTGAGAAAATAGAGATAAAATTTGATAAAATTGCAAAATTAAGTGAGGCCCATTACAACACCTAGGCCGGCCACTTAATGTTGATTTTTCAAATTAATATTTTCATTATTTTAATGCCAAATAATTCTAAACCTAGACCTAGTAGTTGCCTATAAATAGAAAGTGATGGCTCAGTCTCATAAAATGCTTTCATTAGCTTTCTGACAGAAATTTCTCTCTTCAGAAAAACTGAGCCTTCCCCACTTTCTATACCTTGGCCGAAATACCTCTCTCTCTTTTCCCTTCATCAATTTCGTGACCCTAGTGAAAGAGTAAGTGCCCACACACAGCAAGCAGTAACTCAATCATAGATTGGAAGACTGTGAAGGATCAAACTTGAAGAAGAAGGACATTCGGGCTCAGATCTTGATTATACTCGCTACGTAAAGGAATCAAGGGTTAGAGATCTGAGTGGAAGGAGACATTAATTCCGCTGCATCAATGTAAGGTTTTCTTAACTTTATATGTGTTTAATTTATCGTTTTAGAAAGTTCATATTTAGGATGTTAATAAACATACTTGTGAGTAGATCTAAGATCCTGGTAAAATAATTTCCAACACAATGATGGCGTAAGAGACGACCAAGGTACAGAGGCCCCTGCTGCTGTACCTTTGAACTTGACTCCACTATCGTACCAAATACCACCGAGGCTACCGACACGGAAAAGAATGCCCCGTAGAGAAAATTGCCAAACACCTGGTACTAGTAGTAGTCGTCCAGGCGAAACCAGTCATGCTAGAGGAACTACTGAAAGTACAGGTTCTAATAATGGTAGAGAGACCAATGATATTAGTGGTCCTACTGATGCTCGAGGTACCAATGTGACTGGATGGAGCGATCCATTTTCTTCTTCGACAAGTTACGGTAAATTCAAGGAGAAAATGTATACAAGAGAAGACATCGAGGATCATAGTCATTATATATCTACGGGTGGCACACCAGGCGGGGAGTTACATGTGGGAAAGTTTTTTAGAGACAAAGAGCATTTAAAGATGGTTGTTGGCCTGTATGCAATGAAGAAAGGGTTTGACTACTACGTTAGGAAGTCCTGTACTGATATTTGGTACATCACATGTAAGGATACAGATTGTGGGTGGAGATAAAGAGCGAAGAAGAACGTACTTTCTAACATCTTTGAGGTGAGTACATTTCATAATGTACATACATGTTCCCTTGATCTTCGAGGAAAAGATAACCGTCAAGCATCACCTGTAATAGTTGCCCATCTAATTAAGGATAAGTTCGCAACTGACGGCTCGGATCAGTTGCCCTCTGATATAAGAAAAAGTATGCACAAGGATTACGGGATCCAAATGAGTTACGAAAAGGCATGGAGGTGCAGAGAGAAGGCACTACACCTAGCTCGGGGTACACCTGAAGATTCGTACTCGAAATTACCTAGTTACTTGCACATGCTACAGTTGCGGAATCCAGGTACCATCACGGATTTTGTGGTAGAAGATGGTCGCTCCAAGTATTGTTTCTTCTCTCTGGGTCCTTCTATTCGGGGGTTTAGGTTTTGTCGACCTGCTGTATGCGTTGATGGATCTTTCTTGAAGACTAGGTATGGTGGGCAAATGTTGTGTGCAGTGGCTTTGGATGCAGGGAGTCATATCTTTCCGATAGCTTTTGCTATAGTTGACAGTGAAAACCACAATTCCTAGACCTATTTTATGAGAAAATTGAAAGAGACGATTGGTGATGTTGAGAACTTAGCTTTTGTTTCGGATAGGCATCAAGGCATTGTTCGTGCTTTGGATATCGTGTTCCCTGATGCACACCACGGTGCATGCTACCACCACATTATTATGAACGTCAACCACAAGTTCAAGACTGACGTCTTCACGAATCACATTTACACGTGTGCCTACACGTATTCAAGATCAGAGTTTCACAAAGAATTTGAGAACATTCAGGCCATGAATCCAGCGGTTGCACAATATCTTGAGGAAATTGGATTTGAAAAATGGGTCCGGTCGTACTTTCCAGGGGTACGTTACAATGTAATGATGAGCAACTGGGCTGAGAGCTTCAACAACACAACTAAGGATGCAAGAGGCTTCCCGATCACTGCTGCTGTAGCATTCCTGAGGTCCAAAGTCCAGAAGTGGTTTGCTTCACGAAAAGAAAAAGCTGACAAGTGGACGAAACCCCTAGCACCAGAAATGGAGGAGGACTTGACATTGCATTTTGAAAAAGGTCGGTATTTGAACGTTGACTCATGCGGGCCTTACACGTTGCAGGTTCACCCTAGAGGAATAGTTATGACCGGTGGCGTAGCGGACTTGCAGGAACATACTTGCACTTGCGGCTTGTTCCAGTGCATGAAGTTTCCTTGTCCTCATGCATGTGCTGCATCTCAGGAGCGAAGTATTAGCGCGTACACACTATGCTCGCCATATTACACGACTGAATATTGGAGGAGAACATATGAAGGAACAATTATGGCAGTTGGTGACGAGGATGATTGGGAATTGCCCGATGACATCAAGAACATGACAGTTGGAGTGCCTGTTGAGAAGCAACCAGTAGGGCGACCCAAGAAGCAAAAGGTTGGAAGAATTAAGAACAACCGAACTGCTTATAACGGTGAAAGGATTATCAAATCACGAAATTGTAGCAAGTGCGGTGACAAGGGGCACAACAGAAGCACTTGCAACTACCGAGGTTAAAAATGTTATTTTAGTTTATTTGTATCGTGATGTATTGGACTATTATGTATTGTTATTGAATTAATGTTGGACTATTTTAAACATTAGAATTTGTGATATTTTATGTTTACATAATAATTATAATTTGTTGCATGAAAGAAAGGCGTAAAATTTGTATGAACTCTTAAAAAAACATAAACATACCAATAAAAAAAACCAGTTACATTGTTATCTTAATAAATACCAAATAAAAAACACATTTGTTCATGCTAAATTCTGGTAAAACAAATCTACACACCACCGCTCTCTAAATTTCTTCATATTCTCATCGTGCACATTATCAAACGTAGTCTCCAGCATACTATGCTCGATGTGCTCTATCACGTACATCCCGCAGTTACCGCTGTATGAGACAATAAAAAGTAAATAAATAAAAGTATGCAAAATAAGTTCAAGTTAAATAACAAAAAAAAATCAATTGTAATTAAGTTACCTTGTCTTTTTCTGTGGAACAACGGCCCGATCCATGACTTTTGAAGTGAAATTTCTGACCTGGCTCTCTGAGGCGGTAAGTTGAGGCACGAGGATCATGTCATGAGTCTCGAATAGGCCAGCCTGCAGCAGCGAATTCGGTAGTAATTTTTCCCACATTGCCAGGTGACGGTTCAATTCGTTCGGGGAAATCGATCTGAGGCTCGAGTCAAATATGTTCAACAACCAATGATCCAAATCTACCTCTAGTGCCACCCAATGCTTTGCTCCATCGAAGTGGAGGGCCATATATATTCTCTCCTTGTTCTTCCAACTGGCCAAGAATTGACTTTCATCCCCTCGAATCAAATCTAATATGCTCTCGTCCCACTGATAGTTAGCCTGGTCATCACCCGCAGCTTTCCACCGAGCAATAACTCCTGCTGGGAAAATACACGGCATGATGACACATCTATTTGGGTAGGCCTCGGGATAAAAGTGTCGCCGCCTCCTCATCAAATGGAATGCCGCATCCAAATGCTAAAACATGAAAATTAAATATGTCAGAGATTAAATAAAAAAGAGTTAGATAAAGTCTTTAAAAACAAAAGCAGTAAAAAAGTCTAAAAAACTTACATTGTTCCCAAGCCAAAACTTCGGAGTATGCAGTTCGAGGAACCAAGACGAATGGTATCGACCGGTGAAGCACTCTCTCGAGTAATTGTTCCCAATCTGGCCGAGTACCCAATTGTGAAAAGTCTTGAGCAGCTTCCGATCAACCACTCTAAGTGGGTCCGCATTCACGAGTGTCGAAGTAGCCCTAGCCTTCTTCTTCATTTCAGTGTACTCAGCGAACCACCTAGGCCGCCTTCTCTTCCTCCGGTTCTCCATGACTTATGGAGCTGTCTCTAACACCTGCACCTCAGAATCCTGAGTATCCCCGATGCTGGTGATATTCGTCTTCTCAGCTGTACAGAACATGTCATCATCATCCGGTTGGTAATCATTTGGGAGAATGAAGTCATCTTCCGGTGTTCGAGCCTCCTCTTCCGGTTGTGGCTGTGGCTGTGGCTGTGGCTGTGGCTGTGAAGCTGCTGCCGGCCTTCCAGGATCTTGCAGGAGCGTCATTATGGTCTTCAACTGATCCATAATCGCTGTTTGTCCTCTTAGCAGAGCGGCCTGCCCCCTCTCCACAATCTCCAACCTTACCAAAATGGCAGGGTATACTGGATCGCGAGCCTCTGAGGTGCTGGGAATAGAAGCTGACGGGGGAACAGGAGGATCCTGTGATGCTGCAAGTGGGTCAACACCAGACCCATCAGGAACTGAAGCTGCAGATGGGTCAACACCAGACCCATCAGGAACTGAAGCTGGAGATGGGTCAACACCAGACCCATCTGGAACTGCAGGCGGTGCACGTGGTGGAGACGGTGGAGGTGGTGTAGAGTCTTTAAATATTCGGGCTGCCTCCGCTCGTTCTTCCAATGTGGAGGCAAGCTTTTCGGCCTGGCTTCGCAAAGCATCCTGTGTTGGTTGCCCATCCTCACCCAACACAAGTTCCTCCAAGTCAACAAATAACGGAGGCTGACCCCCGGTTATGTAACTCACAAACTCAATCTCGTTCGGCCGAGGACATAACATGGAGTACACTGTCAACTGAAAAATATAACAAATATATTAATATAATATATGGAAATTAACATGAATTCAACATAAAGCGTAACAAACTTACATTTTTAGCAAATAATCTGGTCACTTCATCCTTCCCGAGTGTAGTGTTCGGCTTACTCTCCCAGTTGACCATTCTCGGAAAGCGATGCGACCTCCTCACTGCATACTCGTTGCCCAGCTGTAATATGGCCTCGTATGCCCAATACTGCAACGCTGCAGCATAGTCGTAGGCTGAGTATTTTGCCTCCTTCTGAGTGACTCCCTTCTCAATCTTTTTCAACATCTTATTCTTCACATCCAAGTAATCCTTGTTACAAGTTTCCATCAGCTTGGTGTAAGAAATCTTTCCCCAGGGGTACTCGTAGAAGAATGGAAGGTTATCAACCATTCTTATCACAAAAGGAGGAACGACAGTCTTCTCCTCCTTACCAGTGAGGACGCCCATAACAAACAAGGCCATCCCCAACTTGTAGACATCATCAGCTTCTGTGCAGCTCTCAAAAACTCTGCGCAGTTGGCCGAAGCTGATCGAAGCACTACCGTTGAAATATTCCTGAATCAACCGGTCAGAGCTTCCATTTTGTTTGATGTCTTCCTCAGTAGGGCCGGGCAACAAGTTTAACCCGGTCACCAAGCCGAACTCCACCCTCCCAAATCTACATCTCTTCCTTCCCACATAGAAATGCACCTCGTCCGGCTTGTCAGATTTTATTTTGTGAAGCATCAACTGATGAAAAAATGCTCCTGAGAATTGGATGGGCGCTCTCTCGAATTTTTTTTTGAAAGGAGATTCCCTCACTCTGTCCCATAGGTTGAATTCTTCAAATTTAGCCTTAATCTTCGGGTAGTAGTAACTACCCCCGCGCCATGTCACACGGCCTGTGTAGTGGTCCGACACTGGAATTATAAGATGTGCAGTTCCCTGAAAAAAAAAACCAACAACGATAAATAATTAATAATAAAACCATAACCAGTAATTGATAAAACAATAAAAAATAAAACAATAATTCATAATTAATAATTAATAATTAATAATTAAACAATAATCAATAAAACAATAAAAATTAAAAAAAAAAATAATTACTAATTTATACTAAAACAATAATTCATAAGTAATAAACAATAAAAGATAAAACAATAATTAATAATTAATAAAACAATAATTAATTATTAAAAAAATAATAAAAAATAAAACAATAATTAAAAATTATTAAAACAATAAAAAATAATACAATAATTAATAATAAAACAATAATTAATAAAAAAAACAATAATTAATAAAACAATAAAAAAACAATAATATAACAATAATTAATAATTAATAAAACAATAAAAAATAATACAATAATTAATCATTAATAATAAAACAATAATCAATAAATAATAAAAAATTAATAAGACAATAAAAATTAATACAAAAATTAATAATTAATAATAAAATAATAATTAATAAATAATACAAATTAATAATTAATAATTAATAATTAGTAAAAAAATAATCATTAATAAAACAATACAAATTAATACAATAATTAATAATTAATAATAAAATATTAATTAATAATTAATAAAAATTATTAATTAATAACTAATAATTAGTAAAAAAATAATAAATAATAACACAATACAAATTAATACAATAATTAATAATAAAACATTAATTAATAATTAATAAAAATACAACAATTAATAAAACAATAAAAATTAATACTAAAATTAATAATTAATAATAAAACAATAATTAATAAATAATATAAAATAATTATTAATAAAAAAAAATAGACTAATCACTAAATAGTTATTAATAATTAATACTAAAACAATAATTAATAAAACAATAAAAATTAAAACAATAATTAATAATTAATAATAAATTAAAAATTATTACTTAACAATAATTAATTAAAAAATACTTATTAAGTAATTAAAAATAAATTAATACCTAAAACAATCACTAAATAATATAATAATAAATTAATACCTAAAACAATTACTAAATCATTAATATTTTAAAAAAAAAATTATCTCGGGTCCGATGGGTCCGATTGGCCCGATAGGGTACCCATCGGGCCATCAGTCCGATCGGACCCATCGGGCATAACTCCCTGCCCATACAGATCACTCCGAACCCCCACCCCATCGGACCCGACCCCAAAGGGACCATCAGACCAATACTCGGACGCACAATCGGACCATCGGACCGACCTGCATCCCATCGGGCCGGCCTTCTTCCCCAGATCCGAAGGCCATTTTCACAGTGGGAATCTGAATGCCATTTTCACAGTCGGATTCCGAATCCCATTTTCACAATAAAACTTAAATCTAACCAATAATATCTCACAAACAATCTCAAACAAAATAAATATTTAAATCCTTTCTAAAAAAAACAAAAAAAAACCATACCTTTGACATTTTCGAAGTGGGTCGATGTTGGGAGTTCGTCGGAGTGGGTCGGGGTTGCGAGCGTTCGGGTTGCGAGTTGGTCCGAGTGTGTGCTCAACGTTGGGGTTGCGAGTTCTTCGTCCGACTGTGTGGGTTTTTTGGTTTTTGGGGGTGTGGGTTTGGTGTTCGGCTGATAGAGACGAAGAGAGAGGAAGAGAGAGGCTAAATACAAATGAGAGGGGTAGTTTAGGAAAATTGGTAAAATGGTCATATATTACCAATTTTAATAACTTTGCATTTAGGGGAAATTTTTTTAGGTAATGTAAGTATAGGAATTCATATTTAAGCTTATAAATATGTAATTTTGTAGTTATTATTGGATATGGAAGGAAACATTATGAGAAATTAGAACTTTGGTTAAATTGAGAGATTGGTGTACTGTGTCAAAGAGTGCATTTTGAACATTTGTCCTATGCTTCAAGGTGCTTTAATATAAGACAAATTTTTGAAATGCACTTTTTGAGACAGTGTTAATCTTTCAATTCAATTGAAATTTTAATTTCCCATTCCATATTCAATAATAACTACATAATTATATAATTATAGACTTTCACACTATTTATAAATTACTAATAAGCCCTTACACTAATACTTTCTCACCTTTCAAAATCACCTTATCCTTAATGTGGCAAAAAAAAAAAAAAAACTCGAAATAAACAAAGAAAATAATAACAATAAACCCATTTGTTTGTTTACTAAGAGAGCGTTTGGTAACACTTTTGTTTTTTTAATTTTTTAATCACAAATAAGAAAGTAAAATTTTGTTTTAAAAAACAAAAATGTATTCTATAATCACTTTTGTTTTTTAATTTAAAAAAAAAAAACAAAAGTGTATTCTATAACTTTTATTTTTATTTTTATTTTTTTGATTTATTTAAGTTGGGTCCAAGGCCGAGTGTGGGACCGTGGTCCGAGTCCAAGACTGGAGCTGAGACTGGAGCCCGAATCCCAAGGTCCAAGTTGGGGTCAAAGTCCAAAATATTAATTAAGAAAAAAAAATTGTAAAAGTGATTTTTTTTTATTTTCAATTTTTTTTAAAAAAATTTTATCAATTTAAAAATAAAAAAGTAAAAATCATTTTTTAGAATATGTTTTTGAAAAAAAAGAAAAAAACTTATTAAAAAAAATTATCAACCGTACCCTATTATCTTTTATTTTTTAAACCCAAGCACAATAATCTCTAGTCTTTATATATTAAAAGTGTCTATTTAACGGCAATTCTTAGTTTAACGATTCTTGGTTTAACGATTCTTTTTTTTTATTTAGCCTTACACGATTAACACGATTAACTTAACAGACTGTTAACGTTAAACGTTAACAAATAAATAAACCCAATAATTAAACCCAAAAAATTAAACAATCTTTTTCAAAATTAAAAAAAAATATCTTACCCACATATCTCTCTAACAAATTACACAGCTTCATTCCAATTTCAAAAAATAAACCCAATAATTAAACCCATAAAATTAAATAATATTTACGATTAACTTATATATCTCTCTAACAAACTATTGAAATTTTTTTATTCATTCAAATTTCAAAACATAAACCCAATAATTAAACTCAAAAAAAAAATTAAACAATCTTTACGATTAACCGATTCATCACCCCAAAAAATTAAACAATCTTTTTCAAAATTAAAAAAAATATCTTACCCACATATCTCACGGCTTCATTCCAATTTTAAAAAATAAACCCAATAATTAAACCCATAAAATTAAATAATATTTACGATTAACTTACATATCTCTCTAACAAACTACAATTTTTGAAATTTTTTTATTCATTCAAATTTCAAAAAATAAACCCAATAATTAAATCAAAAAAAAATTAAACAATCTTTACGATTAACCCATTCATCACCCATACAGGCAAACACAACAAAAGCCTCTCTCTCTCAGATTTCATATTTCTTTCTCATCGATTGCAGTTCTGTTATTTTACAAGAGTGTCCAAGCTAAAGGTCAGAATGCAATCATCAATTGTTAATTCTCATTGCTTTTGGTAAAAATTACACCTTTAATACTTCTTTGTTACTTTTGTTGTGCTATTTTGAGTGACGGTGGCTTTATAATGAGCAGATGAGATTTCAGTTAGCATTGTTAAAATTCATGACTTCTGGTAGGCTAATAGTGGTAGCTTCTTAGGAATACTTGTACACATTAATTTTGATTTTGCTCTGTTTTTGACTCTATATCTAAGATTTCTTCTTGGTAGTGAGAATGTTCCTTCAAGTGTTAGTTATTCTTAATTTTGTAATATTTGAACGGGAACAAATGCAACATATATTATAACCTTATTATTATTGTTTCCAATATATTTTTATTAACATTTGTAGTTTAATTTAAACTCCATTATACTAGACATAAAAGTTAAATTTAAATTTATTATTCAAATCTCTCTAAATTAAATATTATTTATTTTTGATTCATTTATTTCCTTCCGAACTCTTAATATAATACTTAATATAAAACATAGCATACGTGCATCGCACGTAACAATATACTAGTATATAAATATGCCTCCATACAAAAAATAAATAAATAAATAAATAAAAAGGTAACACGTTTTCTTATGGCACAAGCAAACTCCCTATTACTCAAAATCTCTCTCATTCCGTCTAAGAAAAAACCCTAATTACTAATTAGTTAGCTTCTAATCTTATCTTTTTCTTTCTCATACTACAATCACTCATCTCATCGGAGAGGAGGAACAAGGCTTCACTCAGGTATGATTATGAATTTGTGGTCCTAATTATTTTTTTTATTTTTTGTTCTTCATCTATTTACACAAAATTTCTTGATTTCTTCCCCTATAGTTAAACGAAAGTGGTTAGAGCAAAGAAAAACATAATTATATACATTCTAATCGTTATTTGTGGCGAAATTCCTTTACGAGATTTCAGTTGAAGAAGTATTACTTTCACGTATACACAAGTGTCAATAATAATCATTCAGGTAATTACTCACTTCGATCACACTTTTAGCATTGATGAAATTACTAAAACTCAATCACATGGTTATGACTTAGTTATGCTAAAACAAACACTAACCAGTCTAACAACTAACAGTTTCTAACAAACCCCAACAATGATTATTATTGATATATTGGAGATTAATTAATTAAAGTGTTTTTCATTTTGATGTGTTGGGAAACAATCGATTTCTACTGATGCTGCATACCATGCATGATTGCACACTCGAACTGAATACAGTTCCTTAAACCAGAAAGAAAATGAGAGAGAGAGAGAGAGAGAGAGAGAGAGAGAGAGAGAGAGAGAGAGAGAGAGAGTTGGGAAAGAATAGTGTTTCTGTTGTATTGATTACTATCAATTAATGAATACAAGTTACATTCTTAGATGTGTGTAGTACAGTATATATAGCTTGCCCAAAAATAGGAAAGCCAACTAACAGTAACTAACTAACTCCCACTAATATGCTAACTGAATAAACCGACCATTTATTAACATGATGATTAAACACTGATATTTTATTTGGATAATTGTTTCTTTTACTGTTCACGTTTCAGAATTTATTACTTGGAATCTTTTTGATCAACTTGTGGATAAAACATTATTTGGGAAAAAAAATGGTTAAAACGACAACGATTGATGATAGAATTTCGGAACTTCCTGAAGGAGTAATCTTTAACATCCTTTCGTTTCTCTATACTAAAGATGTGATTCAAACATGCGTTCTTTTAAAGCGTTACTGGCATCCATTCCCTGCATTAAATTTTTAATACAAGGGAAAAAATCCTTCAATCTTTTTAAAAATTGCCTGGATCACCGCAAAAAGGGTATGCATTTTAGGGTCGGTTCAACCATAACAAGATTTAATCTTAAGATGACGGTTTCTTATCCAAGAAGTAAGGCCGACCTCTTAGATAAATGGTTAACTTTCGTTGTTGACAAAAAGGTTAAGAAAATAAGTCTTCTCATATGTGAAGAGTTCTATTATTATGAATGCTACTACTATTGCTTACCTAAAATAGTAGAGAGCGCAAAATATTTGACCGTGTTGGAGTTGAAAGAAGTAGAATTGGATACTTCTTGTTCATTTAATTTTCCACATTTAAAAACTCTATCGTTGGTGTCATGTCGATTTTCATCGTCAACAAACGACGGTTGGCTATCTAAATTTATTTCGCGTTGCACTTCTCTTGAGAAATTGCATATAGATCAATATATTTACCGAATTATTGATGAAAATTTTCGATTACAAAATTCAAGTGTCAAGATCATTGAACTTAGATTTGATTATGAGAACGAGAATCCTCGAGTTCATATTGAAGCCATTAATCTCGAATCTTTGGTTCTACGTTATGTTGATCCAGGCACAATAAACATCTCTTCTTGCAAGAAAATAAAGAATCTCTCATTGCTTTGGCCAGATGCAAATCAACACATATTTGAAGCATTTATTTCTGATATTCTTTTTCTTGAGAATTTGTCTTTCAGATGATGTAGGTGGGCATTAGAATGTTTAAAAATTTCAAGTTTATATCACTTGAAAAGATTGAAAATTCAAGATCCATTATATATAAGATGTGGCATAGTTGAATCAACTCTAGAATTAACAGAATTTTGTTATGATGATCGCAAATTCAAAATAAGTCCAATGGAAAAGGTGGTAATGTTTAATGATTGGAATTACAACATATATTGGTTTACTTATACAATGGAATTTCTTTCGAATCTCACTTCCTCTTGGAATATTGTGAACTTATATGTTCAAATTAGTAGGGATAAGGTAAATATGTTTTTTTCTTTCTTTTATTTGATTCTCATCTTTGTTTGAAGGTTATATTATTAAGAGTAATTTGCAGTATAAATATTTAATTTTAATTTTATACTTAGTTGTTAAATGTTAAGTAAATTGTCACGTAGCAATTCTTGATTGATCCAAATTATTAGATTTTTAGGTATGATTGATCTGACTTGACATTTAACGACCAAGTATCTATAGAAATTCTATAAATATAACTTAAATATTATTACTACTAAAAATTAAACTTAGGTATTTATTTGCAATTAAGAATTTAACTTAAATATTTATACCGTAAATTATTCTGTTACTAATTCATATGTTTTATATATGTTTGCATGAAGGCTCTCATATTTCAAGAAAACTTCAAGAAAGAATGTTCTTCTCCCTTGCTTAAATGGAAGCATCTCAAAGTATTTACGGTTAAATATCCTAAACTCGAAAGAATTTCAGATTTGAAGGACTCCTTGATGTGGATCTCACCTTTTATAGAAACATTGTCTATCAATGGAAATGTCATATTTTAGTATAGATGAATGCCTTTTATTTAGTCCTTTTTCAAATTGTTTAAATTTCCTTAGTTCTTAGCTTATATTTATACTAATGCATTTGACTACTTTGCATAAGAAATGAGATTTTTCTACTTTAATATTGCTATAGATTTTTTGTCTTCATATTGTTGCAATACTGATTTATCTTACAGCTATATATTCTATACTATATATCAACGTGTACAATATTTGTAGGAATAATAATGCTAAGAACTTGTATTCTTTACATCAAACTTTTATCCTTTTTCACCACTGTTTGTATAGTTTCTTTATCATATTCCTTACCCTCCAAACATGGTAAGTGTTGGTGATTTTCCACTTGATCATTGCCACAAATTAAACAAACAACATCAGAACAAATAATAAATCTAAGCAGCCTATCCTTTGTTTGGAGTCGACCTCGATCTCTTTGCCAAGAAACTCTCATCTGAGTTGTCTTGAATTTCTCTTCCAATACCAACTGCTACTACTCTGCGGTGCCTTAGGAATATGTTTAATATAATAAAAATTGGATTGATTAATCAAATGAATATAATTATAGGAATATGAATGAACCACAGAAACACATGTAGACCAAAAAAAAAAGGTTAAAGCTCAGAAGCACTTGGTTATATCTGAAATAAGATAATGGTGATGGACCCCTCCAACACAGAAGTGCAAATATCATCACAGCTTAATTTGCACCAGCCGGGAATCGAACCCGGGTCTGTACCGTGGCAGGGTACTATTCTACCACTAGACCACTGGTGCTCTTTGTTTCTAACTTCTTAGTTATTAATATTATTGTTTACTCATTCCAAAGTTAAACACTACTTCTACTCTATGAATGAAAGTTGAAACCCAATTAATTTAGCATAAGAATAAACTCTGTAGTTGGTTTCATTGTATCTATTCTATCTTGATTTTAGATAGATTCCAAGGAAAAAACGAAGAATCCAAAGCACTTGATGTACATAGGTAAGCTTTGTTACCATCTAATAACTTACAAACATGGGAAACATCTACAACCTTGTCTCACTCACTCACCTATGTATATACATATATACCACACATATTTTTCTTGACACAAAAGCTCTCAAAAATATTTTTTTAACTAATCCCAACAAACTATGTTATCAATAATTTGAACAAATGTTGTATGTGTAACTAAATCTATCAAAAAAGAAAAAATGTCATCAATTGTGTATGATAAAATTGTTAAGTGTGTCTCTGAAGCTCAATCTGATAACTATGATGCCCAAGAGAGGGCTCTTCAAGCTCTTGCTTCCATCACCAAGGTCAGCCCTCAAAATAGGAACTTGGTAGCTCAATCAGAATTAGGAGCAATACAAGCCTTACTCAACCTCATCAAGTCTTCTTCCTCTTCCACCATCCAAGTTCTTTCTTTAGCCATTCTCTTTAACCTCTCCTTAAACCCCGGCCTGAAAAAATCTTTGGCAAGTATGGAAACAATTTCCCACCTCAATTCCATGATTGCCTCATTGGAAACAATTTCACAAGAATCAGGCAGACTAGCTTCCTCCTTAGTGTGTAGTTTGGCAATGAATGACAAGAACAAGGCCAAGTTTGGAGTGGCGGGTACGGTTGAATTGCTCATTGAGGCTATTTCATTAGGGTCAAATGATGACCAACATGGTTTTGGTATGTCACTAATGGCAAAACATCACTTGCTCAGCTCCCTCGCGGAGCTTGTGCAGTTCCATGGGAACTCTACACTTGCAGTGCGATCGGGAGCTGTACAAACCCTTATGGATGTTGTGGAGAGCGATAAAGGGGAAGAGCTTTCGGGAACTTGTGTGGCTGTGCTATGTTTGGTAGCTAAGTTTGATGAGGGATTGAATGAAATTAAAACAACACAATGGATAGTTAGTAGAATGGTGAATGTGGTGAAAGGGAGGTGCATGATGAGTAAGGAAGGAGCGGCGGAGATACTTATTCGGTTGTTTGATGAAAGTGAAGAGTGTGTGAGAGATGCCATGAGGTTGCCTGAGTTCTTAACTGTCTTGGCGGATCTTTCGGTTAGAGGATCAACCAAAGCTAGAGAGAAAGCTTCTTTGTTAATGAAAAAAATGACTGAGGTAGACTTAGACTTTGGATTGGATTCCTATCATCCTATGTAGAATAGATTATAGGGGTTTTCTCGAATTAGTTGGGTCCGAATTTTTAATTTTTTCAAACTAAATCAGTATTACTGTTTTTTAAAAGTTTAAAACTAAACCAGATCATTTAAATGATCAAACCAAACCACTCAGAAATAAATTGGTTTGGTTCGAATTATAGTTTGTATTTCGTAGTTGTTCTAATTTTTTTACAGTAATTGTTCAACCAAAGCTGTCTTGGCGGATCTTTCGGTTAGAGGATCAACCAAAGCTAGAGAGAAAGCTTATTTGTTAATGAAGAAAATGACTGAAGTAGACTTAGACGAATAGAAAAAAGAAAAATCAAACACAAACATTGTAGTATGGTACCTACTTATTGGACCATATATCTGTATTGGTATTAACTTATTTGCATAAATCATGACAATATGAGTGGTACGAAGATGCTTGGTATAATAATCATGACAATAAGATTTATTATTGGAATTTTTTTTATTATAACAAGCTATTATTAGTCCTAATGACTAGTGTTAAAGTGAGGTAACATTGTATAAGAAATTTGTAGTTGCAGATCAAAGTGTATCTCAATTTGAAGTTGAAATAGGATAATAAGTGTATTATTATAGAATTTAATTTTGTTATTCATATTCAAGCCAAAATCCAAATTTGCAAATAACCACTTAATCTTCCTATTTATTATAGAATTTCTATCTAACTTCTGTTTTTGTTATTTATAGAAATACTTGCAGTTAAAGTATTTAATTTATTAAGTTTGCAGCACTTAAATATTAACTTTTTTTTAAAGAAAAAGTATCTGTTTGCACCCCATAAAATGATAAGTACATCCCAATATTTTTAAAAATAAGTTTAAATAACTTTTAAAAGCCACTATAATATTTTTAATTTTTTTTTCTCACATTATTTTGTATTAATTTCAATACTTATTTTAATTTTATTTTCATATTTTGGTAAATTATGTATAATTTTTTTTAGTATAATTTCATATTTTTTTTATTATAATATTTAAAATATGATTTATTTTTTATAGATATATTTTTTAAGAATATGAACTGGAAGAAAGAATTTAAAAAAATTAATATAATTAAAGATACATATTTTAGGATGCTTCTATAATGCATCTCTTAAAAAGGATCTACTGATGCACCCTACCTGTTTTGGTTTCTAGAAGAATTTTTTAATCAATTTTTTTTTTATATATATTTATGTATGTTATAGTTGTTTAAGACATGCAAGATTTTTAGAAATTATTTACAAATAAAATTCAAACAGACTATTTTACATACATATAAAATAAAAGAGTTTCCTGTATAACAGACAATTTGAATCTTATTTTCAACGTGTTAAATTTTTTTAAACTTTTTTAAAATTTTACAAGATATCTTAAATAACTATAATGTAAATAATTATGAAAATAAATTAGGCTAATTTTTTTTTTTCTAATGTCGAAATAAATAAGAGTGATTAGTGCATTACTTCTAAAAGGATGTATTGTAAAATTTTCTATATTGAAATGAGGGGTATTTATAAATTTTTAGAGTGAAATAATATTTTTACCCATTAATTTATAAATTTAAAATAACAAGAATAATTGGACATCTCTCCATTCACCATTGTTGTCGTTGACTCTGATTCTAATCTCTTCTCTCTCTACTTAGTCAATCAACCCTTCAAAGTTCAAACTCACTCCTTTCTTTCAATGTTCAATCTCTGAAGAAAGCGAAAAAGTTTATTCAGCTAAGCTAAGCTAATCTACATCATCATGTAAGTATGAACTAATCCATTTATTTTCATAGTATCCTAAACGAAATTTAATTTATTATTTGAATGATTTCTCTTGTACTGTGTTGTAATGAGTTTTTTTTTTCTTTTTTTATTATTATTATTATTATTATTTTACTGTTCTTACAGTCAACAATGTCATGATTTTCAACATTTTGACAACCCGCCTGAAAATAATCAAAACTTTCATCAATGGGTGAGGACAGAATTTCGAAACTACCTGATGGAGTGATCATTCACATGTTGTCGTTTCTCCCAACTAAAGATGTCGTTCGAACATGTCTTCTTTCAAAGCGTTGGAAACTCATTTGGTATTCAGTTCCCACACTTTTTTTCTCCAATGTTACTAGTCCTGATCTCACGTGGTGTTGGGATATAGAAATGTTTTACAATTTTGTTGATAATTGTTTGGAACACCTCAAAAAGGGTTTTGTTGTTGATTCAATCATAACTAGTTTTAAGCTTAAGATGTTTGATTGTTATCATAGAAGTAAGGCTGGTCTTTTAGATAAATGGTTAGCTTTTGTTGTTGAGAGTAAAGTTAGGGAAATACATCTTAGGTTAAACCTAGATATGGATCTAGAAAATTTCGATGAGTATTACTATTGTTTACCTAAAATATTGCAGAGTGCAACATATTTGACTGTTTTGGAGTTGAATTGTGTAGAGTTGGATACTTCTTGTTCATTTAGTTTTCCTTGTTTGAAAACATTGTCATTGGAAGATGTTCGGAATTTAGAGACTGCTGAGGATGATGGGGTAGTTAAGTTTTTGTTGGGTTGTTCTTCTCTTGAGAAATTGTTGTTACTTGATTATGTTTTCTTAGTTACTGATCATGATGTTCAGTTTCGATTGCATAGTTTAAGCCTCAAGTTTATGGAACTTAAACGTACATACGATTATTATAAGTTAAACATTCAAGTTGAAGCTGTAAATCTTGAATCTTTGGTTCTACATGGTGTTATATTGGATGAAATGAATCTCTCTTCTTGCAAGAAAATTAGAAATCTCTCATTAGTTGACTGTCCAGAAAATCTTCGGCCTTCAATACAAGCTCTTATTTCTGATGTTCCTCTTCTTGAAAGTTTGACTTTGAGCAAATGCGATGCAGATTTGGACCATCTTAAAATCACTAGTCAATACTTGAAAAGTTTCAATTTTAAGTACTCGGATATGATCAATGTTGTTACAATTGAATCAGCTCTAGATCTAGATTACTTTTCTTATGAAGGATATATCAATTGTAGAATATCAATAGATTCATTTAATTTATTGAATGGGAAGATAGTGATTTTTGAGCAGCAGGAGAATTATGACACAAACTGGTTTACCAATATGATGAAATTTCTTTCGAATCTCAATTGCTCTTGGAATATTGTAAGCCTACATGTTCGTAAAGACAAGGTAAATTGGTTTATTTTCATTTAATTCTTTTCTTTATTTGAAGTTCATATTGTCAATATTATAACATATATTAATTTACATGTTTATACATTTGCATGAAGGCTCTTATCTTGCCAGAAAACTTCAAAACGATATGTCCTTCTCCGTTGCTTAACTGGAAGCATCTCAGAGTAGTTATTTCCGAATATCGTAAGCCTTATATGAAAGTGTTAGATTTGAAGGACTCCTTGATGTGGATGTCATCTTCTTTAGAAACATTATCTATTAACGGAAAGGACGTGTTTTAGTTGTTTTGTAGCATCATAATGTTGGTTGAGTATGGATGAGTGTTTTTGTTTAGTTTTCTATGAAAAATGGTACCGCAGTTCTTTCTTACCATTCTATTGCGAACTAGTTTATTAATTATATTGTAGATTTCTTTTTCCACATATTGTTGCAATTCTTACAAATCGACACACTTGACATCACAAAACCTTTCCTTTGTTATAAATATGATATATTGTTGGGATTTGCCTCATTCAACAGGTGCCACATCAGCACCTTTAATCCTAGTTAGCTAAGGGGTTAGTTAAGTCAGTTGGTTCCTACTCTACTCGGCCTAACTTTCAACTTATGCCTAACCGACACACAACTCTCCCTAGCATAATTTTGTCCAAGAAAATTGAGTGATGGGTTGTAAATAGGGCTCTTGTGTGTTTGATCAAATGTTTATCACCACGGTCTTCTTTTGTGTGTTGTAATCTTGGATTGGATTGGTGTTGATTATATTCAAAAAAGTTCATCATTTTGAGCTAAGATTTTCTTTCAATTTATGATTGATTTGAATGTGGTGTTCTTAGTTGTTATTGTTCATGACAACAAAATTAGTTTGAAGTTTTTACTACACATATATACGTATCTAATTTGCCGAATGGAAACTTCAAACTTCATGATGAGCAGCCTAAGAATTGCCCTTTGAAAAATTCAAAGGCTGCATACTTTGCTGATATAAGGCATGCCCATTATAATATTTCAAGGCTGCATTACGATCAAAGTGTTGGAAGCTTGCAAATTATTGAAATTTTAGTTTGCAGAAAGATGAAAGTGTTGATATTGAATTATTTAACTTAATTCTTCTTAATGGCTTGTGTTGAATTGAACCCCATCGTAAGCAGGGACAGCTTACAATAATCCTCCCCACACTTGATCACTCGGAACAAACCAAGACTCAATTAAAGACACTACAGTTGGATCCAAAATAACTTAACAGATCCTATGTGGCATAACTAACCCTTGCTGCCACTCACTCTCCCTCAAATGACTTCAACTGAAGCCTATGAATACATCTGATCTCATTGATAAGAGTAGAGCAAGAAGTTCTCTTCAAGTTAGTGAGAGAAGCTCTAACAATCCAGAGAAAGTGAGTTAGTCAAGTGGTTTTCTGCAAGAAAGGAGAGAAACCAAACTAGATTGTAATTGAGAAGATCATTGAGACTATCTGTCAAAGAGTGTGACAAGAAATCTCCACCATTATTGTAACTGTCCAAGTTTGGATTATAGTGGAAAAGAGCTTATCTGGATGTAGTCCAAAGTTTAGGGTGAACTTTGGCAAAATTCTTGCGTTTGATCTCTATTTTTCTAGCTTATTCATCTTTTAATTTCTGTTTTGATTGCATTACATGTTTATGTCAAAGATTGATTGTTTGCATCTTTCATTCATTAGTTCGAATGTGGTTCTTGATCAAAATCATAGTTTGAATTAACATTAACAAATTGACAATTCAATGGACATGTTTTATGCAATTTGGAAATTGTCTTTGTGAAATCTATTGCTGCAAGATCAAGATTGATCGGCTGGTGTGTCTTGATTAGTTTTGTGAGTTGTGTAGGAATTCAAGATCAAATTCTAATAGCTTGAGTAAAGTTAAAAAATCAAAGAAACAGTTAGTGTATACTGCAGTTGACTTGCTGAGAGGATGAACTTTGTATCGAAAATTGATGCCAAGGTAGATAAGTCTCGCCATTTCTACTCTAAAATTTCTCTGGAAAATTAATCCCTCAAATGTAAGTTATTTCTACTCCAAAAATGGATCGCCAACACGTTCGTCATGAAGATGACCATGGAAACAAGGTTGTGGTGATTTCTACCTTGCCAGCCAGCTAGCTCAACCTAAAGAATGTTGTTGGGAAGCCGAGTTTTTGTAAAAACAGTTGCTGTTTTACAACTCCACCTGTTTTGCTTTTGGACTTTTATAGCTCAGACCATAGAGCTGTAAGGATTATTATTTCTCACATGCTGAAGCGCCTAGCCAAACTCCACATCTAACTGAACTCGAAAGTTCTGAGATTGTTCTTCACTCATGGCAAATCAATAATGTTCTTGACGATTACAACAACGACATTCTTCTAAATTTGGACAGATCAAATGAACCCTCAGTAAAGGCATCCCATGAGAAAGTTACAGCCCTTTCGTGACTCAACTGCCACCACAAAAATACATTCTCGAAATTTATTGTTGATGAATTGTTTCTCCAAGAGGAAGATTATTGACAACAAACACTCGTTTTTTGTTTTTTTATTTCGATGCCTCAGATGTCACCTTAATTGATGATCTTGTGATTCGGTAAGAGTGAGCATTGTTTTAAAAAAATAGAGAAAAAAAAGTGTAATAATTTTGCTTACATTTATATTAGTTTATCATATATGGCTTTGTATTCTTTTGTTTGTTTTAGTAATGTAATTATATTTAATAATATTGTAGAAAATGAAAACTAATTATATTTAAAGTGCAGTTCCTTTTTTTAGACATATTTGATAGTTTGATACTGTTATTTAAGACAAAATAAATAAAAAATAAATAAAAAAGAGAAGATATAAAGGATGGTCATCATCCAAAAAATATATATATCTACGTCATCAAATATTTTTTAGAGCATTCGCGATGGAGATGCTTTAAGAATTTACTTTTCTCTCTCACGGTTACATTTTATTTCATTTTTTTATTAGGTAAATACGATTTTAGATCTCATATTTTGTAAAAATTATTTATTAAACCTTCTATTTTGTTAAATGATAAATTGAATCCTATATTTTTTAAAATAGTACTAAATAGTACCCTGAATTAATTTTTTTTGTAATATAAAACATAATAATAACTCAATATAGAAGTTTTATGACAAAATTGATTACGTTTCTACCTCTGTTCGTGCTAGAAATGGTCTTCAAGTTGGTTATATTAAAATAATTGTCAAAAATTGAACTTAGGATAATATTTGTAATGTTTTAAAAAATGCAGGATTTATCTTATTATTTAATAAAACAGATGGTACAATCGATAACTTTTACAAAAAACTAAGTATAAAATGGTATTAATCCTTTTTTTTTATATATACATTTTTGAAGCCAAGCCCTAAATCTCAATGCTTTCAGTTTGAAGCTCTTGCCTTCATTCTACTCTGGTTAGTTGAAACTCTCGCATTATCTTCATCTTTATTCATGTAAGGAATTAGTTATCTACTTTTATACATAATATACAAATATATTTTGACAGTAGCAAATTGGTTGTGTTGCTATTTGAAGTTTGTCCCAAAATAAAGATCATTTTAGTAATTGTAGGTGGGTGTTAAAGTATCATGGGCTAAATGGGTAGATACCCTAAGCGATATTTCTAATTTATTCAGTGGCTAAATTAGAAATACTTAAAATTAATAACCTAGCTATGAGGTTATAAATTGGTAGTAGTCCCCAAGAAACAAGAGCTAATTTTTGTATTCTCATCTTCCCCTCAAGAAAAAATTAGAAAACCCTAAGTCTTGTTTTGTTCTTGGAAGATCATTAACCAAAATCACCATATCATCACTATCTTTAAAACTGAATATTGTTATGGCATATTTTATATGAGTGATAAAGAAATTAACATGTTGAACTAAAACAGAGAAAAATCATAATCCTTGAATCGTTTTAACAAGAGAAGAAAAAAGAGAAACCTATTTCATTGGAACCTATTAATTTTTCTATAGTTAAAACAAGAGAAGAAAATTAATTAAATTCATTGCTTTTCGAAAATTGTAGAGGAGATGGTGCCTTAGCTTTATTGGTTTTCTTTTTTATCAATATTTTAATTGCCATGTACATCAATGTTCAAGAAAATATTTCTATATGGACTAAATAGGTGTAAACTTTCTCAAATATATGCTCAAATTAATTGATAGATTTCTCTTACTTATGTTAATATTTACTGTTACAGTTCACAATCCAATTTGAGTCGATTTCAGCTTAGTATGGATAATGAGGGCATGAATAAAAGAGCTAAAAGGATATCATCATCACCATCAGTATCTTCAATGGTGGGTAATGATGGTGATGATGACAGAATTTCGAAACTACCTGATACATTGATCCTTCACATCTTATCGTTTCTCCCAACTGAAGAAGTGGTTCGAACATGTATTCTTTCAAAGCGTTGGAAGCTCATATGGTATTCAGTCCCCACAATCTTTTTCTCTAATAATGTTAACCTTAGTAGTACTGTAGGAATTTCTTGGTGAAATTCCAAGAATGCCCTACACCACTCAAGCTTTTAGTCAAAAACGACAGGGACAATATTGTCCCAGAAAAAATCAATTTAAACAATAGACTCATACGACAAAGAAGTCTTGGTCGTTTCTTTCACACGACAATGGAACTTGTCGTTCCTTACCTGCACGACAAATCGTTTGATCATAAACGATTTGTCGTTCTCCTTTGAATAAAACCAAGAGGAATCAGAGCAAACCCTAGCTCATTTCCTCTTTCGAACCTTCGAGAGTTCTCAGACTCTCTCTCTCTCTCGTTCTCTCCTTTCTCTTTGGTTCTCAAACCCTAGAACCAGAGATCTAGCTCGATCTATTGATCGATCTTACCCAGAAACTTTCCCAGAAACACCACACAACACACACACAAAGTTAAAGCCACAAAATAGTAGAGTTAGAGAGAAAACAAACACCAGAAATATAGAGGTTCGCCCTAGAAATTAAGGGTACGTCCTCTGATGAGCTCGCCTTGAAGATCGACCTCAGATCTTGCACTATAATGAAGAAAAGTTACATCAGGTGAGAAATCCAAGTCACAAACTCTTGACTGGTATTTCAGATTTTCTCTCTTTTGATTTTCTGTGTTTATCTCTCAATTTTTCTGTTCTCACTCACTAACTCTCTGTTGTTTCTTTGCATGAACTTGGAACTTCGATTTGGAGCTGAACAACTTCCAGATCTGGTAAACTAGGGCTCTGGTTTCTGGTATCTCTTAACTTAGAGATTTGGTAATGCTCTAGTCCCTTTATATACTTGTAGATTAGGTTTGATCAAAGATCTGGAAGTTAGTTACAATTTCGGTTGTAACTAACAACCAGATCTTGATCCACTAGAGGCGAAGCCACATAGGATCTGTTCTGGTATTCTGTTGTATTTATTTGTATTTTCTCTTCATCTTGTAAAACTGTAATAATAAATATTACAGAGAGGTCTAATTTTAACAATTTCCACCTTAGATCTCTCCTGTAATGTTTATTATTATAGTGCTTCGTTCTTCAAGGGTCTTAGCTCATAGTGGTAATGGTCATCCACCATTACCAACCCCTAACAAGTCCAAGCAGTGCTTGAACTTTGTTAAGGGTAGCACCTTAGTACCGATATCAGAAGGATTCTCTTCAGTGGGAACTTTCTCTATCTGTACAACCTTCTGTGTCACTTTATCTCGTATAAAGTGATACTTAATTTCCACATGTTTGGTTCTGTCGTGAAAGACAGGATTCTTACACAAGTGGATACAACTTTGGCTGTCTGAGTAGATTATAGGTTCTTCATCTAGTAGTTTAATTTCTTCTAGTAATCCCTTAAGCCAAATAGCCTCTGTAACAGCTACATACTCAGATTCTGTTGTAGATAGTGCTACAACAGGCTGCAGTTGTACTTTCCAGCTGATACAATTCCCCCATAGTGTAAAGAAATAGGCAGAGGTAGATTTTCTACTATCTCTGTCACCTGCATAGTCTGCATCACTGTACCCAGTGATCATTCTACTATTATCCCTTCTCTTGTAGTTTAATCCCACTTCTGTAGATCCCAATAGGTATCTTAGCAGCCACTTCATAGCCTCCCAGTGTTGTTTACCTGGGTTAGCCATGTACTTACTTAGTACACTAATGGCATAGGCTAAATCTGGTCTAGTACTGACCATTAGGTACATCACAGATCCCACTGCACTTGAATAAGGCACTTCACTCATAGATTCTTTCTCAGCTGTAGTTTTAGGACATTGATCTTTGCTTAGATAGTACTGATTAGTCATAGGTTGCTTAGTATGCTTTGCATTAGCCATAGAGAAGTTCTCTATGATTTTCTTTATGTAGTTTCTCTGATGTAGTCTTAGTGTCCCATGTTCCCTGTTCCTAGAGATATTAATGCCTAGGATCTTAGCAGCCTTGCCTAAGTCCTTCATCTCAAATTCTTCCCTTAGCCATCCCTTCATTAGGTCAATTCTGGTCCTTTCCTTGCTCACAATGAGCATGTCATCTACATACAGAAGTAGGTAGATGACTTCATCAATTTTAGTACCTTTGTAGTATAGACAGGTATCATAATAACTTCTAGAAAACCCTTTCTTGATCATAAACTCATCAAACCTTTTGTTCCATTGCCTTGGTGACTGTTTAAGTCCATACAGGGACTTAATCAGTTTGCAAACCAAGTCTTCCTTGCCTTTTTCCTCATATCCCTTAGGTTGTTGCATGTAGATCTCTTCCTCAAGTTCCCCATGTAGGAATGCAGTAGTTACATCCATTTGATCAACTTCTAGGTCAAATTGAGTAGCTATGGTAAGTATAATTCTGATGGTTTTATACTTAGCCACAGGTGAGAATATCTCATTAAAATCAATCCCCTCTTTCTGTGTAAACCCTTTAGCCACTAATCTTGCCTTAAACTTCTTAGGGTCAGTCTCAGTAAATCCTTCCTTGTGTTTGAAAAGCCACTTGCATGGTACTATGCTCTTTCCCTTAGGTTTCTTTACTAGTATCCAGGTTCTGTTCTTTCTCAGAGATTCCATCTCTGTGTCCATTGCCTTGGACCATTTCTTGGCATCTTTATCAGTCATGGCTTCCTCATAGGTCTTAGGTTCTGTCATTTCTACTCCCATAGCACAAAAAAATGCATAGGCTAGCACTTCTTCCCAAGCAGTGAAACTGAATCTCTGTGTAGGTTTAGGAACCCTTCTAGTTCTGTCTCTGGTCAGGTTGTAATCTTGTATTGCCTCATTTTCTTGTCCTTCTTCAGTAATAGGTTCCACCTGAATGTTGTCATCCTGAACTTGGTCATTTCCTTCCAAGTTTTCATCTCCCTGAGTATTTTCAACCTGTTCTGGTTCCACCTGAACAGTATTAGGTTGAGTGTTCCTTGTTTGCATGTCCACAGATGTGCCTGCAGGGTTAGTGTCTAAAGTAGGACTAGATATAGCATTATTATTAGTAATACAAGGAAATAAGTCTTCCTTAAAAACAACATCCCTACTGTTTATAGCTTTAAACCCTTGTTTCTCTCTTACCCATAATCTGTAGCCTTTAGTGCCTTCAGGATAGCCTAGGAACACACATTTGAGAGCTCTAGGCTCCAACTTACCAACACTATGATGTGCATAGGCTGCACATCCAAATACTCTTAAATTTGAGAGATCAGGAGGCTTACCTGACCAGATCTCCTCTGGTGTCTTGAATTCAATGGCACTGGATGGACTTCTGTTCACCAGGTAGGCTGCTGTTAACACAGCTTCTCCCCAAAATCCTTTAGTAAGTCCAGATTGCAATAATAGGCATCTGACCTTGTTCATCAAGGTCCTATTCATCCTCTCAGCTACCCCATTCTGTTGAGGAGTGATTCTCACAGTTCTGTGCCTTTGAATTCCAACAGAGCCACAATACCTGTTAAATTCATCACTGCAAAACTCTAAACCATTGTCAGTTCTTAGGGTTTTAACCCTTTAATTGGTTAGATTTTCCATTAGGGTTTTCCATTGTATGAATTTAGATAAAGCCTCATTTTTATGTTTAAGTAAAAATACCCAAACTTTTCTAGAATGGTCATCTACAATAGACATAAAATACACATTACCCCCATGTGTTGGAGTTTTCTCTGGTCCCCAAAGATCAGAGTGAACATACTCCAAAATGTGCTTAGTTTTATGAATACTTGTTTTAAACTTTAGTCTATGATGTTTACCTAAAACACAAGATTCACAGAAATCAACTTTGCTTACTCTGTCCTTACCCAGTAGCCTTTGATCACTCATGATCTGTAGGCCTTTCTCACTGATATGCCCCAGCCTTCTGTGCCATAGAACAGCTTTTAGGTCTTCTAGATTGCTAGTGACTACAGTGTTACATTGAGTCACTGGTTCTCCATCTAAGTAGTAAAGTCCTTCATGTTTGTGCCCTTTAATAATTGTCATAGCTCCCTTACTTAGCTTCATTGAACCTGCTTCAATTTTGCTAACAATACCCATGTCATCTAGAACACTTATTGAAATCAAATTTCTAGAAAGATTAGGAACATACCTCACCCCAGTTAGAGTTCTGACAATTCCATCAAACATTTTAAAACTGACATTACCTGAGCCTTCTATATTGCATGTGTTGTTATTTCCCAGAATTACTTTGCCACCTTTAGAATCCCTGTAGTCAGTTAGGATTCCCTAGAGTTTGTCATGTGAAAAGTGCACCCAGAATCCAAAATCCAGTCATCTTTGAAAGATGTAGATGCAACATAGACTTCACCACTGTCATAGCCATCTGAATAGTTTGCTTCTTGCTGCTTGTCACTTTGCTGTTTGTTTTGATCTGATCTCTCTAAAAACCTTCACCCTTTCTTGTTTTTGTATTTATTATTGTAGAAGTAGCAATCTTTCTTATAGTGTCCAGTCTTTCCACAATAAAAACAACCAGAATCTCTTGATGGTGATCTACTCTTCCCTCTGTTTGAGTTTCTGTGATGATGTGTACTATTACTTCTACCTCTATTCTGGTAGGGTTTCTTGTGAGATGGCCTTCCTCTACTTAGGTTCATTTCACCATGTCCAGAATTGGATTTTTCACTCTTCATCTCTAAGTCTTTAGATTTTAGGGCTGAAATGACTTCATCAAGTGTGATTGAAGTCCTTCCATACTTGATTGCTGTCTTTACCTCTCTGTATGAATCAGGCAAAGAATTCAAAATGATTATTGCCTGATTTTCATCACTTAGAGCTTCATTCTCCCCTGAATTTGCCAATTCAATATGCATTCTGAGAAACTCATCAAGGTTCTGATCTAGGGTTTTAGTATGGCTCATCTTGAACCCAAAGATTCTCTTCTTTAGGTAGATCTTGTTAGTTAGGGACTTCTGTTGAAACTGTTCTTCAAGTTTCTTCCAAATCTTAGCAGGAGTTTCTTCTTTATCAACCAATCTGATAATGGCATCAGAAAGGTTGAAAATTATGATTCCAGTAGCTGTTTCTAACAGCTCTTCTTGTTGTATCTTTGATGTGTTGTCTGGCCATTCAATAGGGTCTTCAAGAACCCTAAGTAGTTTCTGTTGAGCCAACAGAAATCTGATCTTTCTTCTCCAGATCCTGTAATCACCAGATCCATCAAAACGGTCAATATCAACTTTGATATTACTCATGTTAAGAAAAATCAAAATTAAATTGAGTTGAGTTTAGAAAAGTTGATTGAATATTTGTTTGTGGAATTTCCACAGGTTTTTCACTGTCCACAACTTCTTGTTGTGTTTCTCCTTCTTCTCCCAGTCTTTGTCACTTTCTTGATCCTTTCTTGAGTTGATTTAAGCTTGAACCAAAGCTCTGATACCACTGTAGGAATTTCTTGGTGAAATTCCAAGAATGCCCTACACCACTCAAGCTTTTAGTCAAAAACGACAGGGACAATATTGTCCCAGAAAAAATCAATTTAAACAATAGACTCATACGACAAAGAAGTCTTGGTCGTTTCTTTCACACGACAATGGAACTTGTCGTTCCTTACCTGCACGACAAATCGTTTGATCATAAACGATTTGTCGTTCTCCTTTGAATAAAACCAAGAGGAATCAGAGCAAACCCTAGCTCATTTCCTCTTTCGAACCTTCGAGAGTTCTCAGACTCTCTCTCTCTCTCGTTCTCTCCTTTCTCTCTGGTTCTCAAACCCTAGAACCAGAGATCTAGCTCGATCTATTGATCGATCTTACCCAGAAACTTTCCCAGAAACACCACACAACACACACACAAAGTTAAAGCCACAAAATAGTAGAGTTAGAGAGAAAACAAACACCAGAAATATAGAGGTTCGCCCTAGAAATTAGGGGTACGTCCTCTGATGAGCTCGCCTTGAAGATCGACCTCAGATCTTGCACTATAATGAAGAAAAGTTACATCAGGTGAGAAATCCAAGTCACAAACTCTTGACTGGTATTTCAGATTTTCTCTCTTTTGATTTTCTGTGTTTATCTCTCAATTTTTCTGTTCTCACTCACTAACTCTCTGTTGTTTCTTTGCATGAACTTGGAACTTCGATTTGGAGCTGAACAACTTCCAGATCTGGTAAACTAGGGCTCTAATTTCTGGTATCTCTTAACTTAGAGATTTGGTAATGCTCTAGTCCCTTTATATACTTGTAGATTAGGGTTGATCAAAGATCTGGAAGTTAGTTACAATTTCGGTTGTAACTAACAACCAGATCTTGATCCACTAGAGGCGAAGCCACATAGGATCTGTTCTGGTATTCTGTTGTATTTATTTGTATTTTCTCTTCATCTTGTAAAACTGTAATAATAAATATTACAGAGAGGTCTAATTTTAACAATTTCCACCTTAGATCTCTCCTGTAATGTTTATTATTATAGTGCTTCGTTCTTCAAGGGTCTTAGCTCATAGTGGTAATGGTCATCCACCATTACCAACCCCTAACAAGTCCAAGCAGTGCTTGAACTTTGTTAAGGGTACCACCTTAGTACCGATATTAGAAGGATTCTCTTCAGTGGGAACTTTCTCTATCTGTACAACCTTCTGTGTCACTTTATCTCGTATAAAGTGATACTTAATTTCCACATGTTTGGTTCTGTCGTGAAAGACAGGATTCTTACACAAGTGGATACAACTTTGGCTGTCTGAGTAGATTATAGGTTCTTCATCTAGTAGTTTAATTTCTTCTAGTAATCCCTTAAGCCAAATAGCCTCTGTAACAGCTACATACTCAGATTCTGTTGTAGATAGTGCTACAACAGGCTGCAGTTGTACTTTCCAGTTGATACAATTCTCCCATAGTGTAAAGAAATAGGGAGAGGTAGATTTTCTACTATCTCTGCCACCTGCATAGTCTGCATCACTGTACCCAGTGATCATTCTACTATTATCCCTTCTCTTGTAGTTTAATCCCACTTCTGTAGATCCGAATAGGTATCTTAGCAGCCACTTCATAGCCTCCCAGTGTTGTTTACCTGGGTTAGCCATGTACTTACTTAGTACACTAATGGCATAGGCTAAATCTGGTCTAGTACTGACCATTAGGTACATCACAGATCCCACTGCACTTGAATAAGGCACTTCACTCATAGATTCTTTCTCAGCTGTAGTTTTAGGACATTGATCTTTGCTTAGATAGTACTGATTAGTCATAGGTTGCTTAGTATGTGATAACTCTAAGATTTAGAGTTATTTTTATATCTTTAAGCTTGAATTTTAAAGTGAATTGTGGAGCAATTAATGTCTATATTGTGTAATTGTGTTTAGTTTGTTGTGTCTTTGTAATAAATGGAAGTGTGTGTGTTAGTAAGTGTTAGATAGCCTTATGTTATTGTTTTTATGTGTTTTAAGCAGAAAAAATACAAGAATAGGTATTTGGAAATATTTGGGACAAGGAGAAAAAGGAGCAGAAAAATGATTATTGCTGACTGGCATTGCTATAGCAATCATCGCGTAGCAATTTGTCAGCCCAGTAAGTTTATTTTGGCAGATAGTGCAGTTGGCTTCAATGAAAAGAAAAACGAGCTGAGGTGGCGGAATTTGGCTATTGACTCAACAAACATGTGGAAAATGAAGGACAAGTGGGTGATGACTTGGATTTCCAATTAGGGTAAACTTTGGTACCCTAATTGGGGGGCAAAAAGAAAGAGGAAGGACATAGAATATGATGGTGGCTGCACTTTGAATGGAGGGTACGAAAATTACAGCAGAAAATATCTAAGTACAGAGAAAAAAAGAGTACAAAGAAAGAAGAAGAAGATTGAGAAGAAGGAGAAGAAGGCAACCTACAAAGAGAGGACTTGAGCTTCAAACTCATTTCCCTTGCTCTCCTCTTCATTTTGTATCTTTTCCTTCTCTCTAGTTTTCTTTTTAACTCCATGAACAATTTATTTTCTGGTTTGTTGTTTTTAATTTCAGCTATGAACTAAACTCTTTGAGATTTGGGTGATTATGAACCCTTGTATGGACTAGTGTTTTGATTTTGCAATGATGAAGTAATCTTGTCTTAGTTCAATTAGTTGTGACGAAATGATGATTGAATGTTAATTTTTGGCCATTTTTAACATTTACCAAGCTAGATCTTACTTGGAAAAGCAAGACCTAGTTGAACCCCTCTAATTGATGCATGATTTTTACCTTTTCTTTTAGGTATTAATTAGTAGTGAAATAGGAATATTTTGCTACCATGCATAACTAAAGATTTGATGCTTTATTAGGCTATTTGTGATCTAAACTGATGTAGGAATGCATTGTGAGATTGTGAATGGTTTATTGCAAGTTTTGGAAAAAGCTTGCTGGTTTTTTTTGAAATCTGTTAACTGCGGGATTGCTTTGAGTCATTCTTTTGGGTCATTCTTTGTATCAACTGGGACATACAAGTGGAAATTAATCACCCAAGTCTATTTTCCAAATCTGAAATTACCACCACTTTAAACACTTTTAGCTTCTTATTTTTACTTTATTTAGTTTAAAAAATTAGTTCTCAAGTTTAGAATCAAGACTATAAATTTTCCTTGTGAATTGATGTGTGATTTTATTTTATTTTTATTTGAAATTCTTGGAATTGCTTTTAGTTGATTTAACATTATTTAGTAAAAAGTCCCTGTGGAGACGAACTTTGATTACTTATCATTGTATTACTTGTTTGTGATTGTGTACACTTGCGCAATTATAAAGCAATAGAATTTTCACAACAAGTTTTTGGCGCCGTTGCCGGGGACTTTAAGTTCTAAATTTTGTTTTATCAACTAAATGACATTCTAAGAATTTTTGTGCTTTTAATCTTGCTGGTTTGTCTTTGAAATCTCAGGTATCTATAGTGTATGAACCAACAAGAGGACTTTAAACTTGCTCCTATTGACCCCGAGATTGAACGTACATTTCGAAGAAGAAGAAGGGTTCAAAAGGCTAAGGGCCGAGACATCATGGCTGACAATTTTGATGACGATGGGGTTGCTCCACAAATTGTTAATCCCATCATATTGGCAGATGATCGAGCAAGGGCTATAAGGGAGTATGCAGCCCCCATGTTTAATGAGCTCAATCCAGGCATTGTGAGGCCTGAAATACAAGCACCGCAGTTTGAGCTCAAGCCAGTGATGTTTCAAATGCTCCAAACCGTGGGGCAATTCAGTGGGATGCCAACTGAAGATCCTCACCTCCATCTCCGTTCATTTTTGGAGGTGAGCGATTCTTTCAAGATCCAAGGAGTGAGTGAAGAGGTGTTAAGGTTGAAGCTATTCCCATTCTCACTACGAGACCGAGCTAGATCATGGCTCAACACTTTGCCTCCTGATTCTGTGACCAATTGGAATGACCTTGCTGAGAAGTTTCTGAGGAAATACTTTCCTCCTACTAGAAATGCAAAATTCAGAAGTGAGATCATGTCTTTTCAGCAACTTGAAGATGAGTCTACAAGTGATGCGTGGGAGAGGTTTAAGGAACTTTTGCGAAAGTGTCCACATCATGGCATTCCACATTGTATTCAGATGGAGACTTTTTATAATGGCTTGAATGCAGCTTCTCGAATGGTGTTAGATGTGTCGGCCAATGGTGCTATTTTGTCGAAGTCTTACAATGAAGCATTTGAGATTTTGGAGACCATTGCAAGTAACAACTACCAATGGTCCAACACAAGAGCTCCAACAAGTAGAAAAGTGGCGGGAGTCCTTGAGGTAGATGCAATAACGGCTTTGACAGCTCAAATGGCTTCCATGACGAATGTTTTGAAGAATTTGAGTATTGGGAACGCTAAAAATATTCAACCAGCTGCTGCCATTCAAAGTGATGATGTCTCATGTGTGTTTTGTGGAGAAGGGCATGTGTTTGAGAAGTGTCCATCTAATCCGGAATCCGTTTGTTACATGGGAAATCAGAATTTTAACAGAAACAATGGGGCATTCTCAAACTCTTACAATCAATCTTGGAAGAATCATCCTAATTTCTCTTGGGGAGGTCAAGGAGCAAGCTCAAGTACCGCACCAGCCCAAGGAAGACAAGCATATCCACTGGGTTTTTCACAATAATCCCGACATTCACAACATGCTCAAAATGCCCAACCAAGCTCTTTGGAGAGTCTAATGCGGGATTATATGGCCAAAAATGATGCGGTGATACAAAGTCAAGCTGCCTCTCTTCGAAACTTAGAGTTGCAACTTGGACATTTGGCCAATGAATTAAAAGCTAGGCCGCAAGGTTCTTTGCCTAGTGACACGGAGAATCCAAGGAGGGATGGGAAGGAGCAATGCAAATCCATTCACTTGAGGAGTGGCAAGCATCTGAAAAATTCCGAGGAGGAAATAAAGGGTAGTGGGGAGCCCACTTCAATCCAAAACGACGAAAAATTGAGTAAAAACGCCCAGGAAATTGCCGATACCGGACCGGTTGATACGGCATCGGGTCGGCAACTGACGGCCGCAATCCGCACCAGTATGTACTAAACCACCCCTTCCATTTCCTCAAAGATTTCGGAAACAGCAGCAAGATGGGCAATTCAAGAAGTTTTTAGATGTGTTGAAGCAGCTCCATATCAATATTCCCTTGGTGGAAGCATTGGAGCAAATGCCGAACTATGTCAAGTTCTTAAAAGACATTTTGACGAAGAAAAGGAGGTTGGGGGAGTTTGAAACTGTAGCTCTTACCGAAGGATGCAGCGCCATGTTGAAAAGTAAGATTCCACCGAAGTTGAAGGATCCGGGTAGTTTTACAATCCCTTGTTCTATTGGGGGCGGGATGTTGGAAGAGCTTTATGTGATTTGGGTGCAAGCATCAACCTCATGCCTATGTCGATCTTTAAGAAGTTGGGTATTGGTGAAGCACGTCCTACAACTGTTACATTGCAACTTGCTGACAGGTCCATGGCCCATCCGGAAGGAAAAATAGAAGATGTTCTAGTACAGGTTGACAAGTTCATTTTTCCAGCTGATTTCATCATCCTAGACTATGAAGCTGATAGAGATGTGCCTATTATCTTGGGTCGACCATTCCTTGCTACCGGGAGAACTCTGATTGATGTGCAAAATGGGGAGCTCACAATGAGGGTGAATGACCAAAAAGTCACCTTTAATGTGTTCAATGCTATGAGATTTCCGGATGAGATAGAAGAGTGCTCCCGCATAAGTGTAATTGACTCGATAGTGGCTGAAAAATTTCACAAGGAAGCTTGGAAGGATGAGAAATTTATAAGTTCTTTTGATGAGCTTGAAGACTTGAGTGAAGATGAAGACAACCAAGTTGCTTGGGTGGAGCCATTGCAACCTATTCCTAACTTCAAGAAGCCCTTTGAATCTTTGGAGTTGAAGGAAAGTAATTTTAAGCCTCCACAACCCTCCATCCAAGAACCACCGAAGTTGGAGTTGAAACCCTTGCCAAGCCATCTGAAGTATGCCTATTTGGGGGAGAATGACACGCTACCAGTTATTATAGCATCAAACTTGGTAGTTGAAGATGAAGGTGCCTTGCTAGAGGTGTTGAAAAAGCATAAAAAAGCAATCGGGTGGACTATGGCGGACATAAGGGGTATTAGTCCCACGATTTGCACGCACAAGATACTTTTAGAAGCTGGTTGTAGCAATTCTGTTGAGCATCAGCGAAGATTGAATCCCGTCATGAAAGAAGTGGTGCGAAAAGAAGTGATCAAGTGGCTAGATTATGGTATTGTGTACCCAATTTCGGATAGCTCATGGGTTAGTCCTGTTCAATGTGTGCCCAAGAAAGGAGGAGTCACGGTGGTGGCTAATGCAAACAATGAGTTGATTCCTACTCGAACCGTGACCGGTTGGAGGGTGTGTATGGACTACCGGAAGCTAAACAATGCTACTCGGAAGGATCATTTCCCGCTGCCATTTATTGACCAAATGTTGGATCGTTTGGCGGGAAAAGAGTTTTATTGCTTTCTTGACGGATATTCGGGTTACAATCAGATTTCTATAGCACCGGAAGATCAAGAGAAAACCACCTTCACTTGTCCATATGGTACTTTTGCCTTTAGGAGGATGCCATTTGGATTGTGCAATGCTCCCGCGACTTTCCAAAGGTGTATGATGGCTATTTTCTCGGATATGGCTGAGAGTATTTTGGAGATATTCATGGATGACTTCTCTATCTACGGGGATTCATTTGGGGTTTGTTTGGAGAATTTGGAAAGAGTGTTAGCAAGATGTGAAGAAACCAACTTGGTGCTTAATTGGGAGAAATGCCACTTCATGGTTCAAGAGGGTATTGTGTTGGGTCACAAAGTGTCTAGCAAGGGGATAGAAGTTGACAAGGCAAAGCTAGAAGTGATTGAGAAGTTACCAGCCCCTACCACGGTGAAAGGCATAAGAAGCTTCCTTGGACACGCGGGTTTCTATAGGTGTTTCATTAAAGACTTTTCTAAGGTGTCCAAACCCTTGTGTAACTTGCTAGAACAAAATAGACCATTTGAGTTTACCGCTGAATGTAATGAAGCATTTTTGAAGTTGAAGACAGCTCTTGTTACGGCCCCCGTGATTGTAGCACCCGATTGGTCATTGCCCTTTGAACTCATGTGTGATGCAAGTGATTTTGCCGTTGGGGCTGTTCTTGGGCAGCGGAAGAATAAGATCTTTCATTCCATTTATTATGCAAGCAAAACTCTTGTTGATGCCCAAATTAACTACACCACTACTGAGAAAGAGTTGCTAGCGGTGGTTTTTGCCTTTGAGAAATTCAGATCGTACCTTGTGGGAACCAAGGTTGTTGTGTATACTGACCACTCGGCAATCAAGTATTTGATAACCAAGAAAGATTCTAAACCGAGGCTTATTCGTTGGGTTTTGTTGCTACAGGAATTTGACTTGGAAATTCGAGACAGAAAAGGGACAGAAAACAAAGTAGCGGATCATCTCTCTAGGTTGGAAACTAACAATCACAGCAGCCACTTAGAGGGAGAATTACAAATTCAAGACTCATTCCCAGATGAGCAACTGCTAGTGGTAGAACAAACACGGGTACCATGGTATGCAGACATTGTCAATTACTTAGTTGGAGGTGCCTATCCACCCGATTTTACCAAGCAGCAGCTTAAAAAGTTCCTTCATGATAGCAAGTTCTATTTTTGGGATGAGCCATACTTGTACAAGCAGTGCCCAGATCGTATTATGCGGAGATGTGTGCCAATGGGTGAAGTTAGAAGCATCTTGGAGCATTGTCATTCAGCTCCTTATGGTGGCCATTTTGGTGGACAACGCACGGCGGCCAAGGTTTTTCAATCCGGGTATTATTGGCCTTCTATTTTTAAAGATGCTCATGCTTTTGTTCAACAATGTGATCGCTGCCAGCGAGTGGGAAATATCTCCGCCGGGAATGAGATGCCTCTTAATTGTATTTTAGAGGTGGAGTTGTTTGACGTTTGGGGTATCGACTTTATGGGACCTTTCCCACAATCCTTTGGGAATCTCTACATTCTAGTGGCGGTGGATTATGTGTCAAAGTGGGTGGAGGCAATTGCTAGTCCCAAGAATGATGCTCGAGTGGTTATGAAATTCCTTCATCAACATGTCTTTACAAGATTTGGGACTCCTAGAGCTTTGATAAGTGATGAGGGAACACACTTTGTGAACAAAGTGTTGGCTGCCCTCTTGGCAAAATATAGTGTAAAACACAAAATTGCTACTGCCTATCACCCACAGACTAACGGGCAAGCTGAAATATCTAATCGGGAAATTAAAGGCATATTGGAGAAGGTTGTAAATCCCAACAGAAAAGATTGGTCCCAACGCCTCGATGATGCACTTTGGGCGTATTGGACAGCATATAAAACTCCTATAGGCATGTCTCCATATCGCCTAGTTTATGGGAAAGCATGCCATCTTCCCGTGGAGTTAGAACACAAGGCGTTTTGGGCACTAAAAAATCTCAATATGGATATTTCAGCAGCTGGAGAAGCAAGAAAGTTACAGCTGAACGAGTTGGATGAATTGCGTTTGTTTTCATATGAGAATGCTAAATTGTATAAGGAGAAGACAAAGAGATGGCATGATGATAGAATCAAGGAAAGAGTTTTTGCAAAAGGACAAGAAGTGTTACTCTTTAATTCAAGGCTCAAACTCTTTCCTGGAAAATTAAAGTCCCGTTGGTCTGGCCCGTTTACTGTGCAAGAAGTGACTCCTTTTGGTGCGATTACAGTGAAAGATCAACAATCCGGGAGGGAATTTAAAGTGAACGGGCAGCGGTTGAAACACTATTGGAGAGGCGAGGTCAACCGAGAGAAGACCTCGATTTCTTTGAAAGATGCTTGATCATTGTAATTTGGAGTGCCTGAAAAAAAAAAAAAAAAAAAAAAAAAAAAAAGAGAAAAAAAAATGAGAGAAAAAAGCTTGAATTGAAGAAAAAAAAAATTTGAAAAAGAATGAAAAGAAAAAAAAAATCTCAGTGAAAGGCACCCCTTGAAAAAAAAACAAGAAAAAGAAAAGCAAAAGAAAAAAAATATATATATATAAAAAAAAATAAAGAAAAAAAAAAGAAATTATATCTATATATATTATAATTAGCTATAAATAATTGTCATGGTGAAATTGAGATTGTGTTCTTTTCGTTGTGCAGAGAATCAAGTGAAAAAGGCTGTGGAATGAAGAAATTTTGATTTGGCCAAAAGCACTAAGTTTGGGGTGTCAGGTTGCTGTTCAGTTGCTATAGCAACAGCTTAGCAAGAAGTGTTTTGGTATTAGGCTGATCAAATGAACTGGGGTTTGAAAAAATAAAGTGAATGGTCTGTCAGAAAAATAAAAACATGTGATTGTCATGTTGTTCATGATTCAATCATTGGATAGGTCTATTATTGTTCAGACAAATTATTTGAGGTTGTACTTTAGTGTTGAATTGAGTGAGCCCAAGTAATTTTTGGAGATACAAAGACCCCACTTCACATTATTTAAATCAGTCTTGGGCCAAATTCTTTGGTCAACTGGGCCCCAGCAAGTTTGACCAGTCCAATCAATGGTCAGCCCTCCCTCAACCCTAACACATTCAACATCATCTTCTTCGTTTCTCTTGAACAGCCGAACCAGCCAAGAACCAGCCGAAGCCTCCTTCACCCAACTCGCACCTCACCATTCACCCACAAGTTCGAACCCACCTAAACTCGTAGCCACCACGTCAACAACCCAGCAGACTCAAATCACAACTCCATCTCCGTTCACTTCAGCTTGCACCCATACGCCCGAGCCGTCTCATTCGAACCTCATTCAAAGCACACGACCTAACCTCCATTTCACCTGAACCCGTAGCCACTGAGCTCACCTCTGTACAAACCCAGAAACTCCCATTCGACCAACACGACAACCCGACAGCAACACAGCAACCGAACCACCACTATCACCTCTTCGACCCTAATACCCTCCTTCGCTTGGTCGACTTCAACACAGTCACACCTGCACGAATCACTGCCCAGCAACCGAGAGTCCTCTGTCAAGCCAAGTTTCTCAGCCAATCCAAGCTAAGTTCTGATTTGGTGATTTAATTTGAAAATTATTTTGGATTAAAGTGCATAATTGGTGGATGTAGTTGAACTGCTAGTGTTCTATTAAATGGTGCTTGAGATTGTCATTGTGATTTAAGTGTGGTAGCAGTAGTGTGATAATTTTGATTTGGATGATTTGAATTGGAATTTGGTGGACTTTTTGAGTATTGGGCTGAGAAAGATTGGTGAATTTGAGAAAAGTATTGATTGTGAACAGAGTGATGCGTGGAAGATGGTTTCTTTGGTATAAAGGAGTTGATTGGGTTACATTGATCGTTTGAAATTGGGGTTGTAACTTGGACATTGTTGGTGTGCATTTGAATTTCAAAATTGTTCTCTGCAGTGGCTTTTATGATGGTGATAATTAGTGAAATGGTGTGAATTGGAATTTGTTGTAGTGTTGGGAATATTGCAAGTTGAACAGATTAGTGTTGGATAAGTTGGGCATTGAGTGAGTTGCACAGGGGAAGTATCATGGCCAAGCACTACATGGATTGTGTGTAAGGTGTCAAAATTTTACTTGGTGTGGTGTGGGTTGGCAAAAGTAGTAATTTTTGAACAAGAGTGGGTTGGAGACAGTGAAGTACATTGTAAGAGATCTTATTGTGTTGAGGGGCAGCAGTGAGTAAGACAGCAAAGAAGAAATTCATTGTGTTGGGGTAGTGTGCAAGTGAAAAGAAAAGAAAATGCCCAAAGTTAAGAAGACCGCCAACAAGAATAAAAAGAAATCACTGCATGAAATTCCTAAGTTTCATTGCCCGGCAGCTGAGACAAAGTATCACGAGAAGGTGGACAATCGGGAATTTTATATGGAGCGTGGATTAGTAGCCGATATTGAGGATATTGATGAGTTGCCCGAATGGGTCAGTGCAACGATTCATAAGCGAGATTGGGGACTTTTTGTCCAACAAAGAGAGCAGGCGGTCATGGAAGTTGTCAAGGAATTTTACGCCAACTTCCTATCCCAAGAATGGCCTACTGTAGTGGTAGTGCGTGAAGTCCCAGTATCATTTTCAGCTGCAGCAATCAACGACCTGTTTGGGTTAAACTCTGTCGAGTGCCAATACTCCGCGCTAAAAGGGCAGGTGAGCGACGAGACTGTGGGTGACATGATGCCGGTGCTCGCCAAGCCAGGATCTGAATGGAGTTTCGATAATTACGGCAATCTTCGATTTCGGCGCACTGATCTGGAGCACGAGTTGAAATGTTGGTATACATTCGTGCAAACTGCCCTCTGCCCCACTTCACATGATTCGACCGTCAGCAGAGACCGCGCCTGGATGCTTTATTGCCTTAGAATGGGCTGGGATGTTGACGTCGGGGTTGTCCTTGCCCAAGAGATTGCTGATTGTGCACACAGGGGGAAGGGGAAGTTATTCCTCCCTGCTACCATCACTGCTCTTTGTCGCAAGGCAGGTGTACCCATATGGAAGGAAGAAGGCGCCCTGAATCCTCGGGGGCCTATAAATTTTGGTCCACCTCGAGCCCCGAAAACAACGCCTACCCCAGCGACGTCCTCCGCCACGGAGCCTCCCGTAGATCGCTTTGCTCGCTTTGAGCAAGTGCAACAACAAATGTGTGGCCGATTGCACGCGATGTGGGATTATGAGCAGAAGCGTGACGCCGTCATGGAACGTGCATTCAAGAGGACTACGCCCCGTTTTGATCCCAAGTTCCTGGACTTCCCTCAGCATGTTCTAGACCCGTGGGGAGGCCCATCAGCTTCGAACACAGAGGAGCCCCACGAGGACTCCGAGTAGAGGGAGTTTTTCTCATACCTAAGCTATTTTTTATATTTTTTTCTGTTTTGTGTTGTTTGTTTTTTCGATTGTATTGTGCTCGTTGTGTGCTGTTTTTGTGCTTGGAACTTTTATTCTATGTTGTTTATGTAGTTGTTAGTTTGGCATTGAGAGTTTTTTTTTTAAGTTTTTCGGTGGCCTAGTGTTCTGCTCGATGATGATACTTTCCGCCCATTCCATTATTGTTGCTGCCTAATTTTACTTGTTGCCTTATCATGCTGCATTGTTGGATATTATGGATGTTTCCCTTAGTCTCTCCTCACTAGTTTATACTTGTATTTATTCCACCATGATTTGCCTTTCTCATATGATTATTTCACATGTAATTTTAGCATCTAGAATTGGTTAGTGCATCTCCTTGAAGCGAAATCCTAGTTAGATTTGTCCCTTAGAAATGATTTAGGCCTTCCTTGGACGTTTGAGCCTTTCTAACCCTCCCTATCAATCAATTTTTCCCTAGTCACCCAAGTTTGAGCCGTTAGCCTCGTTTTGTTGTGCAACCCAATCTTACATATCACATCCATCCTAAATTGCATTTCCACATATGTCCTAACTTAATTGCTCACTTGTCAAGAGCCAAGTTTCACATTAAGTTTGGGGTGAGTGCGGTGAGTGTAATTTGTGGCGAGCTAATTCAAGATTATACTTTTAGCCACATTGGGGACAATGTTGGGTTGTAAGTTTGGGGTGGGGGAATTAGCTCACAAGGTATATTAGTATGAATTTTTTTTTTTAATTAACTTTCTCTTGCTATATATAAGTATAATATAGTACTAAATTCCTTTCTAACATATAAAAAAAAAAAATCAGCAAAGAAAAGAAAAAAAAAATAAGTATATATATATTTACTTGCAACTAAATTTGGGGTGTTCCACCCATTTGAATTAAATAATAAAAAAAAAAGAGAATAAACATAGCAAGAGAAGTTAATTTTAATATCAAGTACTTGTGAGTATTGAATTAGGGAAGTGAGTCAAGAAAAAATCATAAGGAAGAGGCTCGGTTTTTGACAAGTGAAGTGGTTAGGTGTTGAGCTAGCTAAAATACATCCTTTAACATACCCTAACCCAAGCCTAACATTACAAGCCTAATAAAGTCCTATTGATCAAGGGGATAAGTTTAGACTACATTAGTGGAGAGGAGTGCACTAATCCAACTTATGGAGCTTAAATGAATGAAAAAAAAAAGTTTAAGGTAGTTGTAGGAAATTTCAAAGTGTTGGTGGGATATACTTGTATAAATTGTTGATTAGGTGACTTTTGGGAAATATTAATGTTATCCAATGACAAAAACTTTAAAAGGGCAGCATATAAAGTTACGGCAAGCAATTTCCTATTCCATTTAATTCCATTTTTTTTCTGAGAGCATCAATGTTCGCTAGGCCAACTTTAATTTCTATGAAATCTCTCATTTTTCTTGTATGTTGAGTTTTTGTGTAAAAATTTTTTGTTGTGTTTTATTTTGTTTATTTTGTGTTGTCATTGCTCGAGGACGAGCAAGATTCTAAGTTTAAGGTGTTGATAACTCTAAGATTTAGAGTTATTTTTATATCTTTAAGCTTGAATTTTAAAGTGAATTGTGGAGCAATTAATGTCTATATTGTGTAATTGTGTTTAGTTTGTTGTGTCTTTGTAATAAATGGAAGTGTGTGTGTTAGTAAGTGTTAGATAGACTTATGTTATTGTTTTTATGTGTTTTAAGCAGAAAAAATACAAGAATAGGTATTTGGAAATATTTGGGAGAAGGAGAAAAAGGAGCAGAAAAATGATTATTGCTGACTGGCATTGCTATAGCAATCATCGCGTAGCAATTTGTCAGCCCAGTAAGTTTATTTTGGCAGATAGTGCAGCTGGCTTCAATGAAAAGAAAAACGAGCTGAGGTGGCGGAATTTGGCTATTGACTCAACAAACATGTGGAAAATGAAGGACAAGTGGGTGATGACTTGGATTTCCAATTAGGGTAAACTTTGGTACCCTAATTGGGGGGCAAAAAGAAAGAGGAAGGACATAGAATATGATGGTGGCTGCACTTTGAATGGAGGGTACGAAAATTACAGCAGAAAATATCTAAGTACAGAGAAAAAAAGAGTACAAAGAAAGAAGAAGAAGATTGAGAAGAAGGAGAAGAAGGCAACCTACAAAGAGAGGACTTGAGCTTCAAACTCATTTCCCTTGCTCTCCTCTTCATTTTGTATCATTTCTTTCTCTCTAGTTTTCTTTTTAACTCCATGAACAATTTATTTTCTGGTTTGTTGTTTTTAATTTCAGCTATGAACTAAACTCTTTGAGATTTGGGTGATTATGAACCCTTGTATGGACTAGTGTTTTGATTTTGCAATGATGAAGTAATCTTGTCTTAGTTCAATTAGTTGTGACGAAATGTTGATTGAATGTTAATTTTTGGCCATTTTTAACATTTACCAAGCTAGATCTTACTTGGAAAAGCAAGACCTAGTTGAACCCCTCTAATTGATGCATGATTTTTACCTTTTCTTTTAGGTATTAATTAGTAGTGAAATAGGAATATTTTGCTACCATGCATAACTAAAGATTTGATGCTTTATTAGGCTATTTGTGATCTAAACTGATGTAGGAATGCATTGTGAGATTGTGAATGGTTTATTGCAAGTTTTGGAAAAAGCTTGCTGGTTTTTTTTGAAATCTGTTAACTCTGCCAGGATTGCTGAGTCAATGCTGGGTCATTGCTGTATCAACTGGGACATACAAGTGGAAATTAATCACCCAAGTCTATTTTCCAAATCTGAAATTACCACCACTTTAAACACTTTTAGCTTCTTATTTTTACTTTATTTAGTTTAAAAAATTAGTTCTCAAGTTTAGAATCAAGACTATAAATTTTCCTTGTGAATTGATGTGTGATTTTATTTTATTTTTATTTGAAATTCTTGGAATTGCTTTTAGTTGATTTAACATTATTTAGTAAAAAGTCCCTGTGGAGACGAACTTTGATTACTTATCATTGTATTACTTGTTTGTGATTGTGTACACTTGCGCAATTATAAAGCAATAGAATTTTCACAACAGTATGCTTTGCATTAGCCATAGAGAAGTTCTCTATGATTTTCTTTATGTAGTTTCTCTGATGTAGTCTTAGTGTCCCATGTTCCCTGTTCCTAGAGATATTAATGCCTAGGATCTTAGCAGCCTTGCCTAAGTCCTTCATCTCAAATTCTTCCCTTAGCCATCCCTTCATTAGGTCAATTCTGGTCCTTTCCTTGCTCACAATGAGCATGTCATCTACATACAGAAGTAGGTAGATGACTTCATCAATTTTAGTACCTTTGTAGTATAGACAGGTATCATAATAACTTCTAGAAAACCCTTTCTTGATCATAAACTCATCAAACCTTTTGTTCCATTGCCTTGGTGACTGTTTAAGTCCATACAGGGACTTAATCAGTTTGCAAACCAAGTCTTCCTTGCCTTTTTCCTCATATCCCTTAGGTTGTTGCATGTAGATCTCTTCCTCAAGTTCCCCATGTCGGAATGCAGTAGTTACATCCATTTGATCAACTTCTAGGTCAAATTGAGTAGCTATGGTAAGTATAATTCTGATGGTTTTATACTTAGCCACAAGTGAGAATATCTCATTAAAATCAATCCCCTCTTTCTGTGTAAACCCTTTAGCCACTAATCTTGCCTTAAACTTCTTAGGGTCAGTCTCAGTAAATCCTTCCTTGTGTTTGAAAAGCCACTTGCATGATACTATGCTCTTTCCCTTAGGTTTCTTTACTAGTATCCAGGTTCTGTTCTTTCTCAGAGATTCCATCTCTGTGTCCATTGCCTTGGACCATTTCTTGGCATCTTTATCAGTCATGGCTTCCTCATAGGTCTTAGATTCTGTCATTTCTACTCCCATAGCACAAAAAAATGCATAGGCTAGCACTTCTTCCCAAGCAGTGAAGCTGAATCTCTGTGTAGGTTTAGGAACCCTTCTAGTTCTGTCTCTGGTCAGTTGGTAATCTTGTATTGCCTCATTTTCTTGTCCTTCTTCAGTAATAGGTTCCACCTGAATGTTGTCATCCTGAACTTGGTCATTTCCTTCCAAGTTTTCATCTCCCTGAGTATTTTCCACCTGTTCTGGTTCCACCTGAACAGTATTAGGTTGAGTGTTCCTTGTTTGCATGTCCACAGATGTGCCTGCAGGGTTAGTGTCTAAAGTAGGACTAGATATAGCATTATTATTAGTAATACAAGGAAATAAGTCTTCCTTAAAAACAACATCCCTACTGTTTATAGCTTTAAACCCTTGTTTCTCTCTTACCCATAATCTGTAGCCTTTAGTGCCTTCAGGATAGCCTAGGAACACACATTTGAGAGCTCTAGGCTCCAACTTACCAACACTCTGATGTGCATAGGCTGCACATCCAAATACTCTTAAATTTGAGAGATTGGGAGGCTTACCTGACCAGATCTCCTCTGGTGTCTTGAATTCAATGGCACTGGATGGACTTCTGTTCACCAGGTAGGCTGCTGTTAACACAGCTTCTCCCCAAAATCCTTTAGTAAGTCCAGATTGCAATAATAGGCATCTGACCTTGTTCATCAAGGTCTTATTCATCCTCTCAGCTACCCCATTCTGTTGAGGAGTGATTCTCACAGTTCTGTGCCTTTGAATTCCAACAGAGCCACAATACCTGTTAAATTCATCACTGCAAAACTCTAAACCATTGTCAGTTCTTAGGGTTTTAACCCTTTGATTGGTTAGATTTTCCATTAGGGTTTTCCATTGTATGAATTTAGATAAAGCCTCATTTTTATGTTTAAGTAAAAATACCCAAACTTTTCTAGAATGGTCATCTACAATAGACATAAAATACACATTACCCCCATGTGTTGGAGTTTTCTCTGGTCCCCAAAGATCAGAGTGAACATACTCCAAAATGTGCTTAGTTTTATGAATACATGTTTTAAACTTTAGTCTATGATGTTTACCTAAAACACAAGATTCACAGAAATCAACTTTGCCTACTCTGTCCTTACCCAGTAGCCTTTGATCACTCATGATCTGTAGGCCTTTCTCACTGATATGCCCCAGCCTTCTGTGCCATAGAACAGCTTTTAGGTCTTCTAGATTGCTAGTGACTACAGTGTTACATTGAGTCACTGGTTCTCCATCTAAGTAGTAAAGTCCTTCATGTTTGTGCCCTTTAATAATTGTCATAGCTCCCTTACTTAGCTTCATTGAACCTGCTTCAATTTTGCTAACAATACCCATGTCATCTAGAACACTTATTGAAATCAAATTTCTAGAAAGATTAGGAACATACCTCACCCCAGTTAGAGTTCTGAAAATTCCATCAAACATTTTAAAACTGACATTACCTGAGCCTTCTATATTGCATGTGTTGTTATTTCCCAGAATTACTTTGCCACCTTTAGAATCCCTGTAGTCAGTTAGGATTCCCTAGAGTTTGTCATGTGAAAAGTGCACCCAGAATCCAAAATCCAGTCATCTTTGAAAGATGTAGATGCAACATAGACTTCACCACTGTCATAGCCATCTGAATAGTTTGCTTCTTGCTGCTTGTCACTTTGCTGTTTGTTTTGATCTGATCTCTCTGAAAACCTTCCCCCTTTCTTGTTTTTGTATTTATTATTGTAGAAGTAGCAATCTTTCTTATAGTGTCCAGTCTTTCCACAATAAAAACAACCTGTAGAATCACCAGAATCTCTTGATGATGATCTACTCTTCCCTCTGTTTGAGTTTCTGTGATGATGTGTACTATTACTTCTACCTCTGTTCTGGTAGGGTTTCTTGTGAGATGGCCTTCCTCTACTTAGGTTCATTTCACCATGTCCAGAATTGGATTTTTCACTCTTCATCTCTAAGTCTTTAGATTTTAGGGCTGAAATGACTTCATCAAGTGTGATTGAAGTCCTTCCATACTTGATTGCTGTCTTTACCTCTCTGTATGAATCAGGCAAAGAATTCAAAATGATTATTGCCTGATTTTCATCACTTAGAGCTTCATTCTCCCCTGAATTTGCCAATTCAATATGCATTCTGAGAAACTCATCAAGGTTCTGATCTAGGGTTTTAGTATGGCTCATCTTGAACCCAAAGATTCTCTCCTTTAGGTAGATCTTGTTAGTTAGGGACTTCTGTTGAAACTGTTCTTCAAGTTTCTTCCAAATCTTAGCAGGAGTTTCTTCTTTATCAACCAATCTGATAATGGCATCAGAAAGGTTGAAAATTATGATTCCAGTAGCTGTTTCTAACAGCTCTTCTTGTTGTATCTTTGATGTGTTGTCTGGCCATTCAATAGGGTCTTCAAGAACCCTAAGTAGTTTCTGTTGAGCCAGCAGAGATCTGATCTTTCTTCTCCAGATCCTGTAATCATCAGATCCATCAAAACGGTCAATATCAACTTTGATATTACTCATGTTAAGAAAAATCAAAATTAAATTGAGTTGAGTTGAGAAAAGTTGATTGAATATCTGTTTGTGGAATTTCCACAGGTTTTTCACTGTCCACAACTTCTTGTTGTGTTTCTCCTTCTTCTCCCAGTCTTTGTCACTTTCTTGATCCTTTCTTGAGTTGATTTAAGCTTGAACCAAAGCTCTGATACCACTGTAGGAATTTCTTGGTGAAATTCCAAGAATGCCCTACACCACTCAAGCTTTTAGTCAAAAACGATAGGGACAATATTGTCCCAGAAAAAATCAATTTAAACAATAGACTCATACGACAAAGAAGTCTTGGTCGTTTCTTTCACACGACAATGGAACTTGTCGTTCCTTACCTGCACGACAAATCGTTTGATCATAAACGATTTGTCGTTCTCCTTTGAATAAAACCAAGAGGAATCAGAGCAAACCCTAGCTCATTTCCTCTTTCGAACCTTCGAGAGTTCTCAGACTCTCTCTCTCTCTCGTTCTCTCCTTTCTCTCTGGTTCTCAAACCCTAGAACCAGAGATCTAGCTCGATCTATTGATCGATCTTACCCACAAACTTTCCTAGAAACACCACACAACACACACACAAAGTTAAAGCCACAAAATAGTAGAGTTAGAGAGAAAACAAACACCAGAAATATAGAGGTTCGCCCTAGAAATTAGGGGTACGTCCTCTGATGAGCTCGCCTTGAAGATCGACCTCAGATCTTGCACTATAATGAAGAAAAGTTACATCAGGTGAGAAATCCAAGTCACAAACTCTTGACTGGTATTTCAGATTTTCTCTCTTTTGATTTTCTGTGTTTATCTCTCAATTTTTCTGTTCTCACTCACTAACTCTCTGTTGTTTCTTTGCATGAACTTGGAACTTCGATTTGGAGCTGAACAACTTCCAGATCTGGTAAACTAGGGCTCTGGTTTCTGGTATCTCTTAACTTAGAGATTTGGTAATGCTCTAGTCCCTTTATATACTTGTAGATTAGGGTTGATCAAAGATCTGGAAGTTAGTTACAATTTCGGTTGTAACTAACAACCAGATCTTGATCCACTAGAGGCGAAGCCACATAGGATCATTTCTGGTATTCTGTTGTATTTATTTGTATTTTCTCTTCATCTTGTAAAACTGTAATAATAAATATTACAGAGAGGTCTAATTTTAACAAGTACAATGGACACTGCAAAATTAATGGAATTGGAACATGGTCTAGAAAAATTTTACAATTATATCGACAAATATTTGGAACACCGCAAGAAAGGTATGTACTTTATGGGGAATTCAGCTGTAACCAGCTTTAAGCTTGAAATGAAGGGTTCCTATCAAACAAGTAAGGATGAGTTCCTAGATAAATGGTTAGCTTTTGCAGCTGAGAATAAGGTTACTGAAATGTATCTGTGCATAGGCCATGGGGCCTTTCTATTGCATACCTAAAATAAATGCAAGATATTTGACTATTTTGGAGTTTAATTGGGTACAATTGGATGCTTCTCATTTTAACTTTCCATCACTAAAAACTTTGTCAATGGAAACTGTTAAGAATTCAGATATTGCTGAGCATGGAGAGGCATTTAAGTTTTTGTTGGGTTGTCCTTCTCTTGAGAAATTGCAGGTACAAAATTATTTCTTCTTGCGCAGTGATGAAATGGCGCTCCAGCTACAAAGTTTAAGCCTCAATATATGATGAATTACAAGTAGAAGCCATAAATCTTGAATCTCTAGTACTATGTGGTGCTTCTGTGCACAATATAAATCTCTCTGCTTGCAAGAAAATTAGAAATCTCTCATTTTATGATACTAGTTATCATTGCAAGCCATTATTAAATGCTCTTATTTCTCAAATTCCTCTTCTTGAGAATTTGACTTTGGTCACCAAGGAGAAATATAAGGACCATGTCAAAATCTCGGGTCAACTGAAAAATTTCAATTTTATGAATTGTTACTTTGGACCTTGCAATATTACAATTGGAACAGCTCCTGAATTTGAGTACTTTTGCTATGAAGGTTATATTGATCTAAGCATATCAATAAAGCCATCTAATTCCTTGAGTGGAAAAATTGTTATTTTTGAGGGGGACAATGATGGATATGAAGACTATGATGCAAACTGGTTTACTGATATGTCAAATTTTCTTTTGAATCTCAATTGCTCTTGGAATACTCTTAGCCTACATGTTGAAAAATATGAGGTACTTGTATTATGTTTTTATTTTAATAATTTGATTATGATTTATTTATAGTATGTTAAGTGGTATGTTTATGTGTTTGGATTGGATGAAGTCTCTCATTTGGCCAGAAAAGTTGAAGAGGATATGTCGTGGATCTCCATTGCTTAATTCGAAGCATCTCAAAGTTTATACTAATTCTAGAAATCCTGAAAGAATATCTGATTTGAAGGAGTCCTTGTTGTGGCTTTCACCATCTTTACAAACATTGTCTATTAACAAAAAGCACATATTTTAGTTGCTTTAGAATTTTGTAACTGTTGATTATAAGTTTAAGAATGACTGTCTTTTATTAGTTTCAGAATATGGCACAGTAGTTCTTTATGAGATGGAGTTTGTTTTATTAGTAGCTTTGTACTAATGAAGATGAACTTGTTGATATTTTCCTTCTTTCTTTGCATAAGAATGAGACCTTGACTATTTTCTTATGAACCCGATACATGTGAAGTTTATTAGCTAATTTTTTGAATCGGAAACTCTCCAAACTTTATGAGCAACAAAAACTAGAAAATTTATGAAGTAATCTTGAAGGGGAAGCATGGCTCTGGACATGAGATGGGTCTGGCTCCAAGCTCCAAAACCTCCATAGTTGTGATTGGGCGTCTCTTCGTCTCGAGGCAAGCGGTGAAACACCCCAAAAGCGGAGGGCTTGATGCCAGCCACGGTCACGATCTTTTCCAACTGGTGGGCGCAGGTCAAGGTTAAGCGAAGCTCATCCGCCTCCCAACCATTGGATCGGCAAGTATAGTTCTCCTGGACGACAGGACCCTTCATCACTTCCTCCAGGGTAGCCAGAGTAACTGCCCCCTTGCGAGAAGATTTGGTTCCAGATGCAGAAGTAGACATTTGGTTCTGTAAAAGGAAAAATCCAACAGTTAGCCCCCAAACCAAACCCTAGTGTTAAAAAAGGGAATGAGGGTCCCCTGACCGCTGGAAAGAGGCCCCCTCCGGATGTTTGCCAAAGATGGAAATTCAAAGGATTTTCCTAAGCAAACATCGGGTGCAAATATCTCAAAAGCAGCGAAAGCAGAGGAAAAGTGAAAGACACGGAACGTGGGAATGAAAACTGTCCCATATCTTAAGTAATCTTTCGACAGAGGGGTCGATTGCAAAAAAAAAAGAGAGTAACAAAACATAAATAAGAGAGGGTAGGTACACCACACGACAAGACTGTGCCAAAGCCATTTCCCTAGGGATCACCCCAAAAAAATACTATGAATACCTCACAAACATACTGAGAAAGGGGTCGAGGATTCTGGGTTTAGAGGAATCAAAGAGAGAAAATAGGAGAGAAATTCACCAAGAACATTCTCTGTAATAAATACTCTCATTAATAACAAAGACTGGTGGACTAAGGCTCATTAATGCCCCAACCACGTAAAAATCTCATGTATTAAACTTCCTACAACCTTTCTTATATATCATTTAATCAGTTGCCGAAAACCTCGGTCAACATACGCCATATTACACCGTATTGTATTGTACGTATAATATTATATTGAATTGTACTTTATACAATATATTTATGTACAATTATATGTGATATTAACTTTTATGGACACTTAAATATATAATATTTTAGTATACAATAAAGTTTAATATAGTATTATATAAAAGGGGACTATTACAGTAGGTATTAGGTAAAATACCTATCAATAGAGATACTAATTTATAACCTTTGAATTAATCTAATGGTTCAAATTAATTTTTGAAAACTACACCATAATTAATATTTCTTTATTTATAATTAATCTTGAATATTATTAATTATAGATTTAAGTGACAAAACTCCAAACCATAATTTTTTTTTTTTTTACTTTTTATTTTACATCTACTAAAAATTTAATTTTAATTATATATATTTTTTAATTTTAAACTTACATAAAAATATATTTTAATTAAATTTATTTTAAAACAATAATTATACTTATAGAAAATTATAACATGTTCAACTTATAATAATCAATATAAACATTGTAGTTTATGTAAGAGAATTTTACCACTTACACTATGATTATATTATTGATTGTATTGATTATTTTAAGATTAAATAACTTGAATATTTTGTACTCTTTTAACTATAATTATTGTTGAGTAGAAAATAAAATTAATGTATAAATTCAAAATTAAAAAAATAATTAATTAAAATTATAAAAAGTTATAAGGTAAATAAGTAAGAAAATTATAGGTTTGGAGTTAGCTTTGGAGTATTGTTAGTTGGATCCAAATTAATATTTAAAATTAATTATAAATAAAAAATATTAATTATGGTGTAGTTTCCAAGAGTTAATTTAAGTCATTTGATTAAATCAATGGTTATAAATCATTATACCTATTAATAGTTAAAAATTACAAAACCTATTATTAGCTCCCTATATAAAAATATGATATATAATCCAATTTAATATAATACAGTACAATACGACCTAATACAACCTTCCAAACGAGCCCTAAGTGATATGTATAAGCCCGGCCCAAGCTCAAGCCCAAGCCCAAACCCAAGCCCATGGCGAAATGCCTCTTTTCGAGTCTTTTCTTCTCACTTAGCCAAACCAACAAACAAGTCAGACACACTTCGTCGTAGGGGTGTACGTCGGTCGGTTTAGTCGGGTTATAGCATATTTTTATCAACCCAATATAAATATCGGGTTGCAAATATTTAATCGTAACCCGCCCAATCAAAAATTAGAGAAAGTTCAACCCGCCCAATGATTTTGTCGGTTTGGTCGGGTTAACCCGTCCAAACCGTTCTTCACTTTTTTTTATAATTATTATTGTTAGTTTCTACTATTCAAATAATTAGATTTTTAAAAAAATAAAAATATATTATTTATATTTCAAGTTAAAAAATACTATAGTTTAAATTAATTTTAAGAACCTTAATATAAGATAAATATAATTGAGTAAACATAAAATAATTAAAAAAAAAGTAATAAAATATGGTAGAGATTTTAAACTTTAACTTCAATATCCAAATACAATAAAAATTATTAACTATAAAGTCTAAATTTTAAGTTAAACACTAAAATGTCTAAACTTTAAATACAAAATAGTTTAACTAATAAATATAATTTATGTGATATAATATATACACTTCTATAAAAAAATATATAAATCGGTTTAATTCGATTTATTCGGGTTAATTGGGCGGTTTAGAATAATTTGTAAACCACCCAATATATTCATTGGGCGGTTTGGATTTTCATTGTATTATTTCGGGTTGTATTTTTTGTCGGTTTATTCGGTTTGGTTTTGGCGATTTATTTGGGTTGGGCCGTTTGTAAATTTTGTAGAACACCCTACGTTTGTCGTCTTACTCTTACCTATTGCTCTCCGATCTCTTCAATCTTCTATGTTGTTAGGGCTTCACTGCGATTTCAGCCACGACCTTTAACCATCATCGTCCCTGCCATTTCACCCTCTATTTATCAATGTAAATTTTCTGATTTTTCTGTCTGATTTTATCTTATTTATGATGAAATCTTCAGCATATCTTACAATCTTCAAAAACATTATTCATTTGTATTGATTTAAATATTTTTAGATCCACAATCTGAGACAAAGGAGGAATTAAAGTTGAAGGAAAATCAGGTATGTTGTTAATTATTAATACATAATTTTATGTATGTAACTTAATTGTCTCATAGATATGGGGAGTGATTAGGTGTTTTTATTATAGCATACTATATGTATATATATGTATGTGTAATTATTTATGAATGATTTTTAAGATGGAGCAAAGCTCACAATCACCATCTGTTGCAACTCTACTTTTATGATGTTTTGATTCAGGTGAATTACTTATTTATTATTGTTAGTTCTTATTTTTTTTCTCTTTCAAAGTATTACAATCTAGTATAAGATAGCTCAACAAGTACATTTGAAATTGTTGAACCTTGAATAGCTTACTAAAAGAACCAATTTTGAATAGGGTAGCATTAGTTCTGTTCTTTGTCAGATTGGAAGTCCATTTTCAAGTTTAAGAATAGATTTTGCTTCTGTTTTGGGTCTGATATTTGGATGAAGAAATGGCCAATTCCTTCCCAAAGTTACTTTAATGATGTCATATTCATTAGATTGCTAGCTATATAAGATTGTGTATATGGGGTAATAATCTAAGTACATTGCTCATCAAGTGCCAATCAAAATCAATGCTGCTGTCTTTGGTTTGTGATGTTATAAATATATTTAGTTCTTTGATTTCTATGTGTATAACATCTAACCTTTTAAAGTGCAAATATTTTTTCCTTTTTTAGCAGAGGGGTAACAAAAAACCTGATGGTTAAAGCATACAAACAAGAGTATACATACAGGCACCCATGGGAGCGGGTAACTTCTGCATCTTGGCGAAAATTTGCTGACCCTGAGAACAAACGAATCTTATCCCATATCCTTGAAGTTGATACACTCAATTACAAGCTTGACTCTGATTCTGGAAAGCTTTACACCACTCGTGCTATCACTATCCATGCTCCTGGACCGTGGTTTGTTCGCAAAATCATCGGCCAGGATATCTGTCATTGTAAGGACCGTCGGAAACCATCTATTTCTCCATTGGAATGATATTGTCCGCTTTGGGCCAAGCCCTCACGGATTTGTATTTGGGCACCTTCCCAAAAGGCCTCATTCCAATGGAGATAGTGTTCATCCTTATATACCCAAGATCCTTCCCATTTCTAGCCAATGTGGGACTTTGGATGTACACCCAACAATCCTCCCCTCAAACTAAGGACCACTTTGCCCCCCCTTAGACGATTATAGATCTAAACTTGAATCCCTCGATTCCAACACTCAAGATCCCCTTGAGTAAGCTAGATGAATCCCTTCACCAGCAAGATTCGAAATCCCTTCGAATACAAGAATCCCTCGATTCAACCACTCAAGATCCCCTTGAGTAAGCTAGATGAATCCCTTCACCAGCAAGATTCGAAATCCCTTCGAACCAGATCTAAACCTCCGACGACTCTAGCAAGCTTCACCTTCTTTTTGTTTGGAAATCCGGGGATACATTCACATGGCTAATTTTGAGATTTGGCTCTGATACCACTTGTTCGAACTAAAGCTCACGACTACCAAACCATCTTTGATAAACAGAGGCTTTAGAGGCATCAACAAAGCATTGTACAGAGGCTGGGTCGACAGTTGATATAGGTGCTTTGGGAAGTTAAGATTTTTTAGAGCCTCTAGACGACTGTTTGGGAGATGAGTCTGTAGAGGGTACTGGAATGGGTTTGGTCTTGGATTTCTTTTCAGGTGGTTGATACGTGGTATCACGGGAGGACTTTCGTTTTGGTTGAACTCTTTCACTGGTTGGGGAAGGAATAGAAACCTTAGATGGAGGACGAGGGGGTCCTACAGGTTTTGATGGAGGTTGTAGACACGATGAAGAACGAGTGACTCGTTTTGACACAGATGAAGGAGGTGACGACAGAGAAGGACTAACCTTTTTAGTCAGGGGAGGAGCCTTACCTAGAAACGTACGAGGTTTCTAACTGACTGGGGGTGAGGGCGGAGACGGAGTCGACTCAGGATTCGAATAATGGTTCTTACAGTCATTGTGTTGAATCAATCGTTGTAGATGGTCATTCACGGTCGATGCAATTGACCACTCGTAATATCAGCCTTCAGAAGTTCATAGAAGTGCAGGAGAAGATTCAGTATGATCCCCATCCAGATAATCCAGATAGTTGGACGATGTGTCGACAGGAGACTAGCATTCAGATTAAGCCTTTGTCGGCATTGGCATCAATGGCGGAGAAGGTGGAACAGCGATGTGCGGAGAGATTTGTGCAAAATAGTGCCAAGGGTAGAGAGGTTATGGAGAGGATCTGTAAGTATCTCGAGGCCGAGTCGGGCGGTATTTCTCTTTGACTCTAAGCAAAACGAATTTTGTATCTTTCATGATTTGAGAAATAGCAAAATAATAGAGTTTACTTGTTTCTTTTGTGTTAATAATAAGAGTCGTCTTCTAATTTTCTGAATGGACATTTCAAACCCCATGAGCAGCCTAAGAAATGGTCTTGGAAAAATTTAAGAATGGCATTATTTTCATTTTTTGTTAATTGTTATTCTATGATGAGTTACTTTAACTTAATTTAATTCGATGCTTAACTTAATAGTGATTCCAAAATTGGATGTGGACCAAGAAATCATAATCCCATGTGTTTGTCTTAAATTGCTTTTGTCTTTGATTAAATTAATCTGTTTCATTTGAGTTCATATTTTAGGATCGAGAGCATAGGAAACAAGTGTGTTGTGTTTTTGTACAATATTAAAAAAAAGTAATTTGCGGCGTAAATATTTAAGTTTAACTTTCGATTGTAGATAATACTTAAGTTATATTTTTAAAATGTCTGTAGGTACTTGGTTATTAAATGTCAAGACATTATTCCCATGTCATTTTTTTTATTGGTATATTTATATTAATTTTTAAATAAAAAATAAACATTTAATAATTTATACCAATCAGGAATTATCACATGACAATTTAAGAGTCAAGTACTTATAGAAGTTTCAGAATTATAACTTAGGTATTATTACAACTAACAATTAAATTTAGTATTTATTTACAACCGAAAATTAAATTTAAGTATTTATACCGCAAATTACTCTATTAAGAATTTGAAAAGGGAGTTGGAATAGAAAGGAAAATGAGATAATTATTAAGATACAATACAATAATACATGGCCCTTCAAGCAAAAGAGTAATTACCTTAATTTTTTACGGTAATAATATTTAAGTTATATATTTGAAATTTCGTTGGTACTTAATTGCAAATTGTTAAATTAATGGTCACATGGCAATCCATCATTAGTCTAGGTCATTAAATTTTTATTTAAAAATTAATTTAAATATACCAATAAGAAAATGATATGGTTGGGGTTGTGTTGCTATTGCAATTCAATTTTTGCTATTACGATTAGTCTTATCTATGTGACATGATTTTGAGTGTTTTAGTGTTGTTTGTGTGACATGCTTTTGTTTTGTTTGTTTCGTTGTTGGTTTTTTTTTTGTTCTTTGATGACTCACCATCAAATCGCTATTAGTGGTTGAAAATAACAAGTTCTCTACGACTGAAGGGGTTGTTAGTAGTCCAATTACGTACTTTGCACAATAGTTGAGTGCTCAACCTCAATAAACTTGCTGCAAAAAATTTTATTGTTGTATCCTTTGAGTTATAGATGAAACTGAATATAGATGTTGTTAAGGTTAACTGTGATGCTGCAATCTCTTTAATCAGATTTGTTTTTTAGTTTTTTTTTTTGTTAAATTGTTTAAGAATTAGACGGTTAATTGTTTGATTCATTTTTTAAATTTTAATCTTGATCGTATCTCTAAATTATGGGGTATTATTTTAACTGATTGCTATTTTTTTTTTTAGAAAAATAGATTGCTATTTATAAATTTGTATGATTTTTTTAAAAATAAATAAATAAATAAAAGAGAGCACAGAAGTCACGTGGAAATGACTATCATTTTAAATTATGGTAAATAGCGGCATACGTACTTAAAGTTTTAAGTTTATAAGTGGCATAAACTCAATGTTTATTTTTAGCGGTATAAGTATCCAATATTCGTAAAACTGTAATTTTCTTCTAGTTTTATCAGTACAGACTCCGTTTTGAATTTATTAAAAGAACATTTAAAAGTAACTGATACTACATGTTTCTGTCTAGACCCAATACTCTAGAATTTGGACCTTATATGCGGTCTGTTTAAAAAATAATAGAGTTTGTACTAACAAAATTAGAGAAAAATTACAATTTTACAAATATTGGGTACTTATGCCGCTAGAAATAAATATTGAGATTATGACACTTACAAACTTAAAATTTTGAGTAATTATGTAGCTATTTACCTTTAAATTAATTTCACACGAGTGCATTGACCCTTTATGCCTTAAGAATTAAGATAAAAAAGAAGAAGACCCATTTCTGTTTAGCCAAGCCCTAAAATTCTCAATCCTTTTCAGTTTGAAGTTTGAAGCTTTAAGCCTTCATTCTTGTCAAAATTTATGCAGCTCCATCATCATTCTCATTCATGTAAGGATTAACTAATCACACTTTTGCTTCTTTCTTTTTGTATATGCTCAAATTTACTTCCGTAACTCCTTGACAGATTTCTCTTTATGCTAATTTTCGTTATCCAATTTGGGCTGATTTCAGCTTATTATGGATAATGAGGGCGTGAAGAAAAGGGCTAAAACCACATCATCATCATCATCAATGGTGGCTGGTGATGATGATGACAGAATTTCGAAATTACCTGATTCAGTGATCATTCACATTCTATCATTTCTCCCAACTGAAGATGTGGTTCAGACATGCATTCTTTCTAAGCGTTGGAAGCTCATTTGGTATTCTATTCCCACTATCTCTTTCTCCTATAATATTGAATTGAAACAAGACCAGCAAAAGTTTTATACTTATATGAAAAAATATTTGAAACACCGGAAGAAAGCTATGGATAATATCACTGATTTAGTCATAACTAGTTTTAATCTTAAGATAAATGATTTCTATCAAAGAAGTAAAGCTGGTCTCTTAGATAAATGGTTAGCTTTTTGCAGTTGAGAATAAGGTCAAGGAATTACATCTTAAGATAGGCCTAGGGAAAAAGAGAATGTTTATGTACTACCCTGAGTACTACTACTGCTTACCCAAAGTAGTAGACAATGCAACATATTTGACAGTTTTGGAGTTAGATGGGGTAGAGTTGGACACTTCTTGTTCATTTAGTTTTCCGTCTTTGAAAATTTTGTCATTGGAAGAAATTCACCAAGCAGATACTTCAAAAGATAATGTGGATGTGGTGTTTAAGTTTTTGTTGGGTTGTCCTTGTCTTGAGAAATTGCGGTTACATAATTATGAATTCTTGCGCGGTGATGGTAAGCTCCCACTGCAAAGTTTAGGCCTTAAGTTCTTGGAACTGAAAAGAACAGATAATCAGGATGATTTACGAATTGAAGCTATAAATCTTGAATCTTTAGTAATAAGTGGTGATTCTGCAGACAATGTAAATCTCTCTGCTTGCAAGAAAATTAGAAATCTCTCATTTGATGATACTGGTGATATTTTCGAGCTATCATTAAATGCTCTTATTTCTAATTATCCTCTTCTTGAGAATTTGACTTTGAGATTCAAGTATACAAATGATGAACATCTCAAAATCTCGGGTCAATGCTTGAAATTTTTCAATTTTAAGAATCTTTGCTGTAAACCGTGCAATATTACAATTGAATCAGCTCCTAAATTAGGATACTTTTGTTATGAAGGTTATCTTGATCTAAGCATATTGATAGAGCCATCTAATTCCTTGAGTGGAAAAATTGTGATTTGTGAGGGATACAATGATGGATATAATGGCTATGATAGTATTTGGTTTACAGATATGCTGAATTTTCTTTTGAATCTCAATTGCTCTTGGAATGCGATTAGCCTACATGTTAAAGAATATGAGGTACTTTTATTATGTTTTTATTTTATTTGACTGTGGCCTTCTTTAAATGTCATATTATTGATCTATTTGCCATATATTATGTGATATGTTTATATGTTCCCATGAAGGCTCTCATTTGGCCAGAAAAATTGAAGAGGGTGTGTCGTTCTCCATTGCTTAATTGGAAGCATCTCAAAGTTATTACTAATTATGGTAATCCTGAAAGAATATCGGATTTGAAGGAGTCGTTGACGTGGATTCGCCTTCTTTAGAAACACTGTCTATTAATGAAAAACGTATATTTTAGTTTAAGAATGACTGTCGTTTTTTAGTTTTAGAAAATGGTACTGTTTTCCGTTATGAGATTCTGTTTATTTTATTAGTAGCCTTGTACTGATGATGAACTTGACTACTTTTACTTTACATATGAATGAGGTCAACTGGTTGATATTGTCTTACTCATTAATTATTATTCTATGATGAGTATAACATATTACAGTAGAACTTCTATTTAAGAATACTCTATTCAAGAATAACCTACTAATTTGTTATAAAAAAATCAAGTCCCGATTTAGGCGAGTTATAAATAAGAATAATCTCTAAATTGTAATTAGTTATACATTTTTTAAGTCTCGTATTAACAAAGTATACCTATATATAAGAATAATTACATCTTAATAAAATATATACATGTATTTTGTAAATTTATTTATGTAAAATTAATAATTTTATTTTAAATTATAATACATGTATGAAATTATATTTACTTTAAAATATTTCTATTATGATATAGTATTAATGATTATTTATTGTTATTATTATTACATTGATAATTTTTAGTTTTTTAATTTTTTTTTTTAGTGTAACTCTATTTAGTTATAATATCCCAATTAGAATATAATTTACTTAGTCCAAAGTGTATTCTTGGATAGAGGTTCTGCTGTAGTATAAAGAAGAGAACAATTGGCATAATCTATGGATTCTCATTCCTGAGCAAGGGGAAATAAGTCTTCACAAAATAAAAGTGAGGGAAGAAATGAATTTAAGGCAACCGATAAACCTTTTATATTGTTCAACTGTCTCTTCTTGTTTTTGTAAGGAACTCCTGAAGATGTAAAACAAGAAAATTTCTGGAATATGTACAGGAGACGCCTTTGCCTTCGATTTATGGTGAGATCATCCCTTTTCTGCTAAGCCAAGTAAGGTATTATCATGCTATACTTCTGTCTAGGTGTGATGAGAATTATTAAAATTTCTGTTTATTTGATCCAAAGTTTTGATTGATGATCATTGGTAGTATTAGTCTCTGTATTTGTATGAGTTTATGCTAGAAATTCGTACCTAGAGGAATAACTCTTGGATCTTATGAATGTGCTGGTCAAAACAATAATCTGATCCTGTGACCTTCACTTTGATTAAGATTATCATCAGACCTAATGTCTTGTTGTTGGGCAACAGAGTGTATATAAGAACTTATACATACATTATTTGTATAAGTGAAAGTGTTTCTTTAATACATAAAATTACAAAAAAAGCATTGATTTCATAATAAAATATGAAAAAGATGTGATGGATTGAATTCTAGAATACCAGCTATTTGGGATATTTTGGAAGTTATTTGCTATAGTTTTTGGGAAGAAAAGATTTGAATTAAATATATTATGAACACATTCAATTAGCTTGAATAATAGCTTATGACAGCAAAATTATTGGTTTTTATAGATTAACGAATTGAAACTTTCTGGTGATTCTCTGTGCAGTTAAGCTATGATCATATGGCGGTAACCTCTACATTAGCGTCGGGCGCCCGCGTTATGTTCTAGTTTCTAGGTTGTTACAGTGCTCCGCATTATGCTCTATTTTCTAGGTTGTTACAGTGTTGTTGCTGGTCTTCGAGCTGCCAAGGACATAGCCGAAGCCTGAAAACAACCCTTGAACCCGACTCTTGTTAAATACTTTTTTTTTTTTTTTTTGAAATTAAAACGTGCATTGATAGATAAAATTAGACCTCACGGTCATTACAAAAGATGTTTACTGGAATAAAGGATACATATAAACAACCATACTGATTGTGGGTAAAAGTCCACTTTGCCACATTATGAGTTATAAATTTACAAGTTTTACCAATACTAGAAAATAAACAACTAACAAACTAAGGAGATATTCTTTAGCAAAAGGCAGAGTAGTTCATAATCTCTCTTTTAGCCTCCATGCTATTGAGAATATTGATCACTGTTTTAGAGTTGCTCTCCACAATAATGAAATTGCAACTTTTAACTTTTGCCATGTCTAGTCCCAAACAACATGTAACTGTCTCGCCACAAAGAGCATCAGAAAAATCTAATTTTGCTGTGCTTACCGAAGCCAACTCACTTTCGTTTTTGGCTCCCACAAGACTTTTTCTCAACTCAACTTGTTTTGTATCATGATTTTTACAGGCTCACACCATGGAGAGCTATAAAGATTGTTATTTCTTTTCTTGTTTGTTTAGGGGTTCTAGCTAAATATTTAATAATAAGAACAAAAAAGATATAAATAAGAGCTTATAATATTGCATAATAATTAAATATATTACATTATATAAATTATATGAATAGACGTAATTATAGTATAATACGTATGTATTAATTATAAGCACAAGTATATGTATATATGTTTATCTACGCATATAAATATAAATATATATATAAATAATAGAATATACAAATTTAAGTAATTCGACAGGATGTTATTTATCTATGTCTGCAGTAGCATTTAAACTATGATTATGTTTTATTAATAAATAAAAATTTATAGATTTAAGAATTATTTTTAATGTGTGTATAGTGGTCTCAGTTGAAATGGTGTCTAAATAGGTATTTTGGTAAATAAAATAGTATTAATGTAACCTTGTTTGTGTAAAAAAAAAAAAAAAAGAAAAGAAAAAGAAAAACAAAACAAAACAAACAAAGAGTGTATAAAAAGCATGCTTGTATGCCGGAGGGTATGGAACGAGCTATTATATGTTGTTATATGAAATTAGAGTCTTGAATACAAGCATGCTTATTATACTTTAAAGTCTTGAATACAAGCATGCTTATTATACTTTAAAGTTTATAAGCAGCCTGTGTTGAGGAAAAAGAAAGAGATAATGTTTTGAAGATGATCAGACAGACTTGATGGGATTAGATGTCTTTTTTTCTATTTTCTTATTTTTGTTCGTTCTTAACTAACAGTTTAGGTGAATATATATATAGAAGTAGCTTATCGTGCATCCCTAAAGTAAAACCTTATTTTTGTAAATCTAAGTGTCGACCGTCTTTTTACATTATACATTTATACCTAAATTAAAATGTAAATCTTTGTGCGACTACTATTTATACTATTACGTATTTAAAGGTATCTACTAAAAAATAGTGCTACTAAAACATGCAAGCTATCTATATATAGATTTTACAAAAAAACTAAAGCAAGTGCATAAAAAAAGGGGACGTATAGTTCATTCTAGTGTATAAGAAGGCCAATTCATTTTTTGTATGGTCATGTTACGTTTACTTAAGATAGTTTGCAAAATTTTGAGAAATTAAAAAAAAATAATACGCCAAAAATAAGGTTCAAACAGTATGTTGCATGTGTTACTCTTTTATTTTATTGTGTGAATCATATTGTTTGAACCTTATTTTTTATATTGTAAATTATTTTGAAATTTGTAAAATTTTGTAAAATATCTTAAATAATTATAACATGTAAGAATGTGAAAAAAGTTGGACAATTTTTTTTTTTTCTGAATTTCGAAATAGTGGGGTGCATTAGTGCACTCTTTTTTTGGGGTGTACATTATAGAATAATCTTATAATTTTATTGGATTAGTAAAAAAAAACTATTTACACTCTAAAAATTTCTAAGAACATCTTTTTTTAATAATTTTATTTTATATAAAATTTATATTTTTAATTATACTATGTTTTTTTAACTTTTTTCTTTCAATTTAAATTCTTAAAAAAATATACCTGACGAAAAAAAATAAAATAAAAAATTATATAATTTTTTTTTAGAAAAAAAAAATATAAGGTGTTTCTACAATACACCCTATCAAAATGGATGTACTGATGCAAGCCTAACTGTTTCGGTATCTATAAGAATTTTTTAGTTTAAATTTTTTTCATAGTCGTGTACGTTATAGTTATTTAAGACATCTTACAAAATTTTGAGAAATTTGAAATAATTAACAATATAGAAATCAATGTTTAAACCGTCTATTTCACACGCGTATAAAATAAAAAAGTCACGCGTGCAAGAGACTCTTTGAACACTATTTTCGACGTGTTAAATTTTTTCCAATTTATCAAAATTTTGTCAGATGTCTTAAATAAGTATAATGTATATGATCATAAAAAAAAAATTGAACAAAGTAGTTTTTTATTACAGAAATAGATAAGGGTGCATCGATACACCCATTGTAAGAGGGTTTATTGTAGAATTTTTCAAAAATATATGTACATGATATAGAGAAAAATAAGTAAATTAAATTAAAGTGGGTGATTCTACGCACACCCTTAAATGGGATGTACTGATACAACCTTAACTTGTTTCGGCATCCAGAAAAAAATTTTAGTCTAAACTTTTTTCATATTCATGTATGCTATAGCTATTTAAGATAACCTACAAAATTTTGAGAAATTCCGAATAATTTATAATATAGAAAATAATGTTCAAACAATCTATTTTCCATGCGTATAATATAAAATAGTAACGCGTGCAATACACTGTTTGAACGTAGTTTTCGGCGTGTTAAACTTTTCCAAATTTCTTAAAATTTTACAGGATGTCATAAATAACTATAACGTACATGACCATGAGAAAAAATTTGACTTAAAAATTATTTCGGGTGCTAAAACATATAAGGGTACATCAATGTGTCCATTTTAAGGGGGTGCATTGTAGAATTTCTCAATTAAAATAAGTATTCACATTAATATAAAATATGGTGATTCAACAATGCACCCCTTTAAAAGAGATGTACTGATGCACCCTCTACTTGTTTCGGCATTCAGAAAAAAAATTTAGTCTTTTTTTTTCATATTCATGTACGTTATAGCTATTTAAGATATTCTACAAAATTTAGAGAAATTCAGAAAAATTTACAATATATAAAAAAATATTCAAATAGTCTATTTTACACGGGTATAAAATAAAATAGTCACGCGTATAACACACTGCTTGAACTTAATTTTTGGCGTGTTAAACTTTTTCGAATTTTTTAAAATTTTACAGGATGTCTTAAAATAAGTATAATTTACATGACATGAGAAAAAATTTGACTAAAAAATTATTTTGAATATTAAAATAGATAGAAATGTATCGATTTATTCCCATTAAGGTACATTATAGAATTTCTCTATAATTTAGAAAAAAAAAATTAAAAAAATATTAGAAGTAATTTTTTAAAAATTATTTATTATTATTATTTTTTAATAATGAGGTTTACTTATTGGTGAAAAGCCCTAAATCTCAGTCCTTTGAACTTTGAAGCTCTAAGCCCTAAATCTGCATCATCATCATCATCATCATCATCATCATCATCATCATCATCATCATCTTCATCCATGTAAGGATTAACTAATCATCTTTTACTTCTTTCTTTTTGTATATAATATACAATGTATATGCTCAAATTTACCAACTATTTAAAATCAAGTATTGTATGAAATTAATTGATATTTATGTTAATTTTGGTTCTCTTAATGTTCACAATCCAATTTTGATCGATTTCAGCTTATAATGGATGATAATGGCTGGAAGAAAAGGGCTAAAAGTACATCAATGGTGGGTGGTGAAGACAGAATTTCGAAACTTACTGATTCAGTGATCTTACACATTCTATCGTTTCTCCCAACTGATCAAGTGGTTAAAACATGCATTCTTTCGAAACGTTGGAAGCTCATCTGGTATGCAGTCCCCACACTCTTTTTCTCCAATGATATTGCCAGTGAACTCGAATGGAAACAGAGTCGACAAAAGTTTTATAGTTATGTGGATAAGTATTTGAAACACCGAAAGAAAGCTATGTATTATATTGTTGATTCAGTCATAACTAGTTTTGATCTTGACATGTATGATTTCTATCAAAGAAGTAAAGCTGGTATATTAGATAAATGGTTAGCTTTTGCAATTGAGAATAAGGTCAAGGAATTACATCTTAGGATAGGCCTAGAGAGAAAGAATAATAGGTTCTATCCTGAGTACTACTGCTTACCCAAAGTTGTAGAGAATGGAACATATTTGACTGTTTTGGAGTTGAAGTGTTTAGAATTGGATTCTTCTCATTCATTTAGTTTTCCATTTTTAAAAGCTTTGTCATTGGAAGAAATTCAGCAATCAGATAAAGCAAAAGATGATGTTGTGTTTAAGTTTTTGTTGGGTTGTCGTTGTCTTGAGAAATTGCGGTTACATAAGTATGAATTCTTGCGCAGTGGTGATAAGATTCCGCTGCAAAGTTTAAGCCTTAAGTTCTTGGAACTGACATATACAACAAATCTAGATGGCTTGCAAGTTGAAGCCATAAATCTTGAATCTTTGGTAATAACATGTCGATTCCCGAGTAATATAGATTTCTCTGCTTGCAAGAAAATTAGAAATCTCTCATTTGATGGTACTGTTTTGGTTTTCGATGCTATTAAGCCGCCATCGTTAAATGCTCTTATTTCTTATTATCCTCTTCTTGAGAATTTGACTTTGACATTCAGACCTAAACAATATGAAAAACATCTTAGAATCTCGAGTCAACAGTTGAAAAGTTTCAGTTTTAAGAATTGTCACTTTGAACCGTGCAATATTACAATTGAATCAGTTCCAAAGTTATCATACTTTTGTTATGAAGGTTATATCGATCTAACCATATCAATAGAGTCATCTAATTCCTTGAGTGGAAAAATTGTGATTTGTAAGGAAGATTATGATGCAGCCTGGTATATTGATATGTTGAATTTTCTTTTGAATCTCAATTGCTCTTGGAATACTATTAGCCTACATGTTGAAGAATGCGAGGTACTTGTATTGTGTTTTAATTTTATTTGATTTTGTGGCCTTATTTCAATGCTGTATATTAATCTATTTACTGTTTGTGAAGTAATATGTTTATATGTTTGCAATGCATGAAGGCTCTCATTTGGCCCGAAAAGTTCACGAGGGTATGTCGTTCTCCATTGCTCAATTGGAAGCATCTCAAAGTTATTACTAAATGTAATAATCCTGAAATAATATCAGATTTGAAGGACTCGTTGATTTGGATTTCACCATCCTTAGAAACATTGTCTATTAACAAAATGCAGATATTTTAGTTGCTTTAAAATATTTAAGAATGACTATCTTTTATTAGTTTTAGATTAGAAAATGGTACCGTAGTCCTTTATGAGATTATGTTTATTTTATTAGTAGCTTTGGATGATGAACTTGACTAGTTTACTTTGCAAAAGAATGAGATATTTCTTTCTTATATTTTACTGTGAACTAGTTGATATTGTCCTACTTATTGATGATATTGTTATATGAGCACCTGAAGAAATAGTCTTGGAATATTCTAAGGCTGCAGTATAAACACATTATTACATAATTGCAACAACTTGATACACAAATATAAAGAAGAGAACAATGGGCATGGCTTTTGTTCTTTTTTTACCTGTTATATTTATGTGTATGAATGAACTTTGGATAAGAAGATCATAGGCTGTTTATTGATATGTTTGTCTATGATGAGTTTCATATCGATTTGGGTTGGCAGCAACAATTCTCAATTCTCATAACAACACCAGTAGTATGTACCACAAACACAAAGATCCAGCTTCAGGTTGAGAATTGAGATTAGGCCACCATGCCTTAAGCTTGCTTAGTTCCACATGGACTCTGAATGAATTTTGACCATATCTAAATGAGATATAAAGATCTCATTATTTTTTTTTTAAAGATCTCATTAGAATGATAAATTGTTTAGTTTTTTAATTAATTTAGTAAGTTTTTAATTATTTTTGAAGTTATTAGCTTTATTTTATTGTAATTTTATAATTTTTATGTGATTTTATAATTATTTTGTAATAATATGTTATGTGTTATATATTTGTAATATTATTTTATTTTTTTAATAAATTTAGGCATTTTATATAAATGTATACATTTTCTTAAATAATTATAAAAAATGTGCAAAAAACACAATTTTAAAAATTTACACATTTGAAAACATATTTACAAAAATTCATACAAATTCTTAATTAAATTATAATAGATATATTAATGAGTCAACTTATTATATTTAGAATTGTATAACTATTTTTATGATTAATTTAGATAGTATTAATGAGTAAGCCTACTAATTACATAAAATTGTAAATTAATAATTACAAAACATAATAAGATACTAATAATAAACAATAAAATTTGTATTTGTCATACAAATCACGTCATATATTTTTAAAATTCAAAACATATATAATCATAATTTTTTTTAATTAACTATGTCCAATATCATTATTAGCTGATTTTTAAAAATCTTAATTTCCACTTATCTACAATTTATATTTTATTTTTTTCTAATTAATTAATATTTGAAATTTATAAAGTTATGTTTGTTTATTTATTTTTTAATGTAAGAATTGTTTCTCAATAAATAAATTCGTTCACTAACTCATTAGAAAATAATCAACATATAGAAACAATAGAAAAAAATATATATTTATTTTAGTATAGTATAAATATTAGATATGTCTATTTTTATGTTTACAATTATAATGAACATATCAATAATATAAAATATTTTGTATGTATATATGTGTTTATTTTATTTTCTATTAGTTAAACATATTAATTTAATAAATAAAATAATAATATTCACATATGTTTATTATATTACTCTATCTGTGTCATGTTTATTTTTTAGTAATTTTTTATAAAATAAATAATATATATATATAAAAAAAATTGTTTATCTTTTTCTTTTGTTTTTGTTTATTGTGTCCTGTTTATTTTTTTTTTAATTAAATAATATTTGGAGTTTATAAAGTTATATTTGTTTATTTATTTTTTTGATGTAAGAATTGTATTTAATTCGTTTACTTACTCTTTAGAAAATAATGAATATATAGAAACAATAAAAAGAAAATATATTTATTTTAGTATAGTATAAATTGGCTATGTCTATTTTTATATCTACAATTATAATAAACATACTAATTATATAAAATACTTTGTGTATATATGTTTATTTTATTTTTTATTTATTAAACCTACTAATTTAATAAACAAAATAATAATATTTACATATTGTTGACCGAGATTTTCGGCAACTAATAAAATATGATTATACTATTGAGCTGTAAGAAAGTGAGAGAAGGATTTTTACGTGGTTGGGGCGTTAATGAGCCTTAGTCCACGAGTCTTTGTTATTAATGGATGTATTTAATACAGATTCTACACTTGAGAGAATGTCACCCTTATAAATACAGAGAATGTTCTTGGTGAGTATTTACTCTTCTTGCTCATATGCAGTCCAAGATTCTCGATCCCATTTAATGAGCTTTGAGGGGGTATTTATAGTGTTTTGGTGGGATAATCCCTAGAATTGTTCTTACAAGTGTATCTGTAAGTATCCATAAAGTTGGGTATTCCCAATGAATATACCATGGGTAATGCATGGTCAAATCCCTAGGTGCTGTAGGGTTTTTATGAAGAATGTCCTTTTTGCCTTGTGATTGATGTGACTCTTCGCAGTGTAGCCGTCGCTAGACTTAAATGATCATTACTGTGGCGCTGCTGATTGGAGGTTGTGCCGTCAGACTTTATTGCGTGTTGCAGTCCCAACACGCTTCCTCCCATGCAGCATTAAATGCGACTTGATTGCTCAGGAGAAGCCTGACACCTCACGGAGAGGCTTTATGCTATGCGAGCGTCCGGGAGCGCCTTGCACTCCGGGTGCCTCCTCCGGGACTTATGCTTAGGGTATTTCCTTGTGGCATACAAAGACTTAGCAAATATTCATAAGTTATCTGATCCACGTGTCCCTGTTCGGTTGGTCCACGTATATTGGGTGAAATCAGGGGCAACATTTACCCCCCAAGCCTTGTTTACTTGAAAAATAAACCAAGGCTTGCTCAGGTGCCTCCGGTTGACTCCTCGGTTCCCTGGCTCAAGTTTAGAGCGCGTGAGGGTGTATTTAATGATGGCATTTAATGCAGCGATTCGCTTTTTGCAGAGGTGTCTCCGGCCGACTCCTCGGTTTCCCGGCACGAGCTTGGAGCGCGTGAGGGTGCGTCTAATGATGGCATTAAATGCAGCGATTCGCTTTTTGCAGAGGTCGATTCGTTTCATGCCCATTGATTGATGCGGCGCATTAATGGTGTCAGACGGATACTCAAACGTTTCCACCGCCTTTATTGCAAATCAATCTGGCCCGTTGATCTTTGGGTATTTGAATCGTGCGTTTCCCCCACCGTTCGATTGGTAGGTGGTGACGCCTGTTCCTCATGCACCTTTGCCTATAAAAGCCACCATCTCTCCTTCATTTCGGTTACTTTCCATTTCTTGCCAATTTTGCTTGAATTTCCTAGAGAGAAAATTCTCAAAACCAGCACGAAACCTTTGAACACTTTGCCATTTTTTCCAGTTCTTCCTTGCTTGCTGCTATCAGTCCTTCTCGTCTTTACTCGACTCACGTCAGGACCCTCAGTTCAACACTTCATTGTAAGTTTCCTGCATCCTTTGGTAGTGACATGCTTTTACTTGTTCTGTTTGTTCTTTTCTGGGTTCGCATTTTGAGATTTCTGGGTATGCAAGTGTTTAGGTTCTTCATGTATTCTGTTTTGCATTTACTGCTTTAGTTGTAGGATCGCCATTATCATGCCTCTGTTATTATTGTGCATTTTTGTTGAAGAAGACCATACGTTCTTCATTCAATGGTTGTTTAGGGCATAGAATAGGGTCTTTTTCTTTTTGTTCCCCTTATTGTGTGAAACCACCTTCTGCAATTTTACTGCACCCGACACTTGTTCAGGGAATCTTTCTAGGGTTTCCCGTGTGACACGTGTCCGGAGGGGGCCTCTTTCCAGCGGTTAGGGGACCCCCATTCCCTTTTTCTTGACTTAGGGTTTGGTATGGGGCCTAATTGCTGGGATTTTTTCTTTCCTTTTTTTTTTCTCAGAATAGAAAATGTCTGCCTCTGGTTCGAAGTCCTCAAAGGCAAGTGGGAAACGCATGGCTACTCTAGAGGAGGTCTCCTTGGGACCTATTGCCCAGGAGGGGTATAAGTCCCGGGCGACCGGATGGGAAGCGGCTGAGCTTCATTCCACTTTAACATGTCCCCATCAACTGGAGAATATTGTGGAAGTTGCTGGGATCAAGCCATCCACATCTGGAACCTACCATCGGCCACCTCGCGACTCGGAGACGCCCAACCATAATTATGACGGCTTTGGAGCCTGGAGCCAGACGCACCTGATGGCCGGTGCCATGCTTCCTCTTTAGGACTATTTTATTAATTTTCTTATTTTTGTCGGCCTTGCGCCATACCAACTCATTCCCCAAGCTTATCGCCTGCTCTCAGGCTTATTCATTTCTTATGCCGCCCGCGGATGGGGATCTCCCTGCCCGGCGGAAATTTTGTATTTTTATGAACTTGTATTCGTCCCCAAGAAGGGGGACAAACTTAAGGACGATTTTTATGGTTTCCGGATCCATCCTGCTAACGAAGGGGTGGTTCCATATAATAGGCAGACTCACGTCAAGGAGTATCGCCATCGCTTTTTCTTTTCCTCCGGGTTCAGGGCAGTGGACCACCCGGAGCTCCTTACCGAGTGGGTGAGGATCCCTCCCTATCAGCGGACGGCCCCCACACAGACCTTCCTCCGGAGGGCCCAGGCCTTTGCCTCCTATGACCGAGCCGACCTTGACGTCGGGGGTTTGGTCACTACGGAGAACTGCAGGAAGGCCAAACTTATCCTTCCGCATCAATCCGTGGAGGACTCAAACCTCTCCCGGGTCATCTGTCCCAATGTAAGGGCGCCGATCGCGGAGAAGACCTTCCGGGACGAGATTATCGCCACGGCGGAGAAAAAAATATCAGGACTATCTCTACCGGAAGGCGCAGGAGAAGGCATACTCTCAGGCCCAGGCGGCCTCCGGGAGGGGACTTCGCATGGGGAGTCCGGTGGTAAGAAGGAGCCAGGCGATTGCCGGGAAGTCCGAGGCTAAATTTTTTGACAAGATTCTTCAAGAAGAGATTGGAGATCGTCCTGCCGGGAGGTCCCTTCGCATTGAGGATTCTTCGGAGAGAAGGGCTCCTAGGCCACAGCCTTCGGTCCCAGAATCCTGGTGCCAGCACTTCCGGTGCCGGCGGTAAGTCTCCTTTGATAATTCATTATGTTCCTTCCGTTGGCGAATATGTCAGTCGTAGGCCCGTTGGGTTCGACGAGCGTCTATATAGGTTTAGGATGCCCTCGACCCGGTGGGGGGATCGTTTGAAGGAGTTCTATTTTTCAAACTTAGGAGATTTCCTAGGTCGGTCCCGGATGGGTTCTGGTCCTCCGGAACCTGTTCCCTTAGGTCCTTTAGCTTACATTACATCCAGCTGGTTCCGGCCTTCGGACAGCTATCTTGGAGATGATGCTGCTAGCATTAAAGTTCAGGACTTTGCTAGGGCCGAATTAGGAAGTTCGGGTAGGAGTAGTTTATTTGCCATATCTTGTGTAAAGGGTTTCCCACGGATGTCTAACACTTGCCTATTCTTTGTTAAGCAGGTACCTCCATGGACGCCATCTTGGACCAGCTTGCCGGACTTCACACTCCCGTGACTCCTCCGGCCTTTACCTCTTCCCCAATAGCCCCTGCCCTAAAGGCCTCTTCCAGCGCTCCCCCTGACACTATTGACTTAGTGGATGACGAGGAGGTGCTACCGGGAGAAGGTCAAGAAAGGCAATGGGGCTTTTCTGAGGAAGTCGCAGAAGGTGCGGGAGAGCTCCGGGCTCTTCCTGGGGACGCTGAAGAAGGTGAAGAAGAGCCTGAGGTTGCTCTGATTTGCAAGCGCAAGGGCAAGATGGTTGCCCAGGATGAGCCCAAGCGGCCTCGGAGAGCTGACACTCCTGCCCATGGTCTCGACGGCGGGGTCTCCCCCATGGAAGAACATCCTGCTCCTCCCAACATTGTGCTGACTCCAGTTCCTGGGGATGAGGTGAGGCAAGAGCTCCGGATAGCCAAGCATAACTATGCCATGGACGAATATTCCCAGGGGTTCGCCGAGGTGGAAGCCCTTAGGAGGGTTCTGCGGGTTGAGATGCACGAAACCATCAACAACCCGGAGTACCAGGATCCGTGGGACCTAAACTTGGACCCGCTGTCGGACTGGTTCCGTCGCTTCCTTGGGCCCACCTTGGCTCCTTTCGCCGCGGAGATGACTGGTGAGTTTGCTTCTCAGCTTACCCGGTGCGCGCCCAAGCGGTTTGCAACTTGTGCCTCCCTGAATTCTATCTTCCAGGTCCAGGACCTCTGCCACTCCCTCACTGTGGTAAGTGTTTTACAAGTTTGCTTTTCCCTTTATTTTTCTTTTTTGGGGATTCTTTCTTACACTTGTATTGTTTTTCAGCTTGCTGCTGAGGCTGGCCGCCTCTCCAAGAACATCATTAATCATGGCTTCGTTCTGTCTGATTTTGGGGACATGAACGACGTCAGGAAGGTCCTTCAAGACCTCACTGCGGAGAGGCAGCTCTACCGAGAGGCTGCTGAGCGCCGGGAGGCGGCTGCCAAGGCCAATGAGGAGGAGGCCAAACGGAGGGAGGCCCAAGCAGAGGCCATGATCCGGGACGAGGCCCAGCGGAGGGACAGGCTGGAGGCCCAGCATCAGGAGGAGCTGAAGGCACAAAGCGAGGCTGCAGATAAGGCCAAGCGGGAGCTCCGGGAGGCCAGGGAAACTTTGGACGAAATGGTTGCCAAGGTGAGATCCTTAGAGGAAACTCACCAGGCGAACTTAGAGTCCAAGGCCGCTCTAGCCGCGGAGTTGAAGGAGCTTAGGGACTTCAAGGAGCAGACCATCAAGAAGGCAAAAAGAGCCGAGCTCCTTTCTCCTGTTTCCTGCGGCCGGTGCCCGAAGCGCTTCGATGATGGGGTCTACATGGCTTGGTCTACCAACGACCAAAATATCATGCTTACCTTCTATCCCAAACCTGAGGAAATGATTGCCAAATTTCGGGAAAAGAAGAAGAAGCTTGATGCCATGGTAGAGGCACGTATTGGACCTCGCCTTCCTCCGCGCATTGACTGAGCTGCTTTGAGATTGACCCAGAACAACCAAGATTCCACCCGCTTCTTTTATTATTATTATCTTTTTTTTTTTTCCTTTGTACATATTTGCTGCTGCCTTGGAACAATATATTTAGGTAGCAGTTTTTATTCGAAGGGGAGACAATTTTTTAAGGCCTATCCCCGGGCCGTTTGTATATGACCTGCCCTTTGGGTCAGGATATTTTATATGTGATCTTTCTTTTGCCACATATTTCTTTTTTTTAACCTGTCCTTTGGATCAGGATTTCTATACTTATGCTTTTTATTTTTGTGCACACTTTTGACCTGCCCTTTGGGTCAGGATATTTTACTTAGTTTATTTTTCTGTCTGTCCGTGCGGTATACCCTAGTACCCCCCTGAGTGGCATAGAAACTTTGTTTTTAAGGCACTCAGTTTTATTCAACATGTAGAGGAGGTATACATTTGGACGGTACAAACTCTTTGAACAAAATCTAAGTTATATTTTTGTTATTGGTAATATTTTCTGAGGTGATCGGCATTCCAGGCTCTTGGCACAATGGTTCCATCCATTCTTTTTAGCTTGTAAGTGCCGGAGCCGATCTCGTCCTCGATTTCATATGGTCCTTCCCAATTTGGCCCAAGTACCCCCACTCCGGGTTCCTGGGTGGCTGGGAAGACTCTTCTTAGGACCATATCCCCAATAGCGAATTTTTTGTTTTTAACCTTAGAGTTAAAATACTTGGTCACCTTCTTTTGATAAGCAGCCATCCGTATTTGAGACTCATCCCGGAGTTCTTCGACTTGATCCAAAGCCTCTTGAAGCAGAGCTTGATTCGTGGCAGGATCGTAAGTCGTCCTCCTGTGGGATGGGAATAATGTTTCTACTGGGACCATCGCTTCACAACCGTACGCCATTGAAAAAGGCGAGTGACCGGTCGTGGTTCTGGGGGTCGTCCGGTAGGCCCATAATACCCTTGGCAATTCTTCAGGCCAGTTGTTTTTGCAGGCCATCAGCTTCTTCTTCAAGGTGACCTTTAGGATTTTATTGACTGCTTCCGCCTGGCCGTTTGTTTGAGGCCTGGCTACCGCGGAGAAGCTTTTCACTACTCCGTGTTGGTTACAGAAATCAGTAAATTCCTCGCAATCAAATTGCTTTCCATTGTCAGAGACTATTTTGTGAGGCAAGTCGTATCGACATACTATGTGTTTGATAACAAAGTCCAATGCTTTCTTGGCAGTTATTGTCTTCATAGGCTCAGCCTCTGTCCATTTGGTGAAGTAGTCTACTGCTACTATTGCATACTTTACCCCTCCTTTTCCTGTTGGCAGGGACCCGATCAGATCTATTCCCCAAACCGCGAAGGGCCAGGGACTGGTCATTAGGGTGATCTCATTTGGAGGGGCTCTCGGTATATTCGCGTACCTTTGACACGAGTCACACTTTTGGACATAGTCTATACAATCTTTTTTCATTGTTGGCCAGAAGTACCCTTGCCTCAATATTTTCTTTGAGAGGCTGGGTCCTCCCGTACGATCTCCACAGAACCCTTCGTGGACCTCTAGCATGATTTGTCTAGCTTCAGGGTCCGATATACACCTTAAATAAGGCATGCTGAGTCCTCTCCGGTAGAGAATTTGATCCATCATCACATAACGATGAGCCTGATACTGAATCTTCCGAGACAGTGCCCTTTTCTTGGGGCAACTCACCTTGTGTTATGTATTTTATGATGGGGACCATCCAGCTGGGTTCTTGCCCAACCGTTAGTGTGGTCTCTTTTATTTTGATGCTTGGGTCTGCCAAGCGTTCCACTGGTACTACCCCCAGCTCTTCGATTTCGCTATCCGAGGCTAACTTAGCCAGACAGTCCGCGTGAGCGTTCTTTTCTCGGGGGATTCTTTTTATTTTGTAGTCCGCGAACTCGTGGAGCAGTTCTCGGACTATTGTTACGTACTCGGCCATCCGCTCGCCGCGGGTTTGGTATTCTCCGGATACCTGGTTTACGACCAGTTGGGAGTCACTGTAGACTTCCACTCTTTTGGCTCCTACAGCTTTTGCCAGTTTCAACCCTGCTATCAGGGCTTCATATTCGGCCTCATTATTTGAAGCTGTGAAGTCGAATCGGAGGGCCGCCTGGAGTCGCAGTCCAGTTGGTGATATCATAGCCACTCCGGCTCCGGAACCGTTCTCGTTAGAAGCTCCGTCTACAAATACCTTCCAGGTGGGGATTGGTGGTACCGGCGCATTTGCTGTTGCCTCAGCTTCGTTGCATTCAGTAATGAAGTCTGCCAAAGCTTGGCCTTTTATAGAAATCCGGGGGACGTAGTGCAAGTCGAATTGACTTAGTTCCATTGCCCACTTGAGGAGTCTCCCGGACGCTTCAGGCTTTTGGAGAACTTGCCGGAGCGGGTGATTGGTCAGAATTTTGATCGGATGGGCTTGGAAGTATGGCCTTAACTTCCTTGACGCCATCAGGAGGTAAAATACCAGTTTTTCAATGACCGGGTATCTTGTTTCGGCCCCTATCATGGGCTTACTGACATAGTACACGGGATGCTGAGTTTTTTCTTCTTCCCGGACCAGGGCAGCGCTAACCGCGTGTTCGGAGACGGCCAAATAAAGAAATAAGTCTTCTCCGAGGATGGGTTTTGATAGGATAGGAGGCTTGGCCATGTGGTCTTTTAGCTTTCTGAATGCCTCCTCGCACTCGTCCGACCATTCGAACTTCTGGCATTTCTTTAGCACGTTGAAGAAGGGTATGCACTTGTCCGTGGACCGTGAGATAAAACGGCTCAATGCAGCTACCTTTCCGGTCAAGCTCTGCACATCTTTATGCTTCTTGGGGGATGGCATACTCAGGAGAGCCTGGATTTTCTCCGGGTTTACTTCAATCCCCCTTTGGCTGACTATGAAACCCAAGAACTTTCCTGATTTGACCCCGAAGGTGCATTTCTTTGGGTTGAGTTTCATGCCGTATTTCCGGACCACTTCAAAGAATTCTTCTAAGTCGCCTGCATGGCTGTTGCATGCTTTAGATTTGACGAGCATGTCGTCCACGTACACCTCCATGTTCCGCCCCAGGAGGCCTTTAAACATCCGGTTAACTATTCTTTGATAGGTTGCTCTGGTGTTTTTCAGTCCGAAAGGCATGACTAGGTAGCAGTATACCCCCTTATCGGTCCTGAAGCTAGTGCACTCCTGGTCCGCCGTATGCATTTTTATTTGATTGTACCCAGCATAGGCATCCATGAAGGATAACAACTTGACTCCGGAAGTGGCATCTACCATCTGGTCGATCCTGGGCAGCGGGAAACAGTCCTTTGGACAAGCTTTGTTTAGATCGGTGAAGTCTATACAAACTCGCCAAGTTCCGTTCGGCTTGGGCACCAGGACCGGATTGGCCAGCCACTCCGGATAGTACACGTCGCGGATCATGCCGTTAGTCAAAAGTTTGTCCACCTCTTTCTCTAGAGCTTCGGCTTTCACCGAGTCGAGCGGGCGTCTCTTTTGCTGGACAGGAGGCATGTCCGGATTGACATTGAGTACATGTGTGATGACATGAGGGCTTATGCCAGTCATGTCTTCTTGGCGCCATGCAAAGATGTCAATGGCGCCTTTCAGTGCTTTTATTATTTTGTCTTTTTCCTCCGGGTCCAGGTTCTTCCCTAACCGGAGTACTTTGGTGGAGTCGACGTCGCACACTGATATTTCTTCGACGTCCTCCATTGGTTCCACGATTCTTTCAGACCCTACACGAGGATCCAACTCATCCTCTTCAGCCATCTCTGGCTCAGCGGACTCCCGGACCATAAGTACAGGCAGGTGGGTTGCAACATTATAACATTGCCTTGCTTCCCCCTGATTTCCCCTCACAGTCCCGACTCCGGCCTCCTGGGTTGGGAACTTTAGGCACAGATGTCGGATTAAAGTGACTGCGCCAAAGTCCACTAGGGCCGGTCGGCCGAGGATCGCGTTGTAGGCTGTCGGACAATCCACCACCACGAAGGTGCAATATTTAAATGTGCTCTGGGGGGTGTCCGGGCACAGGGTAACCGAGAGCCTCACTTTTCCCATCGGGATAAGTGTCGTCCCGTTAAACCCTGTGAGCTGGGATCCACTAGGCGAGAGGTCACGATCTGTCAAGCCTATCGCGGTGAAGGCTTCTTTGAAGAGCAGGTTCACGGAACTCCCATTGTCAATTAAGACTCTGGCCACCACTTTATTCGCGATGGGGGTCTCTATGACCAGCGGGTCGTGATGGGGAAAACGCACCGTCTTGGCGTCTTCTTCCGTGAACGTGATGGGTTGGTCCATCAGCCGAGGCCTTTGAGCTGGGAGTTGAGTAACTTCCCATATCTCATTGTGTTTTGCGGCCTCGGCGTATCGCTTTCGCTCCTTGCGAGTATTCCCTCCGGAGATCATGGCTACCCGTCCATTAGGCCGGGGCGGCAGTCCGGGGATATGCTGGGCGTCACCTGCGGGAGCAGCTGGAGCCAATACCCCTGCTGTACTCCCTGGCGTTCCCAGAAGCATACCCCCAGCCACCTGACGCGGATTAAGGTGGGGCAACCTATTCTTGATCCACTCATAGAGGTGGCCCAATCGGATTAGATTTTCGATCTCGTCCTTGAGATTCTTACATTCATTGGTGTTATGATCAATGTCATTGTGGTACTCGCATCTTTTGCTCAGATCTCTCCGGGAGCTGTCTTTGTACAACGGCTGCGGTCTCTGATAGTGTGTATTTTGCCTAGTGGCGAAGTACACACGTTCCTGGGAGTCCGATAGCTCCGTGTATTGAGTATATTGGGGGGTGTACCCCTTTTTCTGGCGCTTCTCTCCCATCCGGGTGCTGCCTTTGGAGGACCTTTTACTCCTTGATCCCTGGGAAGGGCCTGTTAAGCTAGCAGCCGGAGCAGAGTGTGAAGGAACTTGCCCATTTACTCCGGACGGGTTGCCAAAATGAGAGGATGCTGGTGCCAAAGCTTGGCCCTGGCTATACCCGGGGGTAGCAGAGAACCGTATACCACTTGCTTGCGGAGTTGCGGTCGGGGCAGTACCCGAGGGCGATACTCCGGGCATGTACCCTGCTATCCCGGTGGGATAGTAGCCTCCATAAGCCACGATTTGGGCTTCTTCGAGGTTGATATATTTTTGGACTCTCTTCTGGAAGTCCTGGAGGCTACCAGCCCCTTCTTGCTGCAACTCATTCCAGAAGGGAGTTCCAATACGGATTCCTGCTTGGAGAAGTGCAAGCTGTTGTCCGCCATCAACCTTCTTGGTCTTCGAGGCTTCCTCTCGGAACCTTTTGATGTAATTTTTCAAGGTCTCGGTGGGCAGTTGCTTGATATTAGTCAAGGCACTGACCTCCAGGTTGACCTTTCTTGCGGCGACAAACTGTCTCCGGAAGTTGGTCTGTAGCTTGTTCCAACAGCCCACAGATCCTGGTTCCAGTTTTTTGAACCATTCCTCCGCGGACCCACTTAGAGTGAGTGGGAAGCACAGACTTGGCGTCATTGCTGACCCTCATGACCGTCATGACACGGTTGAACCGTGACAGGTGGTCGCTGGGATTGGAGTTCCCGGTATATGCTGCCATTTCGGGCATCTTGAAGTTTTTAGGGAGCTCCGCCTCCAGGATGTGTTTGGCACATGGCTCCCGATCCTCGCTGTCCGAATCGGAGTCGTCTCCCTTCTGCCTCCGGGAGACTCGGGCAATGTCTTTTCGGAGTATGGCAAGTTCCGCCATAATTTCCTCTTTCAACGTACCCGAGGAAACCACGGGTCCGTATCTTTTTTGGTCAAGGTGATCCCGAAGGTCACCTTGGTTCCCATTGATTTGATTTCTCAGATCAACGGGAGGACATCTCTGTCCTCTTCTCCCTCTACCCCCGGGTTCCTGGTGTACAGAAACGCTTTTCCGGTCCCCTCGATCCTGAGGGCCAAGACTCCCTTTTCGGGGCTTGCCCCTCTGCGGACCTTTCCCTTTAGGGAAATCTGGGCGGACCTTTCACGGATCCTGCACCTTTTTCTTTCGCCCAGGGGTAGAAGTAGGGTTTTTTGTTTGATTCCCCTCAGCAGGATATCTTATAGGGCTAGGCTCCCTAGATTTCTGCTGCTGGGAATTAGGCGAAGATGTCGCTGGCTCCTTGTCGAGTCCAGCGGTCATTGCCTTGGGGTGCACGTGAATGCCAGCTGCTTCCATGGCTTTTTGCATGGCCAGCATCACTTCCTGCATTTTCTGGTTTTGTGCTTTCTGAGCTTCGATCTCGGCTTCGTGATCGATAGCATTTTGTCTAAGAAGCACCAGTTCTGAGTAACTACCTTCGTCATAGGCGTACTCATCGAGGTTTCCCTCGTAGTCGTCGTCGGGGACTATTTCTTCTTCCTCGGACTCCTCTGCTGCTCTTGAGGCTACATCTTCCTCGTTTGGGTCTTGAGCGTCTTCCAGAGGGCGAGGCTGACGAGTATTTCTTCTTGTCTCCACCATTTTTGTGAAGTCAAATGCTTGTTTTGTAGCAGCTTTCTTCAGCTCTCAATGAAAGCACCAAAATGTTGACCGAGATTTTCGGCAACTAATAAAAAGTGATTATACTATTGAGCTGTAAGAAAGTGAGAGAAGGATTTTTACGTGGTTGGGGCGTTAATGAGCCTTAGTCCACGAGTCTTTGTTGTTAATGGATGTATTTAATACAGATTCTACACTTGAGAGAATGTCACCCTTATAAATACAGAGAATGTTCTTGGTGAGTATTTACTCTTCTTGCTCATATGCAGTCCAAGATTCTCGATCCCATTTAATGAGCTTTGAGGGGGTATTTATAGTGTTTTGGTGGGGTAATCCCTAGAATTGTTCTTACAAGTGTATCTGTAAGTATCCATAAAGTTGGGTATTCCCAATGAATATACCATGGGTAATGCATGGTCAAATCCCTAGGTGCTGTAGGGTTTTTATGAAGAATGTCCTTTTTGCCTTGTGATTGATGTGACTCTTCGCAGTGTAGCCATCGCTAGACTTAAATGATCATTACTGTGGCGCTGCTAATTGGAGGTTGTGCCGTCAGACTTTATTGCGTGTTGCAGTCCCAACACGCTTCCTCCCATGCAGCATTAAATGCGACTTGATTGCTCAGGAGAAGCCTGACACCTCACGGAGAGGCTTTATGCTATGCGAGCATCCGGGAGCGCCTTGCACTCCGGGTGCCTCCTCCGGGACTTATGCTTAGGGTATTTCCTTGTGGCATACAAAGACTTAGCAAATATTCATAAGTTATCTGATCCACGTGTCCCTGTTCGGTTGGTCCACGTATATTGCGTGAAATCAGGGGCAACACATATGTTTATTATATCATTATGTGTGTCATGTTTATTATTAGTAATTTTAAGCATTGATTTATATTTATATACATTAATGTTTATAATTTTGATATTGTATTTTATTGAAAAAAACTTATTAAATTATAATAATTCATACTAAAATAAATAATAAACATTTTTTCTTTAATAAAAAAAATATTTATTTTGTTTATTTTTATAAAACTGTTTATTATTTATTTAATTAATTTTATGTTTTGAATTTTAATAAACATGTTTTATTATTAATAATTTTTAAAACATTAATATAATAAACATAAGGATAAAATATTACAAAAAAATATTAGAAACATTAATTACAATTTTCTATTTATGGTAATTAGTTTAATTATTAATGATTTACATTATTTAATGATTAAAATGTATGGCTTTATGTAATAAATTTCAAAATGTATAAGTTTTTCAAATAATTTCTTTTTACACATTTTTTGTAATTATTTTGTTTTTGTTGTACATTTATGAAAAAAGCCCATAAATTTATGTATTTTTAGGTGTTATTTCGAATTTCTTAAAATTTTGTAAGATGTGTTAAATAAGGGTAAATATTATTTTAGATTGTGTTTTGCAAAAGTTACTGATTGGATCTTCTGTTTCGTTAAATGACAAAATTGACCCTGTATTTTTCAAAATAGTATAAATAGGACCTGAGTTTAATTTTTGATAATTTTTTTTAATATAACAACTTGAAGACAATTCATAATACGAATGGATATAGAAAATGTAAACAATTTTGTCATAACACCTTTAGATCAGATTAGGGTCTTATTTGTACCATTTTAGAAAATAGAAGATCTATTTTATCATTTAACAATACAGAGAGTGCAATTGGTAATTTTTGCAAAACACAGGGTTCAAGATTGTATTTATTCATTAAATAAAGGGATTATTTCACAAAAACATAAAAACAACAAAAAAAATTACAAAAATACGGTTTCACGGAATTTTAAACATTTTACGATTTTTTTGATTTTATTTAAAGAAAATACGGTTTTTTTATGTTGTAATCTTGTTAATTTGTTGTTGATTTTTTTTTACATGTATGTTATTTTTTGTTGTTATTTTAATGTTATTTTGATGTTACTTTTATGTAGTTTTCTTGTTGATTTTATGTTGTTTTCGTGTTATTTTTTTGAAAACCGTAAAAAAACATTCTTTGAACGTAAAAATGTAAATATTTTACAAAAAATAGTGTCTTATGTATTACAATTATGAAAAATATAATTAAACTAAAAAATTCTTCACGAAATAGATAAATATGCATGCACCAAAAAAATTGTCTCGTGGAAAAAACAAAATTATAGTTTTTTTTTTCTTTTTTTGAATAGAAAACAAAATTGTAGTATTGAAACCGTTTCCACGTTTTATTTTTACTTTTATCATTTATTAAAAAAAAAAACACAAATATCTTCACTCGAATTCCAAGGCTAGGTGTCACAGGCTCACCTTTTTAGGCAGCGGAACACCCGTGCGGCACCTTGACTTCTCTAAGCCAAGGTCAGCCTTCCAACTATCCGAGTAACAATGGGCTCATTTTTCGCGCGACCGTGTGCCTCGTGCACACTTCCATCTCTCGAACAACTCCCGCCGAGTCATGCTCGCAAGCATCTTTGAGTGCATCCATGCATCGAGACTCTCTAGCCAAGATACTCGCACTGTCCATAGGTTCCCACCATGGTAAGGCAAATCCCAACACCGACGCTCACCTTGTCACTCGTGACCAAGGTAGCATATGTGGCAAGATGCCAACACCAAGCTAACGTGCCAACGCCTTTATCATGCCCCATTCGATACTGTCCGAATAGTCTCCCTCGTCGCCCAAGGACTCCCATACGTCCATGGGCCAATCCTCAAGGCCCCATGCCTCCACGCATGTTGGCAGGCCCTCAAGACAAGCCACCAAACTAGTTGCATACATTAGACCTCTGTCCCTTTCCAACATGATGCATCCGTCCCATGTGCGTATGCAAACTAGCCCACGAATGACTACCCGTGTCATCTCGTGTTGAGACTTGTGGCCTAAGCGCACCACGACGTCTCTTGGAGGATCTAGGCCACGCCCCATGCAAGCGGCATATCGGCAAGCCAAGGAAAACGTACTATTGAACTTCTGGCGGCATTCTTCGACGCACTACCGGGTCGGCCCGATAATGTCCATGAGTACTCCAACTCATGGAGACATATGAGTCCCCTCGTGGTCCTCATATGCCCGCCCTACTAGTCCCCACTGGCTAGTAGTAGCTCACTTAGCACCAAGGTGCAAGGGGTGGTGGAGAGCTGACACCAGAGTACCCCCCTTGAAGAGCATTCTGAGCTTTTAGCCTTCTACCAGGAACATAGATGATTTTTGCTGTGTAGACATATGGGAAGCACCATATACCAAATCACCTAGTTTCGCCAAACCGATTGCACCATTCTATTTGTAGACCCAAATAAATGGCAAATACCAAGTCCCGTCCCGATCCGGACAATATTGAAGATATTTACGAAAATACCACTGCATACAAACTAAGCGTCAGCATGCCACTTGCATGCACCACAACATGCGCCACCACTTGACCACCACTTGGCCAACTTGTGGGCATCACTTAGCTTGTAAGGTGCCATCATAGACTGCACGTAACACTAGGCAAGCCCTAAATCTCAATCCTTTAAATTGAGTTTCAGTAACTCACCTTCAATTTATGCATCATCATCTTCACTTCATTAATTAATGTAAAGATTATTTATAACCAATCTCAGTCCTTTTACTTCTTTCATTGTATATAATGTTGAACAATTTAACATCTGATATATGAATTAAATTGATCATTAGATTTCTCTGATATTAAATTTGATTAATTTGTTGTTGTTGTTGTTTCTGTTACAGTTCCTAATCCAATATGGATGCAATAACAATATCATCAATGGATGATGACAGATTTTCAAAATTACCCAATTCATTGATCATTCACATCCTATCGTTTCTTCCAACTAAAGATGTGGTCACAACATGTCTTCTTTCGAAACGATGGAAACTCATTTGGTACTCAGTTCCCACAATCTTTTTCTCCAATAATATTAGTCATAGACTTATTAGTGCAGTTGAATGGAAAAATAATCGAAAAAAGTTTTATAATTATGTTGAAAAATATTTGGAACATCGCAAGAAAGGTATGTATTTTATCGTCGATTCAGTCATAACTAGCTTTAACCTTAACATGAAGGGTACCTATCAAAGAAGTAAGACTCACATTTTGGATAAATGGTTAGCTTTTGCAGTTGAGAATAAGATTAAGGAATTGTATCTATCTATAGGTCGAGCTTATAATAATGGTGATAATATTGAGTCTTTTTATTGCTTACCTGAGATAATAGACAATGCAAGATATTTGACTGTTTTGGAGTTGAATGCAGTGAGGTTGGAAACTACTTCTCATTTGTTTAGTTTTCCATCTTTGAAAACTTTGTCGTTGGAAAGAATTCACCAATCAAATACTTCAAAAGATCATGATGTTGTGTTTAAGTTTTTGTTGGGTTGTCCTTCTCTTGAGAAATTGCGGTTACATAATTATGAATTTTTGCGCGTTGATGAGAAGCTTCCACTACAAAGTTTAAGCCTCGAGGTCTTGGAATTGATAGATACAGAAAATGTAACTGATTTGCTAGTTGAAGCTGTAAATCTTGAATCTTTGATACTAAGTGGTATTTCTATGTGTAATATAAATCTCTCTAGTTGCGAGAAAATTCGAAATCTCTTAGTTGATGATACTAGTGATGTTTTTCAATTATCATTAAATGCTCTTATTTCTAAGATTCCTCAACTTGAGAATTTTACTTTGAGCACTTGGTATGCATATGATCCCTATGATGATCCTCTCAGAATCTCTGGACAACAGTTGAAAAGTTTTAATTTTAAGAATTGTCACTTTGAACCGTGCAATATTACAATTGAATCAGCTCCGAAATTAGAATACTTTTGTTACGAAGGTTGTCTCGATCTAAGCATATCAATAGATCCATCAAATTCCTTGAGTGGAAAAATTGTGATTTCTAAGGAAGATTATGATGGCTATGATACAACTTGGTATATTGATTTGTTGAATTTTCTTTTGAATCTCAATTGCTCTTGGAATACTCTTAGCCTGCATATTACAGAATATGAGGTACTTGTATTATGTTTTTATTTGATCATGTGGCCTTATATTTCAATATTGTATAGTTGATCTATTTACATTATGCTAAATGATATGTTTATATGTTTTGTATGAAGGCTCTCATTTGGCCAAAAAAGTTGAAGAGGGTATGCCAATCTCCATTGCTTAATTGGAAGCATCTCAGAGTTATTACTAATGATAGTAATCCTGAAAGGATATCAGATTTGAAAAACTAGGATTTCACCTTCTTTAGAAACATTGTCTATTGACAATAAGCAGATATTTTAGTTGCTTTAAATTATAGTTACTTCTGAATATAAGTTTGGGATGACTTTTTTTTAGTCCTTTTTGAGATTGTTTTTAATTTACTACTTTGCATAAGAATGAGGTATTATTTTTTTTTCTTAAAATTTATTGTGAACTAATGTGAGTGTTCTTATATTTTAGTTGCTTTAAAATATTAGTGCTACCATTTGCTTGGCTTCTTGTTCTGACATTAATTTTGAAGTTTGTAATTTTACTGTATGGTTTTTATGTTTAATTTATATTTGGTCTAAATCATAGCTTATAACAGCAAAATTATTGGTTTTTTGGATTGAGCAAGTAGAAATTTATTGACTCAAAGGTTTGTACTTTGTAGCATAACATCTTTTTAGATAAATATTGTAAAGTACATTTTTGTAGGTACTCACTCTGATTAAGATTATCATATTTTCATATTCTAATCACTTTGAAAGGCCACATTTTTGAAATCACTGTGGGCTGCTGTTGTAACTGCCCCACAAACCAGAGGTTCAGTGGTGATAAGCACCGACTTGAAAGTTTAAGCCTCGAGTCGTTGGAGCTGATCGATACATATAATGGGGATTACTTACAATTTGAAGCCATAAATCTTGAATCTTTGGATATATGTGGTGAGTCTACATGCAATTTAGATTTCTCTGCTTGCAAGAAAATTAGAAATCTCTCATTTGATGATACTAGTGATGATTTACGGTTATCACTAAATGCTTTAGTCCCATCTCAAAATCTCGTCAACGCTTGAAAAGTTTCAGTTTAATGAATGATATCAGTTTTAAGAATGGTGATACAGATGGAAAGATTAGAATTGAATCTGTTCCTGAATTAGAATACTTCTATTATGGAGGTCATATGGATCTCAGCATATCAATAGATATATCTAATTCCTTGCGTGGAAAAGTTGTGATTTGTGAGAGAGGATATAATAATGGTTATGATGGATCTTGGTTTACAGGTACTTATATGTATTATGTTTCTTTTTATTTGATTATGTAACCTTATTTCTGTCTTTAGATTAATATGTTTATATGTTTTAATGAAGGGTCTCATTTGGCCAGAAAAGTTGAAGAGAGTATATCGTTCTCCATTGCTCAATTGGAAGCATCTCAGAATTTTTACTAGACATAGTAATCCTGAAAGAATATCAGATTTGAAGAACTCGTTGTTGTGGATTTCGCCTTCTTTAGAAACATTGTCCATTGACAAAATGCAAATATTGTAACTGCTGAGTTTAAGAATGAGTTTTTTATTAGCTTAAGAAAATGGTACTATAGTCCTTTTATGATATTGTGTCCTGAATGTAACATATGAAATTTATCAGCTAATATTCTGAATGGAAACTTTAAACTGGATGAGCAACCTATTTACAATCAGCTACATAATTACTAATATCCCATCTAAAACAACGATCATCAAGTGCGTTAACTAATCACAATTTTAGAATAACAAAGGGGATTAACAAATCTTATGTAAGCACTTGGTTTCAATCCACACCACTTCAGCATTATGATTCCGAGCCACAACCGCAATTCAGCTTAGCCCAATTTTTTGCCCAATGAGCATAATCTGAAAAACAAAAGAATACCATTAACTTAATACACAATATTTACCTGAGATTAATATTTGCTTCTTTATTGATGTGTTTGTCAATGATGAGTTTCTTATAGATTTGGTTTGGCAGCAACCATTCTCAATTGGGGTCCAGAGTTGGCCTTTAAGGACTCTGTCTCTTATATTCAATCAATTATGTATTTTTGTGGTGAATTAAGACTTGATCAAGAACACATGATCAACCAAGAATAATTGAAACAAACACACCAAGAATTACAAGGTTTGATCTTCTTTATGAATGAAACTATGATGCAGCTTGGTTTACTGATATGTTGAATTTTGTTTTGAATCTCAATTGCTCTTGGAATATTGTAAGCCTACATGTTGAAGAATATGAGGTACTTATATATTATGTTTCTTTTTATTTGATTATGTAACCTTATTTCAATGTTACAGTCCTTTGATTAATTTGTTTTTATGTTTGTATGAAGGCTCTTATTTGGCCAGAAAAGTTGAAGAAAGTATGTCGTTCTCCATTGCTCAAATGGAAGCATCTCAGAATTATTACTAAACATAGTAATCTCGAAAAAACATCAGATTTGAAGGACTCGTTGATGTGGATTTCACCTTCTTTAGAAACATTGTCCATTAAGAAAATGCAAATATTGTTATTTATGGTCACGAAGTGTACTCTTAGAAAACAAATTACAATAATACATGAGTTAGGAGCAGGACATGGGCATGGCTTTTGTTCTTCTTTACCTGTTTGTTATATTATGTGTATAGATAATAATAATTATAATGCTTCTTTATTGATCTGTTTGTCTTTATAATAATAAGGAAAGCCTCTTTGATAGGTTCTAATCTCTCTGTGTTGTCTTTACATATGAGATATTGGCCTTACAATAATCTAAGGCTGCATTATTTTCATTCTTTTACTCACAACTAATTAATGGGAATTTTCTCTTCCAACAATCAGAAAATTTATTAATTAAAAAATTCGTTCAAAACAATAGAACGCACTTTAGAAGAACAATCCTCCAACTGAAGTACACAACCTGTAGAGAAACAAGAGTCTCTTGCCAAGTAATGAGCCAACTTCCCTTAGAGTAAGGCCTTTAATGTTTTGGCCCAATTTCACCAAGTTCATGGCCATACTCATCCTAATAATTAAGAAATTTTTACACCAAAAATCTAATTTACACAATTTATTACAAATATACCCCTTCACACTCACATCATCATTTTTACCTTTTTTCTTTCTTTTATTACAATTATACCACTTACACATCATTTCCATGCACAGACACATGTGCCTTCCCTATCATCCATCAATCAACTTTCAATCTCTTCCCTCTCTTTTTTCCTTTTCTTTTCATTTGATTTTTGATTTACTTTCAGTTTTTTTTTTTGTTTGGAAGATCAATAACCTCCATTGTTGAAGCATAACTACCCACTGTTCATCACGGTTTTTTCCCTCTCATTTTTTGTTCTTCCAAAATTTTTCAACTCCCACTCAACCCACGATTCCTCACGTTTTTTTCCCTTTCAGTTTATTTTTGTTTCCAATTTTTTTATAAAATGGCTATCACCCGTTCATCCTCATCTCCTTCCCCAGTTCAGAAAAAAAAAAAAAATTCTAAAATGGGATTGAAATCTCTAGCTAACAAAGCAAAGGGTAAACGTCCAATTATTGAAGAGGAGGATTCTGATTTTGCTCATCCTTTAACCAAGCGTGGGAGGCCACATCCTAAGAAGAAATCAAAGCTCAGTGTGGAAGAGAAAATGGTTGATGAAGTTTCTGGGAAAAAAAGCTAGTGTTGCTGCCGAAGTTTGAACCGAGATTGGTTTTCAGTTTCATTTTTGTTTCCCCCTTTTTTGAACATTTTAGTGTATTTCCAATTTTTGCGTTTTTTGTTCATTCTACTTTGTGAAATTTTAGGGTTTCCTTTTTAAAATTTCGTTTGATGTTGTTTAATTTTTTAGGTCTTTAATTTTGTTTGAGCAATTTATTTTGTTCTTTTCTGGGTTTGGCTTTTTAATTTGATTGTATTTTCTTTCTTTACAGTGTTCGTTTGTGTTTTAGGTTCTGTATGTGTTTGTAATTTATTGTTAAATATTTTTGAAACTTATGTTTTCGTTTTAGTGTGTCTAATCAGTTGGTTGTAGTTTCCTATTAGTTTGTTTATAGTTTAATATTGTTATGTTTGATGTGTTTTGGGATTTTTATTAGGTATAGTTGTTTGTTGTTAGTTTTTAGGTATCAATATGATTTTAGATGTTTGCAGTTTATATTTGTATGGTTCTCTGTTTGGTAGTTTTTTTTTTTTTTTTTTTTTTATATTTTGTTATAGTTTTATTTTAGTTGCTTTACTTAATTATTCACAATTTATAATTTACTGTGGCCATTTTGGTTATGTTGCAGGTTTGGGACTACAAATTTAGTCCATCTGATTATTACATATCTGCACTAGTCTTTTTTCTGTCATTGATAATATTAAGAAAACTTTATCTGTTAATTTACTGTCCATGTTTCGTGAGACTCAATTTGGTCATTTTCTAGATATGCCTGAGTTTGTTTTCCATTCCCAAGTTGTTCATAGTCTATTATTGAGGGAAGTTTTCCAGCCAAATCCTAAAGAGTTTTGGGCTAAGGTTGCTGGCCGTTGCATACGGTTTAGTGCTGAGGAATTTTATTTGATTACTGGAATTGATTGTTTCGGTGATTGCAACAAGTTGTTGTTTTCACAGGAATCAAATCAGTTGGTAGAAATTTGTTTTCGTGGTGTAAAAACCATTGACCACAAAGCTATTGAGGATGCTTTTTTGGGTAGTAGGTGGGGTTTGGATGAGTCCCTTGGATTGAAACTGGTTGTGTTGTATTTTATTCAGTGTTTTCTTCTTAGTAATACTCCTGATAAAGAAGTATCTAGGTTTGATCTAGATGTTGTGGATAGCGGTCGGTGGGACGAGTATTGTTGGGGTAGGGAATCCTTTGAATTGACTATTGATTCATTCAAAGGTAAAATTCAGCATGGGATTATAATGAAAAATAAGAAAGCAGAGAAGGGAGTGTTGGGTTTTATGCCCTAAATAAAACTCATTTCAATATAATCAGATTTACTTATTAATAAAGATCAGAAATAACATTTTATGTTGCATGGTTCACATGAGTTATTTCATGATTATATGTATATAATGTATGAATTCTATTTAAGTCCAGAACATATGAATTTGTTAATGATTATAGTGTTGTCAGCACAGTGGAATATAATCTTAATTATATGTTCGAAGTTTATTTCCTGATTTGTCAGTTCACTGGATTTAGACTGACATGATAATCAGCGATAGGTATTCTTACACCTTGGATAAGTGTTATGTCCTTTCCAGGGCATTGGCAAAGTTTACCAGCATCGGATGTATGGAGTATACATTGGAAGGGACCGATATTGAACTTTGATTAGATATATTAAATTTACCGTAATATCTATTCAATTCAATATCACCTGTTGATCCTAGATCAAATGATCTTAATCCTGATATGTTTAGGTTCGATCTCAAGAGTATTATACATGTTCTTTGATTTGTTACTTAAGCCTACTTTTGGGTCAGGGTGATACGTACATTTTGGGAACATGATAGTGCAATTGAGTGGGAGCGCTAACATAAATATGGAATCTATAGCTTCTATCTGACAAATAGAAAGTAAAGGATGATTTCCTTCGAGCTTGACCAAACGAAAATAAATGGTGGAGTACTCATTTCACTTAGCTGAAATATCATTTATACGGGGTTAAGTGTTTTAGGATAAAATACATTGTAGGGTGTTACGGTAATCTAATCCCTTTACAGTGTAGATCATCTATATAGAGGATCATTGATCAAATTAGGATTATAACAATGATAACTAATGACGTGTCTATATGGTGGAACATATAGAGCGTTCTATATAGTGAGAGTGCAATTCTAAGTTCTATGCGTGGATTCAACGAAGAATTAATAAGTCAGTGAATTTAAGATATAAATTCTTGATCTGCTTATTAGAAGCTCGGATATATAGACCCGTGATCCCCATACTAGTTGAGACCGTACTGCTTGTAAGACTCAGTTAATTGATTTTGATTAATCAATTATAATTCTAAAGTTAGACTATGTTTAGTTTATGAATTTTCACTAAGCAAGGGCGAAATTGTAAAGAAAAGAGATTCTAGGTTTATTTATTACAATTAAGAGACTTTATATGTCTAATTAATAAATATATTAAATGACAATATTATTTAATAATTAACTTTTTAGTTATTAAATAATTAGAATTGACATTTAAATGGTTAAATTAGAAAATTGGCGTTTTTGAGAAAATGTGACGGAAAATTGACAAAATGACAAAATTGCAAAGTGGGCCCACTATCCATTCTAGGGCCGGTCACTTAGTGTGATTTTACTATTTATTTTTCTATTATTTTAATGCCAAATAATTTTAACCTAAACCTAGGTGGTTACCTATAAATAGATAGTGATGGCTCTCATTCACACTCAACTTTTGCCAGATGAAAACTGAGCCTCTTTCTATTTACCCTAGCCGCCACTTCTTCTTCTCTTTTGCTCTTCAATTTTCCGAACCTTGAGTGAATGAGTGAGTGCCCACACACATCAAGTGGTATCTCAATTATAGTGTGTAAGACTGTAGAAGATTCCAAACAACAAGAAGGAGAATCAGCATCAAAGGAAGGAGAGAAAGAGATCCAGGTTCAGATCTTAGTAATGCTCTGCTACAGAAAGGAATCAAGGGCTAGAGATCTGAACGGAAGGAGTCATTATATTCCCTGCACCCAATGTAAGGTTTCCTTAAACCCTTATGTGTTTATTTCATTGTTTTAGAATTCATATTAGGATGTTAATGAAACATACATGGTAGTAAATCTAGATCCTGGTAAAATATTTCCAACAGGGAGGCCAGTATGATGGTTGGTATAGGGCTTTGGGATGTTCGTGGGTTTTTACTATTTGGTTTTATGAATGTTGTCCTGCTATGGTCAACTCTTTCTGTAAAAGAGTTTCATCTACGATTCCAAGGATTCTAAATTGGAGCAACACCATTGTGACCAAAAATCCAACTCTTTGAGACTTGAAGGGCAAGATTTTTGATTTGCCGTTGAACAAGGTAAAATACAGTTTCTTTACTGTTTTTTTTTTTCAGTTTTATGCTGTTGTTAATATTTTGATTTTTAAATTGTTTTTTTCATTTTTATATTCTGTTTGATTATGCTGTTCAGTTAAAGATAAAAAACATATGTCCTACTGATGAAGAGAGGCAAAAGCTTCAACTTGAAGGTTTATTTCTTGATGAGTCTATTGATGACCGTGGTATATCGAAGCAAACATTTGAGAGTGGTTCATCTTCAAAGAAATATGATTCAGAGGATATTGATTTGATAAAATCTAAGTTGGAGATGATCATTTCGAATCAAGCATCATTGGCTGAAGACTTCATATCCTTGAGGTGTTTTGTTGATCTTAATTTCAAGTCTATAATGACTGTAATTAAGGATATTCAGAAGAAGGTTAATGCCATTCATCGTCGTCCTTCTGATGAGGTATTTAATCATAGTTTATTGTTTCTGTTTTTTCATACTTTATTTTTAGTTTCTTTACTGTTTCATTTAAGTTGCATTTGTGTTGTTTGAATCAGGGAAAGTCATCTGATGAATTAGTAACTCAAGACTCTGATGATGATGCTGATGATGATGATGATGCTGAGGATGATGAGAAGGAGCTGCCTGATCCTGAAAATATTGATTCCGACTCCGATGATGGTGATGAGTTGGTTAAAGATGGTGGTGATGCTGATGATGCTGAAGGTTGTTAATGATGTTCCTCCTTCTGATGTGAATCCATCTGAGGTTGTTGGAGGCAGTGATGAGAGGGCTAAGGATGTTGAGAAGCCAAATGGCAATGAGTCTGGATTAAAGGGGGACGATTTTTTTGATGGGTTAAGCCATCTTGAAATAGATGATGATCAAGTTGTGTTGGCTAGCTTGGAGGCTGTTCGTAAAATCCATGTAAGTGTATTTTAATTTGTTTGCAAGAAAATTATGTTTTATTTTGGTCGCTTAATAGTATTTTGTTTGTGTTTGCAACTGTTTAATTTCAGTCTTTGTTTTTTTTTAGGTCCCCCAACCCAATCCAAATGCTGTTGGTCAAAAGTCAGCTGCCCTTCATACTGATGAAGAAACTGAGGACACTGTCTCTGATACACCTCTATTGGATAAGAGGAAGCGTGCTCCGGCCTTGAAATCTCCTTTTGTTGATTTCAGGTAGGCTGATGTGGGGAGCACTCCAATGGAGGTAATGTCCTCAGGTTCTCAATCAGCTGGGGATGATAGGGATTTTAAAATGGTTACTTATGTGAAGGGCCTTTATGCTCTTAATGATTCATTTGCTGATCCCGTATCTCTTGAGATTGAGGCAAAGTTTGACGCGTGGATTGGTCAAGGCTTGCTTAAACATCCTAGGTGACTATTTTTATTATTTCTGTATTTGTATTCTGTTTTATTTTTCAATTTTATTCTGGTTTTAATATTGTTTTTTTTTGTTGTTTGTTTATTCTTTTAGGCATTACAATTGTTATGTTGATGGTGCGAAGAAATTTTCCCCGGGTTTTAGGTTAGGTGTTGATTATGTGGAGGATAAAACATGGTTTTATCATTTGGCTACCTGCGACATGTTTATAAATTACTCGGTAAAGTTTCCATTTTCCATTATAGTTTATGATAGTTGGTTTTCAGTTGCTTTTTAAATGCTTTTAAGTTTAGATACTGTATTAAAGTTTTTAAACAGTTGTTCAACCTTTTGATTTGTGTTTCTGTCATGTTTTTGTTTCAGCATATGAACACCATATTATATTACCTTAGGAAAAAAGGTAAATATTCTTCCGCTGTGACATTGAATTTTGCGACAACTGATTGTCTCTTTGATGATTCCATCCAAGCTTTGTACCACAAGTTTAACAAAGCCAAGGCAATGAAGACTAAGATGTCGCACATTCATGCTGCCCACCCAATAGCGCATTACATTCGAGGTTTGCGAATTCCGTGTTCTAAGCCTTGGTATGAAGTCGATCATGTGTTATTCATCATCAATCTAAGGAGGGAAAGTCATTGGGTGTTTGGTCGTCTTGACTTGAATGATGGGATTGTGTTTCTGTATAATTCTTTGAGGACTGTGAAAATGAATGCTGCAGCTAGGAATGCCATGAAGGCTTATTCTGTGTTTCTCCCTTTGTTTTTTGATCTCCTTGGTTTCTGGAAGAATAGGTCACATACTCCTGCTTTAGCTTCTGACCTTGCAGCTCCTCTAAGAATTGTGGAGATTAGTGGTCTTCCGTCTCAGCAGAAAAAGTGAGTTGTTTCTTTTAAGTTTATTTTATGTTGTTTTTTAGTTGCTAAACTGTTTTTAATTTTTCTGTTTTTATAGTTGTTGACCGAGGTTTTCGGTAACTATTAAAATATGATTATAATAAAGAGCTGTAAGAAAGTGAGATGAAGATTTTTTACGTGGTTGGGGCGTTAATGAGCCTTAGTCCACGAGCCTCTGTTATTAATGGATGTATTTAATACAGATTCTACACTTGAGAGAATGTCTTTCCCTTAAATACAGAGAATGTTCTTGGTGAGTATTTTCTCTTCTTGCTCTTTTGCAAACCAAGATTCTCGACCCCATTAAATGAGCTTTGAGGGGGTATTTATAGTGTTTTGGTGGGGTAATCCCTAGAATTGTTCTTACACATGTATCTGTAAGTATCCATAAAGTTGGGCATTTCCAATGAATATACCATGGGTGGTGCATGGTCAAATCCCTAGGTGCTGTAGGGCTTTTATGAAGAATGTCCTTTTTGCCTTGTGATTGACGTGACTCTTCGCAGAGTAGCCGTCGCTAGACTTAAATGATCATTACTGTAGCGCTGCTGTTTGGGGGTTGTGCCGTCAGACTTTATTGCGTGTTACAGTCTCAACACGCTTCCTCCCATGCAGCATTAAATGCGACTTGATTGCTCGGGAGAGACCTGACACATCCCGGAGAGCCTTCACGCTATGCACGCCTCCTGGAGTACCTTGTACTCCGGGAGCCTACTTCAGGACCCATGCTAACAGCCCTTTCTTGTGACGCGCAAAGACTTAGCAAATGTTTACAAGTTATCTGGTCCACGTGTCCCCTCTCGACTGGTCCACGTATTTTGGGCGAATTCTGGAGCAACATTTACCCCCAAGCCTTGTTTACTTAGTAAAAATAAACCAAGGCTTGTTCAAGTGCCTCCGGTCGACTCCTCGTTTCCCTGGCTCAGGCCTCGAGCGCGTGGGGGCACATTTAATGACGACATTTAATGCAGCGATTCGCCTTTTGCAGGAATGTCTCCAGCCGCCTCCTCGGTCTTCTGACACGAGCTTGGGGTGCGTGGAGGCGTGTCTAATGATGGCATTAAATGCAGCGATTCGCTTTTGCAGAGGTCGATTCGTTTCACGCCCTTTGATTGATGCGGCGCATTAATGGTGTTAGACGGATACTCAAACGTTTCCACCGCCTTTATGGCAGATTGATCTGATCCGTTGATTTTCGGGAATTCGAATCGTGCATCTCCCCCACCGTGCGATTGGTAGGTGATGACACCTGTTCCTCATGCGTCTTTGCCTATAAAAGCCACCACCTTTCCTTCATTTCGGTTACTTTCCATTCCTTGCCATTTCTGCTCGAATTTCTCAGAGAGAAAATTCCTCAAAATAGCACGAACTGCCTTAATACTTAGACACTTCATTCAGTTCTCCAGTGTTCGACTTTGCCAGTTCTCCTCAACTTTCACTCAACCACATTCAGTACCCCCAGTTCAACGATCTACTGTAAGTTTCTTGCATCCTTAGATAACAACATGCTTATATTTACTTCGTTCGTTTTCTGGGTTCGTACTTAGAGGCTTCTGGGTGTGTGAGTGTTTAAGTTCTTCGAGTTCTGCTTTATGTTTACGGCGTTAGTTGTAGAATCGCCATTATCATGCCCCTGCTGTAGTCATACAGCTTTGTTTGAAGAGGGCCATGTGTTCTTCGTTTAACAGTTGCTTAGGGCATAGGAAGGCTTTTCTCTTTTCTTTTTCTCTTTGCAAAACCACTTTCTGCGATTTCACTACACCCTACACTTGTTCAGGGATTCTCTCCAGAGTTTCTCTTGTGACACGTGTCCGGAGGGGGCCTCTTTCCAGCGGTTAGGGGACCCCCACTCCCTTTTTCTTGATTTAGGGCTTGGTATGGGACCTAACTGCTGGACTTTTCTTTTTTCCCTTTTTGTTTTTCTCAGAACACAAAATGTCTGCTTCTGGCTCAAAATCTTCGAAGAAGAAAGGGAAAGGTATGGCCACGCTGGAGGAAGTTTCTCTGGGACCCGTCGCCCAGGAGGGGTATAAATCCCGCGCAACTGGTTGGGAAGCGGCCGAGCTTCGATCAACCCTGACTTGTCCTCACCAGCTGGAGAACATTATTAATGTGGCTGGGATCAAACCCTCTACCTCAGGGACCTTCCACCGGCCTCCTCGTGACTCGGAGACGCCTAATCATAACTATGACGGCTTCGGGGCTTGGAGTCAGACCCATTTGATGACCGGTGCCATGCTCCCGCTCCAAGATTACTTTGTTAATTTTCTTGTATTTGTCGGCCTTGCGCCATACCAACTTATTCCTCAAGCTTACCGCCTGCTCTCAGGCTTATTTATTTTTTACACCGCCCGTGGCTGGGGGTCTCCCAGCCCGGCGGAAATTTTATATTTTTATGAACTTGTATCCGTCCCCAAGAAAGGGGACAAACTTAAGGATGGTTTTTATGGGTTCCGGATCCACCCTGCTAACGAGGGGGTGGTTCCGTATAACAGGCAGACTCACGTTAAGGAGTACCGCCACCGCTTTTTCTTCTCGTCCGGGTTCAGGGCCGTGGACCACCCGGAGCTTCTCACGGAGTGGGTGCGGATCCCACCTTACCAGCGGACGCTTCCCACTCAAGCTTTTCTTCGAAGGGCCCAAGCCTTCGCCTCCTATGACCACGCCGATCTTGATGTCGGGGGCCTAGTCACCACGGAGAATTGTAGGAAGGCCAAACTTATCCTTTCTCACCAATCCGTGGATGACTCCAACCTCTCACGGGTCATCTGCCCCAATGTGAGGGCGCCGGTTGCGGAGAAGGCCTTCCGGGACGAGCTCATTGCCACGGCAGAGAAGAAGTACCAAGATTATCTCTACCGGAAGGCCCAGGAGAAAGCGTATTCTAAGGCCCAGGCTGCCTCGGGGAGAGGACTTCGCGTGGGGAGTCCGGTGGTGCGAAGGAGCCAAGCCATTGGCGGGAAGTCCGAAGCTAAATTTTTTGACAAGATACTTCAAGAAGAGATTGGGGATCGTCCCGCCGGGAGGCCCCTTCGTCTTGAAGATTCTTCTGAGATGCAAAATTCCCGGCCTCAGCCTTCAGCCCCCGAACCAAACTCGGGTGCTCCCGGTGCTAGCACTTCCGGTGCCGGCGGTAAGTCTCCCTTGATAATTCGCTATGTTCCTTCCGTTGATGAATATACCAGTCATAGGCCCGTAGGGTTCGACGAGCGTCTTTGTAGATTCAAGATGTCGTTGACCCGGTGGGGGGATCGTTTGAAGGAATTTTATTTTACGAACTTTGGAGATTACCTAGGTCGGTCCCGGATGGGCTCCGGCCCTCCGGAACCTATTCCCTTAGGTCCATCAGCTTACATAGCGTCCAGCTGGTTTCGGCCCTCGGACAGTTATCTTGGAGATGACGCTGCCAGCATTAAAGTACAGGACTTTGCTAGGGCCGAATTAGGAAGTTCGGGTAGGAGTAGCTTATTTGCTGTATCTTTTATAAGCGGTTCCTCACGAACTTCTAACACTTGCTTATTTTTTGGAATAGGTACCTCCATGGATGCCATCCTGGAACAGGTTGCCGGGGTTCATACTCCCGTGGCTCCTCCGGCTTTCACCCCCTCTCCCCCGGTCCCTTCCTTGAAGGTTTCTTCCGGCGCTCCCCCCGAAACCATTGACTTAGTGGATGACGAGGAGGGGCTTCCGGGAGAAGGCCAAGGGAAGAGGTGGGACTTCTCGGAGGAAGCCGTTGAGGGCGCAGGAGAGCCTCAGGCCCTTCCGGAGGTAGCAGAGGAGGACGAGGAGGAGCCTGAAGCGGCTCTGATTCGCAAGCGTAAGGGCAAGATGATTGCCCAGGACGAGCCGAAGAGGCCTCGGAGGGCCGACACTCCTGCCCATGGCCTAGACGGCGGGGTCTCCCCGATGGAGGAAAATCCTGCTCCTCCCCACATCGAGCTTACCCCGATTCCGGGGGATGAGGTGAGGCAGGAGCTTCGCATAGCCAAACACAACTATGCTATGGATGAGTACTCCCGGGGGTATGCCGAAGTGGAGGCCCTTAGGAGGATTCTGCGAGCTGAGGTTGAGGCGAGCATCAACCACCCGGAATGCCATGATCCGTGGAACCTTAATCTGGACCCCTTAACGGACTGGTTCCGTCCCCTCCTAGGGCCTACCTTGGCTCCCTTTGCCGCGGAGATGACCGGCGAGTTCGCTTCTCAGCTTACACGTTGCGCGCCCAAGCGGTTTGCCACCTGTGCTTCCATGAACTCCATCTTCCAGGTCCAGGACCTCAGCCATTCTCTCACGGTGGTAAGTACTTTGCAATTTTTGCGTTTCCTCTTTGTTGTTTGTATTTTGTTTTCTTCCTTTGAGAAATTTTTCCTTATACTTCGTTACGGTTCAGCTTGCTGCTGAGGCTGGCCGCCTCTCCAGGAACATCATAAACCATGGCTTCGCTCTGTCCGACTTTGGGGACATGAATGACGTCAGGAAGGTCCTCCAAGACCTCACAGCGGAGAGGCAGATCTACCAGGAGGCTGCTGAGCGCCAGGAGGCAGCGGCCAAGGCCAAGGAAGAGGAGGCCAAACGGAGGGAGGCTCAGGCGGAGGCCATGATCCGGGACGAGGCTCAGCGGAGAGACAGGATGGAACCCAGCATCAGGAGGAACTAAGGGCTCAAACCGAGGCTGCCGAGAAGGCCAGGCGAGATCTCCGGGAGGCCAGGGAGGCTTTGGATGAAATGGTCGCCAAGGTGAGATCTCTAGAGGAGACTCACCAGTCGGACATCGAATCCAAGGCCGCTCTAGCTGCGGAGTTGAAGGAGCTTAGGGATTTCAAAGAACAGTCCACCAGGAAGGCCAAGAGGGCCGAGCTCCTTTCTCCTGTTTCCTGCGCCCGGTGTCCGAAGCGCTTTGATGATGGTGTCTATATGGCTTGGGCCACCAATGATCAAAGTATCAGGCTTACTTTTTATCCCAAACCCGAGGAGATGATTGCCAGATTTCGGGAAAAGAAGAAGAAGCTTGATGCTGCGCTTGAGGCACGGATTGGGCCTCGTCTTCCTCCGCGGGCTGACTGAGCTGCCGTGTTATTGACCCAGATTCTACCCGTTTCTTTTATAACTCTTTTTTTTTTGTTTGTACATATTTGCTGCTGCCTTAGAACAATTTACATATAGGCGGCAGCTTTCATTTGAAGGGGAGACAATTATATTTTAAGGCCTGTCCCCGGGCCATTTATATGTATATGACCTGCCCTTTGGGCTAGGATATTTTTTTTTATATATGCGATCTTTATTTGTCACACTTATATATTTTAACCTGTCCTTTGGCTCAGGGTTTTTATACTTATGCTTTTTATTTTTGCGCATACTTTTTGACCTGCCCTTTGGGTCAGGATATTTTACTTAGTTTGACCTGCCCTTTGGGTCAGGATATTTTACTTAGTTTGACCTGCCCTTTGGGTCAGGATATTTTACTTAGTTTGTTTTTGTTTGTCCGTGCGGTATACCCTAGTACCCCCCTGAGTGGCATAGAAACTTTGTTTTTAAGGCACTCAGTTTTATTTAATATAGAGGAGGTATACATTTGGACGGTACAAACCCTTTGAACAAAATCTAAGTTTAATTCGCTACTGGTAATATTTTCTGAGGTGATCGGCATTCCAGGCTCTTGGGACAGTAGTTCCGTCCATTCTTTTCAGTTTGTAAGTGCCAGAACCGATTTCGTCCTCGATTTCATATGGTCCTTCCCAATTTGGTCCAAGTACCCCCACTCCGGGTTCTTGGGTGGCTGGAAAAACCCTTCTTAGGACCATATCCCCAATAGCGAATTTTCTATTTTTAACCTTGGAGTTAAAATATTTGGTCACCTTCTTTTGATAAGCAGCCATCCGTATTTGAGACTCATCCCGGAGTTCTTCGACTTGATCCAAAGCCTCTTGGAGCAGTGCCTGATTGGTGGCCGGATCATAAGTCGTCCTCCTGTGGGATGGGAATAATGTTTCCACCGGGACCATTGCTTCGCAACCGTACGCCATTGAGAACGGCGAGTGACCGGTTGTGGTTCTGGGGGTCGTCCGGTAGGCCCACAATACCCTTGGCAATTCTTCAGGCCGATTATTTTTACGAGCCCGTGGCAGCTTCTTTTTCAAGGTGACCTTTAGGATTTTATTGACTGCTTCCGCCTGGCCGTTTGTTTGAGGTCGGGCTACCGCGGAGAAGCTTTTCACTACTCCGTGTTGGTTGCAGAAGTCAGTAAATTCCTCGCAATCAAATTGCTTTCCATTGTCTGAGACTATTTTGTGAGGCAAGCCGTATCGACACACTATGTTTTTGATAACAAAGTCCAATGCCTTCTTAGCAGTTATTGTCTTCATAGGCTCAGCCTCTGTCCACTTGGTGAAGTAGTCCACTGCTACTATTGCATACTTTACCCCTCCTTTTCCCGTAGGTAGAGACCCGATGAGATCTATTCCCCAGACCGCGAAGGGCCAGGGGCTGGTCATCAAGGTGATCTCGTTTGGAGGAGCTCTCGGTATGTTCGCGTACCTTTGGCACGAGTCACACTTTTGGACATAGTCTATACAATCTTTTTTCATTGTTGGCCAGAAGTACCCTTGCCCCAATATTTTCTTTGAGAGGCTGGGTCCTCCTGTATGATCTCCACAGAACCCTTCATGGACCTCCAGCATGATTTGTCTAGCTTCAGGGTCCGATACACACCTTAAATAAGGCATGCTGAGTCCTCTCCGGTAGAGAATTTGGTCCATCATTACATAACGATGAGCTTGATACTGAATCTTTCGAGACAGTGCCCTCTCTTGGGGCAACTCACCTGTGGTTATGTACTTTATGATGGGGACCATCCAGCTGGGTTCTTGCCCAACCGTTAGTGTGGTCTCTTTTACTTTGATGCTCGGCTCTGCCAAGCGTTCCACTGGTACTACCCCCAGTTCTTCGATTTCACTGTCCGAGGCTAACTTAGCCAGACAGTCCGCATGAGCGTTCTTCTCTCGGGGGATTCTTTCTATTTTATAGTCCGTGAACTCGTGGAGCAGTTCTCGGACTATTGCTACGTACGCGGCCATCCGTTCGCCGCGAGTTTGGTATTCTCCGGAGACCTGGTTTACAACCAGCTGAGAGTCACTGTAGACTTCCACTCTCTTGGCTCCTACAGCTTTAGCCAATTTTAGCCCTGCTATCAGGGCCTCATATTCGGCTTCATTATTCGAAGCTGTGAAGTTGAATTGGAGTGCTGCCTGGAGCCGCAATCCAGTAGGTGATATCATAGCCACTCCGGCTCCCGAACCGTTTTCATTAGAAGCTCCGTCTACAAATACTCTCTAAGTGGGGATTGGTGGTTCCGGTGTATTGGTCGTTGCCTCGGCTTCATTGCATTCAGTGATGAAGTCTGCCAAGGCTTGGCCTTTTATGGAAATCCGGGGCACGTAATGTAAGTCGAATTGGCTTAGCTCCATTGCCCAATTGAGGAGTCTTCCGGATGCTTCAGGTTTTTGGAGAACTTTCCGGAGCGGATGATTGGTCAGGACTCTGATTGGATGGGCTTGGAAGTACGGTCTCAACTTCCTTGATGCCATCAGGAGGCAGAATACTAATTTTTCAATGACCGGGTACCTTGGCTCGGCCCCTATCATGCGCTTACTAACATAGTACACGGGGTGCTGAATTTTTTCTTCCTCCCGGACCAGTGCAGCGCTGACCGCATGCTCGGAGACGGCCAAGTAAAGGAACAAGTCTTCTCCAAGGACGGGTTTTGATAGGATAGGAGGTTTGGCCATGTGGTCTTTTAACCTTTTGAATGCCTCCTCGCATTCATCCGACCATTCGAACTTTTGGCATTTCTTCAGTATGTTGAAGAAGGGTATGCACTTGTCCGTGGATCGTGAGATAAAGCGGCTCAGTGCGGCTACCTTTCCGGTCAAGCTCTGCACGTCCTTATGTTTCTTGGGGGACGGCATATCCAGGAGAGCTTGGATTTTCTCCGGGTTTGCTTCGATCCCCCTTTGGCTGACTATGAAGCCCAGGAATTTTCCCGACTTGACCCCGAAGGTGCATTTTTTCGGGTTGAGCTTCATGCCATATCTCCGGACGACTTTGAAACATTCTTCTAAGTCGCTTGCATGGCTGTTGCATGCTTTGGATTTGACGAGCATGTCGTCTACATATACCTCCATGTTTCGTCCCAGGAGGCTTTTAAACATCCGGTTAACCATTCTTTGATAGGTTGCTCCGGCGTTTTTCAGTCCGAAAGGCATGACTAGGTAACAGTATACCCCTTATCGGTCCCGAAGCTAGTGCACTCCCGGTCCGCCGTATGCATTTTTATTTGGTTGTACCCAGCATAGGCATCCATGAAAGACAGCAGCTTAAATCCGGACGTGGCGTCTACCATCTGGTCGATCCTGGGCAGCGGAAAGCAGTCCTTTGGGCAGGCTTTGTTTAGATCTGTGAAATCTATACAAACCCGCCAAGTCCCGTTCGGCTTGGGCACCAGGACCGGATTGGCCAGCCATTCCGGATAATACACGTCGCGGATCATGCCATTGGACAAGAGTTTGTCCACCTCTTTCTCTAAGGCCTCGGCTTTCACCGAGTCGAGCGGGCGTCTCTTTTGCTGTATAGGGGGCATGTCCGGGTTGACATTGAGTACATGGGTGATGACATGACGGCTGATGCCGGTCATGTCTTCTTGGCGCCATGCAAAGATGTCGATGGCGCCCTTCAGTGTTTTTATTATTTTATCTTTTTCCTCCGGATCCAGGCTCTTCCCTATCCGGAGTACTTTGGTGGAGTCGTCGTCGCACACTGGTATTTCTTCGACGTCCTCCATTGGTTCCACGACCCTTTCGGACCCTATGCGAGGATCCAACTCATCCTCTTCAGCCTTCTCTATCTCAGGGGGCCCCCGGACCATGAGTACTGGTAAGTGGGTGGCAACATTGTAACATTGCCTGGCCTCTCCCTGATTTCCCCTCACCGTTCCGACTCCGGCTTCCTGGGTAGGGAATTTTAGGCATAGATGTCGGATTGAAGTAATTGCACCAAAGTCGACGAGGGCCGGTCGGCCTAGGATTGCGTTGTAGGCTGTTGGACAGTCTACCACCACGAAGGTGCAATACTTGAATGTGCTTTGGGGGGTATCCGGGCACAGGGTAACTGGGAGCCTGACTTTTCCCATCGGGATTAGCGTCGTCCCGTTAAACCCTGTGAGCTGCGATCCACTAGGCGAGAGGTCCCGGTCGGTCAACCCTATCGCAGTGAAGGCTTCTTTGAAGAGCAAGTTCACGGAACTCCCATTGTCAATCAGGACCCTAGCCACCACCTTATTTGCGATGGGGGTCTCTATGACCAGCGGGTCGTGGTGAGGAAAACGCACCGTCTTGGCGTCTTCCTCTGTGAACGTTATGGGCTGGTCCATTAGCCGGGGCCTTTGAGCCGGGAGTTGAGTAACCTCCCACACCTCACTGTGTCTTGCGGCCTTGGTATATCTTTTTCGCTCCTTGCGAGTGTTTCCTCCGATATGGGGACCTCCGGAGATCATGGCTACCCGTCCATTAGGCCGGGGCGGTAGTCCGGGTATATGCTGGGTGTCACCTGCGGGAGCAGCTGGAGGCAATACTCCTGCTGTACCCCCTGGCGTTCCCGGAGGCATACCCCCGGCCACCTGCCCTGGATTAAGGTGGGGCAACCTATTTTTGATCCACTCATAGAGGTGGCCCAAACGGATCAAATTTTCAATCTCGTCTTTGAGATTTTTACACTCATTGGTGCTATGACCAATGTCATTGTGGTACTCGCATCTTTTACTCGGATCTCTCCGGGAGCTGTCTTTGTACAATGGTTGGGGTCTCCGGTAGTGCGTATTCTGCCTTGTGGCAAAATATACACGTTCTTGAGAGTCCGTGAGCTCTGTGTACTGGGTGTATTGGGGTGTGTACCCCTTCTTTTGGCGCTTCTCTCCCGTTCGGGTGCTGCCCTTGGAGGACCTTTTGCTCCTCGACCCCTGGGTAGGGCCTGTTAAGCTAGCAGTCGGGGCAGCCTGTGAAGGAGTTCGTCCATTCACCCCGGACGGGTTGCCGTAATGGAAAGATGTCGGAGCCAAAGCTTGACCCTGGCTGTATCCGGGAGTAGCGGAGAACTGTATGCCACTTACTGGTGGAGTTGAGGTCGGGACAGTACCCGAGGGCGACACTCCTGGCATGTATCCTGCTATCCCGGTGGGATAGTAGCCTCCGTAAGCCACGATCTGGGCTTCTTCGAGGTTAATATATTTTTGGACTCGCTTCTGGAAGTCCTGAAGGCTAGCAGCGCCTTCTTGCTGCAACTCGTTCCAGAAGGGAGTCCCAGTGCGGATTCCTGCTTGGAGAAGCGCAAGCTGTTGTCCGTCGTCGACCTTCTTGGTCTTCGAGGCTTCCTCTCGGAACCTCTTGATGTAATTCTTCAAGGTCTCGGTGGGCAGTTGCTTGATGTTGGTCAAGGCACTAACCTCCAAGTTGACCTTCCTGGCAGCGACAAATTGTCTCCGGAAGTTGGTTTGGAGTTTGTTCCAGCAACCCACCGATCCTGGTTCCAGTTTTTTGAACCATTCCTCTGCTGATCCGCTCAGAGTGAGGGGGAAGCATAAGCATTTGGCGTCATTGCTGACCCGCATGACTGTCATGACACGGTTGAACCGTGACAAGTGATCACTGGGGTCGGAGTTCCCAGTATATGCCGCCATTTCGGGCATCTTGAAGTTTTTAGGGAGCTCCGCCTCCAGGATATGTTTGGCACAAGGCTCCCGATCCTCACTGTCCGAGTCGGAGTCGTCTCCCTTCTGCCTCCGGGAGACTCGAGCAATATCTTTTCGAAGTATGGCAAGTTCCGCCATAATCCCGTCGTTTACAGTACCCGAGGAGACCACGGGCCTGTATCTTTTTTGGTCAAGGTGATCCCGGAGGTCACCTTGATTCCCATTGATTTGATTTCTCAGATCAATGGGAGGACATCTCTGTCCTCTTCTTCCTCTACCCCCTGGTTCCTGGTGCACGGAAACGCTTTTCCGGTCCCCTCGATCCTGAGGGCCAAGACTCCCTCTTTGGGGCTTGCCCCTCTGCGGACCTTTCCCTTTAGGGAAATCCGAGCGGACCCTTCGCGGATCCTGCACCTTTTTCTTCCGACCAGGGGTAGAAGTAGGGTTTTTTGTTTGGTTTTCCTCAGCAGGGTGCCTTATAGGGCTAGGTTCCCTAGGTCTTTACTGCTGGGAATTAGGCGAAGATGTCGCTGGCTCCCCGTCGAGCCCAGCGGCTATCGCCTTGGGATGCACGTGAATACCAGCTGCCTCCATGGCTAGCATCACTTCCTGCATTTTTTGATTTTGCGCTTTCTGAGCTTCGATCTCAGCTTCATGATCGATAGATTTCTGTCTAAGGAGCACCAACTCCGAGTAGCTTCCTCCATCATAGGCATACTCGTCGAGGTGTTCCTCGTAGTTCTCGTTGGGAACTATTTCTTCTTCTTCTTCCTCGGACTCCTCTGCTGCCCTTGAGGCTACAGCTTCCTCATTGGGATCTTGAGCGTCTTCTAGAGGGCGAGGATGACGTGTAGCTCTTGTCTCCACCATTGTTGTGAAGTCAAATACTTGTTATGTAGCAGCTTTCCTCAGCTCTCAATGAAAGCACCAAAATGTTGACCGAGGTTTTCGGCAACTATTAAAATATGATTATAATAAAGAGCTGTAAGAAAGTGAGATGAAGATTTTTTACGTGGTTGGGGCGTTAATGAGCCTTAGTCCACGAGCCTCTATTATTAATGGATGTATTTAATACAGATTCTACACTTGAGAGAATGTCTTTCCCTTAAATACAGAGAATGTTCTTGGTGAGTATTTTCTCTTCTTGCTCTTTTGCAAACCAAGATTCTCGACCCCATTAAATGAGCTTTGAGGGGGTATTTATAGTGTTTTGGTGGGGTAATCCCTAGAATTGTTCTTACACATGTATCTGTAAGTATCCATAAAGTTGGGCATTTCCAATGAATATACCATGGGTGGTGCATGGTCAAATCCCTAGGTGCTGTAGGGCTTTTATGAAGAATGTCCTTTTTGCCTTGTGATTGACGTGACTCTTCGCAGAGTAGCCGTCGCTAGACTTAAATGATCATTACTGTAGCGCTGCTGTTTGGGGGTTGTGCCGTCAGACTTTATTGCGTGTTACAGTCTCAACACGCTTCCTCCCATGCAGCATTAAATGCGACTTGATTGCTCGGGAGAGACCTGACACATCCCGGAGAGCCTTCACGCTATGCACGCCTCCTGGAGTACCTTGTACTCCGGGAGCCTACTTCAGGACCCATGCTAACAGCCCTTTCTTGTGACGCGCAAAGACTTAGCAAATGTTTACAAGTTATCTGGTCCACGTGTCCCCTCTCGACTGGTCCACGTATTTTGGGCGAATTCTGGAGCAACAATAGTGATTGCGAAGCATATGTGGCTGCATTTCCCGAGTTATTCACCCATAGAAAAGATGTTCCCGCAGATTTTGACATCGAAGTTTATCGTACTCGACTTGCTGCCCTTTTCTTCTCATATGGCCAAAGGAAAATTTATGAAAGCATTTATAGCGAGGATGAGAAGCAAAGCAAGTCTTCTAAGGCTTCTAAATTGAAAAAGTATGGTCTTTTAATTTGGTGACAATTTGGTGTTATTGGTTGAATCTATTATCAGACAATAGTTAGTGATTTTATGTTTCTAGGTATTATATTTGGTTTTATACTCTGGATCTGGTTTTAAACTTTTAGGATATTTGACATTAATCCTTCTAATATGTTTATTCTATATGTTTGTATTAGCAGAAGTTGTATGTTTTTCAAATTGTTCAAGTTTTTATATATAGTCGCACAACTATATAGAAACTATTTTCCAACTATATATGTTACGAAAAATATGAACAATACGCAAGTGTACGTAATCAAGTAGTAAACTCACACAGGTGAGGTCGAACCACAGGGAATTGAACTGAATACCACTAAACTAGATTTATGATTCTATTTGGCAAATCGATAATTTTCAAGATTTTAACAAAATAAAAGAAATTCAAGAAACTTAAAGAAACAAGTGAATATTAATCAAGATGAGAGATTAAGGAGGAGAATCCTGTTGTTAGTTTACCACAATTGTTAATGCCTAATTGCTATCATTTTCTTGAAGTGAATGACAGATTATAAATTAACCTAACTCTTTTCAGATCTTTTAGGTTCTAAATCACATGTTCTCTAATTAATCTCTTAATTAAACTAACATGAAATCAGCATTAAGCAATAATCTAATTGTCACAAAGGCTATGCAAATACTCTCGTTTCACATCAAAACCTAGATTATCCAATTTTAGCATTCTCAACTCTCACTTTTCAGATTTTGAATTGAGATCATAGAGCATGTAGAAGGTGATCAAGCTTACACATGGAATTAAACACAAATATAAATAATTTCACAATCAAGATTGAAGGAATGGCAATTATCATTAACTAGGCAAAACTTAAAACAACATTCATCATCCTCCCTAAATAAGAGTTTAGTTCAAAACATCCATAATCAAATCCATAATTAACATTGAAACAAAAAATAGCATAGAAAAATTAAAGAGAAGAGAAAGAACTAGTTGAAGTAATTGATCCGGGTCGCCACAAGCCGCTCTTCTAGCCTCCTTCTTTGTTTCTGGGGCTCCAATTCTGAATAATGCCTAATTTTCACGAACTCCCTCTATTTAAACCAAGTCTCATCTTTAAAATTCGTGAAATTAAGAAACTGTCCAAAAATCTCGTCACTGGGTCCCCGCGCGACAGGCAATGCCCCCGTCGCGATGGGGTTGAACTTCGATTTCTTGAAAATTTCTCTACCAGTTCCTGTCGCGACTAGCATGTTTCCCGTCGCGACTGGATTAGGCAGCGACACGAAATTTGGTTTTTCTTCTCGATTCTTTCACCATTTGTCCTCAATTCTTGTACATACTTTCTTTAAACACCCGAGGACCTGAAACAAAAGAATCAAGCGTAAAATAGCCCTAAAAGTAGAAACAAAGAGTGAAAACTAACCGAAAATATGACCCGAAACTTAGACTAATTTTAGCCTAACAAATTCCCCCAAACTAGATTCTTACTCGCCCTCGAGTAAGAAAAATACTACTTCCTACTAATTTACTAACTACGCTACGAAATAATCACAATACTACTGCCTCATGTTCTGTTCTTTTCCATTGCTCAAACTAGAATTTCAATTCCACTAACTCTAACAATTAATTTACATGCTCATTTTGTCACACATTGCATAAACACAAGATGATTTCACAATCGAAACAATGTTATAATGGTTTTACTCTTTCCAACCATTCCACTACCCGATAACTCATATGCTTGCATGCTTACCTCTCTCCACTAATGTTGACAACATCCTTTCGGAATCAATAGGGCTTTTTGAGGTGTAGAAAGTATGGCTTAGATATTTGGAAAATGAAAAACAATTTTGGCTAAAGATATCATAAGCACAACAAATAACCCACAAGCTTCTTCTAATTTCAAATTTCCCAAAGTGTTCCCACAACTAACCATAATTGAGAAAAATTATTTTCTTTCTTTTCCCAACATCACTGAATTTTATTATTTTTCTTGAATCATGTTTCTTTTTTTCCTTTTTTTTTCAGTTTTTTTTTTCAGTGATATTGATCTTACCAAATATCTCTTTTTTCTCAATCTTGCAAGTTTCTTTTTTTTTTCTATCTTCTCTCACACCATATATTTTGCTCCCCAAAACTAATTGTATAGCTTATGATATCATTGATAAAATAGTGAGGACAAAATTAATAGTGTGGATACATATTTCGGTTCAAGAGGTGAAGAACAAAACAAGTTTAGGCTCAAGAGGGTTAACTAAGGATAATCATTTCATGGTAGGCTTGAAAGGCTTAAACTATCCAACAAATGCCTAAATCATATTCCTATTGAATGTTGTCAAGGATTTCGCCTCAAAAGAATAAGACATGTAAGTTCTAAGCTATCCAGTCAATCTTACCACAAACCATAGTAAAACAATTATAACATATTTCACAGATCATCAAATTGCATTCTTACACATGTTATACAAGCATCCAAATTAATCCAAAGAGTTAACAGAATTAAGCACACAGTTATTTTGCAATTTCAGAGCACATTACAATAAACAGCACCACACAATTATCTTCTAGCTTATTGCCCATTCCTAACTAAAAATAGAAAATTAAAGCAGAAAATTAAAAATGCAGAAAATAAACTTTTTAAATCCCTCCCCCCAAACTAAAGAATCACATTGTCCCCAATGTGACATTAAAGAAAAAGGAAAGGAAACTTACCTAAGCGCCACATCAATAAGCGGTTGACGCCCGTAATAAGCGTCATGCAAGATAACTTGAAAATTGTTGTTGTACTTGCCTTCAAGCTTGGCAAGTGATGAGTTTGAACTAAAATCAGCACCAACAACATAAGACTTTGGATGATGTGCTTGGGGAGAAGATTTTCGCAGCTTGTAAAGGATATAATATGGTGTTGACGAAATATATGGATCCATTGGTGGTTTATTAGTCAATATCATCGATGAAGTCGAATCAATGATGCTATGTTCTTCCTCATCCTCCAATGTCACAATATTTACTCTTTCATCTAACAACCCTTCTTCTTGTTGCTCACTCTCTACGTGGCTATCCATACCCTCACTTGTGATTTTATATTCAATGATTTCTTGATCATGGATGAATTCATTCTCTTCCATGATTTCATTCATTTCACGACATTCATTATTTACCAAGTAAGAATCTGATGTAGCCAAATTTTGAGTTAATACCACTTCCAAAGGATCTTGATCTTCAACTGTAGGCTCATTATATTCCTTGTATTCAAATAATGACCCTTCTTCATTGTACCAATAACTCTCATAAATTTCATCATTGGAGTTATTACATACTGAATCATGAGCCATTGAATTATCACATAAAGATCTCACCATGTTAGTTAAGCGATTAATCTCTCCGGGAAGTGATTGTATAAGTGCTAGTAGTTGCTCCTCTTTTTCAGTTGGTTGGGATGAATTTGGGCAATAAGGTGGGTATTGGTGACTCCAACCTTGAAGTGATGGATCCCAATGCCAGTCGTAATCAAAATCTGCCATATTATTCAACAGATTTATTCCATCATAGCCTCTCATCAATAGAGGCGCTCCAGTGACCTCTGCTCCATAATCAACCCAGCTTCTTGTTTCATCATTAAGTCCCTCATAAAAGAGCCACATAAAACACCGAGTTGCGAAGGTGGGATAACATCTCTCTCCGCACTCTTTAAATCTCCTCCAAGCAGAATAGAATGGCTCATTGTGTTGTTGGGCAAAATCCTGAAGATATAGCATCTGTATTTATCTTGCAGGTCAAACTCATAAGTAAAACATTAGTAAAATTAAATAAATAAAACTAAATTAGTACTAAAAAGATAAAAATTTGAAATAACAAAATTAATACTAAAACTAAAAAGAAAAACTAAATTAAAACAAAATTTAATCTAAAAGAAACAGATTAGCAATAAGCAAAAAGAATTAACCAAAGTAGAATTTAATCTAATTTTTGTAATATCAATTTTTAAACAATTCCCCGAAAACAGCGCCAAAAACTTGCTACGAAAAATATGAACAATACGCAAGTGTATGTAATTAAGTAGTAAACTCACACAGGTGAGGTCGAACCATAGGGAATTGAACTGAATACCACTAAACTAGATTTATGATTCTATTTGGTAAATCGATAATTTTCAAGATTTTAACAAAATAAAAGAAATTCAATAAACTTAAAGAAACAAGTGAATATTAATCAAGATGAGAGATTAAGGAGGAGAATCCTGTTGTTAGTTTACCACAATTATTAATGCCTAATTGCTATCCTTTTCTTGAAGTGAATGACATATTATAAATTAACCTAACTCTTTTCAGATCTTTTAGGTTCTAAATCACATGTTCTCTAATTAATCTCTTAATTAAACTAACATGAAATCAGCATTAAGTAATAATCTAATTGTCACAAAGGCTATGCAAATACTCTCGTTTCACATCAAAACCTAGATTATCCAATTTTAGCATTCTCAACTCTCACTTTTCAGATTTTGAATTGAGATCATAGAGCATGTAGAAGGTGATCAAGCTTACACATGGAATTAAACACAAATGTAGATAATTTCACAATCAAGATTGAAGGAATGGCAATTATTAATTAACTAGGCAAAACTTAAAACAACATTCATCATCCTCCCTAAATAAGAGTTTAGTTCAAAACATCCATAATCAAATCCATAATTAACATTGAAACGGAAAATAGCATAGAAAAATTAAAGAGAAGAGAAAGAACTAGTTGAAGCAATTGATCCGGGTCGCCACAAGCTGCTCTTCTAGCCTCCTTCTTTGTTTCTAGGGCTCCAATTCTGAATAATGCCTAATTTTCACGAACTCCCTCTATTTAAACAAAGTCTCATCTTTAAAATTCGTGAAATTACGAAACTGTCCAAAAATCCCGTCACTGGGTCCCCGTCGTGACTGGCAATGCCCCCGTCGCAATGGGGTTGAACTTCGATTCCTTGAAAATTTCTCTGCCAGTTCCCGTCGCGACTGGATTAGGCAGCGACACGAAATTTGGTTTTTCTTCTCGATTCTTTCACCATTTGTCCTCAATTCTTGTACATACTTTCTTTAAACACCCGAGGACCTGAAACAAGAGAATCAAGCGTAAAATAGCCCTAAAACTAGAAATAAAGAGTGAAAACTAACCGAAAATATTACCCGAAACTTAGACTAATTTTAGCCTAACAATATACAAACAATGTACTTGTATTTTTTTAATTGACTATCAATGTATTTATTCCCTGTTTTTCTCTTTCTCCTTTTTCCTTTAATTACTTATGTTTTATCAATTCTTATCTGACTTCTTTTAAAACTTTTATAAAGAAGTTATTTTTGTACTAAATATTTAAGAAGTGTCAAAACTGTAACAAAGCAATTTTGCAACTATTACCAAACTGTTTAAAATTTTAAAAAAATAAAATCCCATGTGTATAGAATATAACATATCAACCTGTTTGAATTCTCACACAGAATTAAATAATTCAAATAATTCATCTGTATCTATTTTATTGCTTGATTGTTGCATGTCTTTCGGTTGTGCCCGTGTTGACCACATTTGCTGCACCTGTTATGTTTTTTTGTATCCCATTCAGATAAAAACCTTCATTTCCTTGGTCTTCCAGATCTTATTTTCTGGTTTGGTGGCAGAACAATGATATCTTTTATGTTTTGTGGTACATCCCATGTTGTGTGATTGTGTACCGGATATGTTGAGCCGCTGTATGTTTCAAGCCATGTCTTGTCGTGTAATAACCTGAACAATAGTTGTAAACATTCAAGTTCATCTCCTTTATAACAGCAAGCGCATGAGCACAGGGTAACTCGTCAAGTTGGAATCGGTTGCAACTGCATGTTTTCTCCTTGAGGTTGATGACCCATGATCTGGTTAGTTCTACGAATTCGAACATGGTCTTGTTTATTGGCTTGACCTGCGAATTAAGTCAATTTATAAAATTGTTATTATGTTCCAGAAACGGAAAATAAACTATTAACAAACCGTAATGCAACTTAAAAATTTAAGAGATTTTACACTTTCTGTCAATGAGTCCACAAAGTTGTTGACTAATTTCTTCTCTGCTGTAGGTGTTAAAAATGTTGTTATTTTCAGTGCCTTTTTCCTGTTTGTGTATGTCCATTGTTGTATCAAAGCTCTCAATGACTCCATCATTGTTGTGATTGGTAGCTCTCTAGCTGCTAAGTTTGCTGCATTTAGAGATTCAACAATGTTTGAAGTCATAGTTGAATACCTGTTGTTTTTGCAGTGGTATCTTGACCATTTATGGTATCCAACTTGTTGTAAATATTGTCTGACACGGATGTCCAAGCTGTCCAACTCGTTCATATGGTATTCAAATTTCCTCTCTGTGTATGCTCTGGCTGCAGCGAAGAATGGTTTATCCAGCTTGCTTGCATTCTTCTTGAAGGTTGCTTAACAGGTGGTATACACAATAGCAATGCATGATTTCTAGAAATACATGAGCAGCTGCCTTAATTATGCTCTTATGTCTATCTGAGATCAAGCACTATTCCTCTCTAATCCCATATGTTTCTCTTACTTTTGTGAAAACCCATTGCCATGAGTTGTTGTTTTCTGAATCCACAACAGAAAAAGCTAGTGGAAAAATGTGCCCATTTACATCTTGTGTACAAGCAGAGAGCAATGTACCTCCATATGTTGATTTAAGGAAAGTTCCGTCAACAACTATTATATGTTCACACTTCTTCCATCCTTTTATTGAAGCATCCAGTGCGACAAACAAGTACTTGAAGCTGTTGTCTTCCTCTGTTTGCATGTGCACTATTGTTCCGGGATTAGTTTTTTGCAACATGTGCAAAAAACTTGGCAGCAGCTTGTATGATTCGTTGGCTTTTCCTCGTAATTCTTCTTGCGCGTGCTCTTTGCTTCTCCATGCTTTCATGTAGTTCATTCTCACCCCATACTTGTGTTTCATTTCTCCTCTGATATCTTGTGGCGTTTGAGTTGTTTTTATGTTGGTAAATCGTGGCTTGATGTAGTTTCCAATCAATTTCGTTGTAGCTTGTCTTTTGTCGGCAAATCTTATGTTTAGATCACAAGTGTGTATCACCTTCCTGTCATACTTTCGAATGATGAATGACTTTGTTGGCCTGTTTCTGGATGCCGTTAGTGCCCACTTGCATTTTGGATCCAAGCAACAAATTTTGTATGTTCTTGCACATGATTTTTTCACTCTGAATTGGAAGTTGTTCCTAATTGCATAGAAACCAAGCACACTCTGGAATGTTTCTTTGTCTTTGTATATTTGTGCTTCTTCTATTTCAGGATGTTGCGGATCTGTGATTAGTAGTTCGTCATAATCTGTGATTTCTGGTTCCTTGGTTTTGTTGTTTTCCAGTTGCTCAACCATCTCCTCTGCCACAAGTTTTGCATAGTCCATGAAGTCAAAATTTTCTCCCCCATCTTTCGGTTCTGTATCTTCAATTGTATGTTGTTGATTTATTGAGTCTTCTGTTGTTGCTGCATTGTATTCGATCGGTTCAAAGGCCCTTGTATGTGTAATTAATGAATTGACATTTCCCAAGAATGATGCATTGATGGTTGTTGTTGGGTTGTTAATGACATTCACACACAATGGGTATGTTGTGAAGTCGGGGTCCTTCAGTTTGAGTTGCAGACTTTGATCATCCTTTATCCTCAATGGTTGGTATCCTTCCTTCACTTGATATTTCAGTTGCAAAACAGTGTTTTCTTGGTTGCATTCCAGGACATCTTTCAGCTTCTGTTGTAATTCTTCATAGTTACAATTGGCTGAAATGTAATGTCCACTAGCTTCATAATTTTCATAATTCATTCGATCATCAAATTGTCCATTGCAGAAGACTAGGAATGGAATGTCTTTCTTTTCCTGTGATTTTGAAATGGTTATTAGTGCAAGGGAACGATTTTAAAACTGGTTTGATTCTGTTATATAATAGAGTACAAACTTACTTCTATTTCTAACCCTTTGTTCAAGCATTGTATTTCCTGTCCTGATTCCTACTTTTGCCATTTTTATTTTATTTTTTTACTGTTAATAAACTATTAGGAAACTAAAATTAAACTATTAAGAAACGTTAAAAAATATTTGAGAAACTAACCATTTCTCAAAGTGTTTTCTCCTTTTCTCTTTTTCCAAAATGAATTCCTACAAAAAATGAAATTAAACTATTATAAAATGATTATGCAACTGTAAATCAACTAAAAAACCACAACTCTTTACTCAAATTAACATAGTTGTTGTCATTGTTCCTTTTCATCATGTTTATTTGAATCGGATCAATTTCCAACTAATATAAAACTAATTTGCCACCATTTACATAAATCGTACCTTGTATATCTGCTAGTTTTTGGTACTCGTCAAATGACACTCCTTCATAATTTGTAAACCATTTTAAAACGATATTGCAATTGTAAGGCAACGCAAAAAATGAAAAACAGCCTTATTCGTAACATGTGGTTCCTTAATTAGAATCAGATCTTGTTTTTTATTTTTAAGAATCTGAATTGCCTGTTGTACACCAGTGAATCAACCAGAATGCAACTATATATGACGTATATTCATTGTTGAATAAATTTTCATATCATACCTTTTTTTGGATTCGAGGGGGAGCTCCAGATCTGTTTAATACAGATTTACATTGCTTGAATCTGGATTTTCGAGGCTGGATTGAGTGATTTTGAACGATAAAAACCGAAATCAAATGTTTAATTTTAGTTTCTTCACGATTTTTCTGGTTTTTTTTTTTTGTAATTTTCTGTTTAGATCATTGGAGTTCTTCTTTTCCAATCAAATTTTGCCGGAATTTATGGTTGTTCTACACTCGATCTGATTTCATTCTGGTTGCGTATCAGATTGGATCGATGGAGGTTTCTTCATCGTCTCCATTCGTGACGTGCGGCTTAAGGTATAGGCCAGGTGGTATTTTTTGTAATTTTTTCAATGTGGGCTGTATAAATGTTGATTGGGCCAACCCATAGTAATATTGTAATATTTTACCCTTTTTAGAATTTTCCTGTTTTTTTTCCAATAATTAAGTCTAGTTATTAATACAAATATTTACAATTTCCCTTAGGGGGCATTTGGTACGAGGTGTTCAAAATAATTTGATTATAAGGAATATTATGAAGGAGAATATGATTATAGGGAAATGTGTAAACTGGGTTTGGTTGTGTAGGGTAATATGTAATCATATTCCTGTTAATTTAATTAAACTGTTTGGTTGAGTACAAGAATCTTATACATTATTTTAAAAAATTAAAATAAAAATATTTTTTTATATATTTATTTAATGTTAATTATATATAAAAATAAAATAATTATTTATTAAAGAAATTTATTTATTAATTACTAAATATTAAATTGGGGATTTACCCCATATACTGTTTTTTTAACTTTTTTTTTTTTCAAATTTACGGTTTGGGTTTCTAAAATGGTTTCAGCGCTCGTTGCAATATGGGTTTTATACAATTTTTTGTTGCAATTTACGTTGCAGCGTTAGTTGCAATAGAGGTTTCTATGTAGAATTTTGTAAAAATACAAGAAAAAACTGTTTTGAAGTGTAAAAATAAAAAAGCCCCTATTAAATTTTATTGTATTTTTAATTAATTAAAATGAATATTTTTATATATTTTATCACTATATTATTTATTTTTGTTTGCTATGTCATTTATGTGTACACCATTCGCATAAAATTTATGTATAATGAATATACATATATTATTGCTAATAATATAAAAATAATTCAGTTAAAAAAACCCGATCTCACAAACTAAATATATATCGTAATATTTTATATATAATAAATGATAATATCATTGGTATTTAAATTTATTTATTAATTCAAAAATTCTTTTCAAATTAATATAATAGAAGATAATGATTCAATCCTATCCTTTTTTAAAGTATCAACATTACCCTCCTCAAGGGTAGTTATAATACTAAGGGAATAACATTCCAAGGCTAGAGACTCAAAACAAACTAGGTAATGTTTTACATTACCATTCCCTTGTTAGCATTAACCCATTCCAAACACCCCCTAAGAGTAAGGCCTTTGATGTTTTGGCCCAATTTACTCTATTGGTGGATAAAGATTATTCTGATTGAAGGATTGTCTACCTTTAATTTTGTATGTTGTATAATATTTTGTTTGAATGATTAATACAACAGAAATTTGCTAAATTAACTATTTCAAATATTAAAATTTGTAAGATAATCTCAATTAATTTATTCTATACAACCATAATGGCCGTACAGTATAAATTTATGGTCATTTTGCGATTACAATAGTCATTTATGGCCACAAAATGTAATTTAGGGTCATTTTTACGAGCATAGAAAATTATTTTGTTAATAATTTTTTTTTTACAAAACACTCTTAATATAACAGTATCTTTTTCAAAAAATAATATTAAAATTAAGTATATTCTTAATATTAAAAATAACAATAAAAAATAATAATATTATTATAATATATTGATATTTATATATATTAAAATTAATTTAAAATTGATATAAGTTGAATTAACTTAAAATAAATAATATTAATATTTATATATTTAAATTAATTTAAAATAAATAATATTTTTATTTTTATAACAGCTTATTAAAATTGTTAAATTTAATAAAATTGTAACGCCCTAAATAATTAGGCACACTACCCAAAATACTTATGAAACCTTAATCCCCTAAACAGGATTACTAATCAAAATAGCGCAGAATTTAAATTTTTATATTAAACCAAAAGAAAATAAACTTGTAATATATTTAAAACTTTTAAAATAGTTGGAATCCCAAAAATATTTACAAACGCTATTACAAGTCATTTATTTCTAGCCGACCTAGACGGCAAAATAGAATTCAAAAGTTCATCACTGATAGACCCTTAACCCGCTTGGTCTAATATGGCTTGAACATGTACATTCTTCATCTTGCTCCTCAAACTCATGGTTGATCAGCCACTGACTTACCCTTTCCCCGCACGCAGAGCACCCGTGAGCCAAGCCCAGCAAGACAGTATAAAACATATCAATAATATGCCCATCATACAATATAAACAACAATGCTATTCAAATTTGTCTGTGTGACACAGACCTGCATGTTGCGCTCACATGCCTATTTATGTCTACGTAACGTAGACCTACGTGTTGCGCTCACACGTCTATTTATGTCTACGTGGCGTAGACCCACGTGTTGCTCTCACACATCTATTTACAATAAGGCCTTAGATCAGTTCATCTCGGTTCTTGTTACCGAGTCCAACCTGGTTATGCCTTGAGCGCATAACCCTTAGTCTCAACATATATATTTATCATATAATTATTGGTGCCACTGCACTATTTGTCTATTTGCTATAGACCTGCGTGTTACGCTCACACGCCTATATATGTCTATGTAGCATAGACCTACGTGTTGCTCCCACACGTCTATATATGTCTATGTAGCATAGACCTACGTGTTACGCTCACACGTCTATTTACAATAAGGCCTTAGTAAGGTTTATCTCGATTATAATTACCGAGTCTAACCTGGTTATGCCTTGCTCACATAACCCTATTCATATATATTTACGTAATCCATACATTACGTTCTTTCAGTGGTTTATCCTAGTAATATACTAGGTCTAACCAAGTTATGTCTTATGCACATAACTCTTGAAATATATGTATGTATTCAATAGATAACAAAACATATAGAATCTTAGGGTAATAACCCTAAATTACATACCAAATAGTCTCTCATATAACATATCATTGCATGCTCAAAATAACACTTATAGAGATTAATAACCCTAATTCATGCTTTCACTTGATTAGCAATATTATTGTACATCATGACTTTCTTACCTTCACATAACTTCTAGGGTAATAACCCTAGACCGCATTACTATCAAACTCCAAACTCAAGGTACTAATTTACCGAGTCTAACTTAATTATGCCTTGTGCGCATAATTCTTTATTACAATATATTTAGCATGGCATAACATTTACACATTAATAATTACTAGGGTAATAACCCTAGGCCATTAAACCGCTCACTTTAGGGTAATAACCCTAATCTCGGTTTCTAATTATCACCAATATAATATTCAATATAAGCACCACCGTGCATATCTCTACGTGCAACTACTGTCTTACCTGTTGTCCCGCAAAGGCAGAGATTCCGAATCCCCGGGTGCTCCTGACCAGGTGCCGGTAATCCTAGTCACACAATCCAGGATTTTCACAAATAGGGTTAACCCCTGATTTCATATTCATAAAATAAATTCATGGCATTTCAAATACAGATAATCACATAGAGCTCGAAAAGAGCTTTCCAACGGTATAAAGAACGTCCCAAACGGAGTCCCGAGTCAAAAGTTATGGCCGAAACAAAATTCAACATTTCCCGATGAACTCCAACCGGAATTCCGGATGAACCAACCGGAATTCCGGTTGTCTGGGCAGAGAACACGAAATTTCTCAATCTTTAAACCCCCAAAACTCACTCAAATCATCCCCAAACATTCCCAAACTTTCCACAGCATCAATATATGTCATAATAAACATATTCCACAACTTAAACCCAACAATTGCACTAAAAATCAAAAAGTGCCATTAAAGCACCAAGCTTGAGTTCCATGAACTCAAGCTTGCTTTTCACAACCAAAATCACAATTAATCCACTTACAGCAGCTAGCAAATATTATAGGGTCTAAAACACATATTTATGCATTAAAATCCAACAATAAACCCCACAATTTCAAATTGCACAATAATTAAAATCATGCCTTAAACTCCAAAACTTCAAGCTATAAACTTGAGCTTCAAACCAACATCTTTCCAATATTTTCCAGCATTAATCATCATCAAATACTTTGAATTTAAAATAAAGAAGAAACCCTAGAACTCCATCTAGAGCTCAAACAACCAACACACAAAGAATTCAAGCAAAACTCAATTAAATTAACAAAAGAACATCATCTCATGCAACATGTAATTATCATCTTCATTACCATCATAGCCATGCATTTTCAACACTAAAATTCAGCAAGCAAAAACAAATTTAAGATCATGGAAAGCTACCTTAATCTCTTGCTCAAACAAGCTCCAAGCTTCCAACACAAATCAAGCTTCCAAACCAAGCTAAAAATCAAGCTTTCTTCTCAAAAATCAAGTTTGAAGAAGAAGAGGGTTAGAGAGGATGAGAGGGTTCGGTTGAGAGGGGAAAGCCACCAGAAATTAACATTTCATTTCCTCAAAAATTACATTTTCCAAACATAGTAATTAGGGGTCAAATGACCAAAATGCCCTTAGGGCTTAAATACCCACATACACCCTCACAAGGGTAAAATAGTCATTCAATACTCAATTTATTTCAAATAAATTTCAGATTATCATTCATGAAATAAAATGCCAAATAATCAATCCAATTTACATTTCGGGCCCGAACCCAGTTCGGCCCGAAATTCCCGGTTGTGACTATACCGTGCTAACCTGTCAGAACACACCTGAAAAGACAACACAGGCATACTATATAATAATATAGTTCTATTAAGCACGTAATTAAATTAATTTCATCATTTTACCCTTCTCAGGTCATAATTACCAAAATGCCCCTGGCTCACCAACGGGATCTTTAATATATTAAAATTCATATAAATCACATATATTGAACTATATAATAATATAATTCTTCCATTATACATAATTATCTAGTTAGGGTTTTGCTAATGCATTTCTTAATTCCGGGTATTACAAAAATATTTGTATATTCTTAAATCAATAAAAACCATGAAATAAACATATTTTTTTATATATAACGATATTGCTAAATTTCTTAAATTAATCTAAAATAAACTCATTTAGAGTCATTCTGCGATGGTATTCGTAACAGCCAAAAAAAAATTAAGAATCTTCTCTAAGAGAACCGTAAATCTCAATATCACCATATTCATGTAAGGGACTTTAACCAATCTACCATTGCTTTTTCTCTGTTTATTACGTTATTAGTAGTATTATTTTTATCTACTGTTATTATAATACTTTGTTACAGTTAACATTCAGTTGGTTCGTGTGAAGTGTCGTCTGAAGACCTTGTTACGTGTTTTCTCTTTGGCGCTTGTCCACTGCTGTATCCTTCTCCTCAGCCACTTAGTGAGTATCCCGTCCATCGCAAATTTATTATCCATAAAATTGACACAAACGAACTACCTACTATGGAAACTTAAGATAATGTCGTTTATTGAAGCACAAGATCTTCTCAGTTTCGGTACGTAACATGAGTAAAAGGGTTAAAACGATATCATCATCATCATCATTAATCCATCACATCTTGTCGTTTCTACCAACTGAAGATGTGGTTCGAACATGCATTCTTTCAAAGCGTTAGAAACTCATCTGGTATTCAGTCCCCACACTATCTTTCTTAAATAATAGTACTAATATTGATGATGATAAAAATTTCTACAATTACATCAACAAATATTTTAAACACCGAAAGAAAGGCAAGTATTATATCGGCGATTCAGTCATAACTACATTTACGCTTGTCTTCTGTAATGGCTATCGAACAAGTAAGGTTGCGCTTGTACGTAAATGGATAGCTTCTGCAATTGAGAATAAGGTTAAGGAATTACGTGTTTGCGTAAGCATAAATAAAGTAACTTACAATTGTTTACTTAAGATAATACCAGACAATGGAAGATATTTGAATATTTTGGTGTTGATTGGAGTAAAGTTAGATACTTGTCATTCATTTAGTTTTCCATTGTTAAGAACTTTAATATTAGTATTTAGTCAACTATCATATGCTGCAAACGATAATGTGTTATCTAAGTTTTTGTTGGGTTGTCCTTTTGTAGAGAAATTGTTGTTGTGTCGTTATAATTTCAAATGCACTGATGATAAGATCCGGTTGCAAAGTTCAAGCCTCAAATCATTGGTACTTAAGGAAATACTACACAACGGTAAGGAAGTACAAGTTGAAGCTAAAAACCTTGTTACTTTAGTAGTTAAGGGGGTTTCGTCGTACAAAATAAATCTATGTGCTTGCAAGAACATTAGAAAGCTCTCATTACATGATTCTACTTGTGTATTTGAGCTATTGTTAGATGTTCTTATTTCTAATAATCCTCTTCTTGAGAATTTGAGTTTGAGCAATTGTTGTACTTATAACTACAATCTCAAAATCTCGGGTCAACACTTGAAAAGTTTTAGTTTTAAGAATTCTTACTCACATAAGAGTAAGATTACAATTGAATCAGCTCCAAAATTAGAATACTTTTGTTACGAAGGACATATCAATCTAAGCATATCAATGGAGCTATCTAATTCCATGAGTGAAAAAATTGTGATTTTTGAGGGGGGAGATGATAAATATAACAGTTATGATGAAGCCTGGTTCATTGATATGTTGAATTTTTTTTTGAATCTCAATTGTTCTTGGAATATTGTAAGCTTACATGTTGAAAGATGTGAGGTACTCCCATTATTTTTTTTAGCCTTATTTGAATGTTGTATTGTTAATCTATTTTCTATATGTGAAGTGATGTGTTTATATATTTGTATGAAGGCTCTCATTTGGCTAGAAAAGTTGAAGAGGGTATGTCGTTCTCCATTGATTAATTGGAAGCATTTCAGAGTTATTTCTAAAGATAGTAATCTTGAAAGAATATCAGATTTAAAGGACTCGTTGTTGTGGATTTCACCATTTTTAGAAACATTATCTATTAACGAAAAACAGATTTTTTAGTTGCTTTAAAGTATTAGTATAAGAATGACTATCTTTTTATTATTAGTAGCTTTGTACTGATATGACCTTTTATGAATGAGAAGTTTCTTTCATATTTTCAGGCATTTTGTTTGTTAAGACTCTTTTAATTGTGATGTTTCAGAGAGAATAATAGGCTTTTAGAAACTCTTTGTTATGCCTTTCTAAACTTTTGGGAAGACTATTTTATAATCTAACAAAGGTTTAACAAAATCTGGTGTTATATAAATGAATCTTATTCATTTAGTTTTCAACTGTTCAAGGAGGGCTGCTGTACATTGATACACATTTGTTGAGAATCCAAGAATGTAATTGTGCCATTGTCATAGTAAAGATTGAATTCCCAAGAGGAGTTCAAGAGGAGTAGCTCCATTTAAGACGTGAACCGATCTATAAATTTCTTGTGTTCTTTTACTTTCAGTTTTACATTTAATCGCTTGTGTGTTTTCTGGTTTAGTTTGGTTTGGTTTCGAATTGTGCAGGATTAATCTAGCTAAAGTTGTTGTAAATTACAACATTTTTGTTGGGTAGCCCGTCTATTAAGAAATTTCGGTTACATGATTAGATGATACTAGTGAAGATTTTGAGCTATCATTACACATTCTTCTTTCTAATAATCCTCTTCTCGGGTCAACACTTGTCAGTTTTAAGGATACTTTTGTTACAAAGGTCATATCAATAAAATCATCTAATTCGTTGAGTGGAAGCTAGAATTGTGAATTTTGAGAAGAAGCATGGGGAATATGATGAAGCCTAGTTTATTGACATGTTAAAAATGTTTTTGAATCTCAATTGCTTACATGCTTAAATATGTGAGGTGCTTACTTGTATTTGTTAGAATTATTATAATGGACTAATACAATCATAGGTTCAATTCCATAATACACAATCATTAACTATGTGCCTAATGTTACTCATAACCATAATAGGATAGTTAGTAACTTAATTATGTGTTAGAGGCACATGAGAGCACCCTTAATACTATAGTTGGCCCATTAAATTATAGTATACCATAAAAGACCTCAAAATCCCTATTAGTTAATAACCCCTTAGGCTTATAAGGGTAATAACATGTGTATATATATGTGTGTTATGTGTGGTAAGAGGTTATTAGAGTTTGTATGGTAAAAGGCAAAGGGGTTAGCTCCACAAGTGCTCTCTCTAGTTTTTGCTCAAGGATTGGTGGTGATTCTCATTGAAGACATTGAAGGATAATGGCTCACATGGATGGTATGGGAGGTATGTATTTTATTGTCTTTGATGCTCTAAATAAATGATTGGATCTTGGATAGTTGTAAGAGCATTATTGGATTAGTAATTGATTGTAGTGATTACAATGCTCTTGCTTGATTATTTTTTAACAATTGGTATGAAGAACCAAAGTTATTGATTTTAGGGCTGAAATTTTTTTCACAAACCCATTTCCTCAAATCTTAAATTTGTGGTGATTTTTCGGATTAATGAGTTTAAGGTTGTGTGAATATGAGTATTATCCTCTAAATGTATTCATATAAGTCTTGGAAACAATCTTTTATATTTTTTTATTAAGATATATATGAGCTTTAACAATGGAAACCCATTTTGGATTCATCATTTTATGATGTATTATTTTGTGTTTTTTTGAGTAAATGGGTATGGGAAAATGATAGAGGATTAAAAATGGGACAAAACGCCTCAAACGGCGTCAAATTTGGTGGCCGGATGTGGGAGATATGGTCGGATCACGAACCGTGTCGCACTGATCCGGATTTCAGACCCACAGACCTGATTGAGAAAATTTGGGCTACAGGGACGACTGTAAACGACATGTCGTTTGCCTCTGTCGGGGAAAATGACATGTCGTTCGCCCTTTTGATTCAGCCCCAACCGAGAAAAACGATGTGTCGTTTTTGTTGGGTTTTATGCCCTAAATAAAACTCAATTTCAATGTAATCCATTTTATTCAACATCAATAAAGAAACAGAAGTATTTTTCATTCATTTGCGTATGTTTTCGTTCATCTTATCAATTGCTTGTCTATTTGATTTATAATTTCATCTGAAACCCTTTTCACATACTTGATTCTATTTATTGTGTTGTCAACACATTGGAAAGTAAACATGACACAGGGTTTTACTGATATGATAATCTACAACAGAGTTTACTTGCATTTGGAGAAATGCTATGTTCTTTCCAGAGCATTGGTTAAAGTAAAGCTCAGGTTGGATGCATGGAGTATGCATCGGAAGGGACCGATATTGAACTTTGACTTAGATTTATTAAACATACCGTAATATCTATTCAAGTCAATATCGCCTAGTTGATCCTAGATCAAATGATCTTAATCCTGTTATGATTAGGCTCAATCTCAAGAGGTTATTCGTGTTCTTTGATTTGTTAGTTAAGCCTACTTTTGGGTCAGGGTGATACGTACATTTTGGGAGCACGGGAGTGCAATTGAGTGGGAGCGCTAACATAAACATGGAATCTATAGCTTCTATCTGGCGAATAGTAAGTAAAGGATGATCTCCTTTGAGCTTGACCAAACGAAAATAAATGGTGAAGTACTCATTTCACATAAGCTGAAATATCATTTATACGGGGTTAAGTGTTTTAAGGATAAAATACATTGTAGGGTGTAACGGTAATCTAATCCCTTTACAGTGTAGATCATTCATATAGAGGATCATTGATCAAATTAGGATTATAACAATGGATAACTAATGATGTGTCTATATGGTGGAACATATAGAGCATTCTATATACTGAGAGTGCAATTCTAAGTTCTATGCGTGGATCCAACGAAGAATTAATACGTCAGTGAATTTAGGTTATAAATTCTTGATCTGCTTATTGGAAGCTCGGTTATATAGACCCATGGTCTCCCCACTAGTTGAGGTAATATTGCTTGTAAGACTCATACAATTGGTTTTGATTAATCAATTATAATTCTCAAATTAGACTATGTCTATTTGTGAATTTTTCACTAAGTAATGGCGAAATTGTAAAGAAAGAGTTTTTAGGGAATATTTGTTAATTATGGTACTTTGTACGGTTCAATTAATAAATATGATAAATGACAATATTATTTAATAATTATTTATATTTATTAAATAGTTAGAATTGGCATTTAAATGGTTGAATTTGAAAATTTGCGTTTTTGAGAAAATGAGATGCAGAAATGATAAAACTGCAAAATTGCAAAAGGTGACGCCCAAATCCACATTGCCTAGGCCGGCCACTTTAATAGGTTTTTTTATCTGACATTTTTATTATTTTAATGCCAAATAATTTAAACCTAACCCTAGTGGAATGCTATAAATAGATAGTGAAGGCTTCAGGAAAATTAGACTTTGACTTCTACTTTCCTTCAGAGAAAAACCTGAGCCTTCTCTTTCTAAACCCTAGCCGCCACTTCATACTCTTCTTCTTCCTTGAAATTTCGAAACCACTTAGTGTTAGAGTAGTGCCCACACACAGCAAGTGATACCTCAATCATAGTGAGGAAGATCGTGAAGAAAGACATTCAACAAGAAGGAGTTTCAGCACTAAAGAAGGAGAGAAAGAGATCCAGGTTCAGATCTTGATAATACTCTGCGACAGAAAGGATACAAGGGTTAGAGATTTGAACAGAAGGAGACATTTTATTCCGCTGCACCCAATGTAAGGTTTCTCATACTTTATATGTGTTTATTTCATAATCGTTTTAGAAGTTCATATTTATGGTGTTAATCAACATACTTGTGAGTAGATCTAAGATCCTGGTAAAATAATTTCCAACAACTGGCCTCAGAGCCATGGTAATTGATTTGCTTGCAAGAAATTTGGACTTAAAATGATTTGTTTGATGTTTTGGATGGTATCATGTTGTTTTGAGTGTTGTTTGATGATTGATTGATGTTTGTGAATTTTCGTGAAAAATAATTGAATATCAGTTTCTGTAATTATTTTTATTGCATAGTATGGAAAAAATTAAGCAATTTACTTTTTTACAGAACTCAATTTCGATTTAATTTGAATTAGTTATGATTTTTTGAAGTTTCAAAAAATATCAGGGGTTGTGCATCTACCCACGCGCGCACGAGGGCTTGTCTCTCGGACAACACGCGCACAGACAAGTTTCTTGTCTGAAACCGAGGCTTCCGCGAGCGGAGAGGCTGCATGCAGCCTCCTGCGCTGACGTTTCTCGGTCAGCCTCCCTTGAGCCCGCGCACGGACAGTATGCAATGTATACTGTTCGTACAGCTCGCAATTTTTTCGTTTTTCTTCGATTTTTCATGCTATTTCATGGAATTAACTTCCGATTTTTTGTGTAGTTTTGTAATTTGTTTTTTACTTTTCAATTTTCAAATCTAATATCAGAAATAAATTAATTTTAATTTTTTAAATTTAATTTTAGATATTAGTGTAATTTGAATTTGAAAACAAATAAATATCTATCTTTTTGCTTGATTTTATATCTTATTTTTAAATTTGATTATTTTATCTTATCTTTTAAATTTAAAGGTCAGATATTAAATATTTTTAAAATTAATTTTTTTTTTAAATATTTGACCTTATTTAAATTTAAAATAAGATTATTATAATCATGTAATTTTAAATAGAAGTAAGATATTTTTGCTAATTTTTTAAATTTTTGTTATTTTATTTAAATTAAATTATAAAATCTGAAAAATATTTATTTTTTTTATTTTATATTTAATTTATAAAATAATTTTTAAAAATTTAAAAGGTAGTTAGCAATTATTTTTGAAATGATATTTAGGTTAGTTGAAACCTAATTTTTTAAAAATTGTAGGTTTAATTTTAAATTTTTTTTAATTATTATTTTATTTTTTAAAACCAAAATATTTTTTTTATTATTTAAATATTTTTGAAAAATAATTATTTAAAATTAAATAAATCCTACATCCAACTATCCAATTCGTCTTGTTGCAGGAGTATGTGTTTTAGCTTGTATGTAAGTTTTATAAAACCTATTATTGCTTGATTGCAAATAGCCATGGTTAACTTGTTGACAGATCCAATGATCTGATTTTAACCCATGGTTCAATTGGTCAAGTAAATAATTTGTAACAGGTAAATTTTACAATCTTCTTTCATCTGTGTATGACCTAGCAACATGATATGATCCATCCAAATGTGTGCCTGTGTGAGCCTATATGTTAAATTTTTGTTATAGATGCATATAGGTTGTTGTTGCTAAATAAAATATCATAATTTTTGATAGATTTTATTTAGGCCCATTTAGTTTTGGACCTATTCAATTAATAACAGTTGTTCATTTTAAGGTTAAATTCCTCTCTTTTGGGCCTTGTGTGAAAGTTGGGAGCCATAGTAGATGGTACGACATACTGAACCCAGCCCCCCCTCACATGAACTACCCCAATTGTGAAGGTCCATTTGCCTGATTTGAATAACTGTACTAGGTTAATTAAATTAGTTTAACCTAATAAAATTGATTAGCAACATAATTAATTTCATTTATTTTGAAATTAATTTAAGAAAACCATAGTTTAAAGCATTTTATTCTAAGCTAAACTATATGTATTTTCTTGTATTTAATTAAATATAGAATTATAACCAACTAGATTCTTTCTGAAGCTTAATTTAAATTTTTCATTAAATATTCCTATTTAAGTTAAAAATTAGTTATCTCTAACTAATCAACTTAAATCTCAATATCTTTTGAATTTCAAATTTCAAAATTAAGTTGAGGAATTTTAGGAATTGGTTATTAAAATTCTTTAGATATTTTTTAAGTTGATATTTTTTCAAATATTAACTTAAAATGGAATATTTTCAAATTAAGTGGTTACAACTTAATTTTATATTTAATTAAATCTAATTTGAAAGATATTTAAGTTGATTTTTTAGATTCTTCTAAACAACTAAAACAAGATATTTTTCCAAATTTATTCTATTTCGAATTTATTTTTTCGAATTTTAATAATAATTGAAATTTAAATAAAGTTGGATATTTTTTTTAAAATTTTTTCAAAACCAACTTTAATTTGTAATTTTTCATTATTATAATACGGAATAAATGATTAAATAAAATACATATTTTAAAATAATGAGCTTTAATCAAGAGACATTCGATCTCCATTGTTGGTTTTACATAGCGTTTGTTTTAGTGAGTAATTCTCCCTAATGGAGGAACGTTCATTAGCAAGTTCGCACCGTTTAATCTCGAAAGATAAGTAGCTTTGTAAGTGTTTTATATGGTATGGATCACCCTAATCGTGACGACTATATTTGACTTACAAAATATGAAACAATGGTGGAAGCTCATAAGATAGAATTACCTTGACTCTCGCCTAAACGGGACAACGCTGAATTCCAATCTTGATCGAATAAAAGGTTGCTAGAATGATTAACATTTTAGATGAGTTGACAACTCTATTCAATGGATGATGCTTTGACTCTCGCCTAAACGGGACACTGTATCAGTTTGTTGAAAACCTTGGAAAATAAACTGAAATTCCGTATTTTAATATTCCCAGTTTGATTATTTAATTAAATGATTAATTAAATGCGGAATAATAAAACTGGTACTGAAAACAGTTTTCTGTAGTTACAGAATGCAACTCTGTAACTCCAGAGAAACCCAGAAAAACAAACAGTGCATAAAAGTAAAAACACACAAGATTTTTGTACGTGGTTTCAACAATCCTTTCAGATTGTTACTAGTCCACGGGGCCACGCCCAGAGATAAGATTCATTAGATCGGTATCAAAAATACAAAGTAATTGACTTATGCATAAATAGACTCCCTCTTATTGTATGCCGCAAGCTTGATGTATTCCACCTACTAACCGAATCTTGATAAAACTCCAAGTGCTCGAACTCCCTTCGATCACCTTGAAGAGTGCTTGAATCCTCCCGATTCAAGGCTTAAAGGCTATCTCCCGAAAGCCTATACAACCATCTCCCGAAGGTTGTGTGCTTGTATCCTCCCGATGCAAGACTTCAAAAGCAATCTCCCGAAAGCTTGTAAATACCCTTCTCCCGAAGGTGCACTGATGTTCTTCTTCGTTGTAGACTTGAATACAGACTCAAGACAATACAAACAACAAATAAACAGAGTAAGAGTAGAACAACTCTTCTCTACAAATCAAAGACTCTCTTTTCTAAAGATATGAATGAAATTCAAAGATACAAGAGAGGTACCAAGAGAGGTACTAAACAAAGACACTCTTTCCCTAAGATATGAAAGCAATTCTAAGTGTTTGAAAGAGATACAAAACCTAGCAGCTATAGGATGTATTTATAATGAATATACATCTCATAGACAGCTTACATTCGGTCTGAACAAGACCTCAACCCACTAGAAACTTCCCTAAAATAATTCTTCAATCAGTCCAGGAATTTCCGTTTCTGTACATACAGAATCGTGGGCAGTAACTACAACTTTCCTTTTATAGAAAAGGAAAGTCTAGCTCCGGTTTTCTCTTCAAGAAACCTGATCTAAGAAAATGGGAAACTCAACACAAGATCAGAATAACAGCTGGTTAGATAAAAAACGAAATGGGTAACCAAACTTACCATTTTTACCTTTTTTCCAAAAATAGGAAAGCTAGACAACTTTCCTTTCAAGTTTGATTTACACAAATATGGAAACCAAATCAATATATGCCAGCCGAAATATACATTAAATAATAAAATATTTTTGTCAATTAAATATGCCAAAAATGGAATTAACATAAACTATGTTAGATTTAGTATTTTTATAACATATGTGATTATTTGTTATTTTCTGAACATGTGTATGAATTTATGAACCAAAACCTTACTTCTGCTTTATTGATGTGTTGTAGTGCCAATATGAATAACCCTCACCTCGATCCACTCCTAGTTAATATCTTAGCAAAAGAACTCTATAGTGTGAAAATGCATCCTGGTAGTTGCATAAACTCGCACCTGTTGATGATGAATCTGAAGTTCCAAAAGGCAAATCTACTAGGAATTGATTTATCAAGAGAACAATGGGTCCAATTCATTCTTAATAGTCTTCCTCCAGAGTATAATGAATTTGTTGTTTCTTACATGATCAACAATTTCAACTCCTCCGACATGGACAAGCTCGAAGCAGAATTACGAGCCCATGAATGGAATCTGATTGCAATGGGTCCTCCTGTGTTTGCAAATCTTAATCAGAGGAAAAGGATTAAGCATGAAAGCTCTAGCAAAGCTGCTTCTTCAAGTACAATTATCAGACATAATCTTCTATGTTCGAATTGTAATGAAAAGGGACATCAAGAAGAACGATGTCCCCGGCTTCTAAACAATTCAAACGAAGGTAATGCTTTTGTCTTTGAATCTTGTGTTTTAGAGAACGACAAATCCGCTTGGACTGTTGATTCTGGGTCTACTAACCATGTATGTTCTTCACTGCAGCTGCTTGAAACATGGGAAAATCTGCTTCCAGAAGAGTTAAAGCTTAAAGTTGGTAATGGCGAGTTAGTGTCGGTCAAAGCTAGAGGAAAAGCCCGCATCAAGTTTCAACAAAGATTTTTAATTTTAGAAAATGTTTTATTTATTCCAAACTTTAGTAAAAACTTGATTAGTGTCTCATGTTTGCAAACACAATCTTATATATTGAATTTTTTGAGTTCTTATTGTTCAATTTCTCGTAATGGATTTCAAATATGTGTTGCTTCCATGGAACAAGGGCTTTATGTTTTAAGACCAAATACACAAATCTCACTAAACAGTGAACTTTTCAATGTAGCTAAACCTAGAAACCTCAAAAGAAAAGAGATTGATAATGATGATCAAACTTATCTATGGCATTTACGTTTAGGTCATATAGGCTTTGATAGACTCAATAGGCTAACCAAAGACGGTCCATTGAAAAATGTCGTCTTAGGTGAACTGCCAGTATGCGAGTCCTGCCTGGAAGGAAAAATGACAAAACGTTCTTTCTCTCCAAAGGGAGAGCGTGCCAAACAACCCCTAGGGTTAGTGCATTCTGATGTCTGTGGACCTTTGAATGTAAAAGCCCGAGGTGGTTATGAGTATTTTGTCACTTTCATTGACGATTACTCTAGATATAGTTTTCTTTACCTAATGCAAAAGAAATCTGAAACGTTTGAAAAGTTTCAAGAATTTCATGCTTTGGCTCAAAACCAATTAGGTAAAACATTAAAGATCTTGCGAATTGATAAGGGTGGAGAATATATGGATATGCAGTTCAAAGATCATTTAATTGAACTTGGAATTGAATCCCAATACACTGCCCCAGGCACTCCACAACAAAATGGAGTTGCAGAAAGAAGAAATCGCACTCTTTTGGAAATGGTTAGGTCTATGCTGAGTTATTCAACTCTGTCTACGTCCTTCTGGGGATATGCTATACAGATGGCTAATGACATTTTAAATGTTGTTCCATCTAAAGCAGTCCCTAAGATACCCGTCGAACTTTGGAATGGTCGTACACCTAGCTTACGCCACTACAGAATTTAGGGGTGCCCTGCTCATGTCTTGAGAAAGAAAGAAGGCAAACTTGAATCACGAACTGAAGTGTGCATGTTTGTCGGAAATTCTAAAGAGACTAGGGGTGGACTGTTTTATAGTCACAAGGATAACAAAGTGTTTGTTTCTACAAATGCTACTTTTCTTGAAGAAAACTATATTAAAGACAACAAACAGAAAAGTAAAGTTGTTTTAGAGGAAATGCTTTCAGATATAACTCCTTCCAATGTTCCGTCCTCTTCCACTCAAGAAGAGGACAATCCCACTCCCTCAGTAGAACCTACTGAGAAAACTACTACCAAAGTTCTTGTTCAGAAGATCACCGCTCCTCGTCGTAGTGGGAGGGTTTCAACAAAACCAGCTCGTTATGGCTTGGATGGTGAAATCAATATGGTCGTTGGTGACGGTATTAAAGACGACCCATTAACCTATAAACATGAAATGGCTAGTCCGCAACGAAAACAATGGTCAGCCGGCATGGATTCAGAAATGGATTCCATGAAAAAGAACAAAGTCTGGGAATATGTAGACGCACCTGATGACTATCATCCAATCGGATGTAAGTGGGTTTACAAGAAGAAAAGAGGAGCTGGAGGCGAAGTCGAAACTTTTAAAGCTAGACTTGTAGCCAAGCGTTATACCCAAAGAGAAGGTGTGGACTATGAGGAAACTTTTAGTCCTTTTGCCATGCTCAAATCCATCCGAATTCTTCTCTCCATAGCTGCTGCTTTCGATTATGAAATCTGGCAAATGGATGTCAAGATTGCCTTCCTTAATGGGGTACTTGAAGAAACCATCTATATGGAGCAACCAAAAGGCTATGTTCTTCCAGGGCAGGAAAAGAAAGTTTGCAAATTAAATAGGTCTATCTATGGACTTAAGCAAGCTTCTGGCTCATGGAATAAAAGGTTTGATGAAATCATCAAGACCTACAGCTTTCTTCAGAATGAAGATGAACTTTGTGTTTACCAACTCAAGGAAGACCAAGTAGTAGTATTCCTGGTCCTTTATGTTGACGACATTTTGATTATTGGAAACAATATCAAGAAAATGACTCACATCAAGGAATGGCTTAACACTCAATTCGATATGAAAGATTTGGGTGAAGCAGCCTATGTTCTTGGTATTCAGATTATCAGAAACCGGAAGAACAGATCTCTTGCTCTCTCTCAAACAACCTATATTGACAAAGTTTTAGAGAGATTCTCCATGAACAACACCAATGGGGCAAATATGCCTTCTAGATATAGTATCCGTCTATCTAAGGAACAGTCTCCTACTGATCCTCAAGAGATAGAGGACATGGCAAAAATTCCTTATGCTTCTGTAGTTGGAAGTCTAATGTATGCAATGTTATGCACTAGACCTGACATCTGCTATGCAGTTGGAATCGTGAGCAGGTATCAGTCTAATCCAGGACAGGAACATTGGAGATTTGTAAAACAAACCGCGATATCAGACTCGACGCTCGAAGCAGAATAGATAGCTGCAGCAAAAGCTGCTAAAGAGCTTGTCTGGCTAAGAAAGTTCTTCACCAGTATCGGTGTCGTGCTTGGAATGGAAAAGCCTCTGGTCCTACTTTGTGATAATAATGGAGCAATAGCCAATAGTAAGGAACCTCGAAGCCACAAGAGAAGCAAACACATAGAAAGGAAGTATCACATCATCAGAGAATATGTGGCAAGAGGGGATGTACTAGTTGAGAAAGTGGACACAGAAGACAACTTAGCTGATCCATTCACCAAAGTCTTGGCCGTGACTGCATTTGAAAAGCACCGTCAGAATTTAGGATTAATTGATATGTACTGATTAGTTTTATATTAGTGCAAGTGGGAGTTTGTTGGGTTTTATGCCCTAAATAAAACTCCATTTCAATGTAATCCATTTTATTCAACATCAATAAAGAAACAGAAGTATTTTTCATTCATTTGTGTATGTTTTGGTTCATCTTATCAATTGCTTGTCTATTTGATTTATAAATTCATAACCCTTTTCACATACTTGATCCTGTTTATTGTGTTGTCAACACATTGGAAAGTAAACATGACTATGTGAATAAAGATTCCTAGATCTATCAGACACAGGGTTTTACTGATATGATAATCTACAACAGAGTTTACTTGCATTTGGAGAAATGCTATGTTCTTTCCAGAGCATTGGTTAAAGTAAAGCTCAGGTTGGATGCATGGAGTATGCATCGGAAGGGACCGATATTGAACTTTGACTTAGATTTATTAAACATACCGTAATATCTATTCAAGTCAATATCGCCTAGTTGATCCTAGATCAAATGATCTTAATCCTGTTATGATTAGGCTCAATCTCAAGAGGTTATTCGTGTTCTTTGATTTGTTAGTTAAGCCTACTTTTGGGTCAGGGTGATACGTACATTTTGGGAACACGGGAGTGCAATTGAGTGGGAGCGCTAACATAAACATGGAATCTATAGCTTCTATCTGGCGAATAGTAAGTAAAGGATGATCTCCTTTGAGCTTGACCAAACAAAAATAAATGGTGAAGTACTCATTTCACATAAGCTGAAATATCATTTATACGGGGTTAAGTGTTTTAAGGATAAAATACATTGTAGGGTGTAACGGTAATCTAATCCCTTTACAGTGTAGATCATTCATATAGAGGATCATTGATCAAATTAGGATTATAACAATGGATAACTAATGATGTGTCTATATGGTGGAACATATAAAGCATTCTATATACTGAGAGTGCAATTCTAAGTTCTATGCGTGGATTCAACGAAGAATTAATACGTCAGTGAATTTAGGTTATAAATTCTTGATCTGCTTATTGGAAGCTCGGTTATATAGACCCATGGTCTCCCCACTAGTTGAGGTAATATTGCTTGTAAGACTCATACAATTGGTTTTGATTAATCAATTATAATTCTCAAATTAGACTATGTCTATTTGTGAATTTTTCACTAAGTAAGGGCGAAATTGTAAAGAAAGAGTTTTTAGGGAATATTTGTTAATTATGGTACTTTGTACGGTTCAATTAATAAATATGATAAATGACAATATTATTTAATGATTATTTATATTTATTAAATAGTTAGAATTGGCATTTAAATGGTTGAATTTGAAAATTGGCGTTTTTGAGAAAATGAGATGCAGAAATGATAAAACTGCAAAATTGCAAAAAGTGAGGCCCAAATCCACATTGCCTAGGCCGGCCACTTTAATAGGTTTTTTTATCTGACATTTTTATTATTTTAATGCCAAATAATTTAAACCTAACCCTAGTGGAATGCTATAAATAGATAGTGAAGGCTTCAGGAAAATTAGACTTTGACTTCTACTTTCCTTCAGAGAAAAACCTGAGCCTTCTCTTTCTAAACCCTAGCCGCCACTTCATACTCTTCTTCTTCCTTGAAATTTCGAAACCACTTAGTGTTAGAGTAGTGCCCACACACAGCAAGTGATACCTCAATCATAGTGAGGAAGATCGTGAAGAAAGACATTCAACAAGAAGGAGTTTCAGCACTAAAGAAGGAGAGAAAGAGATCCAGGTTCAGATCTTGATAATACTCTGCGACAGAAAGGATACAAAGGTTAGAGATCTGAACGGAAGGAGACATTTTATTCTGCTGCACCCAATGTAAGGTTTCTCATAATCGTTTTAGAAGTTCATATTTAGGGTGTTAATCAACATACTTGTGAGTAGATCTAAGATCCTGGTAAAATAATTTCCAACAGTTTTCTGACCCATTTAGCTGCCTTTCAGAAAAACGACATGTCGTTTTAACGTATAACGACTCAGCCCCCTTCAGCGCGAATGACGAGTCGTTTTGATCCTGTGTCTTGTCGTTCATCCACCAAACGACATGTCGTTTTTCCAAAACGACATGTCGTACGATCAATAAAAAAAGAGAGGAAAAAAGGCGCGTGGGGGCGCGTGCAAGGGTGTTTTTTAGGCCATTTTTCCACCATTTCCATGTTTTATAATTCTCTATTAATTTTGGTATGCACAATACTAATTGCATGAATTTTATTCATATTTGGTAATGATTTTAGTATTGTGACATAAATTTTGTGATTTATTTCAACAATTTGTGCTTATTTTCTTGCCTATCGTAAGATTAAGCATGGAAAATTATTTTGTAATGAGGGACACTTAAATATTAATTTATTTAAGTATTGTATTTTCTTCCAATTAACATTAAGATCTTTGTAAGTAATTAATTATCCTATCGATGATGGTTACTTATTAAAGATGCTTAATATGGTGAAAAAAATTATTAAATATTATGAATCACAATTTAGCTATCCTTTCGATAGTAAATTAATGTATTTGATTGTAATATTTAATAGATTGTTCTTACTTGTGTATGAGTTCCATCTTATTAATTTATCTTAGAACTCTAGTATGCATAATGATCATTTGTTATTTTGAGATCATTTATTGATGAGAAAAGAGCACAAATGGCATGATTATGTTATAACATGCATTTAATGGTTATTGCTCTTGTTTCTCATTAGCTTTAAGCAATCCAAGAACCTCTGTCATGCTGACGCTGAACGGAACTAACCACAAGCAGTGGGTAGAATCTCTCATGATGAATTTGACTCTTATGAGAGTGGATTTGGCCTTGAGAACTTATGCACCTCTGAAACCTACTAATGATACCACATAAAAGGATAGAAAGTCCTATGATAATTGGGAGTATTCCAATTGTTGTTGTCTGATGCTTATGAGGTATCACATGGATGAGTCCATTCGTGATAGTATTCCCCAAACTGAGATTGCAAAAGATTTTCTCAATGCGATCAAGAAGAAGTACAAGAAATACTCTAAGAATGAGAAATTTGAATGCCTGACTTTGTTCCATCAGACTAATTATGCTGATTCAGGTGACATTAGATCTCACATTGACAAACTGATGGGTTGTTACCAAAAGCTCAAGGGCATGGGATTAGATCTTGGTAAGGATTACATGGTGTGGTTTGTGATGGAAACCATTCCCTCTCAATTTGATTCGATCAGATCAAGCTATAATGTTCAAAAGGAGCAATGGACCGTTGAGGAGATGACTGCCATTCTTGCTAAGGAGGAGGAGGACTTGAAAAAGGGAAAAGCAATAAGCATCTCCATGGTAACGGACCTAAGAAATTCTCAGAAGAGAGAGTCCACTTCCAACAACTCTAGTGACCAAAAGTCCACTTAGAGAAGAAAGGCAGTGATAAATCAAAGAATGCCGAATAGTTCGGAAGGGTACGTATATATGGAAAACGATACTAAAGTCAGAATAGAGTTTTGGGATTGTTTGACTACTGTTAAATACAGGATATTTTCTTGGAATTTTGCAAGTTGTTGCTTACTTGCCCTCCATTAGGAGGAACTTGATTTCTGTATCTATTTTGGATAGACTAGGTTATAGTCTTCTTTTGGCATTGGAAATCTGATTTTGTATCGTGACTCTATGAGGGTTGGTAATGGAAGTTTATGTGGAACTTTATATATAAGCTTGTTTTATATGATGTTGTTTCTGCTACTTCTCCCTCTTGCCTTTCTTCTTCTTCTCTTAATGTTGTTGTTGGTTCCAAACGTGCAAGATTAGAATTGAAATCTTCCATGCTTTGTGTAAAGACCGCTTAGTTTAATTTGGAAATTAGCAGTTAATTATGTTTAATTATGAAAATTATTCATAGATATTTAAATAATTATTTATACTGTTATTTTTGAATTATGAATGCATTTTTATGTCATATAGGGAAATTTCATAATTTTGCATTCTCGGTGCCCGGTAACATGGAACTCGGTGTTTCGCTCGGTAAAATCACAACTTAGTATGTTAGTATTAGGGACGATTATTTAGACATTGGGAATGTCGGGTTTTGGCCGGGAATTTAGAATTTCCCAAAAATACCCCTTTAGTGCTCTTTATGATATTTTGGTGTGAAGGGGCAAAATGGTCATTTTGTCCCATTTATGTTTTGTCCTTTACTGGACTAAGAAATTGGAGAATTAAATGTTATTTGATTTATTTTTGGCCGAAATAAAAGATTTAATGTTGCATGTTCTCTCATTTTTCATTCAAAGTTAAAAAGTTAGAAAAAAATTAGAATTTCAAAGCTCTTTCTCTCTCTCTCTCTCTCTCTCTCTCTCTCTCTCTTTTTGGCCAAGCTTGGGAGCTGCTAGGGTTGGGTTTCTTTGTTTGATTCTTGTAATTCTCAGCAAGTTCATAGTAATTCTAGTAGAGGTAATCTTTTTCTAGCTTCTCTTCTTTTAGTTTCTTTAATTTTTGATGAAAAGATGATGTTTGCATGCTTGTTTGAGTTGTTCTTGCTGCTGTGTTTTTGATGTTGTTTCTGAAGTTAAAGCATGATTAATTGAGGATAATTAAGCTGCTTGTGATGCATGATAGTTAGGTTGTTTAGAGTTGTGGAATTTTAAGCTTAAAATTATAGTTTTCAAAGTGAAAGTTGAGAAATTGGTTGCTGTGATTGTTGCATGAGTTTGTGTATGTTTTCTGCAGTTTCTAAATGCATGTTTATGTAGTTTAAATCAAGTTTAGATGCTTGTAGGTGAGCTTTAGCCAAGTTTGAGTTTTAAACTCAAAGCTTGGAGCTCACATGGCATTTTTGGTATCTGAGGTTTCTGGATGGTTTTGTTGCTTTAGACTTGTTCTTTAGGGTATTAAGAACAGGTCTGGAAGTTTTGGTATGGTTTGGAATTGATTTGAGCAAAGTATGAATTTTGAATGTTTTCTGGGAGGAACTGGAATTCCGGTTGTGCATCCGAAATTCCGGATGGGGTTCTGAAATTCCCAGAACCGGAATTCCGGTTGGGCAACCGGTCTGCCGGTTGGGTGATTTTCAGAAACCCTAGATTTTCTCGTTTTTAAGTTATTTGGGGTATTGCCATGCTTTTTTCGATAGGGAAACTTTTAGTTTCTAGTTTAAGTCCCCGGGAAGTGATTTAGCGTATCACTTATAGTGTTGTGATTGTTATGGTTTAAGAGCCTGTAAATCGCCACGTAGTTCGTTTCAGTCAGGTTGACCGGCACACCTGAATTCGGAATTGAGGTAAGATTAGTATAACAGTATGCATATATATTACATGTTTAGCGTGCATGTTAGGAAGCCTGTTAGATTACATTAGATATGTATGTTGGCTTCGTACCACCCGACCATATCACATCGGTTAGGCTAGAGTATGACTAGCAACTTGAGTATGACCAGTATACCGAGTATAGGCTGATACTAGGGTTGGTGGTATAGTGCTATGTGACCGTATCATATCGGTTAGGCTAGAGTATGACTAGCAGCTGGAGTATGACCAGTGAACCGAGTATAGGCTGATACTGTAACACATCGATACAGGATAGAGTATGACTAGCAGCTGGAGTATGACCAGTGTACCGAGTATAGGCTGTTACTTGTCAATAGTACCATCTTATGAACGTTCGGGACTCAGTATCGTGTGGGACACGGCAGTTAGGGTTATGGTCAGGGGTATGGGCGTGTTGGGTTTTATGCCCTAAATAAAACTCTGTTTCAATATAATCCAGATTATTCAATATCAATAAAGTAACAGAAGTAATTTTTCATTCACTTGTGTATGTTTTGGTTCACTTACTCAATTTCTTGTCTATTTGATTTATAAATTCATCCAAACCCCTTTTCACATACTTGATCATGTTTATTGTGTTGTCAACACAGTGGAAAATAAACATGACTATGTGAATAAAGTATTCCTAGATTTATCAGAACACTGGGTTTCACTGATATGACAATCTACAACAGAGTTTACTTACATTTGGAGAAATGTTATGTTCTTTCCAGAACATAGGTTAAAGTAAAGCTCAGGTTGGATGCATGGAGTATGCATTGGAATGGACCGATATTGAACTTTGAATTAGATTTTGAAACTTACCGTAAACATCTATTCAATTCAATATCATAAGTTGATCCTAGATCACATGATCGAAATCCTGATATGGTTAGGCTTAATTTCAAGAGTATTATTCGTGTTCTTTGATTTGTTAGTTAAGCCTAATCTTTAGTCTGGGCAATACATACATTTTGGGAACACGGTAGTGCGATTGAGTGGGAGCGCTAACATAAATATGGAATCTATAGCTTCTATCTGGCGAATAGTAAGCAAAGGGTGATTTCCTTCGAGCTTAACCAAACGAGATAAATGATTGAGTACTCATTTCACTTAGTTGAAATATCATTTATACAGGGTTAAGTGTTTTAAGGATAAAATACATTGTAGGGTGTTACGGTAATTTAAGTCCCTTTACAGTGTAAATCATCCATATAGAGGATCATTGATCACATTAGGATTATAACAATGGATAACTAATAATGTGTCTATATGGTGGAACATATAGAGCATTCTATATACTGAGAGTGCAATTCTGAGTTCTATGTGTGGATTCAACGAAGAATTAATAAGTCAGTGAATTTAAGTGGTAAATTCTAGATCTGCTTATTGGAAGCTCGGATATATAGACCCATGGTCCCCTCACTAGTTGAGATGATATTACTTGTAAGACTCATTTAATTGATTTTAATTAATCAATTAAAAATTCTCAAGATAGACTTGTCTATTTGAGAATTTATCACTTATTAAGGGCAAAACAGTAAATAGAGATTTTGAAGGGCATATTTATTAAATAGGAAACTTTAATTAGTTTCATTATTAATAAAATAAATGATAATATATTATTTGATAATTAATTTTAATTATTAAATAATTAGATTTGTCATTAATGTGGTTGAACAATGGAATTGGCAGTTTTTCACAAAACAGGAAACTATCAGTGTAGGAAAAGGAAAGTTGGAAAAGTGGCAAGCCTTGTTTCCACAATGCCTAGGCCGGCCACTTAGCTTCCTTTTCTCTTTGATTTTTTCAATTCCAAATGTCAATCATAGCCCTTGGTGGTCTTCTATAAATAGAAGGCAAAGGCTTCAGAGTTACACACAACTGTACAACCTTTTCACAGTATTATTCTGAAAGAATTTTCTCTCAGAAAATTCTCTCTGAGCCGCCACCCTCTCTCTCTCTCTTCCTTCACTGTTTCGAAATGTATAAGTGCTAGAGTAGTGCCCACACACATCAAGTAATACCTCAATCATAGTGAGGAAGGCTGTGTAGAATTCAGAAACAACAAAGAAGGACTATCAGGCTCAGATCTTGATTATGCTACTTTCTGAGGGGAAAGGAATCAAGGGTTAGAGATCTGAGTGGGAGGAGACATATATTCCGCTGCAATCACTGTAAGATTTCTGATACTCTTATGTGTTTAATTTCCTATCATTTTAGAAGTTCATATTTAGGTTGTTAAATCAACATACTTGTGAGTAGATCTAAGATCCTGGTAAAATAACTTCCAACAGGGCGTCTGATCATAACCCGGGATTTATGTATGTTTATGATTTATGCTTTTCTTACTGAGTCTGTCGACTCACAGTGCTATGTTTATGTGTAGGTAAGGGCAAGGCTAAGGCTGAGGAACCGTGAGAGCGAGCCGGTGAAGATTGTACAGCTCGGGGCGGTTAGGCCTGGAACGTACGATCCTCGGGACAGTAAGGCTTTTTGTAATTAGTTGCTAGGCGACAAGTATTTTGTTTAGTCAGTAAACTTTTGTAAAGTGTTTTGTAATCGGGATCCCGAGTATTTTTGTATAAATATTTTATAAGTTTAATTTAAAAAGCAAAAATTTTAATTAATCACGATTTCCATAAACCTCGTTGATTAGCAACGAGCTGTACAGTACGTTTAAAAATCACGTAATACGCCTATGCTAGTTAGGGTGTTACAATTTGGTATCAGAGCCGCCAGGTTGTCTTCCGAAGATCGTCACGACATGTACAATCATCATCAGCAGAGCTCGTTCTACGGTTCAGTAAGCTTTTATTGCTTTAGTAGCTTATTTAATTATTATGAAATAAGAAAAGCCTGATAGGAAGCATGTTAGTAGCCTAATAGTAGAATAGGTGCATGTTTTAAATTTCTAAATTAAGCGGCATTAGTAAGCTCTCTTTGATCATGACCTGATGTGTCAACTCTTGGTTTCGCAGGCTGTTCAGACTAGATGGACGCCAGGCGGAATACCAGGAGCCAGGGAAACTCAGTAAGGTCGAATCAGGGTCAGGGAGCTCAGTTTCCCCCGCATGCTAGGGGTCGTGGTAGAGGTCCCAGGGGCAGAGCTCGTGGTCGGGGTGATGATAACCCGCCACAGGCTGCCCAGGCTGCCCATGCCGATTAGGAAGCCCAGAATTGGGAGACTAGGTTTGCTGAAACGCAAGCCAGGATAGAGGAACAAGATCTTGAGATACAGAGATTGAGGCAGCAGGGGGCTCCCCGCAAAGGCTCGTGCCGTGTCTCCCGTGGCACCCGCCCCTGTTGCCCAGGCCGAAATAGTAGTAGCGGCAAACAGAATGGAACCCTTGTATGGAAGGTTCAGGAAGCAAGCACCTCCGGTTTTTCTGGGAGGTCCAGATGTCATGAAAGCCGAGCAATGGCTAACGGTGATAACCAAGATACTGAACTTTATGGGTGTCACCAGAAATGACAGGGTGGTGTGTTCCACCTTCCAGTTCCAAGAAGACGCTCTAGTCTGGTGGGACATGGTGTCTCAGATTCATGATGTCATCACCATGACTTGGGAAAGGTTCCAAGAACTCTTCAACGCGAAGTATTATAACGAGGCAGTTAGAAGTGCCAAGAGGAAAGAGTTCACCCACCTGACCCAGCGGGAAAACATGAGCGTGACAGAGTATACCACCCAGTTCGATCGGTTGGCAAGGTTGGCCTCGGGAATAGTGCCAAGCGATTTTAGCAAGAAAGAGAAGTATCTGGACGGATTAAATGTGAAGATCAAACATTACCTTATGATCACCACCGACGACAAGACCACCTATGCTGAGATGGTGGAGAAGGCACTGCGAGCTGAGGGTGCAGTTAGATGTATGTCGGAGTCGGCTAGTACTCCAGTGAGTGGCGGGGCTCCTACCCCTCCTGCATCAGGACTTAGCAGGGGAGGTAGTGGTTCCGCCATGGACCAGAAGAGGAGAACATCCACTGCATCTGGTGGCTCGGGGCAGAACAAGAGGTTCCGGGGGAACCAGAGTAGAGGAAGCCGTCAGGGTGGTGCTGAGACCCGGTTTTCGTACCCAGAGTGCCTCAGTTGTAAAAGGCACCATCTGGGTGAGTGCAGAGGTCAGGGATGCTTTCAGTGTGGCATGCCCGGACACTACAAGAGGGATTGTCCCCAGCTCAGGTCAGAGGCACCTAGGGCTCCGGCGAGACCCACTCCAGCTAGGGTGTTCGCCATCACGCAGGCTGATGCAGATGCCAGCCCCTCTGTTATAACAGGTCAGCTCTCGGTTAATAACTCATTTTACTCAGTGTTGTTTGATTCTGGGGCCACACATTCTTATGTGGCAGCCAGAATCTTTAGTAAATTGGATAGACCGTGTGATAGTTATGAATCAGAATTTGGAACCCTATTACCTGGCGGAGAGTTAGTTATCTCCAAAAGGTGGATTAGGTCTATCCCGATCAGAATAGATGGTAGAGAGTTAAGTGCTGACTTGATAGAGATGAGCCTGGTAGATTTCAATATTATTTTAGGAATGGATTTCCTATCTAAATACTCAGCTAGTATTGATTGCAAGAAGAAGATGGTGATCTTCCAACTGGAAAGTGAAGAACCATTTGTGTTTGTTGGTTCGGTTCGGGGATCTCGAATCCCGGTGATTTCGGCAATGTCAGCTAGGGAGTTACTGCATGGCGGGTGTTTAGGGTTTCTGGCTGTGGTGGTGGACACCACTCGGCCAGATATCATTCGGCCAGAAGATATCAGAGTGGTTTGGGAATTTCTAGATGTTTTTCCCGAAGAACTTCCAGGGTTACCACCTCAGCGGGAGATTGATTTCGTTATAGATTTGGCACCAGGGGTGGAACTGGTTTCCAAGGCTCCGTATAGAATGGCTCCAGCTGAACTTAAGGAATTAAAGATTCAGCTTCAGGGGTTACTTGATTTAGGGTTTATTCGGCCTAATGTGTCACCCTGCGGAGCCCCGATTTTATTCGTCAAGAAGAAAGATGGAACTATGAGGATGTGTATCGATTACAGAGAATTAAACAAGCTAACAGTGAAGAATAAATATCCATTACCTAGGATCGATGATCTGTTCGATCAGCTTCAGGGGAAGACGGTCTTTTCCAAGATTGATCTCCGATCGGGTTATCATCAGTTGAAAATCCGAGAGGAGGACATTCCGAAGACGGCTTTCCGTACTCGGTATGGACATTACGAATTTTTAATTATGTCGTTTGGACTAACCAATGCTCCTACAGCATTTATGGATTTGATGAATAGAGTATTCAAGGTTTTCCTCGATATCTGTGTGATTGTATTTATCGACGACATCCTTGTGTACTCTCAATCAGAAAAGGAGCATGAGTTACATCTTCAGATGGTTTTGCAACGGCTTCGGGAACACAAGCTTTACGCCAAATTCAAGAAATGTGAGTTCTGGCTATCTCAGGTGTCCTTCTTGGGGCACATTGTTAGCAAAGATGGGATCAAGGTGGATCCCGGGAAGATAGAATCAGTTAGGGATTGGCCGAGATCAAAGACAGTGACAGAAATTAGAAGCTTCTTAGGTTTGGCCGGGTATTATCGTAGGTTCATGGAAGGGTTTTCTAAGATTTCAACACCCTTAACCGAACTTACAAAGAAGAATCAGCGGTTTGTCTGGTCAGATAAGTGCGAAGCTAGTTTCCAGGAGTTGAAATAGAGGTTGATTACAGCTCCAGTGCTAGCTTTGCCCTCGGACAACGAGAAATTCGTAGTTTATTGCGATGCATCCAAACAGGGTCTGGGGTGTGCTGATGCAAGCTGATCGGGTTATCGCTTATGCCTCCCGTCAGTTAAAGGATTATGAACAGCGATACCCGACTCATGATCTAGAGTTGGCCGCGGTGGTTTTTGCACTGAAGATCTGGCGGCATTACCTTTACGGAGAAGGGTGTGAAATCTATACCGACCATAAAAGTCTCAAGTATTTCTTTACTCAGAAGGATTTGAATATGAGACAGAGACGTTGGTTGGAATTAGTGAAAGATTACGACTGTGAGATTCTCTATCACCCTGGGAAGGCCAATGTAGTGGTCGATGCCCTGAGCAGGAAGGGTCCAGGGCAGGTAGCTAGCATGATTCAGATCTCACCTCAGTTAGCGGAGGACATGGTTAGATCCACCATTGAGTTTGTGGTAGGTCAGCTTCACAACTTAACGCTGCAATCTGATCTGTTGGAAAGAATTAAAGCCGCTCATATGACTGATCCAGAGTTAGTGAAAATCAGAGATGAGGTTTCGGCCGGTCAAGCCAGGGATTTCTCAGTGTCAGATAACGGTATGCTTCTGTATAAAGCTAGGGTTTGTGTTCCAAGTAGCGAGGAACTTAGGAACGAAATCTTTGAGGAGGCTCATTCTACCCCTTATTCTCTGCATCCCGACACCACCAAGATGTACCAGGATCTTAAACCGTACTTCTGGTGGAGCGGTATGAAGAAGAATTTGGTAGAATTCGTATCGAGATGCCTCACTTGTCAGCAAATAAAGGCTGAACATCAGAGACCAGCAGGATTGTTGCAGCCTTTAACCCTACCTGAATGGAAGTGGGAAGATATCACGATGGATTTCGTTGTTGGGTTACCTAGAACCACGGGTTTGTTCGATTTTATCTGGGTTGTGGTGAATCGATTCACGAAATCTGCTCATTTTCTGCCTGTTAGAACAACCTTTACAGTGGATCAGTTGGCAGAAATGTATGTTAGAGAGATTGTAAGACTTCACGGGGTACCGAAGTCTATAGTTTCGGATAGAGATCCGAAGTTCACCTCCAAGTTTTGGCAAAGTTTGCAACGAGCAATGGGTACAAAACTGAAATTCAGTACAACATTCCATCCCCAGACAGATGGTCAGTCTGAAAGGACAATTCAGATATTGGAGGACATGTTACGAGCCTGTGTTATGGATTTCGAAGGCTCTTGGAATAAGTATCTACCGTTGATAGAATTTTATTACAACAACAGTTATCAGAGTACGATAGGGATGGCTCCCTACGAACTGTTATACGGTAGGAAGTGTAGATCTCTCATCCACTGGGATGAGACAGGGGAGAGGAAATACCTAGGTCCGAAGTCAGTGCAGCGGACTAATGAGGCAATTGAGAAAATAAAAGCTAGAATGCTTGCCTCACAGAGTAGACAGAAAAGTTACGCAGATCCAAAACGCAGAGATGTTGAGTTCCGAGTAGGGGACCATGTGTTTTTACGAGTATCTCCAATGAAGGGGATCAAACGTTTCGGGAAAAGAGGCAAGTTGTGCCCTAGATTTACAGGACCTTTCGAGATTCTCGAGAAGATAGGTCAAGTGGAATACCGGTTAGCATTGCCTCCAGCTTTATCAGCAGTTCACAACGTATTCCATGTCTCTATGTTGAGAAAATACGTTTCAGATCCCTCTCATATACTCAGTTATGAGAGCCTTGAACTGCAGCCAGATATGTCTTACGAAGAACAACCAGTGCAGATCCTGGATAGAAAAGATAAAGTCCTTCGGAATAAGACCATAGCTTTGGTCAAAGTACTCTGGAGAAACAGCAAGGTGGAGGAAGCCACCTGGGAGCTAGAGTCAGATATGAGAGCTCAATATCCAGAGTTATTTAGGTTAGATTTCGGGGACGAAATCCTTATTAGGGGGGAATAGTTGTAAAGACCGCTTAGTTTAATTTGGAAATTAGCAGTTAATTATGTTTAACAATGAAAATTATTTATAGATATTTAAATAATTATTTATACTGTTATTTTTGAATTCTGAATGCATTTTTATGTCATATAGTGAAATTTCATAATTTTGCATTCTCGGTGCCCGGTAACATGGAACTCGGTGTTTGGCTCAGTAAAATCACAACTTAGTATGTTAGTATTAGGGGACGGTTATTTAGACATTGGGAATGTCGGGTTTTGGCCGAGAATTTAGAATTTCCCAAAAAATACCCCTTTAGTGCTCTTTATGCTATTTTGGTGTGAAGGGGCAAAATAATCATTTTGCCCCATTTATGTTTTGTCCTTTAGTGGACTTAGAAATTGGAGAATTAAATGTTATTTGATTTATTTTTGGCTGAAATAAAAGATTTAATGTTGCATGTTCTCTCATTTTTCATTCAAAGTTAAAAAGTTAGAAAAAAATTAGAATTTCAAAGCTCTTTCTCTCTCTCTCTTTTCGGCCAAGCTTGGGAGCTGCTAGGGCTGGGTTTCTTTGTTTGATTCTTGTAATTCTCAGCAAGTTCATAGTAATTCTAGTAGAGGTAATCTTTGTCTAGCTTCTCTTCTTTTAGTTTCTTTAATTTTTGATGAAAATATGATGTTTGCATGCTTGTTTGAGTTGTTCTTGCTGCTGTGTTTTTGATGTTGTTTCTGAAGTTAAAGCATGATTAATTGAGGATAATTAAGCTGCTTGTGATGCATGATAGTTAGGTTGTTTAGAGTTGTGGAATTTTTAGCTCAAAATTATAGTTTTCAAAGTGAAAGTTGAGAAATTGGTTGCTGTGATTGTTGCATGAGTTTGTGTATGTTTTCTGCAGTTTCTAAATGCATGTTTATGTAGTTTAAATCAAGTTTAGATGCTTGTAGGTGAGCTTTAGCCAAGTTTGAGTTTTAAACTCAAAGCTTGGAGCTCACATGGCATTTTTGGTATCTGAGGTTTCTGGATGGTTTTGTTGCTTTAGACTTGTTCTTTAGGGTATTGAGAACAGGTCTGGAAGTTTTGGTATGGTTTGAAATTGATTTGAGCAAAGTATGAATTTTTTGAAAGTTTTCTGTGAGGAACCGGAATTCCGGTTGTGCATCCGGAATTCCGGATGGGGTTCTAAAATTCCCAGAACCGGAATTCCGGATGGGCAACCGGTCTGCCGGTTGAGTGATTTTCAGAAACCTTAGATTTTCTCGTTTTTATATTATTTGGGGTATTGCCATGCTTTTTATCGATAGGGAAACTTTTAGTTTCTAGTTTAAGTCCCCGGGAAGTGATTTAGCGTATCACTTATAGTGTTGTGATTGTTATAGTTTAGGAGCCTGTAAATCGCCACGGAGTTCGTTTCAGTCAGGTTGACCGGCACACCTGAATTCAGAATTGAGGTAAGATTAGTATAACAGTATGCATATATATTACATGTTTAGCGTGCATGTTAGGAAGCCTGTTAGATTACATTAGATATGTATGTTGGCTTCGTACCACCCGACCATATCACATCGATTAGGCTAGAGTATGACTAGCAACTGGAGTATAACCAGTATACCGAGTATAGGCTGATAATAGGGTTGGTGGTACAGTGCTATGTGACCGTATCACATCGGTTAGGCTAGAGTATGACTAGCAGCTGGAGTATGACCAGTGAACCGAGTATAGGCTGATACTGTAACACATCGGTACAGGCTAGAGTATGACTAGTAGCTGGAGTATGACCAGTGTACCGAGTATAGGCTGTTACTTGTCAATAGTACCGTCTTATGAACGTTCGGGACTCAGTATCGTGTGGGGCACGGCAGTTAGGGTTATGGTCAGGGGTATGGGCGTCTGATCATAACCCGGGATTTATGTATATTTATGATTTATGCTTTTCTTACTGAGTCTGTCGACTCACAGTGCTATGTTTATGTGTAGGTAAGGGCAAGGCTAAGGCTGAGGAACCGTGAGAGCGAGCCGGTGAAGATTGTACATGTCGGGGCGGTTAGGCTTGGAGCGTACGATCCTCGGGACAGCAAGGCTTTTTGTAATTAGTCGCTAGGGGACAAGTATTTTGTTTAGTCAGTAAACTTTTGTTAAGTGTTTTTGTAATCGGGATCCCGAGTATTTTTGTATAGATATTTTATAAGTTTAATTAAAAAGCAAAAATTTTAATTAATCACGATTTCCATAAACCTCGTTGATTAGCAACGAGCTGCACAGTACGTTTAAAAATCACGTAATACGCCTATGCTAGTTAGGGTGTTACACTTTGGCATAAACGTTTGGGCCATATTTCTAGAGATAGAATGGAGAGATTGGTGAAAGATGGTGTACTTCAAGATCTCGATTTCTCTGAATTCATTGCCTGTGTTGATTGTATAAAAAGGAAAGTTAACTGATAAGGTTAGAAAGAGTAAGTCAGATAAGTGCACAGATGTATTGGAGCTTATTCACACTGACATTTGTGGGTCCTTTGTTCCACCTGCTATGGGCGGCTATAAATACTTCATTACCTTCATTGATGTTTTTTTCCCGATATGGTCATATTGGGCTCATTCGTGAGAAGTCTGAATCTTTAAATGCCTTAAGATTTTCAAGATGAATGTTGAGCTTCAAAAGAGAAAGAAGATTAAAGTTGTCAATTTCGATAGAGGTGAAGAGTATTATGGGCGTTATGATGAAACTGGAAGGAACCCCGAGCCGTTTGCCAGATAGTTGCAGAAACGTGGCATTGATGCAAGATATATATATTGCTAGGTACACCCCAGCAGAATGGAATTGCTGAAAGAAGAAATCACACACTTCTTGATATGGTACGTTGTATGTTAATTCATTCTAGCTTACCAGAGTTTTTTATGGGGTGAGGCATTAAGGACTGCTGCTTATATCTTGAATCAAGTGCCTAGCAAGTCGGTTCCAAAGACGCCATACAAGCTGTGGTCTGGCAAGAAATCGAGTTTGCATTACTTTCACATTTGGGGATGCAAGACTGAGGTAAGGCCTTATAACCCTATATCTAAGAAGTTGGATTTGAAGACTATCAGTGAGAGTTTTGTAAGCTAGACTATTGGTTCAAGAGGTTCTAAGTTCTATTGTCCCTCTCACACCACCAGGGTGATGGAATCAGACCGAGCTGTCTATTTTGAGGATGAATTTGGTTCAAGTCAAGGGTCAAGAGAAATTGTATTCAGGGAAGAATGTGTCTATGTCCCTGTACTTGTTACTTCCGTTTCCGCTGCTAATCCTACTAATGATCCTATGATTGAATAAGTTCCAATAGAAGCTCATGGTGAACCTTAAGATCCAGTACAAGATGAAAATCTTGATTTGGGGGACAATGAGGTTGTGGTGAGAAGATCACAAAGAGCCAGTAGGCCTGCTATTCCTGATGACTATCTTGTCTATATGCAGGAACATGAGTTTAATGTGGGAGATGATTTTGAGCCAGTCATTTACCAAGAAGCAGTGAATAGTCCTAAATCTGAATTGTGGGTGGATGCAATGAAAGAAGAATTGAGTTCTATGTCACAAAATAAAGTTTGGGAGTTGGTTGAACTACCCAAAGGTTGTAAACCCATCGGGTGCAAATGGGTGTATAAGATCAAACGTGACTCAAATGGGCAAGTAGAGAGGTGCAAGGCTCGTCTTGTGGCTAAAGGCTATAGTCAGAGAGAGGGCATTGATTTCAAAGAAACGTTTTCGCCTGTTTCCACCAAAGATTCGTTGCGAATCATTATGGCTATAGTTTCCCATTTTGATCTAGAACTCAAACAAATGGATGTAATGACTGCCTTCTTGAATGGTGACCTATCTGAGGATGTACATGACTCAACCTGTAGGTTTTGAGAAGTCTGGCGAAGAACACATGGTTTGCAAACTCATGAAGTAGATATATGAGCTTAAACAAGCATCAAGACAATGGTATCTCAAGTTTGATATGATTTTCAGTGGGAGAATATGGTGGATCAATGTAAATACATGAAGGACAATGGGAGCAGTTTCATTTTCTTGGTATTGTATGTTGATGACATCCTGATTGCATCTAATAATTCTAACCTGTTGGCTGAGACAAAACAACTCTTGTTTGACTTTTTGACATGGAAGACCTTGGCGATGCTTCTTATGTGCTTGGGATTCAAATCCTTCAAGATAGGGCCAATGGAATTCTTCTTTTGTCTCAGAAAACTTACATTGATCGGATCTTGAAAAGATTCAACATGCATTCATGTTCTTCTGGGAAGGCACCGATAGTGAAGGGTGACAAGTTCTCAAAGGCCCAATGTTCACAAAATGATAAAGAGAGAGATGAAATAAAAGTTGTTCCTTATGCGTCACTGTTTGGTAGCCTTATGTATGCTCAAGTATGCACACGCCCTGATATTGATGTTGTTGTTGGCGTGTTGGGTAGGTACTTGAGTGATCCCGGACTTAGCCATTGGAAAGCGACTAAGAAGGTCAAGCGGTATCTTCAGGGTACCAAAGATAATATGTTGACCTATTGGCGAGCTGACACTCTGGATATAGTTAGGTTCAGTGACGCTGATCATGCGAGATGCGTGGACGATAAAAGGTCCACTTCAGGCTACATTTATATGATGGTTGGAGGAGCTGTATCGTGGAAAAGTGTCAAGCAGACACTCACAGCTTCATCCACAATGGAGGCAGAGTATATGGCATGTTATGAGGCTACTTGTTAAGTAATATGGCTGCGAAATTTCATTTGAGCCCTAGATGTTGTAGACTTTATCACGAGGCCGCTGAAATTGTGTTATGATAATTCTGCAGCAGTAGATTTCTCTGAGAACACTAGAAGTACTTCTTGCTCAAAGCATATTGATATAAAGTACTATTTTGTTAAAGAGAAAGTCGTTGAGTCCCTCATTTCTATCGAGTACACGCCTACCACTAGCATGTTAGCAGACCCATTAACGAAAGGCTTACCTATATGTGTGTTTTTAGAACATGTTGCCCGAATGGGAGTGTTGGAAGCCTAGCTTGTTAAGCTCAGTGGGAGTTTATTATTTATGTATTGGACATGCTAGTATTTTGTACGGATTGCTTATGGCTTGTGTTTTGTTAAGAACATGCATTATGATAATGAAGTCACTTTTTATTGTTGTTACATATATGTTGTTGTTCAAGGAAGTGACAGGTACAAAGCGAGATGAATGCGCATAATCTCAATTTTGTTGTACCTCATGCATGTTTGGATTGATTATTGATGATTGTTTTGAATTGAATGTCTACAAGGTCAATTCATACATGATATATGTATCCTCTAGATATGATGTTATGTATGTTTTATTTGATTACCTTTATGTGAGATAATAGACATTATTATGGTGGCTTGATTGTATTGTCCAAGTGGGAGAATGTTAGAATTATTATAATGGACTAATACAATCATAGGTTTAATTCCATAATACACAATCATTAACTATGTGCCTAATGTTACTCATAACCATAATGGGATGGTTAGCAACTTAATTATGTGTTAGAGGCACATGAGAGCACCCTTAATGCTATAGTTGGCCCATTAAATTATAGTATACCATAAAAGACCTCAAAATCCATATTAGTTAATAACCCCTTAGGGTTATAAGGGTAATAACATGTGTATATATATGTGTGTGTGTTATGTGTGGTAAGAGGTTATTAGAGTTTGTATGGTAAAAGGCAAAGGGGTTAGCTCCACAAGTGCTCTCTCTAGTTTTTGCTCAAGGATTGGTGGTGATTCTCATTGAAGACATTGAAGGATAATGGCTCACATGGATGGTATGGGAGGTATGTGTTTTATTGTCTTTGATGCTCTAAATAAATGCTTGGATCTTGGATAGTTGTAAGAGCATTATTGGATTAGTAATTGATTGTAGTGATTACAATGCTCTTGCTTGATTATTTTTTAACAGTATTATGATTTTGTTTATTAACAAACTGCAGATATTTTAGTTGCTTTAAAATATTGTAACTGCTCATTCATATTAGTTTTAGATTAGAAATCAAAATTTGATGATGATGAACTTGATTACTTTACTTTGCATTGGCATGAGATATTATTTCTTTCTTATATTTTATTGTGAACTAGTTGATAGTGTCATACAAATTAAATTTATTAGCTAATTTTCTGAATAGGAAACTTCAAACTTTACGAGCAACTTAAGTATTGGTGTTGGAATAATCTAACATTGTTTATTCTTGCTTTTGAAAGGAACTCGTGCCCTCCTAAGTAGACGCTGTAACCTGAGGTAGAGCGTCTATCATCGATTAAACTCGCCCAGTCAACATCTGTATATGCTACAAGGTGTAAGGACTCAGCTGGTTTGAAGTTAGGTAAGATTGGTCAAAGGGGTTCCCATGGCAGCTGGGAGTTTGGTCCTAACATGTTGGTTTTAGATAGAAGATCAGCTGTATACTTAGCTTTAGTAAGGTAAATCCTAGTGGAGTTTTTGATGACTTCAAACCCGAGAAAGTAGTGAGCTTTGTCAATATATAATTGCAACAGTTGATACACAAGTATAAGGAAGATAACAATTGACATAATCTAATTGGTCCAACAGTTGTAATTGGCATAATCTGAACAAAGAAAAATTAAATGGAATTCTTCACAGAAATAAAATAAGTAAAAAATTCAAACAGAGAGAATCAATGAATTATCCTTTCTTTTCCTATATATATAATCTTGGGCATTTTACAATTTTGTGTACATTATTTTAATTAATTACAAAATATATGCAAAAAAACTTATTATCATTTTCTCATACATTTTTATATATAATTAAAAAAAAATTCAATTTCTTTTATAATAAATATATGGTAACAATTATTGATTATTATATATATGGTAATATTTGTTATGTTTATTTTTATGTTTACAATTATAATAAAAAAACATACCAATAATATAAAACATTTTATATATGTGTTTATTTTTGTTTCTATTAATTAAATATACTAATTTAATAAACAAAATAATAATATTCACATAAGTTTATTATATCATTCTATGTGTGTTATGTTTATTTTTTAGTAATTTTTTAGAAAATAAATAATATATATATATATATAAAAAAATTGTTTATCTTTTTCTTTGTTCATTGTGTCATGTTTATTTTTTTCTAATTAAATAATTTTTGGAGTTTATAAAGTTATGTTTATTTATTTATTTTTTGATGTAAGAATTATACTTTAATAGAAAATTCGTTCACTAATTCATTAGAAAATAATCAATATATAGAAACAATAGAAAAAGAATATACTTATTTTAGTATAATATAATTTGTCTATGTCTATTTTTATATTTACAATTATAATAAACATACTAATAATATAAGATACTTTGTATATATATGTTTATTTTGTTTTCTATTTATTAAACATACTAATTTAATAAACAAAATAATAATATTCATATTGTTTATTATATAACTCTAAGTGTCATGTTTATTTTTAGTAATTTTAAGTATTAATTTATATTTATATACATTAATGTTTATAATTTTGATATTGTATTTTATTAAAAAAAATCTTATTAAATTATAATAATTCATACTAAAATAGATAATAAACATTTATCTTTTAATAAAAAAAATTAACTTGTTTATTTTTATAAAACTGTTTAATTAATTTTACGAAATTGTTTATTTTGAGTTTTAATAAACATAGTTTATTATTTAATGATTAAAATGTATGGTTTCATGTAATAAATTTTTAAAATATATAAGTTTTTAAAATAATTTTTTTTTGCACATTTTTTGTAATTATGTTGTTTTTGTTGTACATTTATGAAAAAAGCCCTATAATCTTTATTAATTCATCTATCAATAAATACATAGAACAGAATTACCATTATTACAAATCTTTATTAGTTTTGACAATTATCACTTCTGGTTTTGATTGATTTGTAAATTATGAGATCAAATTGATTGTCTTTCACTAAATATTAAGAAAAAATTACCATTATTACAAATCTTTATTAGTTTTGACAATTATCACTTCTGGTTTGGTCCTTTTCTGTTGATTGATTTGTAAATTATGAGATCAAATTGATTGTCTTTCACTAAATATTAAGAAAAAATTACAATAACACAGTTATACTATTCACTATTACTATTTGTATATTCTTTTTACATTAATTTAAACATGACTTAGGAGCAGGAGGAGCTTCTTCTTCTGATTCTTCCAGAAAGGAAGAGGCTCTAGTCATTGTCGTCTGCCATGGATGATGGCTCTCTCTCACCACAAAAAGTAGGACATGGGCATGGCTTTTGTTCTTCTTTACCTGTTATGTTTATGTGTGTGAATGAACTTTGGATAAGAATAATGCCCTTTATATGAGAAGATCATAGGCTCTTTATTGATATGTTTGTCTATGATGAGTTTCATATCAATTTGGGGTGGCAGCAACAATTCTCAATTCTCATAACAACACCAGTAGTATGTACCACAAACACAAAGATCCAGCTTCAGGTTCATTCTCTTTTTCCTCAAAGAGAAATGAGAGTTGAGATTAGGCTACCATGTCCACCTTAAGCTTGCTTAGTTCCACATAGATTGTGAATGAATTTTGACCATTATTCAATGAGATAAAAAGGCCTCATTATCTTTTTCTAAAGGTACACCAAACAAAAAAACTCAAAGATAACATGATCATTTTGAATACACTATTATTTTAATTATTATAGATAAATAATAAATACATATTAAAATAGAGTAGAATAGAAAAGAAAAATTATCACATGGTTCATTGCTTCGCATGCTTCACTGAAATGAGTCAAGCACCGACAAATTCTATCAAAGTAAAAGAAATTGTATAAAAAAATTTATACAAAAACCAAATTATAAACTCACAAAAATGAAATTCGCAAGAAATTGGTTAATCAAGAAATTATTTTTTGTCATTACTCTTTTCACCATAGAATAAAAAATTTTACCACGTCGTTCATCTGTAAGAATGTTTCCTTGAATGTCCAATATTCAAGAGGGTTTGTCCAATGATCATCCTGAGACTGTGTAGATATGGGACTACACAATTAAAAAGGGCTTAAGAGTGACGTACTTGTGTATGAGAATCATCATTCTGTGGATTCTATGGGTGTAAGGACCTAATGAAAAGCGGGGCGTTAAAACTTTATTTTCTGGAGCTTCTTGTGATAAGACTCCCTCCTAAGTAGACGCTGTAACCTGAGGTAGAGCGTCTATCATTGATTGAACTCGTCCAATCAGCATCTGTATATGCTATATGGTGTAAGGACTCAACTGGTTTGAAGTTAGGGTAAGATTGGTCGAAGGGGTTCCCATGGCAGCTGAGAGTTTGGTCCTAACATGTTGGTTTTAGATAAAATATCAGCTGCATACTTAGCTTGAGTAAGGGAAATCCCAGTGGAGTTTCTCATGACTTCAAACCCCACGAAGTAGTAAGCTTTGTAAATATACTAAGATTTTCATTTTTTGTTAATTATTATTGTGTGATGAGTATAACACATTATTACATAACTACAACAACTTGATACACAAGTATAAAGAACTTGATACACAAGTATAAAGAAGATAACAATTGACATAATCTAATTGGTCCAACAGTTGTAATTGGCATAATCTGAACAAAAAAAAATTAAATGGAATTCTTCACAAAAATAAAATAAGTAAAAAATTCAAACAGAAAGAATCAATGAATTATCCTTTCTTTTCCTGTATATATAATCTTTATTAATTCATCTATCAATAAATACATACAACAGAATTACCATTATTACAAATCTTTATTAGTTTTGACAATTATCACTTGTGGTTTGGTCCTTTTCTGTTGATTGATTTGTAAAGTTTGAGATCAAATTGATTGTCTTTCACTAAATATTAAGAGAAAATTACAATAACACAGTTATACATGACTTAGGAGCAGGAGGAGCTTCTTCTTCTGATTCTTCAAGAAAGGAAGAGGCTCTAGTCATTGTCGTCTACCATGGATGATGGCTCCCTCTCACCACAAAAAGTAGGACATGGGCATGGCTTTTGTTCTTCTTTACCTGTTATGTTTATGTGTCTGAATGAACTTTGGATAAGAATAATGCCTCTTTATCTGAGAAGAGCATAGGCTCTTTATTGATATGTTTGTCTATGATGAGTTTCATATCGATTTGGGTTGGCAGCAACAATTCTCAATTCTCATAACAACACCAGTAGTATGTACCACAACCACAAAGATCCAACTTCAGGTTCATTCTCTTTTTCTTACAGAGAATTGAGAATTGAGATTAGGCCACCATGTCCACCTTAAGCTTGCTTAGTTCCACATGGACTCTGAATGAATTTTGGCCATCACTAAACGACATATAAAGGACCTTATTATCTTACCAAGCAAAAAGAAAAAAAAAACTTATTAAGTATTAACATCGTCATTCTGAATGATATCTCGGGTGTGCCACATTGTTCTTAAATATACAATGAAATAAAATAATAACATTAATTATTTTTTTTTTTTGAACAAGAAGGAGATTCTTTATTCAAACAAGCAAGAAAAAACACACAACAATCTCAGCACAGCAGCAGCCGAAACACTGCTGCCTACTACCAGTTGGAAATTACATCATGGATATAGCTTTCAAGCCTCCCTTTTCCCCCATTACAACCACTTAAATATCTAGTTTTTACACAAGCCTTAATTTCTTTACTCAAACTGCTAGCTGTCCTACAACTCAGGTCAAAAATACACTTGTTTCTATTAACCCAAACCATGTAAATTGTAGCTAAAATAACTGAGTTGATGATTTTTTCCTGCAATGTGTTAGCAGCCTCAGAAAACCAACCTTTGAAGTCATTTGGCCAATCAAAATGGCCACACCAATTAGTAATCTCACAGATCAGCCTACGAGTGAAGCTGCATTGACTGAACAAGTGTTGGTGCGACTCGTTTTCGCTGCAACAGACCGGGCACAAGGGGGAGGAGATCGGTAAAAACCTGCTGAGGTTGTCCCTGGTTAGCAGTTGGTTGTTCACCACTTGCCAACCTATGAACCTATGTTTGGGAAGGACCATTCTACTCCAAATATTTCTGGCATACTCAACCGGTTGAGCTTGGACATAAGAGAAATAAAAAGATTTGGTACTAAACTTACTTCTCACCGTGGCAGCTGCGAGCTTCGACTCATTGACATATGATCGAAGACGAAGGAGTTTTTTAAAATACCAACTAGCATCTTGCTTAAACTCAACTGTCCAAAAGCTCATACCTCTCAAGTAGATCGCGTCAATCCATTTAACCCAAAGATTATCTTGTTTGTTCGATATAGCCCAAATATATTTCGCCATGAGGGCTATGTTCCATTTCTTCCCTTCCCGAAATCCCAGACCACCAGAGTTTTTAGGGAGACAAACCTTCTCCCAAGAAGGGATATGCAACTTGCTTCTGTTCCCGTTGGAGCCCCAAAGAAAGTCCCTGCAACATTTGTCTATAGCCGCCGTGATTTTCTGAGGAAGCAAGAACAAACTCATCCAATAATTTCTGGTACCAAGAAGAACCGAGTGAATCAGCTGAGCCCTTCCCGCAAAGGAAAGATTTCTACTCGCCCAAGTGTGAAGGTGTCTATGAATCTTGTCTATAATCACACCACAATCATCAGATCGCCATTTGGTTGGTCTAAGCTTCACACCAAGATATTTCAACGGAAAAGAACCCTCTTCCATTTGAATAATATTCATGAGTCTCCTCTGACAAGTAATTGATATGCCCCCAAAGTACACTGAAGACTTAGAATTGTTGGCAACCAGACCTGTAGCATCGCTAAACAAGATAAAAGCCTTTTTCACAAGCTGAACTGAGTTCTCGTTACCCTTGCAAAAAATTAAGAGATCATCTGCAAAGCAAAGGTTGACAAGACCTAAGGATTTGCAAAGAGGGTGGAAACCAAACCCCTTCTTCTTAGACTCTTGGATAAGAAGTCTAGTCAAGTATTCCATAACTAGCACAAAGAGGAGGGGCGACATCGGATCACCTTGCCGCAAACCTTTTCTTCCTTTAAAAGAACCTTGAATCCTCCCATTAATTAGGAGGATATAAGAGGCACCTTGGAGGCAACTTAAGATCCAACTAATGAATTTAGAAGGGAAGCAGAGACCTTTTAAAAGATCAGCCACAAAACACCAGTCTACCGTATCGTATGCCTTGCTTAGGTCTATCTTCATAAGGCATCTAGAAGAAATGTTCTTCCTAGTATAACCTTTAAGAAGATCCTGCAAAATCAACACATTGTGAGCTAGCAGTCTCTTTTGAACAAAGGCACCCTGATTCTCATGAATTAACCAAGGGAGGACTTCTGCAAGTCTAGTGCAAATCATTTTAGAGATACATTTGTAAATTGTAGTACAGCAAGCAATCGGTCTATAGTCACTAGCTCCTTGGGGATTATCAATCTTAGGGATTAAGGAGATAGCAGTTTCATTGACTTCCGGAGGGAGCAACCCCGACTGAAAGAACCCCAACACCGCCTTAGAGACATCATCTCCAATATCATTCCAAATGTTTTTGAAGAAACCAGCACCAAACCCATCCGGTCCCGGGCTTTTGGAAGAATGAATCCCAAAAAGAGCATTTTTCACATCCTTTTTGCAAAAAGGACGAGTGAGACTCACTTGTTGCTGAATGTCAAGTTTGTTCCCAAACTCAAGACAGTCTTCATCTAGTCTCCTTGAGGCCGAACTCTGTCTCCCCATGAAGTTGCGAAAATGGCTAAGAAAATGCTCAATTACCTTGTCGTACTCATCAACTACATCCCCATCAACACTATAAGAACAAATCTTGTTTTCAGCTCTCCGCTTTTTCATAATTGAATGGAAATAACTGGTGTTTTCATCACCAAGTTTTAACCAACAAGCTTTGGAATTCTGGCGTAAATAACTGAAATATTGATCACGGGCAGTCTGAAATTGAGCAAAGGCAGCCCTTTCCTTGCTAGCAGCTGTTGAACTCTTCGGGTTTGAGGCCAAAAAATCTTGAGCTTCCATGAACTTCTCCCGGGCATCCTTGTACATCCCAGTAATACTCTCATTATTGTTCACATAGCAGTTTTTTAGAAGATGTTTGATTCTAAAGAGCTGCTGATGTAAACCTTTTAGATCTGAGACCAAGTGCGACTTCCAAGCCGTGAGAACCAACTCCTTATATCCCTCCTTAAGCATCCAGAAATTGCAAAACCGAAATGGTTTGATACCACATTTGCTAATCTTTAGAAGCTTTAGAAGACAGTAACTGTGATCTGAGATTGCACCCCATCTGAAGCTTGCTTCTGTGTTTGGGTAACAATCTAGCCAATCCTCATTGGTGAAAACTCTATCCAACTTAGAATAAACTCGACTCTTCTCATCATGGTTGTTAGACCAAGTAAAGAAGGAACCCGAAGTTTTCAGCTCATCAACCTGACCTTGTGCAAGCCAACCTTGACTATCTTGGATTTCTATATCTTTAACTCTTCTACCCCCAATTCTGTCTTTATGAGCAAACATAGCATTAAAATCTCCTAGAATGATCCAAGGGGAGTTTAAATGACCCAAGTTAGCAAGCTTATTCCATAACTCCCTTCTTTCAATCAAAGAATTGCTTCCATAGACCGCTGTAAGAAAGAATTCTTCTTTGTAACCCACCATTTTTATTTTACAATGAACAAATTGCTTATCTTCCATCAAAATATCCACCTTAACAAGTTTGTCAACCCAAACAAGCACAATTCTATACGAGATAACCTGGCTGGAGTGAAACTTCCAGTTCGGGTAGTTATTTACAAGACAACTAATTCTATCATGGTGAATTTTTGTCTCAAAAAGAGCCCCAAAACCCACATTATTTATCTTACAAAGATCAAGAACCTCACGCTGTTTATCTACATTGTTCAGCCCCCTAACATTCCAACCAAGAATATTGAGACTATCCATTAGGATGGATTGAAAGATCAGAAACCAAACCTCCCTCAACATCTACAAGAACATCATAACCATTGCTACAATCTGCTCTCGGCAATGGTTTAACAATAGATTTCGAACCCCTCTTTCTTGGAGTAACCCAAGTTTCACTACTGCTGGGGTTAGCTATCTCTTCTGCAACCTTATTTCCCTCATAACCATCAAGATTCCCCTCTGAAAGCCCCTTATCATCACCCTGAATTGCAGCCATAATCTCTGGTGGCTGCTGCTCTTTTTCTGCATTATTTTCGACTGGTTTGGCCTTGGATCCTTGCTGGTTTTTCCTCCAAACGACAGGCTTCCCTTTGTTACAATTCACCACCGTATGCCCAAGTAAATCACAAGCCGAGCATTTGGTGGGAAGCCACTCATAACATTAATTATTATGTTTTAGTTTTAAGCTTATTTTTTTTAAGGGTTGTTTTTGTATTTTTTCTATGTTTTTTTTTTTTTTTTTTTTTTGTGTGTGTGGTGAGTACTTCTAACTCAAAGACACACAATTAATAATATACGGTTAACCATAAACAGAATGTCACCCACTGCCGCTGATCAAGGCTCAAAGTTGTATATTTTAAGTCCTTAATTATGTACATAAAATTAATATTTCATAATATTTAATGTTAAATTTATTTTAATTGAAAATATTTAATTTACTTTGATTTTGTGTCATTTTTCAGATTGAGCAATGGTATAAGTAAAGATAGTTTCAAGCCCATATGAATCAGCCTGCCTCATTTCATCTATCTAGTTAAAGCTTCATCATTGACTATTTTTCAATTGTGGAAATTACGTGCAGTATGGCTTTTTTAAATGTTTTATGATAAATATGGCATAGTTTAGTTTGGACACTTTTTATGACTTTTTTAAACTTTGGGCATGTTTTATGGGTTTTTAAAGTACATACATTTGGAATGTATGTTTAAAGATCACATATTTTATTGTTTGTAGTTTCTGTAGGTTATTTTTGTCATTTTATATTTTCAAATTTTTGTATCAGTTTTTTTTACATAATCGTTTTTTTTGGGCTACAGAGGTCATCTTCTTGCACAACTTTTGTCTTTATTTCCAACTGCTGAGATGTATTACTTACTATTTTTGGGCTCAGACTGAGCAACTCAGAAGAAATGGGGAAGGATTTGTACGAGGTACATTAGTAATATCTTTGGAGGAACACCAAAGCTCATCAGCATTACCCAGACTTGTTTGACCAAATACAGCATCATCGTTGCTGCAAAATCATCACTTGTAAGAATATTTAGTCAGATGGCTACCATTATGCATAAAATATATGAGAAAAAGCAAGAAAAAAACAGATAAAAAGGAGGGTAAATAAATGCTATGAATGGAAGTGTAGCAGAAAATTTATCAACACATACACTTGGGAGGGTAAATAAATGCTATGAATGGAAGTGTAGCAGAAAACAGATGTCTTTTTTTAAGTTTTTTTTGTTTTGGTTATGATTTGTGTTGGTATTAAGTATAAACTTTTAGTAAGTACTAGAAACTGGTTTTTAATTTGTGTTTTATTTGTTGATTTAGGTAGTTTCGATTTTTAGAATTTTTTTGTGTTCATTATTTGTTTATTTTTGGGCATTTTCATTATGTGTTATTTTTATTTTAATTTTTCATTCAAGTTTCATTTGTAGACTTTATTATTAGTTTGGCCCATATTTATGATTTTCATTTTTTAGGTTGTTTTTCAAATTGGTTTTAATGTTTGTTATTTTATCATTTTGTTTTTTGCCCAAATCATGTTTATTTTCGGTTTTGTTGGTTTGATTTGTTTCGGTTTTTTGTGAAACTGGTTTTTATGTTTATTATCATGATTGATAAATTCTTTGTGTCTAATATTTTTTTTTTTTGGACTTTGATTTTTTATCAAATGGAAAGTAAATCGGAATCCAAAGTTTCCTTTGTACTTCTATCAAGGCTAAAGGTCGACCAAGAAAATCTTCACGGCAAGCTAAAGTATATTTTATGTTTTTAATAAAATTTGTTTTTAATCTTAAGTTTTATTTTGATTTCTTTTTATTGATTCTCATGAAACCTGGTTTTAATTTTTTTTATTAGGATGCTTCTATTGAAGAAGAAAACATTGTTAAAGTTCAAACGAGGAAATCTCCCCGTAAATCTAAAGTATGTTCTATGTTTTTATTGAATCAAGTTTTTGTTGTTTTATTCATTTTTTCCTTTATGAATTTCTTTTGGATGAAACTGATTTTTTCTTGTTTTGTTTAAGGGTGCTACTGTTGAAGAAGAAATTTCCATTAAAGCAGCAACAAAGAAATCTCCCCGGAAACTTAATGTATGTTTTAAATTTTTACTGAAATCGGTTTTGCATTTTTTTTTATGTTTCATTATTGTTTCCTAATTGTATTTTGTTTAAATTTTTCAAGTCTTTGTTCCACCAAAATTAGTTTTTATCTTTTATATGTTAGTTCCTGTTTTTGAGTATGTTATGTGAAACCAGTTTTTTGTATTTTGTAATTTGTTATTCTTTTTTTTTTTTTTTTGTGTGTTTGTTTATGATTTATTAATTTGTTCTATTTTGTTTTTGTTTATTTTTTCAGGATGATAAACAAGAAGTTAAAGTTGATGATCTAGATTTTGTTACTGAGAAACACCATAGTAAGAAGACTTCTAATGTCCATCAAGCGGACGATGATGATGATTTTTAAACTGAGAAGGTTGTCTCGGAAGTTGTTGCAACCATAAAAAGGAAGTCTGTTAGTGATAACGCTAGTGCGTCAAAGAAGAGTAAAACTAAGGCCGATGTGAAGGATTCTAATTCGGTATGTCTTGTTGTTTTCGTATATTTTTTGGTTGATATGTGTATTGTATTGTTTAAATAAATTTTATTTTTTAGTTGTATGAATTTTGATCTCTTTGTTTGTTTTAATAGTTTTTTTTTTTTTTCCTTTAATTGAATTGTGTTTTATATTTGTTAGGAAAAGTGTGCGAATCTAATGTTGCTGATGATGAGAAACTGGTTAATGTCATTAAAAAAGATAAAAAGAAACCAGTTTCTAAATTCCATGGCAAGAAGAAGAGTGAGACTCATGTTGATGCTGCTCCCTTGGTAATTTTTCTTATCAAAAGAAACTGGTTTCTTCCTTTATGATTTTTCTTGTTTTTAGGTTTTCTGTTTATAGTTTTATCGTTCGTAAGTTATTTTTGTTTTGTGTAATCATTTTGAGCTTCTGTATTTTCTATTGTTTATTTTTTTTATTAGCGTATTTTTAAGTAACTGGTTTCTATATTAAATTTTAATTTTAGTTATTTAGGTAATTGGATTATGTGAATTAATTTTTAATTTAATTATTTTACGTAACTGGTTTCTCTATATTAGATTTTTGCTAAGTTGTTTATTGTAACAGATTTTTGTTATTTAGCTAATAAGTTATCGTTAAAAATTATTTTATGGTATGTGTTTTTTCTTTTTTAAGTAACTGATTTTTATAATTGATATATCTTTTTATTACTTTAGGCTTTATATGTTTGTTCACTTTTTATTTAATTGTAATATGAAATTGGTTTCTGTATTAAATTATTATTTTTGTTATAATACATAACTGGTTCTAAGGTTTAGTTTTTAATTTGGTTAATCTACATAACTAGTTTCTCGGTGTCATATTTTTAATTAGCTGATAAATATTACTGATTTTTTATTGTCAAATTCAAAGGTCCAACTCCGATGACAACTCAAACGTCCAATATTGGTGACAACTTCGATGTCTAACTACGATGACTTTTTGGTAGCGATGACTTTTCCGACGATGATAGCAATTTTGTCGAATGTTCTCATTTTATTTTCTACTTTTATTGTGGCAAATATTTTGTTTTAATAGACAGTGATTGTTTTGTGTAGTGGGTTGATGGTCGAGTCTTGGAGTTTCTCGAAAACTTGTAACTGGTTTTAAATTTGGTCTTGTATTAATTTTAGTTTTGGTAGTGGCTTGGAGGTCAAGTCTTAGAGCTTTTAAGAAACATGTAAAATTTATATATGACTTTTGGTATTTCTAACTAGTTTTTTTCGTTCAAAAATTAATTTTTAATTATATAGAATTAATTAGTTAATTAATTTAATGTCTTAATAAAATTATTTTAATATTATTTGAGTTTCTATAAAAAAAAACTCAAGTGAGATAATTTTTTTCTTTATTACAGTGTTTTATTTATTTATTTATTATTTTTTGAAAGAAAAGAAAAATAAATAAATAAATAAATAAAGAGAAACACAATTTAAAGTTTTTGTATGGCATTCCTCCTTATTTTTTCCCATATTTTAAAGTTTTTTTTAGAAAAATGTCATATTTAGTATAATTAAGTTTTTATGCCATATATATCATAACTTATATTTTTTTTCCCATATTTTTGTAAATAGCCCTTTTCAATTTGCTCCAACGTCCAAACCCATTTGCTCCAACGTCCAAGCCCAACCATCTCTCAAAAGTTTTCTCTCACCAATCAAGTTAGGATTGAGATGCAAAATGACCCTAAATTTGGTAACTAAGTTAGTAAATGTCCATTTTTTAAACAAATTAAGAAAATTGCCAAATCTAATAAATTAGCTAATAAAAATTATAAAAATACATTTATCACATATTTTTTTAAAATATATATATAATAATAAAATTAAGTTACATAATTTTTTTAGTATTGCATATTATTATATTGTAACAAAAATAAATAAATATATTAGATCATTTAAATATATATAGCAGTATTAGATATATCGTAGTACAGAAAATTAATATACCGTAGTAATAAAATTATATATCACAAAGAAATTATAACAATGCTAAATTAATACTTAAAAAATATATATATCATGCTAACAAAATTATATATACCACCATTAAAACATGAATACATACCAAAAAATTAATTTATATATAATAAAATAGAAACTAAATATCATATTAAATAAATAATATATTATAGACAACGAAAATCACATACCATACAATAAAACGTATATACCTACAATAAAAAATAAAACAAAATATTATAATATTATTAAAAAAAATTATATATATCATATTAACAAAATTATATATCACATTTATGTATAGTAAAATAAAAACTAAACATGCATTATCTAAAATAAAATGATATACTATACAATAAAACTTGTATACCATATAACATAAAATATACCTTACAATAGAAATATATATAATAATAACAACAAATAAAAATAAAAATATATAGGATGCTAATAAAATTATATATCATGTCAACAAAAGTACAATAGAAAATTAAACTTAAATATTATTTAAAAAAAATTATATACCGTATAACAAAAAAATACATATACCATACACCAAAATATATATACAAAAAATAATAATAAAAAAAATATAAATTACTAATATATATCTATATATGTATGTATACTATACTAATCAAATTATATACCACAATTAAAATATATATACCATGACCATTGTATATAATAAAATAAAAACTAATCAAATATTATTTAAAATAAATAATCATACAATCAAAAAATATAAAAATAATAATTAAATATATGTAGCATGACAATAAAATTATATACATACATCAAAATATTTTTATTATGCTAATAAAATTATACACCACTATTATACATATCATAATAAAAAATAAATATCTTCTAAGAATAATAATATACCATACAACAAAATAGAAATATACCAAACAACAAAATCTATATACCAACAACCCAAAACAACTCATAAAAAATTAAAAAAATTGACATAACTTTAAAATAAAAAAGATTTTAACAAAACTAATATAGATATACCATAATATTTAAATAGCTTCTAATTCTTAAAAAAAAAAAAAAATTAATAATTTTGAAATAAGAACATTTACTAACATAATTTTATGATTTAGAGTCATTTGCTATATTTTTTTTGAAATAAAGACATAAACTAATATTATACTTATGATTTGGGACTATTTACTATCATTTCTCATCAAGTTAATGTCAACTATTCTCATCTAAGTGCCAAGACTTAATCAAACTACACTCAGAGTCAATACCTGGCCCATATGTCTAATACACACAACCCACTTTCCTAACAGTTTTGGCGCACATCTTTCCAAGTTGGCCACGTGTCTATGTACCCCATTTTGCTCAGCTTTTTGGGCTATTTTCCCACTATGCTTAACACGAATTGAACTAGTTGAAGCCAAATTGGATCTATATAAATATGAGTGATTTGTAGTGCAAAGTATCAGATTTTAGAGTAGAGAAAATACATTTTGTTATTTTATTTTTCTTTCATATTACTATTTTATTTATATTTATTTTAGTGACAAAAATAAGTATATTAGAATAATAATATTGGTGAGGTTAGAGTGTAGCCACTGTAACTCTTATTTCTATTATTCCATCATCTACCGCATTTGGCCATTGTGAGTTTATTCTTTGATTGTACTTGAAGATTGGATTTAAATGATCTTTGAGACAAACAAACAAACATTTGGAAGAACCAAAATTTGGATGAAAAAGAGAACTGGTTAGAAGCCACTTGTAATGGACCGATCATTGACTTGAAGAAGAGCGGTGATGGAAGAAAAGGTAATTTCACAGGGATAATTACTGCAATTGATGCTATGATTTTTGTCTTCAACTAGGTTTTGCTTACTGTTTTATTTGTCTGTATGGTTTTCAAAATGATTTCATGGTGATTATTCCATTTAATGTGGATATGCTTTTTCGAGTGCTTTCTCAATAATTCGCATAGATTTCTTCTCCCGCATTACTTCACACTATTGATTAAGTTTTCTATTTTCTTTATGTCGTGTTGATTTTTATTTAGTTTAGGATTTAATAAATCTTTTCCTATTTTTTTAGTATTGATGTAAATGTTGTTAATTCCATCAACTGTTCATATTGATTCAGTTCTTTTTAGAATCATGATCAATAATTTTATTTATAATTTTAACCTTGTGAATTCTAAGAAGTTTATTTTCAATGTTATTTATAATGGACTGGTAGTTGAGAGTCTTTAAGCCATTACAAGCTATAGATCAAGGCCAAAGCTTCCATGATTTCTGGTTTGAAACAACCTTGAAAAGGCATAGCCATGGCAGCTATGATATCACCCGTGTCATTACGAAGGATTGCACCAAAACCAGATGTATTTTCCACTGTGTTTACTGCTGCATCAGTGTTTAACTTCAGCCTTCCAGATGGAGGATTCATCCACGACACCTCCTGTTGTTGAGACCTTGCAGTGGCAGTTGCCGAAGAGCCTGCAGAGGCTGATTGGTGTCGAGCAGACTGAAACTCCTCTAAATAATCCAAAGCAAAAAACAAAGCCATTTCAGGAGGCTTAGTTTTAGAACCATGTCTTTCTTTGTTCCTTTCATTCCAGATGCTCCAAAGGATGCAAGAAAACTGCTCAATTTGTTTAGAGGACCAAAACTGGGACATATTTTGCATAAAATCCATAAGAGACATATTATGTGTTAAGAAATTATTTATTGAAAAAGATGAGAGTTGCCAGATTTTTCGTGGCCTCTTGCAGCGAAATAGAGCATGAATGGTTGATTCATTGCCCTTGTGACATAAGGAGCATGTAGCTGAATCACTAATATGTCTGTGGTGAAGAATTTCAGCAATTGGTAGGCAGTCATGCATAGCACGCCACAAAAAAAAATTATTTTTGATGGGAGAGACAAGGACCAGAAGGTTTTCCACCATTGAAGAGAACAGTTTGTACTAGCAGTAGGCTGTTGTTCCTCAAGTCTGGTGCAAGTGTATAACCAGTTTTGACCGAGTACATTCCATTTGTTTCAAAGTTCCATATTAGTTGGTCATTTTGGTCACACAGAGTAAGTGGAATACTCTGTATCTTTGCAACATCGGATTCCAGATAACATTGTTGGAGAAGGGAGTGATTCCATTGTCTTTGACTGGTGATGAAATCTGAAACCTTCATAAATAAATTCTGATTTTTGAAGATCAAAGGCTTGAAAGAGGTAACACCAGGGAGCCATGGATCCGAAGCACAAGAGATTTGGTTTCCATTACCCACTTTCCAACGCAGTCTTTTGTTAAGAAGTTCTTTACCCCAAACAATACTTCTCCATGTGAGTGATGGATAAGATCCGATCTCGGCTTCAAGAAAAGAATTATATTTGAAATACCGAGCTTTAAGGATCTTGTGCAGAAGTGATGAAGGATTATCAAAAATTAACCAAGCTTGTTTGGCGAGTAAGGCTTGGTTGTAGTGAACAAAGCTTTTAAAACCCATACCTCCTTCAACTTTGGCTTTACAAAGAGCATTTCAAGTTTTCCAATTAATCCCAGATGAAGAGGAGTTGGATCCCCAACAAAATTTATTCATCATGACCTCAATTTGGTGAATTAGATACTTGGATAAGTGAAAACAACTCATTGCGTATGTAGGTATAGCTTGTGCCACAGCTTTGAGTAAAACTTCTTTACCTCCAACAGAAAATAGTTGTTCTTGCCATGCCGAAAGGTGATTCCAAAGCTTTTCTTTAATTTCCCCAAATAGAAATTTTTTGTCTCTTCCCGAGTAGGAAGGAAGGCCGAGATAACGCTTATGACAAGGCTTGATAGGCATTTGAAAAATTTGTTGAACCTTGTACTGTATAGCCGAAGTAGTGTTAGGAGAGAAACAAAGGACCGATTTATCTGCATTCAATCGTTGTCCTGAAGCACGACAATAGTAATCCAAGGAGCGCTTAATATCATTTATGGATTTTTTGTTAGCCCGGCTTAGTACAAGGCTATCATCCGCAAAGAAGAGGTGGGAGACTGATGGGGCACCACGAGCTACTTGCAGTCCTTGTAAGTTACCACCAGATTCTTCATGTTGAAAGAGTCTTAAAAGTCCCTCCGCACATAAAATGAATAGGTATGGTGATAGTGGATCACCTTGACGAAAGAAACACTATTGAGGCATCTCTGAATAAGATCAACAACTAGAGAGGCAAACCCCAATGCAATCATCATACTGCGAAGAAAATACCACTCCACTCTGTCAAAAGCTTTACTCATGTCAAGCTTCATAGCTGCATAACCTTCTTTTCCTCTTTTTAAATGCTTGAGAGAGTGCAATAATTCAAAAGCTACTAGCACATTGTCAGTGATCTGGCGAGGTTGCAAAAAAGCACTTTGAGAATCCGAAATCACCAGTGAAAGAAAAGGCTTCAAGCGAATCACAATTGATTTTGAGACTAATTTGTAAAGCACGTTGCAAAGACTTATGGGACGTAGTTGAGAGACACTGCTTGGATTCTTAACTTTGGGGATCAAGGTGATTGAAGTCTTGTTAAACATGGACGGGTCCGCCCCATTATTAAGAATATCAAGAACTGTTTTAGTTACCAAATTTCCCACTATATGCCAATAGTTTGTGTAGAACATCACAGACATTCCATCAAGTCCGGGACTGCTATCTTGTCCCATTGATTTCAGAGCAGAAAAACATCATCAGAAGTATATGGTGTTGGAAATTATTTTACTAGGATCTTAGATCTACTCACAAGTATGTTGTTTTAACACCCTAAATATGAACTTTCTAAAACGATAAAATAAACACATATAAAGTTAAGAAAACCTTACATTGATGCAGCGGAATTAATGTCTCCTTCCACTCAGATCTCTAACCCTTGTATCCTTTCTGTCGCAGAGTATTATCAAGATCTGAGCCCAAATGTCCTTCTCTTTGTGTGTGATCCTTCACAGTCTTCCAATCTATGATTGAGTTACCACTTGCTGTGTGTGGGCACTTACTCTATCACTAAGGTTCGAAATTTAGAAGAAGAAAAGAGAAAGAGAGAGATTTCGGCCAAGGAAGAGAAAAGGGAAGGCTCAGTTTTTCTGTAAAATTGTTTTTCTGAAAAGTAGTGTGTTTTGACTGAGCAATCACTTTCTATTTATAGGCAACTACTAGGTTTAGGTTAGGAATTATTTGGCATTAAAATAATGAAAATATCAATTTGAAAAACTTAAATAAGTGGCCGGCCAAGGTGTAGATAATGGGCCTACTTGATTTTACAGTTTTAACAAATTTTATTTCTATTTTCTCAAAAACGCCAATTTTCAAATTCTAACCATTTAAATGCCAAAACTAATTATTTAATAACTAAAATAGATTATTAAATAATATTGTCATTTAATTTAATTATTAACTAGACATATAAAGTCCATTAATAAATAAATAAACCTAGAATCTCTTTTCTTTACAATTTCGCCCCTACTTAGTGAAAATTCACAAATTAGACATAGTCTAACTTTAGAATTATAATTGACTAATCACGAATCAATTATTGAGTCTTACAAGCAGTATGTTCTCAACTAGAATGGGGACCATGGATCTATATGCTGAGCTTCCAATAAGTGAACCGAATTTACTAAGTAAATTCCTACTTATTAATTCTTCGTTGAATCCACTCTTAGAACTTAGAATTGCACTCTCGGACTTATATAGAGCATATTATATGTTCCACGATATAGATATGCTATCTCATTTAACCATTGTTATAATCTTATTGTGATCAAAGATCCTCTATATAGATGATTTACATCGAGATGGGATAATTTTACCGTTCTCACCCCTCAATGTATTTTGCCCCTTAAAACACTTAGCTACCTGTAAATGGTGTTTAGTGATCTAAGAATTAGTCACTTAAACAAGAGCTCATCCATTTACTTCTATTTGTTAAGCTCGAAGGGAATCATCACTTGACTTCTATACACCAGTAGAAGCTATAGATTCCATATTTATGTTCAGCACTCCCACTCAATCATACTATCATGTTCCCAAAATATACGTATCACCCTGACCCAAAAGTAGGCTTAACTAATAAATCAAAGAACATGAATAGCACTCCTGAGTTGAGCATAAGCATATCAGGATTTAGATTCTTTTAATCTTAAAATCAACTATTGATATTGACTTGGAAAGATATAACGGTAAGTTTATAATATCTTAACTAAGTTGCAATATCGGTCCAGTCCAATGTATACTCCATACATTCGAAACTAGTATACTTTACTAATGTCCTGGAAAGAACATAACACTTACTCCAAGTGTAAGTATACATCATCGCTGATTATCACATTAGTGTAAATCTAAAACACTGATGAAACAGGGACTTAGTCTTTTGATTCATATGATCACAATCACATTCCACTGTGTTGACGATACTGTAATTGTGAATAAACATATGATCTGGATTTAACTGATTTTGTGTGTAAATGTAATAAACATATTAAACCATTAGCATGTAAAATTCATGCAAACATTAATCACTTCAAATTTCTTATGTTGATAACTAATCAGATTGTAAAGGGTTTTATTTAGGGCACAAAACCCAACAAACTCCCACTTGCACTAATATAAAACAAAGTATGCAAATAGGTCAATCTGATGTCTTGATCTTCAGATCAAGTGTAGTATATTTGAATCCACCCAAACTTCTGGAAACTAGTTCATAAATACATTTATGAAACATCATTTACTATATGCTTTACTCATCAAGGGATACTGAAATCCTTACTGTTTAAAAGTACATCTGAATAAACAGAAGACATATCTCTCATATTTTTAAAATATGTAATTGAGATGATACAGTGTAGACTTTTTTTTTCAGTAATATAACTTTCTGGTATTTTCGAATTTACAAAGTTATAATTGTTCTCTGGTAGAGCTTGAATTATTATAGAATAACTCCTCCACCCCAAAAGTAAGCACCATCTCAAGAATTTCGAATGAGTTGGTGAGATACAAGGATAACTGATACACAGTTCCTTAATATCTAACATATAGATCACTTTCATAAATCTTTCTTGAATATCTTCTAATGTTCCTTATTTGATTACATCTCAGATAGCTCCCACTCAATAGCAGATGTCTGGTTAAATAATACTTTTAACCTCTTTATTGTTTGGAGAGTTATCTAGTTGTGACTTTTGTATTAGTCTGAAACTTTAAGTTAAGACTAAGTCATCAACATAGCAGACTAGTATTTGAAGTGAAAAATACATGCTAGAGATTAAGTAATCAAAATTAAGATACCATAAAATTTTATGAGGATTAAGAATTCATAGTTCAAGTCATTCGAATGGACTGAACTAAAGTTCTTTATCTTATTCTCATAATTCTGATAAGTTATACCTATCCATGTGAATGGTTAAATTTGCTTTTCAGTAGTGTTCTTAAGCTCCTATCACAAGTGTCAAGTGTCAATCCCATGTAACCACATTTTCTCGAATCTAAATCTTGATTTAGATTTTTGCACTGCCGAGTGAAACCGAGGAGTAATTTTGGCCTTTAGAGCTCTATGGTCGGATTGGTAAATATCCAAATGATGTAGAGTCATGGCAGCAAAACTCTCATACCAGCAAGAGTTTACAAAAGCATAATCTAATCTTTCTTTGATATTTATGCCATTGACATTGTTGTTGTGCCAAGTATACCTCTCTCCTTCAAACTAAATTTCTTGTAGTCCACAGTAATCTATTGCATTTCTGAAGTCATCAATTTGTTTTTCATTCTTTAAGGGACCACCAAGCTTATCAGATTGTGAAATGATTTTGTTCAAATCTCCCATAACAAGCTAAGGTAAAAGTGGAGCAGTATCTCTAAGATTTTTCAACAATTCCCAAGTTAGAGATCTTTGAGACACAACCGGGGATCCATAGAAATCAGAAAAATGACAAGTTGGACCATCATCAAGAGTCATGTAGCAGTCAATAAAGTTTATTCCATAGGAAAAGCAAACCCCCACTAAGACCTATCGTAGGAACTTCTATACCATTAAGAAATTTAAAAGCATTACGATACTTAGTAATAGCACCAGCACTAAGCTTAGACTCTATAATAAATAAAACAACAGGACTATTTTGAGTAATGAGCAAACATAGTTGACGGAATGACTTCGGGTTTCTCAAGCCACGAGCATTCCAACTAACAATATTCATGGGGATTGGCGAGGCTGACCGGTAGCCTTCGCCAAAGAAACGCCGCTGTCATCCACTGCCAGTGAGAGTTGGGACAACTCAGAGGAAGCATCTGATTGTTGGTGATGAATCTGATTAGTAGAGTCATTAAATGGAGTAGATCGAGTGCGACATCGTTTGAGGACATTCCGAACATTACCTCCTGGACTCACCAATTGTCGCTTAGTAAATAGAGAAGACACTCTATTCTCATTGAGTGAGTTGCAATCGACAGTCAAATTTGTTGGGATTTGGTTCACATCAGTCTTTGAAGCAGCAGCCGAAGAGACTATACTTGAGGATACATTTGAGGAAAGAGGTAAATTGGATGGGAGGGGGGAAGTAGCATGAAGGTAAGCAGGTGGGACTGTTATGGACAAAGCAATGGATTTAGTCAGAATTTTGGTATATGGTTGGTTAATATTGTCTTGGCATGCCACGGAACCATTGCGGGGACTGCTAGCATTTGGTAAGAGTGTAGAAGCAGTTTTTGAAACTGAAGTTTGACCAATATCAGCAGTTGTTGAAGGAGGATTCAGTTTAAAATTGCTAGAATTAACATAAGTGGATTCAGGAGGAGTAGAGACAATTGACTTCCCATTAGATTGAAGTATGGACTTGTCTTGGGCATCTATTAGGAGAGAATCCCGATCCAGAGCGAATTGATGGGCATTGGTTTGGTTATTGGATCCCACAATACCTTTTCCTTTCTCACGATTAGTAACAGAACTTGGGAGAGTAAGAAACTGTTTAGGATGAGGAATAATAGGAGCAATAGTGTTCCTAGCCAACCGTGTGATAAAAGGCCAAGGCCCCTCTTTTGAAAAATCCTGCTTGTACCTATTATATCTCGCATTTGGTAAAGCCGATCCTGCCATCCATGGACCATATGGGAGATCTGTGTCTTTTCCTTCATCAACTTTCTCCAAAAATTGAGGGCACTTATCAAATACATGTCCAATCACACCACAGTCATAGCAGAAATCCGGGAGCCTTTCATAACGATAGTCAAGCCATAATTCATCCTCCATCCATGGGAAAGTAACAGTTTGTCCTCTGAGTAATGGCTGTGAGAGATCAATAGCCACTCGAATCCTTAAAAAAGGACCCCATCCTTCATTTAGAGAATCCTCGTGAACTTCGATGAAGGTACCAATGAGATTTCCAATTACACGAGCAAGAGATTCAGATTTACTAAGAAATGGCAATCTACAAACTTGAATCCAAAAGGGAGTAATGGTGTAAGAATCCACTGGGGCATTCTGCAGAACACTTGGAGAACAAAGTATCATATGCTGGTTATGGAGATGCCAAGGTTCTTTGGATAAAACTCTCTTTAGATCACCTTCACAGCCAAAAGTGATCATATATGATTCAAATTCATAGTTAGAATTGGTGACAGCAAACCTTCCTTGCCAGTTTTTGTTGATGAAATCATGCAATTGCTTGGGATTGTATCCTCTTCGGGAAAAGATTTTGCAGATAAGTTGGTGGATGGTCGGACGTGAAGGAGGAGCAGTGATGGAAGATAGATTGACCACTTCTTTTTCTCTAACAGAGAAAGCCTTGGAGATATCAGGATGGAAGGAATCCATGAAGGAGAAACAAAGCAGCAACAGACCAGTAAACCACGATTAATAGAACCACTTACAGATAGTCACCAGAAGAGAGAAATAAGGGTGGAGAGAGTAAGTTAACGGCCAAATAAGGGGAGGCGGGAGTAGTTTTCAGAGAAGAAATTTGAAAAAGAAATTGACATTAACAGTTAAAAGTAAAAAACGGTACCAACTGCCACAGAGAAACAAAAGGGCAGACAACGCTCTCATATTGGACTTCACTTCAAGTTATTTATTATTTCAATATTAAAATTAAACTATTGAATTTATTTCATATTTAGTTATTTTTTAATATTTTTTAATTATTTTTTTTTGAATATGTAGATATTTTTTTTATTATTAATTAAAATTATCTTGATAAAAAATGTGTATTGATAAATAGTTTTTCTTTCAATCATACAGATATTTCTCAATCATTTAAAAAAATCTATCATGTAGTTTTTTTGAAACAATTTTTTTCCTATCATTAAATTTTTTCATGTAAAGTAGTTAAATTAGATTATTACAATATAATTTAAGATTTAATTTTAAGTTCTCGGTTATTTATGTTATAAAGTTATTGATGTTTTTTAAATTATAATAGTTATTTTAACGATTAAAATTAGTGCTCGTAGATCTACTACAGACACTAATTGCATTTGACAAGATAAGTTATTTCCCATTTCTTTATAATTTTTCTATTAGAAATATTTTCTTTATAGTGACTATTGTTAGTATTTTTTATAATTTTTTTCTATTAATACTTATTTTGTTTATTTGTAGTAAAAATAAAATATAAATTTGTAATAATATTTAATTACTCATTATTTTAATTTTCATCCCACTAATATATTGTTTGTTTATGTGCAGTTAAAATATTATTGGTCCTTCAAGCTTTTAGAGAAATGATAGTGAGTTTTTATAACAAATTGCATGTCGCTGATGATGATAATGGATTGCAGTCTGTTACAAAGATTTTACAACTATGATTGCTTTTACTATTAGAGTTCCCGCTCAAATGATTTTAAGATCATTATTAGAAGTTTTTACAAGTTTGTTATTCAGATTTCCAAGAGTGTCCCTAGTCTGTATTGCTCATGGATTAGTTGTGCATGCTCTTCGGATGAATACATAATTTGTTGGGCTAGATATGAATATCCTTATTTTTTGTTGGGTGTATAGTATTATTTTGATTATCTTGGCAAGAATAATATTTATTTGATGAACATAAGATGTTTAGTATTCATAACTAGCCTGTATGACGTTATTATATTTTTAATAAAGTTATTCATTGCAAAAATACACAATAGGCAAATAGTGGTAATTTTGCAAACATTTTATGCGTCCACAAAAAGTTGGTAAAATTGAAAAATAAGCATCCAACAAGAACTCGGTCCAACCCTAAAGTAAGACAATAAAAACTCTAACACTTTAGTAAAACAACTCAGAAATGTTCGACTTAATCTCAAACCTTCTTTATTTTCTCCGAGAGACACCCTAGGGTTTCCAGCACAAACACGATCTCATAGATCGAACACACACACACACACACGAAACATAAATCACAACACACAACACCAAGACACAAACGCACACTTAGTAACATAGAGAGATGAGAGTTAGGGTTAAAGAAAACAAACAGAAATAGAGATTTGATCTCGAAGTTCACCCTAGAACGATGGGCTACGTCTTCGTCAAGCTTGCCTCAGAGTAACTTAATTCTTCACTATGAACAGCATGTATTACAAGTGTTTTCTTCAGATTTCAAACCACAAATTCCTTAGTTGATAAGTTTTTTTCCTCTCTATTTTTTTTTCTTGATCTCTTTCTAACTCTCTTTCTTTTTCTTTCTTTGGACGTGGTTACAAATGAGATCGAGGAGCTTCTCTCTCTACACTCTCACTCTAAAAAACAACCCACAAAAGGAATGAAGGCCACATGTATCAATCTTCTTTTGGATTTGGGAATATATAGTTTGTAGAAATAGATAGGGCAGTTGGAATTTGTTGAGTTGTAACATGTTAGGCCTTTTTATTGCTGCAATCTATTTCTGGTAGTTTGTTGTAACTGAAAGTAGTTTGAGTCTTGTATTGAGTATCTGAACTGTTATAGGCCTTTGGGCAAACTTGTAATTTTAACTGTTGTAATTAAACTTGAGCTTATAAAGAGATACATAAAATGTGGATGTCTTGTAACTTTGTTGTTTATTTTGAATTAATATAATTTGGAATGTATATTTTGTTGCTTTCAATACTAGAAAAGGGATATTTTGTCCCACTTTTTATACTTGAAAAAAAAAAGGTAGGATAAAAAGTATGTTGATAGTTTTTACTCCACTTTTGTATAAGGCATAAGGGCCATGTTTGATTTAGCACTAAAAAAGGAAAAATTACACACAAAAAAAGTTAAAGATTGTTTTTTATTGACTAGCCAAACACACTCCTAATGGGTCTTCTATCACACTTTGGAGCAAGGGTCTTGTTTGGATGATCACCGGAAAAATCAAATTTTCACCCTTTATTGTTTTGCTGGAGCCAAACAGGGTAAAGGGGAAACCCTTTTCTCCCAGTTTTTAACAAAAAACCGGGATAAAAGGGTTTCTCTAATCTTTTTTACTTGTTTAGGGTTTTATTTTAGGTCTAATATATTTTTCTCACAAATGTACTCTTTCTTCCCCTCGCTCCTTCTCCTTCCTCTCCACTTCTATCTTTGTCCAGCTGCCCAATGATTTTTTTCTCGCAACGAACGACCAACGGAGTTTAGATTTGACCTCCACACCATTCGAAGCATTTAGGTATCGTTCCATCACGTTCTTTATTTTTATTTTTTTGGAAAAACCAATTTTGTTCTTCGTTTATTCTAGATCTCTATCATTCTCTCTTTTCTTTGGTAGACCGAGGTTGAAGGTCCGTGGCAGTTCGTTTATCATGGTGCTTCTTAGTTTGTGGCGTTGACGGCATTTGTGGTGATTGTCGATGGTGGTTTTTGGTTGTTGAGTATTTGTGGTTTTTATTGTAGTGATTATTCTAGGTTTTATTATACTGATTTGCATTTGCTACAAAAAAAAAAATTGTAAAGTAACGGATTTTTATATCTGAAAAACATATGCATGAATATTGTAAAACAGTGGATTGATAATAAAATTTTAGGTCTGATTATTTTTCGTTATATTTTTTTTTATTTTATGTTTTGACATTTAATCCCATTTTTACATAAAAACAAGGATAAAAAGATATTTTTTATCCTGGTTTTTATAAGACTTTTTGTTTCACTGGCATATACCCCAATTTTATTTTAGCAAAAAAGGGGATAAAATACCCTTAAAAATTGGGATAAAAGTCTATTTTTGTAGTAGGGTTTTGTGCTGACATTTTGTTGTATTGTAGTTTTTTTTTCCAGATACAATTTGTGATAAATTTTTAGTTGTTGTTGGAAATTATTTTACCAGGATCTTAGATCTACTCACAAGTATGTTGTTTAACACCCTAAATATGAACTTTCTAAAACGATGAAATAAACACATATAAAGTTTAGGAAACCTTACATTGGGTGCAGCGGAATAATATGACTCCTTCCGTTCAGATATCTAGCCCTTGATTACTTTCTGTAGCAGAGCATTATCAATATCTGAACCTGGATCTCTTTCTCTGAATCTTTGATGCTGAAACCTCCTTCTTGCTGAAAGTCTTTCTTCACGATCTTCCTCACTATGATTGAGGTATCACTTGCTGTGTGTGGGCACTACTCATACACTAAGGATTTCGAAATCTCAATGAGGAAGAGAGAGAGAGTGGGTTCGGCCAAAGATAGGGAGAGAGAAGGCTCAGTTTTTTCTGAATGAAAAAGTAGAAAATTTAAGTGTAATTTTTCTGAAGCCTTCACTATCTATTTATAGCATTCCACTAGGGTTAGGTTTGAATTATTTGGCATTAAAATAATGAAAATATCAGAGGGAAAACCCTACAAAAGTGGTCGGCCATGCAAGGTGGATTTGGGCCTCACTTTTTGCAATTTTGCAGTTTTATCTTTTCTGCATCTGATTTTCTCAAAAACGCCAATTTTCTAATTCAACCATTTAAATGCCAATTCTAACTATTTAATAACTATAAATAATTATTAAATAATATTGTCATTTATCATATTTATTAATTGAACCATACAAAGTATCATAATTAACAAATATGCCCCTAAAACTCTTTCTTTACAATTTCGCCCTTACTTAGTGAAAAATTCACAAATAGACATAGTCTAATTTGAGAATTATAATTGATTAATCAAAACCAATTACATGAGTCTTACAAGCAATATTATCTCAACTAGTGCGGGGACCATGGGTCTATATAACCGAGCTTCCAATAAGTAGATCAAGAATTTAGCACTAAAATTCACTAACTTATTAATTCTTCGTTGAATCCACGCATAGAACTTAGAATTGCACTCTCAGTATATAGAATGCTCTATATGTTCCACCATATAGACACATCATTAGTTATCCATTGTTATAATCCTAATGTGATCAATGATCCTCTATATGAATGATCTACACTGTAAAGGGATTAAATTACCGTTACACCCTACAATGTATTTATTCCTTAAAACACTTGACCCCGTATAAATGATATTTCAGCTTATGTCAAATGAGTACTCCACCATTTATGTTCGTTTGGTCAAGCTCGAAGGAGATCATCCTTTGCTTACTATTCGCCAGATAGAAGCTATAGATTCCATGTTTATGATAGCGCTCCCACTCAATTGCACTACCGTGTTCCCAAAATGTACGTATCACCCTGACCTAAAAGTAGGCTTAACTAACAAATCAAAGAACACGAATAGCCTTTCAAGATTGAGCCTAATCATAACAGGATTAAGAACATTTGATCTAGGATCAACTAGGCGATATTGACTTGAATAGATATTACGGTAAGTTTAATAAATCTAAGTCAAAGTTCAATATCGGTCCCTTCCGATGCATACTCCATGCATCCAACCTGAGCTTTACTTTAACCAATGCTCTGGAAAGAACATAGCACTTCTCCAAATGCAAGTAAACTCTGTTGTAGATTATCATATCAGTAAAACCCTATGTCTGATAAATCTAGGAAACTTTATTCACATAGTCATGTTTACTTTCCAATGTGTTGACGGCACAATAAACAGGATCAAGTATGTGAAAAGGGTTTCAGATGAATTCATACATTATGTACATATAATCATGAAATAAATCATGTGAACCATGCAACATTAAATGTTATTTCTGATCTATATTAATAAGTAAATCTGATTATATTGAAATGAGTTTTATTTAGGGCATAAAACCCAACAAACTCCCACTTGCACTAATATAAAACAAAAAGTATGTTTCAAATAATCTCAACACCTTGATATACAAATCAAGTGTAGTAGTAGTAAACTCCTCGTAATAGGATCTGAAAGGTTGAATTAACCACAACCTTTTCTCCACCATTACTCTTCCTTAATCACAAAATCATTGATAATGTGAAATTCCTCTCTATATGTCTACTCTCTTGGGATACTGGATTCTATACTTTTGGCAACTACTTTTGGTTAATCAGGAAATTAACACTAGTAGTTTAGGCAATTTGGAATGGTGCCAAAAATGTATAGAACTTTCCATAGACTGAATAAGTACCTTTCCTGCAACTTTAACATTCAGTCTCTCTCTGGTAGACCTAGAGACTTCAGATAGGTTTTTACACTTCTCCAAAATCATTATTCCACCCCCAGAGTAACCACCATCTTATCAGAAAGATTTTCTAGCACAAAGGCAAATTTCAAAATCTAATATGGTGTAGTCTAAGAGTTTTAAACACACCCTTATAGACTAACATATAGTTCCTCTTCTTAATCTTAAGATTTACTTGATTGTTTTCCAATGTTCCTCTCTTGGATTAATCTGATACCTACTCATTACTCCCACTCAACAGCAGGTGTCTGGTCTAAGGCATACTAAAGCATGTCTAAGACCTCTCACTGTTGATTTAAGAAATTCTTTCATGGCTTTATCTTTTCTGGAATAGTTGAGACTTTTCCTTAGATAAATAAAATCTTTGCCTAAGAAGTTGTGAAGCTTCTATAGATTGCCATTTGAAAGAAAATGCTTCAGCATCTTAATAAAGTAAGTTGCTTGCATTAGAGTAAGTAATTACCAGGTATACCACAAGTCATAGGTTTAGATAAACTCAAACCTATAATACTAGGAACAGGAAGTTTTGTTAAGTCCATTGAATGGACTTATAAACGAAAATTTCCTTTTATGTCCTTGTAATAGAAAACTTTAGGTTATTCCGTGTGAATGGATTAAACCATAGTTCTGTTGGCTTTCTTCTTAGTTTCTTATCTTGACAATCCATTACTTGTTTAAACTCACAATGGATTTTAATCACTATGTCTCCCAAGTCATAAGAAGGTGAGTTCCTAGAAACTCTCCCACTACGACAAGGTACCATGAATTATGTCTAAGAAAACTAAATGGTATTGACCTCTTCGGTTGTGACAAGACAACAGAGGCAGTGGGATCATCATATGTTATATAAGATGATAGAACACTTTGGGAATCAAGAAAAATATCTCCTTTATTTGCTACTTGTTTTCAGACTTAGTCATTATCTTAGAAAAGTAGTATTTGTTTGAACAAATACTTTCTTATCTATTGACAATGGGATGGTCCACCCCTAATCACTTAGAATAGCTAACAAACCATGGTTAACATAAAAGATTTTCTTAAGATTTTGATTAGGTCATCCATGAATCTAGTAATGATTTACATTAAGTACCCAACCATTACATCATTCTGAAATTATATTACCATAGAAGGAATTAGGCAACGACTAGTAACTAATCATCAACATGCAACTCGAAATTTCTGGGGAGGTAAGTTTGGATATAATTCAAAAATCAAATTAATGATCTTTGAACTGCATATCTACTAACTATTTCTCCACCCCTATCAATTCGCAAGATCTTTAACCACTTACCTTAATGGTTTTAACCATTGCTAGAAATTAATGAAAATTTTCAAACATTTCAAATTTCTTTGCTAAAAGGTATAATCTAGAGTTATCGTTTGAAGAATACAACGAAAAACTCATATCCACCCCTGAATGTACATCCATCTGCGAATGAGATGAACTACTTTCAGTGGATATAGGCATATTAACTCTTTGCAGAGATTGATCTTGTCAAATCCACTATGAACAAGATACAAATGCCATAGATTAAGAAAAATGTGGTTGTGTCGTTTTGATGACTTAGGTATAGTTACATCAAAGAGTTCTTAGAATACTGCAAGTGGATCCTGGTCACAGAATACCTAACTCATATTCCATACAGTTTTAATCCATTAATAGAATATGGATATTAAACACTTGAGAAAGTGTAACTGTATTGTATTCTGGAATTAGAAATATAAGAAAATTTCTATTTGGAATCTAAAATTAAAGTCAAAGACTTAAATTTATACCAAATATGATGAGTAATTCTATCTTGGACCACCACTACTAATACAAACTCTAAGTCAGATTTGCCCATACAAGTAGGAGATTTCTAAGATTGAGGATTTATATCAATTGGGAATAGAATTTCGGGATTATAATCATATTCGTCATTTAATTTCTTAAGAGAAAATATAGAATGACATGAAAAGATTTATAGACCATTCATCCAATGATATGTTTTGAAGCTAATTCGAAATGAATAAGCTAAGAGGAATTAAGATAATTTCGTTGATTAAATAAGAATCCAACGATGCTTCGATTAGCGAAAGTCAAAGTAATCTTATTTATATATTCTTCTTGTTTCATATTGTAAAAATACTAGTCTAAGGTGTCATCTATTGATGAATAGCTAGATGTCGCATATACAATATTTATCTTTCGAGATCTAACACTATTATATATGTCTAATGGTGAAAATCCACTAGGGATTTATCTCATTAGATAAACAAGCCAAGTTAGACCAACAATGAAGATTCGAAATTAAACTACAACTTAATAACAGAAAATAACATGGTTCAATATAAATTCATACACAATTCAGAAATTATAAACATATAGCAAGTAGGAATGACTAGTGAAAATACTAAAACATACAATCCTTAATAATTTCCAAGGTTTTTCAACAAACTGATACAGTGTCCCATTTAGGCGAGAGTCAAAGCATCATCCATTGAATAGAGTTGTCAGCTCATCTAAAATGATAACCATTCTAGCAACCTTTTATTCGATCAAGATTGGAATTCAGCGTTGTCCCGTTTAGGCGAGAGTCAAGGCAATTCTATCTTATGAGCTTCCACCATTGTTTCATAATTTGCAAGTCAAGTATGGTCGCCACCATTAGGGTGATCCATACCATACAAAACACTTACAAACTACTTATCATGTGAGGTTAAACGGTACGAAATTGCTAATGAACGTTCCTCCATTAGGGAGGATTACTCACTAAAACAAACGCGGTGTAAAACCCACAACAGAGATCGAATGTCTTTTAATTAAAAGCTCATTATTTAAAAAGAGATGTATTTTCTTTGATTCTCTTTATTTATTCTATTTATTTTAAATATATATTTATTTAATTAAAATTTCCAATTTAGAATGAAAAAATTCTAAATATAAATTTTAATTTAATATTTATAAATTTTACTTAGATGGATATGAAAATAACATGAATTATTTCCATCTTAGTAATAATTTCCAATAAATATTTAGAAAAATATTCAATTTAAGTTGTTACAAAATTAATTTACAACTCAAATTTTATTTTCTATAAATATATATATTGCATTTCGAAAAATTAAAGTATTTAAGAATACAATTTTCGAAAAATGCATGTTAAAATAAAAAATTAATCCTGGAAAAATTATTATAATTTAATGTTGACCCAAAATTAATTAATAAAATTAATTTACAATAAAAAATATAATTTTCCTATTTAATTAAATATATAAGAAAAATTTTAAATATTTAAGTATGATGATGAAAATCAACTTAAATATTAATTTTCGATTTAATTAAATACACTAGAAAAATACTTCAAGCAAAAATATCATCTATCTAGATTTTTCTTTGACTAATTAATTCAATTTCTAATAATATACTTTAATTCAATTTATTTTAAATTAATCAATAAATGAAAGAATCATTGATTTAAGTTGATCCAAGAATTAATTAAAATAAATAATTAATTTACAACTTAATCTATTTTTCAAGATAAATTCAAAATCATCTTGCATTATGAAATGCAATTTCGAAAATTGATTAATAAAATAAAGAAAAAATATATTTTGAAAATTATTTAAATTTAGTTGAAAAAATAAATTTCAACTAAAAATAATTTTCTATTTAATTAAGTGTCATGAAAAAGAAATATTTAAGTATGATGATGAAAATCAACTTAGATATTTAATTTTCAAATTAATTAAATGTATTAAATTCAAGAAATAAATAATTAAGTGTAGAGAAGGCTTAATTATTAATCTCTAGTTTAATACTAGGAAAATTTACTTAAAATAAATTGTACCAAAATTAATTATATAAATAATTAATTTCACAATGTATAATATTTTACTTTAAAATATTAGAAATAATAAGTAGTCTAGAAATAATTATCTAGAAAATATCTTATTTGACTAAGTATCTTTTCCACAAAATTTGAAAAAATATCTAATTTAAGTTGTATTAGAAAAAATCTAGAACTTAAATATTTTCAAATTTAAATTTAATTAAATATCAAAAATTAAGTTGTAACCACTTAATTTGAAAATATTCCATTTTAAGTTAATATTCGAAAAGATATCAACTTAAAAAAATATCTAAAATATTCCATTTTAAGTTAATATTCGAAAAGATATTAACTTAAAAAAAAATATCTAAAGAATCTTAATAACCAATGCCTAAAATTCCTCAACTTAATTTTGAAATTTGAAATTCAAAAGATATTCAGATTTAAGTTGGTTAGTTGTAGATAACTAAATATCAACTTAAATAAGAATATTTAATGAAAAATTTATATTAAGCTCCAGAAAGAACCTAGATGGTTATAATTCTATATTTAATTAAATACAAGAAAATACATATAGTTTAGCTTAGAATAAAAAATTCTTTAAACTATAATTTTCTTAAATTAATTTCAAAATAAATGAAATTAATTATGTTGCTAATCAATTTTATTAGGTTAAACTAGTTTAATTAACCTAGTACAGTTATTCAAATCAGGCAAATGGGCCTTCACAATTGGGGTGGTTCATGTGAGGGGGTGCTGGGTTCAGTATGTCGTACCCACTACTATGGCTCCCAACTCTCACACAAGGCCCAAAAGAGAGGAATTTAACCTTAATAAGGACAACTGTTATTAATTGAATTGGCCCAAGAACTAAATGGGCCTAAATAAATTCTATCAAGAACTATGATAATTTATTTTGGCAACAGCAACCTATATGCATCTATAATAAAATTAAACACATAAGCTCACACAGGCACACTTTGGATGGGTCCTATCATGTTGCTAGGTCATACACAGATGAAAGAAGATTGTAAATATACTTGTTACAAATTATTAACTTGACCAAGGGAGCCATCAGATCATTAGATCTGGCAAAAAGTAACCATGGCTATTTGCAATCAAGTAATAATAGGTTTTGAAAACTTACACACAAGCTAAAACACATACTCCTGCAACAAGGTTAGATGGATAGTTGGATGTAGGATTTATTTAATTTTAAATTAAATAATTAATTTCGAAATAATTAATTAAATAAATAAAATATTTATTTTCGAAAAATTAAAATAAAATAAAAAAAATTCGAAAATTTAAAAAAAAATTAAATTTAAAATTAAACCTACAATTTTGAAAAATTAGGTTTCAACCAACCTAAATATCATTTCAAAAAATTTGCTAACTACTTTTAAAATTTAATTGTTATTTTATAAATAAAAATTAAATAAAAAATTAAAAAAGATAAATGAATATCTTTTTCAAATTTTAAATGTAATTTAAATAAATAAAATAACAAAATTTAAAAATTAGCAGAATATCTTATATCTATTTAAAATTACATGATTATAGTTATCTTATTTTAAATTTAAATAAGGTCAAATTATTTAAAAAAAAAGATTTAATTTAAATATTTAAAATCTGACCTTAAATTTAAAATTAAAATAAGATATAATCAAATTTTAAAATAAGATAGATAATTAAGCAACAAAGATAGATACTAATTATTTTAAATTCAAATTACACTAATATCTTGAATTAAATTTAAAAAATATTAAATTAATTCAAAATGATAATTAGAATTGAATTAGGAATAGTAATAGTATAAATACAGAACTACACAAAAAATCGGAAGTTAATTCCATGAAAAAGCATGAAAAAACGAAGAAAAACGAAAAAAATTGTGAGCTGTACAGACAGTTTTCGCGATCGCAAGAAAATTTCAACACAGCTCCGTTTTTTTCGAATCTTCAAAAAATCATAACTAATTCAAATTAAATCGAAATTGAGTTCTGTAAAAAAGTAACTTGCTTAATTTTTTCCATACTATCCAATAAAAATAATTCCAGAAACAGAATCGCAATTATTTTTCACGAAAATTTACAAACATCAATCAATCATCAAATAACACTCAATACAACATGATACCATCCAAAAATAAACAAACAATCGTTTTAAAGTCCAAATTTCTTGCAAGTAAATCAATTACCATGGCTCTGAGGCCAGTTGTTGGAAATTATTTTACCAGGATCTTAGATCTACTCACAAGTATGTTGTTTAACACCCTAAATATGAACTCTCTAAAACGATGAAATAAACACATATAAAGTTTAGGAAACCTTACATTGGGTGCAGCGGAATAATATGACTCCTTCCGTTCAGATATCTAGCCCTTGATTCCTTTCTGTAGCATTATCAATATCTGAACCTGGATCTCTTTCTCTAAATCTTTGATGCTGAAACCTCCTTCTTGCTGAAAGTCTTTCTTCACGATCTTCCTCACTATGATTGAGGTATCACTTGCTGTGTGTGGGCACTACTCATACACTAAGGATTTCGAAATCTCAATGAGGAAGAGAGAGAGAGTGGGTTCGGCCAAAGATAGGGAGAGAGAAGACTCAGTTTTTTCTGAATGAAAAAGTAGAAAATTTAAGTGTAATTTTTCTGAAGCCTTCAATATCTATTTATAGCATTCCACTAGGGTTAGGTTTGAATTATTTGGCATTAAAATAATGAAAATATCAGAGGGAAAACCCTACAAAAGTGGCCGGCCATGCAAGGTGGATTTGGGCCTCACTTTTTGCAATTTTGCAGTTTTATCTTTTCTGCATCTGATTTTCTCAAAAACGCCAATTTTCTAATTCAACCATTTAAATGCCAATTCTAACTATTTAATAACTATAAATAATTATTAAATAATATTGTCATTTAACATATTTATTAATTGAACCATACAAAGTATCATAATTAACAAATATGCCCCTAAAACTCTTTCTTTACAATTTCGCCCTTACTTAGTGAAAAATTCACAAATAGACATAGTCTAATTTGAGAATTTTAATTGATTAATCAAAACCAATTACATGAGTCTTACAAGCAATATTATCTCAACTAGTGCGGGGACCATGGGTCTATATAACCGAGCTTCCAATAAGTAGATCAAGAATTTAGCACTAAAATTCACTAACTTATTAATTCTTCGTTGAATCCACGCATAGAACTTAGAATTGCACTCTCAGTATATAGAATGCTCTATATGTTCCACCATATAGACACATCATTAGTTATCCATTGTTATAATCCTAATGTGATCAATGATCCTTTATATGAATGATCTACACTGTAAAGGGATTAAATTACCGTTACACCCTACAATGTATTTATTCCTTAAAACACTTGACCGCGTATAAATGATATTTCAGCTTATGTCAAATGAGTACTCCACCATTTATGTTCGTTTGGTCAAGCTCGAAGGAGATCATCCTTTGCTTACTATTCGCCAGATAGAAGCTATAGATTCCATGTTTATGATAGCGCTCCCACTCAATTGCACTACCGTGTTCCCAAAATGTACGTATCACCCTGACCTAAAAGTAGGCTTAACTAACAAATCAAAGAACACGAATAGCCTTTCAAGATTGAGCCTAATCATAACAGGATTAAGAACATTTGATCTAGGATCAACTAGGCGATATTGACTTGAATAGATATTACGGTAAGTTTAATAAATCTAAGTCAAAGTTCAATATCGGTCCCTTCCGATGCATACTCCATGCATCCAACCTGAGCTTTACTTCAACCAATGCTCTGGAAAGAACATAACACTTCTCCAAATGCAAGTAAACTCTGTTGTAGATTATCATATCAGTAAAACCCTATGTCTGATAAATCTAGGAAACTTTATTCATGTAGTCATGTTTACTTTCCAATGTGTTGACGGCACAATAAACAGGATCAAGTATGTGAAAAGGGTTTCAGATGAATTCATACATTATGTACATATAATCATGAAATAAATCATGTGAACCATGCAACATTAAATGTTATTTCTGATCTATATTAATAAGTAAATCTGATTATATTGAAATGAGTTTTATTTAGGGCATAAAACCCAACAGTTTTTGTGTGTGTCTATATTTTTGTGTTTTTCTTATATAGTTTTTTGAATGGATACAATTTGAGATTGATGTTTTGTAATTTTTGTGTTGCTATTTTTGTACTCTTTTTCTTTTTAGTAAATTATATTTTCATAAAGATAGTAATTTTTTTTCAAGTCGTAAAATATTTATACAAAAAGAGTAATATGCGGCATAAATATATCAAACAAGGAGGAGGCAGCTGCTTTATAATTTCATTTGTTGATTTTGGTTTTGGTATTCCAAATATGGGCACCTCTGAAGAGTACGCTGCATTTCAGGAGAAAGTTAAACAGACAGTTTATATTGACAACCTCTCACCACGGGTTACTGAACCTGTGATGAAAAATGCTCTGGATCAGTTCGGCAATGTAAATAGTGTACAGTTCATTCCGAACTACATTGTGTTTGGGAATATCCCAAAGTGTGCGTTAGTGGAAATGGAGAGCAAAAAACAAGCTGATGCTATTATCTCTGTTATAACAGAGCTCCCTTTCATGATAACAGGTTGTCATTTGCAACTGTTAACTAGTGTTTTGGGATAAACACTTATTAGTTTATTATTCTTATGACTTAGGGCTTGGGATCATTGATCATACTCCAAGTAGGTCGGCCAACATACCTGAATCGGAACTTGAGGTAAGAAAAATATATTGCACTGCATAGTACGTTGTATGTAATACAATTAGTCTTTTTATGAATTGATTAAGATTGAGATATAGTTAATATTGTTATATAATGAAATAATTGATTGGTGAAGCAATGATACTATGAATGCGATATACAAGCTCACCTGATTAGGTGATGCGGTACTCCTGGAGACGTACCGGGTATAGATACGGACGTTAGTGACATATGATAAGTACCGGGCGTAGGTACGAGTTCATCTAATTAGGCGATTATTCTTGGCAACGTGTAGATACAGTGTCAGTGATATGAAAATTTCCAGGTTATGGCATAGAATGAAATCGTTGTAGGGTTTCCTCCTGGCGACGTGTAGATACGGGCATCAGTGACATATGATAAGTACTAGGCGTATGTACGAGTTCGTCTGATTAGGCGATTACTCCTGGCGGCGTGTAGATACGGTGTCAGTGATATGAAAATTTTCAGGTTATGGCATAGAATGAAACTGTTGTAGGGTTTCCTCCTAGCGACGTGTAGATACAGGCGTCAGTGACATATAATAAGTACCGGGCGTAGGTACGGGCTTGTCTGATTAGGCGATGCGATATATTGGTGCCAAGTTGTGGCACGGACTCACCTGATTAGGTGATGTAATTATATGATATATGGGTGCAAGTTTTTGGTACGAGCTCACCTGATTATGTGATGCAGTTATGCGATATATGGATGCCAGGCTAGGGGTGAGCATAAAATCCAAAAAATCGAAAAAATCGTTCAAATCGACCAACCGAACACCGTTGGAACCGAAATCGAAAACCGAAAAAACCGCTAACGGTTAAAATCGCCATTGAACGGTCGGTTTTTTTTGGGTAATAAACCGACCGAAAAAACCGAAACCGATCGTTATACATATATATTAATTTATTAAGTTTTTTTTTGTACGTATTATAGTTATTAATAATATATAAAAATAATATATTACTTTTTTATTAATATTAAAGTTAAAAGAATAAGATAATTAGTTTTTAAACAATTAATTTATATGTTTGTAGTTGTAAAATGTAAAATAATGTATTTATAGAATAAATTGGATTTTTTTTTTTTTTTAAAAAGTTCGGTTTGGGCGGTTTAAACCGACCAAACCGAGGTTCAAAACGGTCGGTTTTAAGATAGGTTCTGGATTGGTCAGTCGGTTTTCGGATTGCACCAATCTAAACCGAAAACCGAATTTTGGATTTTTATATAGAAAAAAATTGACCAAACCGACCGATGCTCAGCCCTATGCCAGGCTATGGGACGGGCTTGCCTGATTAGGCAATGCAATACAGGATTATCAAATTAAAGCATCGACTTGCCTGATTAGGCAACGTGATGTTATGAAGATGGTTACTTTATGAGGTAATATATATAATTTATATGATCAAATGAATATGAATTCTATTATTAATATAATAATTTTGTATTACCAAATATCTGTATACTGATTTTTATTCGTGGCAGGTGCCAGTAATCAATACATAAGTAAATAGCTAGTGGTTAAATTCAGTAAAGAGAAACACGCAAAACCTAAGAACCAAAATAAGAGAGAAATTTTATATGTCAAGTAATATAAATATTTTGTATTTAGCTAAGATGACACATATTACACTTCCCTTGTTCTTTTAGGATTTAGCTAAGATAAAAGTTCTTACTATTTTGTGTGATGAAATTACTAATTAAATTACAATAACTGTTTTGAAGTAAATCAAATAACAGTAATCAAATCAACCTACATTAGAACTAACTTGACTACGATTTATTCATAGCACAACAACAAAACTACCATAATTTTTGTCAATTTTGAAACACTTATTAATTTGGTAATGTTATGTTCAATCCTAAACCTTGAAATTCTTCAAAACCAAAATATAAAAATAAAAAAATCCAAACCAAATATTGTCAATCAAGTACAACAATCACTCCCAAAAATAAATAATAAATAGAAAACACATCACATTTAAAGTAATAATCTAATAAAAAAAAAATTATAACCATAGTATTTTTAGCAAACTCAAGCCATAACAACCATGACCAGTTCATTGTTTTTCTTTCTTTCTTTTATATTTTTGTTAAAAATGTTTCAAAGCAAGGGTATTAAATTCAAAAGTAAAACACTTGGATAATAAAAAAAACACAAAACGGCTAAACACATGGATCGAATGAAGCTTTTGAGACATATTTTCAAGCAAAATTGATATTTATAAACATTCATTCCTAGTACTCTGTATATGAAAATGGAGAACAGTAAATGTACCTTCGACTTATAGTAATTTGTAAATGCAAACTTGATGACGAAGAAGATTTAAGGCCTGTAAAAAAGAATAAAACTACTCAGTAAACAAAGAATGGAATAGAAAAAAAAATTAGTAGGAATGCACATCATTTTTTCTTTACCAAACTTTTATTCTTTTTTAACCATGGTAGATAAATTTTCTCATACCCAGAGTAAAGAACGAATAACATGCAAAAGAAGAAGAATTTTTGAATAACCATAGACACTTACTTGTACAAACCCACGATGACGGTAGAAGACAGAGCCGTAGACACAAAAGACGAAATACACAAGATATTCTTCAACTACTTGAGTTTCCTCCCTCAAATTTGAAAATGATTTTATGCCCTAAAGAAGAAAAAATGTCTCTTACCCTAACACTACAAAAGAACCACCACGATCTGAAACTAAGACAAAAAATGAGAAGGAAAGAGAAATGATGATTGAATAAAGAAACTGATAGTACATCAATCACTTTTCATCTTTGAAAATATTAATATTTTAATACGAAACCAAACGGTTACTAAGTTTTTTAAGCCTAAATACTCCTATGTTAACTCCAGCCTTCATTCAGATCATGTAACTTCTCAATTCAACGGTTACAGTACAATAACAGATTGTATACCCTCAAATACCATCACGGGATAAAATTGTGTATTTTTTTTTTTATAAGTGGATAAAATTGTGTATAATTGTTTATGTTATAGACTATTTATAAATATCTTGAAAATTTAGGTGGCGTTTGGTTGAAAGGAATGAAAATATAGGAATAGGAATGGGAATAGGAATAGGAATGGAATAAAATTTAAAATGTATAAAAAAAATTATTAAATTTTTTCTCATGCATTGGAATGTTCTTTCCTTCCATTTCAAAATGGAATAGTCATTCCACCAAAATGGTGGAAAGACCATTCCAATGGAATGACATTCCAATACTATTATATGCAACCAAACAAAAGAATGGAATGAAAATTGTTTCCTTTCCATTCCATTCCATTTCATTACCTCCAACCAAACGTGACCTTAGTGCTCGTCTGGATGTCTTGAAATGTATTGATGTGATTTGTATTTCTTATGCAGAACTTCATGATGTTATCTTGCCTTCTTCACCCCCTCATTTAGAGGGTATCTGGAAGCCTCCTCCTCAAGATTGGATAAAACTAAACTGTGATGTAAGAGTAGGCCTGGATAGTATGTGCATTGCGGTGGTAGCTAGAAATCATCAAGGTTCTGTGGTTCGGATTCACACGGCTCAGTTGGACTTTGTGGACCCTCTGTGTGGAGAAGCTGCTGCTTGTTGTTCGGCTGTGGATTTGGCTCTTCTGCTTGGTTTCAAATATGTTTTGGTTGAGAGTGATTCCAGAATAGTTATCAACGCTATCAATGGGACGGAGTCTCACTGGGCGATTGAGAACTATGTCTCTTTTTGTGTTAAATCCTCTCCCTCTTTTTCTTGCTGTAATTTTATTTATGCTAGTAGAACTTGTAATTTTACTGCCCATAATGTGGCTAATTGGGCTTTCATTAACAAGTTGTACGGTAATATTCCGATTAATTCGGTCCCTGTGAACCTATTATGTAATGACCAACAGGTCTAGTTTATTTTAATGATATGAACACGCTTATTTTCAAAAAAAAAAAAAACGTGACCTTAGTGTATCAAACAAAAATTAAAATATTTTATTAAATTTATCCGTAATCCTATATAGATAAAATGCCAATTTTTTTTTTTTCTTTTCTAGAAATAAAATATTACTACTTACCGAGGACGCATAAAAAAAATAAAAAATATAAGGGAAGCTTTCTACACTTAGCGAGGGTAGTTTGGTGATTGAACAATACACCAGATTGGGAGGCTCTCCTCGGCCAGCTCAGAAGCGTGGGACCCACATCCCACGTAGGTGCGTAGACCGGGTGGATTAATACAAGCAAAATCCCCGTTCCGCTTAGTCTATCTGTTGGTGAATAGACGGTAATACCCCTCTCGATGAAAACGCAGCATAAAACGGAGTCAAAGCTCTCGACACAATAAATCGAAAACCCACAACAGAAATTTTCACTCTCTCATTTCTGTCCTCTCTCTAAAATAGCAGCTTCGCAGTAGAAGAAGAAGAAGAAGAACAAGAACAAGAAGACACCAGCAGTAAAAGAGTTCGAGTTCTTTTTACATTACTGATTGATAAGGTTAGGGTTTGTTCTGGTTTCCTTTATCACTCCTCAGCTTTATCTCCTTCCTTAGATTTTTAATGTTACGTAATTGTTTGTTTGCTTGATCGTTTACTTTGGGGGGTTGAATTTTAGGGAATTAGTAGTTATATATGCTTGTGTATCGTTTATTTGATGAAACCTTACATTCGATGATCCGATTGGTTGATTGTTCGAAGATCCAATGGTTTTTCTCTTTAATTTATTGGTGTTAACGTCTTAACGAGGGTTTCGGACATTTGAAATATTTGCTGGGTTATGTGTTTATCTTTTTCGGTTTCTTGGTTTATTTTTTAAGTTTTAATCGTTGCACTTGATGCTTACTTGTGTTGTTGTTGTTATTTTTATTGTTATTGTTACTATGTTCTTGATTATAAAATTCAGTTTAAGTAGGTCAATGGAATCTATGGGAATGTGGATTTCATTATCTGGACTTTAATTGATTTTTGTAGTGGCTTCTGCAATGCACCGTGTGGGTAGCGCGGGAAACACAACCAATTCCACTCGGCCTCGCAAAGAGAAGAGATTAACATATGTGTTAAGTGATGCTGATGATACAAAGGTGAATCCCTATTGTAACTTTATCTTATTTGTTTCAGTCTTATGGGATGGTGTTTGTATGGTTATAATCTCTCCTTAGACTTAGAGGATATGGCACTGTAATGGAATTTAATTTGCCCATTATAAGGGAGCGTTGTATAGATATGTAATAGCCCCACAAATACATATTGTGAAAATTTCCCTGTATATTACTTTTTGCTGATTGTAATGGCAAGGTGGGCGATTTCTATTTTGATGGGAAGTTCAAAAATTTAAAACCGTTGCTTCTCATTAACTTAATATCCTTAGCCCCCTGTGGCCAAGGAAAGACAGATAACTATTGTGGTATATTCAGTCAGTTAGATATATCTACTTCTGTTTTGGATACCTTTCTCTTTTCCTTTGATCATGTAACTGTCATTAGTCTTTACTATGTTTATTTACTGATGTCCACTCAATTTTTTTATTTTTTATTTTTTTGAATAAGTACTTTAATGAGGAGATATGCTGTCTATTGGGAATATAGAGTTTTATTACTAATTAATCTGATATATTTGGATATGAATAACATTGTGTTTTTTACCATGCCCAGTTATGTTACATACTTTTCATATATGTATTTTTACCTCTGTCACGCTCTGGTATTTATTGATCTGGACTAATTTGCTAAATAACAATCTGGACTCATACAAGGGGGACCTTTTGGGGTTTTTTTTTTCTCCTATGGCAGTAGCCTGTTTTGAAAATTTAAATATCCGCATGTGCTTCTCGCTTCTTTTTTAAAGAGGAAAACATTGCTATTTTTTTTTGGCCATAACAGATTGAGAACTTTGATTTGTTTGATATTCATGGTTCCATATTTGGGTTTTCCTCTATCTGCAGCATTGTGCAGGCATAAATAGTTTGGCATTGTTGAAGACTACAGTATTTGATGGGTGTGATTACCTTTTCACTGGGAGCCGTGATGGAACACTGAAAAGATGGGCACTGGGTGAAGATGCTGCCACTTGCTCTGCTACATTTGAGTCTCATGTGGATTGGGTACCTTCTCTTGCTTCTACCTAGCTAGCTAACAGTGATTTCCTTAGCTGTCCATGTTAATAATCAGAAAATATTTATTAGCTAATGTTAAGATCTTTTCCTTAAAAATGAAATAGGATTAGGTTTGCACATCTGCCTAAGCCTCCCCTCTTCTTTGCTTAGATGTATGTTCCAATACTTACAGAAAGCTTTTTCTTGTGCAGGTCAATGATTGTGTACTTGCAGGAGACAATACACTTGTTTCTTGTTCTTCAGATACCACCCTTAAGGTTCATAATTTTGATTTTGCTAATTTTTGTAATACTGCAATTTCACTATATATTGTTGATGAATGTTATGTAGTATTTTTTGGTGTTTATTATTATTATTATTATTATTATTATTATTATTATTATTTATTGTATTTTTATGTATCTGTTGTTCTTACTGCTCCAGACCTGGAATGGCTTGTCTGATGGAACTTGTACCAGGACTCTGCGTCAGCACTCTGACTACATTACTTGTCTTGCTTCAGCAGGAAAAAATGTAATTTCTTTTGTTGAAATTTCCTCCATATATAGGTTCTTGTCAGGCAGAGGGATCCTGTCATATAAGTGTCCTTTGTTGTTTGATAGCATGATATCTAGAATCTGTACTTTATAAATGCCATTTTCTGATCCTTGTATAGTGTCATGCATTTTAGAGCAATGCTGTTGCCTCTGGGGGACTTGGAGGGGAGGTGTTCATATGGGATATCGAAGCTGCACTTTCTCCAGTTTCCAGGTCAGGCGAAGCAATGGAAGATGATTCTTCAAATGGTATTAATGGTTCTGGGCACCCACTACCAATTACAAGTCTACGTACTATCAACTCAAGCAACAATATATCTGTCCATTCTACACAATCACATGGATATGTTCCAACAGCAGCCAAAGGCCATAAGGAGTCAGTTTATGCATTGGCAATGAATGATAGTGGATCACTTCTTGTCTCTGGTGGCACAGAGAAGGTATGTTATGAGCAAAATTGCACTCTACTACCACTGGGAATTTGGTTTGTGACTAATTTATTTTAATTATGTGTATGAATATTCTTAAAATGCATTTAACTTTATCTAGTACCTCTACTGGCCCAGGTTGTACGTGTTTGGGACCCAAGAAGTGGTTCAAAGACTATGAAACTTAGAGGACATACAGATAACATCAGGGCTTTGATTCTGGATTCTTCTGGCAGGTTTGTTGTTTTGCTTGTTGCGTTAACTTAAATGGTTTTCTGTAAACAATTGAATACTGTGTCCTGAACATTATATTCCTTTTTGGTCAATAATCTCTCAGAGCATTAGTTTTACTCATTATATTAAGTTTACTTGTGTGTGTTTTGTTTTTCAAATCTCTAAAGAACTTTCTTATCCTAAGAGATGTGCTATACTGAATTAGTGTAATGAACTTGCACATTACATTTATAAATCACACTGTATATTAAACTCGCACCAATTTCTCTTTTAACTGAATTGCGTGTTTTTTCTTGATCTATGATTTCCTGCTTTCACAGCAACATTCACATTGCCAACAACTCTGGCACATGATTGTATTGCATGTGTATATTGCCTTTTTGTTCATCTACAATAAAAATAAATTTGTTGATGTTTTATTTATTTAAATTTTGTTTCAGATATTGCTTGTCAGGATCCTCTGATTCAATGATCAGGTATGTCTTCCCAGCTTCCTAGTAATCCCTAGTGTTTCCATCATAAGCTTGTATGAATCTGTTTGGGTTATATGAAAAACAATTGGGTAATTATGTATTTTGATTACCATTCTTTTTTCTCCTGCAGACTATGGGATCTTGGTCAACAGCGATGTGTGCATTCCTATGCTGTGCACACAGATTCTGTTTGGGCTCTTGCTAGTACCCCAACGTTTAGTCATGTATATAGTGGTGGCAGAGACTTTTCTGTGAGTACATGTATCCTTCCTTGTTGTATAACCCAGCTTTTAGTGCTCCGGCTTATCTTTATCAGTCATTGATTTTTCTTTAATGCTGCTCATGTTTTTGATGCTCATTCTCTTTATATCCTCAGTTATACTTGACTGACTTGTCAACGAGAGAGAGTCTTCTACTTTGCACTGGGGAGCAGCCTATTTTGCAATTGGCTTTGCATGATGATAGCATATGGGTTGCTAGCACAGATTCTTCAGTTACTCGGTGGCCTGCTGAAGGACATAACCCTCAAAAAGTTTTCCAGAAAGGTGGCTCATTTTTAGCTGGAAACTTGTCTTTCTCAAGGGCAAGGGTGTCATTAGAAGGATCTAGCCCTGTAAGTACCTAGGAAATCATGTTATAAAAGATTGCATTTACTGGATCTCTTGTTGTTGCCGATGTGGTTTTGGTCTATGAGATAGGTTCTCTGGTTCTTTTGCCATTTAAATACTTAATTTTCATCAACGCTTACAGGTTCCAGTTTATAAAGAACCACTTCTTACAATTCCTGGAACTCCTGCAGTTGTGCATCATGAGATTTTGAATAATAGAAGACATGTCTTGACAAAGGTAATCGAAATAAATTGTGATGATAAAGAACTGTTAAATCTAGTTAGAATGGTTCTGTTTTTTATTGTTATTATCTGTAGATGATATGCTTGTATGATTTTGATAGGATACTGCTGGATCAGTAAAGCTCTGGGAGATTACTAAAGGAACTGTAATTGAGGATTATGGAAAGGTAAGACATGCTCTTTATTTCTCTCTCTCTCTCTCTCTATATATATATATATATATCTATATATATACGTACATGTGGACATGTTTATTAAGTTAAATTTCTCATGAAATGATAAAATGGCTAAGGTTTTGAGGAACAAGGCTATGGGAAGTGCATTTCTTCTCTTTTTCATTCTTAATATGTAAATATGATAACTAACAATTTCTGTCAAAATTCACAGGTTCCTTTTGAAAAGAAAAAAGAAGAACTTTTTGAAATGGTATATTCTAGTCCCCCTTAGCTTGTTTAAGTTTGGTTATCTTGCTTAAGTTTGTTTATGTTGGCGAGTTGTGTACTTCAGGTAAGCATTCCTGCGTGGTTCACCGTGGATACAAGACTTGGAAGTTTGTCTATCCATTTGGATACCCCACAGTGTTTTTCTGCTGAGATGTATTCAGCAGATCTGAATATTGTGGGAAAGCCTGAGGATGATAAGGTAAACACGCTCTCCTAGAATATTCAACCTCTTATTTGTCTCATTTATATGAATATTGTGTGTGTGTGTGTGTGTATTTGTCTGTTAATATGTGTTGATGGTGGTTGGTTTATTCTTTGAAGGTTAACCTTGCACGAGAAACTCTTAAAGGACTCTTGGCTCATTGGTTAACAAAAAGAAGACAAAGGTTTGGAAACCAAGCTTCTTCTACCAATGGGGAGTTGCCTGGGAGGGAAATCACTACAAGAAGTCATGCCCATCCAAGAATTGATGGAGATTCTACTGCTGAAAATGATTCTGTGGTCTATCCTCCTTTTGAATTTTCAATGATATCCCCTCCCTCCATTATTACTGAGGGTTCTCAGGGAGGTCCCTGGAGAAAGAAGATTACTGATTTAGATGGAACTGAAGATGACAAGGAATTGCCGTGGTGGTGTTTGGACTGTGTCTTGAATAATCGCTTACCTCCTAGAGAAAATACCAAGTAACTTTGTTGACTTGATTTGAATTCCATTTTATTTTATTTTGTTGACTTGAGATGAATTCCATTTTACCTCCTAGAAAAATACCAAGTAACTTTGTTGACTTTTAATTCCATTTTATTTTTATCTGGCTGAACTGCATTAAAACACATATCCCCACTTTCAAATTCTCTCTCTCTCTCTCTCTCTCTCTCTCTCTCTCTCTCTCACACACACACACACACACACACACACACACACACACAAGATAAAATAAAAGATGAATTGCTTTAGATAGTACAACTTTTTGCCTGGATTTTTTTTCCTTCCAAAAAATGTCAGGTTGAAGCTGTGTGGTTCTATTTTTTTGCAAAACAGTTAATAATCTGTAGATTTAATTGGAATATTCACAGGTGTAGTTTTTATCTTCAGCCTTGCGAAGGTTCAACTGTTCAGATCCTCACACAAGGAAAACTGAGTGCACCTCGGATTTTGAGAATTCATAAAGTAAGTTATTTTTCATGGTAGATATAGCTTACAAAAGGCAAATGTTCTTTGAATGTTGTAAGATGATAATTTATGTTTAGACAGATGGGTTTGATAATTATTGAAGGCGTTGTGGTGGGTATCAATAAGAAATATTTTCTTGCTCTCTAAATTTAACTCTTGTAGCCACATTTAGTATTTTACTGTTAAGATTATTGGTCATTAAAACTATTTAAAGATTTATTCTGAAGTTGGCACATGCTCTGTTAAATGTTGAAGAAAACCTGCATACTCTTTTGCTTTTCTGTATGCTGATGTTTGTGATGTGCATCTTTCTCATGGTTTATCTTGAAAGTTGAGTGACTGAGTTTGATGGTTTTCTTTTTCTTTTAAAATAATAACTAGCTTTGATGTTTTTCACTACATAGGTAATAAATTATGTTATTGAGAAGATGGTTCTTGACAAGCCATTGGATAGTTTAAATTCGGATGCAACATTTCCTCCTGGTCTTGCTGGAGGGCCATTGCAACCTGCAACAGTTGGTGATGGATCTTTTCGTTCTGGAATGAAACCCTGGCAAAAGCTTAAGCCCTCTATAGAGATTCTCTGCAACAATCAGGCAAGTGCATATGCATTTTACATTCATTCTTGTTGGCAAAAATTGATGTTGTATTTATAAATTTGACATTTCTTGTACCAATTAGAACCCTTTAAACTAATTGGTAACAACAATAAGAAGCACAATAATGGTGTTGGATTCTCATCTTGGACATGCCTAGAAGCTTTTGTTACATTATAGCTACTGGCTTTACATATTCATCTTTGGAATGGTTGTATGACTTACTCCCTCTCTTGTCTCTCCCAGGTTTTGTCGCCAGATATGAGCTTAGCTACAGTGCGTGCTTATATATGGAAGAAATCTGATGATCTGGTTTTAAATTATAAGGTATTACAAGGAAGGTGATTCTGCATGGCCATGGAGTTGACCGGTGAGTTATTTTTCTCTCTTTCCCCTCACATTTTCTTATGGGCTTGGGTACTATTTTTTTTTAAATACAATGCCAGCAGCTAGAAAGAAGACATGCATAAATAGGTGAGATGATCTGTTTGGTTTTGTAGAGTCAAGATTTGTCTTCTTTTTAGTTATCTCTTTGGAAATTAGGAAGAAGTTCTATGATTACTTGTCCAAAAAAAAAAGGTACAAAAACTTTAGTTCTCTTAATATGTTTATAAAATCTTACCAATGTCACAGTGATTGCAAACCAATTTTATCTATTTCATTCCTCAGATCATTATGACTGATATTTGCAGGTGATAATGCTGTAAAGTTCAGGGAAATATTGAATTTTTTTTCTTCTTCTGAGGACGATGTCTCTGGAGGCTGCTAATCCAAAATAGATGGGATCCAAGTAAATTTTAAACAAAGTACAAATCTAGTTCATCTTTCCTTCAATATGTGCTGAGAAAAGCTCCTCTATAGCATTTTCCTATTTGGTGGACAATGGAAAGTGCGTATTGCCAATTGGTGGATATTCTGCATTGTGGAAAGAATATAAAGGTTTTTTCTTGTTTTACTTGTGGATGAAGATTGACAGAAAAGGGCTTTGGAAATTCCCCTAGGGCCAAATTAGAAGTATGATGATGAAAAAAGAAAAAGAAAAGCACTGTAGGGGTTTATGTTTGTGGGTTGGGTTTACAATACATGCATAGCTATAGGGTTCTCTTCTCTATTGTGAAGGTGAGATTTATTTATATTTAATTAATATATTTTTAGAAATAAGACAAAGATCCCATTTCTCTAAAGTTGGTTAGATTTCATTCTCCCTTTAAATTCCTACCTTTCTCTACAAAATTGTCTTCAGGTCAAACTTATTCGTGCCTAATCGTACATAACAATTCTTTTTTGCTTAACATCCATATTTTAACAAAATTCTATTGACACGGTTGATAAATTAAAGCTGATTTTGTCTCTTTTGTCAATGGTAATTGCATTGGGTCTTGAATAACCTTAAAACATTTTGAGCGTTTTGTAAATTATAATTTATTATTACAAATGTCACATGTTAATGGCTTTTTTATGTTATTACGGATGGTAAATGTTAATAGGCTGTTTTTTTATATCTCTTCAAAAGTTACTAAAGAGCATCTCACGATACATAGGAATAATAAAAAGGGAATGTTCTTTTTTTTTTGAAACCAATAAAGTTTTTTTTTTTTAAAAAAAAAAATAGAAATCAATGATAAAGTTAAATCATAGAATAAAATATGAAATAAATATAAAGATATTTTTGATAATGACTATTTTTCTTAATTCTTTAAAACAAAATTAAAAAAATAGTGGTTTTTATTGCAATACCTAGTATAACACAATCATGAATCATGTAAATGTAGTACTAGTAATTGGGTAGACAATTCTCTTTGCTGACACCGCAGTCCATAGGGCCCACCACATGCTCTAATTAAATGAGAGCAGTTAACCGACTTTCTCAGTTTATCCCCTTAAATCTAGTGTATAAAAAAGAAAGAAATTACAATCAAATTCTTGAATAACTTTTTCCGTTTGAAATAGGGTTTTTACATGTGGTATATTGAATTTTAGCATTTTATTACTTTTATAATGCCACACGGTAGAAAGAGTAATCATACTGTGTAGTTTTATACTGTCTTTTTCATACAGTATGAAACTTCAATTTTCCTTTATAACCACACGTGTTTTGCTGCATTTTTTTTTATTAATTAATTTTTGAAAAAAACTACTGACCTGATGTTGATGGTCAATTCATGGCAATTTCCTTTTTTTTTTTTTTTAAATAATAACAAATTAAAAAATTTTATAGAGTAATTTGCGGCATAAATATCTAAGTTCATCTTTCAGTTGCAGTTTAATACCTAAGTTAAAATTTTGACGGTAAAAATACCTTTTGTTACATTTTCAAAAGTTCTGTAGGTACCCTGCCGTTTTTTGACACGCTGAATGCCAGATGACAAGACACATCATTTAAAAGGGTAAATACCATTTTGGACCCTGTGTTTTGCAAAAGTTACAGATTGGACCCTGTGTTTTGTTAAATGACAAAATAGACCCTGTATTTTCTAAAATAGTAAAAATAGGACCCTGAGCTTAATTTTTTATAACTTTTTTTTTAATACAACCAACTTGAAGACAATGCTTAATACGAACAGATACAAAAAATGTAAATAGTTTTGTCATATAGCACTTTTAGATCGGATTATAATTAAACTTTATTTTGACAAAAAATCAATTCAGGGTCCTATTTGTACTATTTTTGAAAATACAGGGTCCATTTTGTCATTTAACAAAACACAGGGTCCAATTGGTAACTTTTGTAAAACAGAGGGTCCAAAATGGTATTTACCCCATTTAAAATAATGCCACATCATTTTATGAAGTGTCCACGTGTAGTATATTTTAGTCTAAAATAATTTTTTTTTTTAACTAACAAATATATTTGAAAATGAAAAATGAATACAATCATTATAAATCTATACCCTAAAATCTGAATTGTAAAATAATTGAAACAAAAACAAACATTAAATTAAAGAAATTTTTACATTAAAAATACAAAATATTAATTTTATTACCAAAAAACCACTACACGGTTACCCAAACATTTATATCATTTTCTTTTACTTTTTTACATTTGTACCACATGCACACACAATAAATGCTTTCTTGATTGACACGGTACATCAATCTTTCTATATATCATTTCTCTCTTTTTTTTTTCTTTTCTTTTTTCCTTTTATTTTTCATTTCTTTTCAGTTTTTTTTTTAAAATATTAACCTCCATAGCTAAACACTTCCCCCTCCACGATCCCAACTCGATTTCCCTCTTCTTTTTGTTCTTTAATTTTTTTTCAACTCCCATTACCGAATCCCATAACTGTAATGATTAAGATGATGCTCAGGAAAAAATTCATCAAGATGATGCTCAAAAAATGATTAAGATGGAGCTGGTCTTCGATCTCAGGTTTGTTTTCGGTTTCTTTTTCGTTTCCCCCCTTTTTGAAATTTTTTTCGTATTTGACATTATTGTGTTTTGTGTTTATCGATTTTACTATTTTAGGTTTTTCATTTTAACATTTCTTTTAGTTTTGTTTAGTTTTTTAGGGCTTCTATTTTTTAGTTTAATTTATTTGTTCTTTTTATGAGTTTTTCATTTTCGTTTGTTTAGTCTTAATTTCTGTTTTTTTTTGTTTTTGTTTTTTTTTTTTCTGTTTTTGTTTTTTCAGATGTTTTATTGTTTTTCATTTCAGTTTCTTCATTTAATTATTTCTCATTTTGTAATAGTTTTTTCATAGTTTTTTAATAGTGTAAACACCTTCTGTATGTATTTTTTTAAATATGTTTTTTGTCTAGTTGTTTCTTGTCCATTTTTATATCATCAATGGGTAACAATGAGATTTATCATGGATGTTGATGTTCAAAGAGTTTTTCCTGTATTTTAGTTTGTATACAGTTGTTTAGTAGTTTTATTATAGTTTTGCTACTTGCATATGCTATTTCATTATAAAACTAATATGCAACTATTTCATTATAACTACTATTTTTTGGTCCTCGTCAAATTAAATTCATGCATAATATATAAACTATAATAAAACGATAATGCAACTATAAGGCAACCAAAACAAAAAATAAACAGACTTATACGTAACTGGTTGTACCTTAATTCGAATTTACTCTTCTTATTGTGTTTCTAAAAAAATATATTTATATTGGAAACCAGTAATCAATCAAAATGCAACTGTATATAACGTACATGTATTATTCATGAGGTTTTTTTAAAAATTTTCACATCATACATTGTTTTGGATTTGGTGGGAGCTTCAGATCTGTTTGTTACAGATCTACATTTCATGAATATAGATTTCGATATTAGGGGGAGTTATTTTGATCGAATAAAACAGAAAACAAATGTGTAATTTCAGTTTCTTCACAGTTTTTCTGATTTTTTTTCGTCATTTTCTGTTTAGATCATTGCAGGTCTTCTTTTCCAGTTTATTTCGCCAGAATTAATAGTTGTATTTTTATCGTTTTGGTTTCATTTTGGTTGTTTTGCAGTTTTGAAACGATCGCGGTATTTTCACCTTCATGGTTCGCTCTGTACAGCTGAAAACTTAGTGCATGTGGTATTTTTGTAAATATTTATATGTGGACTGTATAAATGTTTAATGCGCCGGCCCAAAGTATTTTTGTAATTTTTTTTTCCTTTTTTGTATTTTTCTATTTTTTTCCCTAAATTAAATCTAAAATCTAACTAAATAATATTAAACGTGAAAACAAGAACCCAGAAAAAAAAAAACATAAACTTTCTTTTATTAAATCTAATAATAATTCAAAGGAAAACAAAATGAACATATCATTACTTTTGAAAACAAAAACTCAGAAACAAGATTGAGAAAACACACTGGAGACTAGAGAGGGACGAACTCTCTAGGGAGAAGACAAGAGATTCAATCTTCTCCAAAGAAGACGATCGTTTGAGGTTCTCTATCTCCGATCTCAGCCATCGATTAATTGCATCTTCTATATGACGTCTTCGAGCGAGGAGCAAGCTTGGATTCCAGCTGAGATTTTTTAGACTGTAACACGGTTCAAAAAGCAAAGATGAATTTTTTCTTCAAGAAAAAATGGAGAAGATCCCTTAATTACAGTAAGAAAATTCTGAATGCAAAAAGTTAATGGAAATATTTTGAGTTTTGTCTGAAATGTGAGTGAGGGTTTTGATTTTTTTTTTTGGAGGGGCTTGTTGTTATTTTGCACAATCCTATTCAAAAGATTACAAAATCAAAATCCAAACCTAAAAATCAAATTAAGAGCTAGAGAAGCAATATTTTTTTACCTAGAATAAAAATCCATATATCTATTAATAGGAAAGAAAAATTAATAACAAAGATACAAACCCATATATCCATATATCTAAATCTCAGCTTGCTCCTCGATTGATGGCCATGGTCGGAGAAGATGGAACATCGAACAATACCCGTGGTCGATGAAGATGGAACCTGTATTGGCGTTCGTGGTCGATCGATGGGTTCTCGTGGTCGGAGAAAAAGGCTACTTTACTTTCTCCCTGTTTTAGATTTTAGGGATTTATTTTATAAATAATTTAATTTTATTCTTTCAGTTTTAATTATTTGTTAAATGTTATTAGAAAAAAATATTTGCTAACTTTTTTTTATTTTTTTTATTTAATTGACGTGGCTAGCTAATTATTATTGAGGATGTGGTTATTTATTATTAATGATGTGGCATTATTTTAAATAAGGTATTTTGCCATCTGGCATCCAGCGTGTTAGAAAACGGCAGGGTACTTACAGAACTTCTAAAAACGTAACAGAAGGTATTTTTACCGCCAAAATTTTAACTTAGGTATTAAACTGCAACCGAAAGATAAACTTAGGTATTTGTGCCGCAAATTACTCAATTTTATATTATTATTTTGTAACTGCCATTGATGTACTTTTCTTCTTCATTCTTTTTTCTTTTTTTTGTTTAGTTTTTCAAATTTCAATCTGTGTGAGTCGTGTGGTTGGTTTTGTGCAGTTTTCTTAGTAGTGGGTGTTGATCAGTTTATATTTTTTGTTTTAAACCCATTTTCCTTTTAATTTTTTTTCTTCCAACCGTTTTCCATTTTCTCCTATAAATTTTCATTTTAGTTTTCTTTTCCATGGCCGTCACTCGTTCTAAGTCCTCCCATGTAGTTAAAAAGCCCCAAAACACTCGTAAATCTAAGTTACCCCAATCTACAATGTGGAAGCAAAAAATTAAAGACCATCCTCCAAGTCCTTCCCTGCTCCTGCCAAACGTAAGTTAGATATTTATTCTCCTTCTAAGAGGGTTTCTAAACGTCATCGAGCTATTGAGGAGGAGTTTGATTCTGATTTTGAACTTGACGATGAGTTCATTCAACTATCTAAAGTTGCCAAGGTCAGTCGTTTGTTTTTGTGGTTTTTTAGGGTTTTTGTGTCTTTTGTGTTTTGATTTTTTTTATGTTGTTGTGTTTTGATTTTTTCATTTGTAATGTAATTGTGTTCTTTAAATTTATATTTTGTATATTTTGTTGTTTTGAGTTGATTTATACGTTCTATAATAGTTGCATTGTTCTCCTGTTTTTTTCTTTTTGTTTTTCTGTAGGGGAAGGAGAAATCCCTTATTCTTAATATTCCTTCTGATTCTAGGTTTGAAGAGCCTTCTACTGATATTGTTGTTGAGGTTTGTAGGCTTTTTTTTTTGTTTGTTTGTTTTTGTGTTATTTTTGAGTTGTTTTGAGTAGATATGCAAGTTTTTTTACCCAGGACTGGACATGTAAATATAGGCGTTCACAACATTATCATTCTAAAGTAATAATTTCTGGTTATTATTCATTCATTAACGATATTAAAACTATTCTAACCCTAACCCAGTTGAATTTTTTTTTTCCCAAATTGTAGTTGGTCACTTCCTTCGAATTCCAGAGTACATTATTCATTTCTAACTATTGCATGGTCTGTTGTTGAGGGAAGTTCAACAACCTAATGAGATGGATTTTCGGTATCCGTCGCTGGAAAGTTTCTTAAATTTAGTGTAGAGGAATTTACCTTAGTGCTTGGGCTAGATTGCCACATTGAATCTAATATTTTTCAGTTCAAACAGGATAAGAATACGCTAGTTGAACATTGTTTAAAAGGTAATAAAAAAATTACCAGGAATTCTATTCAAGTTACCTTCACTGCTAACAACTTTAGGGATAATGATGATCTTGCAGTTAAGTTGGTTATTTTGTATTTTGTTTAGTGTTACTTGCTCATAGGTCCTCCTAGAAAGGTTGTCTCTATTAAGGAACTTGATATTGTGGATAGTGACCGTTATAATGAGTATGGGTGGGGACAGGAGTGTTTGAGATATTGAATCTCTTAAAGGTAAGATTGATGTCGTTATTAGGACTGTTATGAAGAAGGATAAGGATGGCGAGTTTTATAAGTTGTTAGGTTTTCCTTATGCAATGAAAGTTTAGTTTTTTGAGCGTTATCCATATGTTATTGGGAAAATTACTTTGTATTCAAACATTGGCATCCCTAGGCTTCTTAGCTGGCCTAAACTGGAGAAACTTAAAGTTTCTCAGCTAAAAATGGACAATGTGAACAACATCATCTTCAATCGGCCTTTAAAGCAAGTATATGTGTGTTATTTTTCTTTCGTTTTTTAGTTGTTTCAATGTTTTCTTTTTTTTTTCATTTTTTTTTTTTTATGAATTGTGTGTTTATTCAATTTATTCATTTTTTTTTGGCTTTTTTATGTTTCAATTACAACTTGAAAGCATTTTTCAACTTCTGTCAAGAGAACCAGTTTGAATTTGGTTGATTATTTTTTTGGCGACACTACTCCTTCCTTTATTAAGGATAAATGTAAAGGTAATCGAGAATTCGGTTCTAAATCTATGCCCAATGCTACTCTGGAAGGTGATCAAGTTGGTCCATCAATGTAAAGACCGCTTAATTTCAATATGAAAATTAGTAGATGATTAGGGTTTAATTCAGAAACTAGATTTTTAATTATGATTTATGAATTGATAGTGATTTATTTAAATTCTAGGTGTGTTATTTACGTTATATAAGAAATTTTATATTTTTCATATCTTATGCCCAACAATATTGGAACGTGGCATTTCGTTGATAGAATCACAATTTTTTTTATGGTTTAGTATTTTAGTTATAGCGGGGCAAGTTAGTTAGACATTTAGAATGTCGGGATTAGACGAGATTATGGTTTTGGACCATTTTACCCTATAGTTATGAGTGAGGGGGCATTTTAGTCATTTTGATCTTGGGATTAAGTGACCTCTTCTTGAGCTGCCAGCTGGCCAATATTGAGTTAATTAAATTAATTTTGTATTGGTTTTACTTAGATAATTTAGTGTAGAAGATGACAAAATAAGAAAATAACCTTCTTCCTTTCTTTTTTCTATTTTCAGCCCTAGAAGATTCATCAAGAAACCAAAGCTTTCTCCTTCAATCTTTATAACTTTCAGCTGGAATTCAAGTGAGTTTGGAAGCTGGGAACCGAGGTAAAACTTAGAACTCTTCTTCCTTTGTTTTTCATAGTTAAAGTTAGGTTCAAGCATGAAAATTTTGAGTTAGTTGCTATTTAGGGTTGATTTGTTTTGCTGATATTTTATGAGGTTAAGTTGAGTTGATTTAGGCTTAATTTGGTTAGATTTAAAGGTTGTGTGTGGTGTTGACCACGTTTGAGTTTATGAACTCAAACTTGGTTCAACAACGGTGATTTGTGAATTTCTATGATTTTTGAGGTTTTAGTACCTGGAAATGATTCATTATGGCTTGTATAGGTGTTCTGGAAGTCTTTATGCAGTTTGGGGTCGAATTGAATTGTTTAGGAGGATTTTTTAGTTTCCTGCACTGAACCAGTTGACCAGTTCAGTGGGACCTATAAGAACCGAAATTTCGGTTGATCCCCAGGCAGACCCCACAGAATTGGCCTTTCGGTTGGGGAACCGGTCTACCAGTTGGGGCATTTTAGGGAACCTTAGTTTTTCCTATTTTTGCAATATTTAGAGTATTGTCATGCTATCCATAGATAGGAAAACTTTCGGTTTCGATTTTAAGTCCCCAAAAAGTGATCTAGCGTGTCACTCATCAATTTACGAATATTGTGATCAGGGCCGGCCCAAGCATTGGGCAGCCTGGGCCATTGCACAAGGCCCCTATTTTTTTAAGGCCCAATTTTTATTTTATTTTTTTTAAAGAAAAGGCCTATTGTTTCCTATTATATACACATAAATTGAAAATTTATGAATAAATCTTAAAAAAAAAGGCTAGTAATAAAATTGTAGTTTTAATATACACGTTTTTTTTTTTTTTTAAAAAAAAAAAGTCCAATTTTAAAATTTTGCACGAGACCCCCAAAATGCTTGGGTCGGCCCTGATTGTGATTTAGGGGCCTGTAAATTATCGAGCAGCTGTTCCACTCAGGTTGACCAGCACACTTAAATTTAGAAACGAGGTAAGATTAGTATAATGATATGTGTATGTGTTTACATATTTAGTATACATATTTTTTAAGCCTGTTATATTACATTAGAATAGCGGTATCAATATATTTAGAATTATATTGAATATTGATGTATGTATGTTTGGCTTAAGTGCTATTTGACACTGTCACATCAATACGACTAGAATATGACTAGAGTACCGAGTATAGGATGATATGATGATCAATAGTACTGTCGTTTGAACGTTCTTGACTCAGTACTGCCTAGGGTGCGAGGAGTATCGCCTAGGGTGCAGGGAGTTGATTACAGTTGGGGGTACGGGTGCCTAATTGTAATCTGATTATATTTACAATTATTATTATCTTTTCTTTTTGAGTCTGTTGACTCACAGTTATTATTTACATGTGTACGTAAGGGCAAAGCTATGGCTAAGCAGCTGTGAGAGCAGGCGGATGAAAATTGTACATGTTTGGACAGTTAGACCTGGAGCGTACTATCTTTCAAATAATAGGCTGTATTTTAAATGGTTTCTAGCCAATAACTTTTGTATTATATATTTTGTATTACTTTTGCAAATAATTTATATACGGGATCTTAATTATGTAAAAAAAATATTTATTTGCATTTAAAGAGTAATTAAATAAAAGTTATAATAAATCATGATTTTCAATGAACCTATTGATTAGCAACGAATTGTACAGTTAATATAAAATCACAATAACACGCCTCAGCTAGTAGGGTGTTACAATTTGGTATCAGAGCCGCTAGATCGTCATGACATGTACAATCATCATCAAAGATAAGTTCGAATTATGGTTCAGTAAGCCTTTATTTCTTTAGTAGTTTATTTTATAAGTACGTTATAAGAAAAGCCAGATAGGAAGCATGTTAGTAGCCAGATAGCTGAATAGGCGCATGTTTTAGTTTCGAAAATAAGCGGTAATTAGTAAATTATTCTTGACCGCAATCTGACCAGCCGAGTTCTTAGTTTTATAGGCTGTTCTATTAGAATGAACGCCAGGATATTTCGGTCGAATCCAATGTCGGTCAGGGTGTTTAGTTTCCCCTGAATGTTCGTGGCCGAGGCAGAGGCCCAAGAGGCAAGGCATGCGGTCGGGGAGATGTTAACCCAATGCAGGCTGCCTAGGATTCCCAGAATAGGTTTGCATCTATGCAAGCTAGAATCAATGAACAAGAGGAAGAGGTCAAGCGTCTGAGGCACGCGAGGTCAGTTGTTGTTAAAAACTGGATGGAACCACTGTACGGAGGGTTCTGCAAGCAGGCATCTCTTGTCTCTCTGGGAGGCCCGGACGTTATGAAAGCTTAACAGTGGCTGACTGTTATTATATAGATTCTGAATTTTAAAGGAGTCACCGACAATGACAGAGTGGCTTGTGCCACATTCTAATTTCAGGAGGATGCCCTAGTTTGGTAGGATATGGTGGCCCTGACTTGGGATGTCACTACCATTACCTGGGAATGGTTCCAAGAATTTTTCAATGCAGATTATTACAACGAGGCAGTTTGTAGTGCGAAGAAGAAAGAAAAGAATTTACCCAGCTGACTCAGAAAGAGAATATGAATGTTACCGAGTACACAACTCAATTCGATAGATTGCCTAGGTTGGCTTTGGGAATTGTGCCAACCGATTTTAGTAAGAAAGAAAGTATCTTGATGGATTGAATTCCAAAATTAAACACGACCTGATGATCACAACCGATGATAACATCACCTATGCTGATATGGTGGGAAAAGCACTACGAGTTAAGGATATAGAGTGCATCTAAGAGTCCCGAGGGACATAGGTTATTGGTGGAGCCACCACTCTTCCTACCTCTGGTTATGGAAGGAGTGGTAGTGACTCGACCGCTACCCAGAAAAGAAAGGCAGCATTTGCACCCAGTGGCCCAAATCAGAACAAGAGGTTTCGAGGGAACCAGGGTCGAGGTAACCAACAGGGTGATTATGAAACTCGATACACTTACCTGGAATGTCCCAATTGTAAGGAGCATCATCTGGGTGAGTGTAAAGGGTGAGGATGTTTTCAGTGTGGTTTGCCTGGTCACTATAAGAGGGATTGCCCACAACTCAAGAAAGAAGAACAGAAGACAGCAGCAAAGCCCGTTTCAGCAAGGGTCTTTACTCTTACTCAGGCTGATGTAGAAGCCATCCCCTTAGTTGTTTCAGGTCAACTCTCAGTTAACAAATCTTATCTCTCTGTGTTATTTGATTATGGGGCCACTCATTCATATGTGGCGGCCAAATTTTTTGATAAATTGGGTAGGTCGTATGATAGTTATGATAAGGGGTTTGGAACCCTACTGCCTGGCAGATAATTAGTTATCTCTAAAAAGTAGATTAGGTCTATGTCGATCAGAATTGAGGATAGAGAGTTGAGAGTTGATTTAATGGAATTGGGCTTAGCGGATTTTGATATCATACTTGGAATGGATTTCTTGTCCAAGTATTCAGCTAGTATTGATTGTAAGCAGAAGATGGTGATCTTCCAACTTGAGGGTGAGGAACCATTTGTATTTGTGGGATCAGTTCAGGGATCCTAAATTCCAGTTATCTCAGTATTGGAAGCTAGAGAATCGTTACAAGATGGATGTCTAGGGTTTTTGGTAGTGGTATTGGTACCACACGGCTTGAGTCAATTTGACCAAAGGATGTTAGAGTGGTTTAGGAATTTTAGATGTATTTCCTGATGAACTTCTGGGTTTAGCACCGCAGCGAGAAATAGATTTTGTTATCGATTTAGCATCTGGAGTAGAACCGATTTCTAAAGCACTTTTCAAAATTGCTATCCGATAGAGCTTAAAGAATTAAAGATTCAGCTTCAGGGGTTGCTTGACTTAGGGTTTTCATGACCAAGTATGTCACCTTTGGGAGCTCCCATGTTATTTGTTAAGAAGAAAGACAAATCCCTGCGCATGTGCATTATCGGGAACTAAAAAAATTGACTATCAAGAATAAGTATCCTTTACCTACGATCGATGACCTGTTTGATCAACTTCAGGGAGAAATAGTCTTCTCCAAAATTGATCTCTGATCGAGCTATCATCAGTTGAGAATTCGAGAGGGGGAAATTCCAAAGACTGCTTTCTGCACTAGGTATGGGCACTATGAATTTCTGGTTATGTCTTTTGGACTGACCAATGCTTTAGCAGCTTTTATGAATCTGATGAATATGGTATTTAAGGATTTCCTCGATATTTGTGTTATAGTATTTATTGGCGACATCCTTGTGTACTCTTAATCAGAAGCGGAGCGTGAGCAACACCTTTAGATGGTTCTACAACGACTACAAGACCATAAACTGTATGCCAAGTTTAAAAGTATAAATTTTGGCTATCTCAGGTGTCTTTTCTTGAACACATTGTCAGTAATGATGGAATCAAGGTGGATCCAGAGAAGATTGAGTCCGGCAGGGATTGGCTGAGACTGAAGATAGTTACGAAAATTAGAAGTTTTTTGGGTTTGGCTGGTTAATATCGTCGGTTTGTTGAGGGAGTTTCTAAGATCTCAACACCTTTAACCGAACTCACTAAAAAGAATCAGCGATTTTCGTGGACAGATAAGTGTGAAGCAAGCTTTCAGGATTTAAACCAGAGATTGATCACAACTCCGGTATTAGCCCTACCATCTGATAAAGAGAAGTTCATGGTGTACTACAATGCATCCAAATAGGGTTTGGGGTGTGTTTTGATGCAAGCCGATCGGGTCATTTCTTATGCCTTCCGTCAATTAAAAGAATATGAACAGCAATACCCAACTCATGATCTAGAACTTGCCACGATAGTTTTTGCTTTGAAGATTTGGCGGCATTATCTCTATAGAGAATAGTGTGAGATTTACACCGATCACAAGAGCCTCAAATATTTTTTTACTCATAAAGATTTGAATATGAGGCAAAGATGTTGGTTGGAGTTGGTTAAGGATTATGACTGTGAAATCCTTTACCATCCCGGGAAGGCCAATGTGATGGCAGATGCCCTTAGTAGAAAGGGTCCAGGTCAAGTAACTAGTATGATTAAGATTTCACCCCAGCTAGCAAATGATAGGGTCAGATTAGGTATTGAGTTTGTTGTAGGAAAACTTAATAATTTGACATTACAATCTAATCTGCTAAACAGAATTACAACAACTTAGTTAACTGATTCGGAATTTGTAAAGATCTGAGAAGAGGTTTTGGCTGGTCAAGCTAAAGATTTTACAATGTCAAGTAATTGGATGTTGTTGTATAGAACTAGAGTTTGTGTTCCAAGCAGCGTGGAACTTAGAAATGAGATTCTCGAGGAAGCTCATACCACTCCTTAACTTCTCCCAATTTTTTTTGCCTACGACCAATTTTAACTCAGGGTCAGTTTTGAGTTTCCCGATCGATAAATGGCATGGCAAAGTCCTAAATATCGAGGAAAATGAGAAAAACAATGAAACATGAAATCTGCCTAAAAAAAGGCATGTCCTTTCTATAAAAACAACAAGCTATTTTTCTAGGTCTTTCCCAGTAAGAACAGTAGGCAATTTCTATAGAAATGTTCTGCTGTTTTTTTACTGCAGAAGAACAAAGAACCTCCAAATCAACACAAACTACCCCAAACTTTCCAAAACTCTTCAGAATATCTGTAATCATCCATATGAATCATTTTCAAGTGGTAAAATCAAGTATTACACAAAATACACAATCCGTCATTAATAGACCAAGTTTGAGTTCATTGAGTTTTTAAACTCAAACTTTTCCAACACAAGATAAACTCTTCAAATCCACAAGACCCCAACGTAAAACAACTTGACTAAATAGCATAAAGAAATCAAGAACAAATCCTAATTCTAACAGCAACAAATTCTACAATTTCATGCTCGAACCCTTCAAAACTAAGAAAAATCAAAGAGAAAGGTATTGGAGTCCTTACCTTAGGTTTTCACTAGATGAAATCTTGCTAGAAACTTCAAGATTGATGAAAATCAGTTGGGTTTCCCCTTGGTTTTTGGCTGAACCGAAGCTAGAGAGAGAGAGAGGCAATAATTGGATTTTCTATTTTTTATCTTTTCTTTGGTTAAGTCCTAATTTCCAAACTAAAGATAATTCTAAATAATCTTATTTCTTTTAGTGGCCAGCTGCTAACAAGAGAGAAAACCACCTAAACTTCAAAACCAAAATGACTAAAATACTCTCATTTGAGTGCTTAAATTGTAAAATGGCTTAGGGGTCAAATGGTCCAACACCATAACCCCGCCTAAACCCGATGTTCTAAATATCAACTTATAAATACCCTGCTAAACAAAAAGGTTCTAAAATAATCCATGTGACTAAATTGGACATCTATCACATTTTCTATCATCACCGAGCAAAGATCATAAAAATTATAAATTTTCCATATAACATAAATCGTACACTTAGATTTTAATAAAATCTCTAAAATTGAGAAATTACAAATATAATGCCCATTTTTGAAGATAGGACTCGTAATAAATATAAACTCATGTATAGTCATTAAATATTAATAATTAATGCTAATTGCCTTTATTAATCTAAAATCTAATCATGCGGTCATTACAGGAAGGACATGGTTGCGAAAGGATCCACCTTAATAGAGTCTGGAGATAACTCTGGATTGCTAGGGCTCCTAAAGATCTCATCTACCTTATTTATGAATTCACTCATGGGGTACTTAGTGCGATCTAAATTTAAAAAGTATGTATGAAATCCCCCTTGGTCCATTTAAGATATGCAATGAAGACTGGGGGTGTGATACACACAGAAGGGTCTGTTACCTCTTCCAAAAATGTTGGCTCCCAATGCGCCCTCATCCGGATATGCTACAACATACCTCTCCTGGATCTCCTCAACTTCTATCAAAGGATTTGGAAGACGGAGCATCCAACTAGCTTCCAGGAGCTAGTCCTCTTTAGTAGCCTCCGCGAGGATTTTAGCTAAATCACAAGAAATCTCCTCCTTGGCCTCTTTTGGAGCCCGACTTTGGCCCCAATTGCTGACAATGTCGATACTATGAAAGTTTACAATAAGCCCATGCTCGAGGAGCAGTGGTGTAGTCACCAAGCCTTCAACTTTCAATTGGGCTTCAATGAAAGCCTTGTATTGGGCCACCTTATTGGACAGCTCCTCAGTCTCAACACTCCGAGGTATAGGCTCTGCCAATAGAAACAAAGAAACACAAATGCTCAGTCAGCACTTTATGTCATATCAAAGGAGAGATTGAAAAAGAAACATATCCAAAAAGCAACTGTAAGAGTTTTTATCTAGAACTTGAAAGCTGAGTTGGAAGGTAGGAACCCTCTTCACTGGGAAACGAGTAAAGAAGAACAGATACTCCTTAAGGTCGTGGGAATGCTTGGTCTGACTGGTGGGGCAATGAGCATCTAAATACTTCTCAAGCTTGTAAGACCCCAACTTCTTACAGTTTTTCCTCATCGATTGAGGCTTCACCCCGTAGAAGTACAGAATTTCCTCCAGAGTAGGCGCCTTGAACTTATTAATTTTATAGAAAATGTACCATCCGGCTAAGAGCTTATAAGCCAGAGGTATCAGTTGAAACAGAGCAATCCCATTGCGTGCAATAAACTTTGCTAAGTAAGTTATCAGTGGGAGGTGTGCTTCCCTTGAGATATAGGATTAACTCTAGGTGCTGAACACATCCGTGCTCACAGATGCAGACTCCTCCAGGATAGCCATCCTATGCCACATTAGTTCCAGTACGTTGAACAATCTGGCTTCAATGGGATATGTTTCGAGCATCCCATATGAAGGGAAGCAATTTTCCTTTTGGTCCACCTCCCAAATGAAGTCATTGAATTTTTTTCCCCTTAGGACTTTTTGGATGTCCTGGACGGAGCGACTTTCGGGATAGTTTCTAGGGCAACCTCCAGGAGGGCCTCAAGGGTAACATCTAAGTGAAAATCCCCTGTAGGAACCTCTACCTGAGTTCCCTCAGTGACTATTTTCTTGACATGGACAACTAATGTGTCCTCTCCAATTTCCACCGCATCAAGATGGAACTCTTGGTTCAAATACATCACTGGAAAGATGAAAAGAAAAGAAAGGCCAAGTAATAACACCCACTACCCAAATGACAAAATGGCTATCAAAGAAGGCCTCCCCTAAATTGCTTGGAGAGGTCCCTGCTGGACCCAATGCTGTCAAAAACTTATTTTTCCCAGACAACTCGAAATGATTGGTCCGGAACCCATAAGAAAGTTAACAGAACAAAGCTTAAAAGAAAAAATCCAGAAAGTAAAACTCCCCCAGAGTCCTAATAACTCCGAGTGCGTATTACAAAACAAATTGGTCTAATATTCATTTAAGAGTTCATCTTGCCTGGTTTTGCCCTAATTCTAGAATCCTACAAGCATGCAAATGTCTATGGGAGTGCAAACAACCATACTCAAACTATTCAAACAAAATCAACACTTCTAGGGAACAAAAAAATTCCACATAATCCCATTCTAGAAATAAAACTCTACGGGCGACACTTTACCATTCAAACATGCAAGGTATCCTAAACCTAGCTTGAACTAAGCATTTCTATCTTAGACACGAAATAGCAAATAGTCAACAAAGTATCAGGATACTTACTTGTTGTACGAGTCGAGAAAGTGAGGTTGTCGTGGTACTCTTCCCAAGAATGCTAAACCCAGTCGATTACACGATTGTTGCCGACCTGGGCATTGAAGCTTTTGTCGGTCTAGGGGTGGAACAATTCGAGGTTCAACGACTCTATTTTTTGGAAAATAGGCTTAATGGAAGTTTAGAAAGATTTGAATCAAGCAGTCAAAGACTTCTTGCATTCACTGTTAGAGATAACGATGAGAAGTAAATTTTCTGGAAAATAAGGGATTTTGGTTTGAAAGTTTAAAAATGAGGGGCTTTAAAAATCTGAAGCAATGAAAAAGAATAAATGAGGTGGGAAAATCAATTTATACCTCAATCGAGATCCTCACGATTTTAATAAACGGCCCAGATTCCATCTTCTAAAAGCACATTTTGATATGATATATAAGTTAAAAAGATGGCATTTAAAATTTTCCTCTAGCATTTATTATTCATCATTATACACCTCAAGTACCGTACACATTAAAGGAGGGTTCATCACAATTGTCCTGCCATCATTGCAAGTCCTCCCAAGAAATGTGCCCTCAATGCGCGTGTGTTATCAACAAATACATTAAAGGTGTCACATGTGTGCCACGCCCTTGGTACCTTCAATTTATGGTCCGTACTTGATGACAGCTCACGGGATGCATCCGCGACTCCAGTAGTTACCACATGCTAAGAATTCATCCCAAAGAAACAGAGGAGTACTACAAGCTCCTAGATCTCATAGAGTCCCAAAAGCTTAGGGGTAAATGTTATCTATGTTTTTTAGCATGTGACACGTGACATTTAGGAGAAGGAATAATTTTCATAATTTCCCTAATAAAAATTCCCCACTATGATCCTGTCACGGAGAAGCCTCATAGAACCAGGAATAAGTCAAAACTGGGAAGATACACAGAAATCCATTTGGCCCTGCCTTAGCTTCCTGGACATGGAAGGTGTGTTACCTTTTTCGAACCCAAATGGGTCCAAATATGGAAGTCTATCCAACTTATACCTGGATGGGTACTCTAAGGGCCTAATGCGGATGTCGATTGCCTTGGAGTGTCGCGGACGTCTACCTCTAATACAAGCCAGGTCACCAAGTGACAATTATGCCTTTCCTGTCGCAGGATCAAATCTTGTCCCTGTTGTCCTCAAAAGTGAGTGTTTTAATATTTATACTCGCAAGTGCACGAATCGTTTCGGAATATAGTGTTCATGTAAGTGCAAGGTCGAACCCATGGGAGTTGACTAACATCAAAAGAAACTATTTCAAACAAAATAAGAATATTCTAACCTAGCTCCAAATATTTGATGGGATTTTAGTTTTGCAAAATAAAATAAAAGACAAGTAACTAAAATACTTAAGATTAAAGATGAGTGAGTATGAAAATCATTTTCAAATAAGATGTGTAAAATAAGATTATTAAGATATTAGAATCCACAAAATGCAAGTTCAATAATATTTATAAGTATATTGATTCCCAAGTTTTAGATATAGTTGAAATAAATCACACCATATTTTCCAAAATATATTTTTCATTTAAGTACAAGTTATTTTCAAAAAGGTAGGATTTTTCTTCACTTATAAAATGTATAATTTCTAAGCATTAAATGTGTTGCAATTTAATGAAACTACATAAAATCAAAGAAACTATGTTTAGGTAAAATATAACACTTATATTCTAAGAATTAGATGTAAACAATTTAATGAAAGACATTTAATCAAAGAGTATTATATTTTTGCATAATGAAGAACTAAGTGGAAGTATGCTTTAACAATAAAAAATACATGATATTGAAGATGAAAAAGACATATTTTTGATAGAAAAATCCATGAACTTTATAGCACAAATGGGAAATCAACATACAAACATAAACATTATCTAGTTACATTTTGCTTCATCATCATCTTAATAATCTTGAAAAAAATACTAGAAGCTCATAACTAGATTGAAATGAAAATTACAAAAGATAAACATACTTGACATGCTCTTCAAAATGTAAAAATGGTAGAAACAAAATGGTAAAAAAATGAAATGGTAGAAATATGAAGAGTGTGGAATGGTATGGTGTGGAATGGAGAAGTGTTTAAGGTTGAAGAGGTGTTTAGGGAGGGTGAAGAGATGTCTTTTGAAATGGTCTTCCAACACCATATTTATAGGCAAAATTTGAGGATTAAATTAATCAAAATAAAATAAATAAAATGATTAATTTAATTAGTGTTGGGAAGAGAAGGGATAAATAGAGTATGTGTAAGAGTATTGGAAAAAATAAATGTTTGTTTGGATGGAAAAATAGTGAAAAGATAAGGTAAAAATAAAATGGAAATGTTTATTTAGGTGAAATAAATTGGGAAGAGTAAATAGAGTATTTATGTGTAATATGTGGGAGAAAATATGGCTTTTTGGTGTTTGTGAGTGTAATTTTCGGGTGAGGACAAATAATTAACAGCCCACTTTTTTTCTCTTTTTTTTTTCTTCTGCAGGGACACTTGGCAGGCGCTGAATGGGAGAGGAGTTGACAGGTGGACGGGTGGCGAGCTGCTGTTGGAGGTGAAGCTGACGAGGCAGTACCAGCTGGGAAGGAGGCAGCTGCTGGGCGCACGCGTGGCAGGTCGTGGTTGGAGGGGAGGCTGACGCCTGGGACCCGTGTGGAAGGAAGTTGGCAGGCTTCACTTGCTGTTGTTGGGTTTGAGCACCACGCGCGGATCTGGGCCATTAGATCTGTAGGCGGACGGCTCTGATTGGGTCAAAGAGCTGACCAAGAGTGAGCTTTGCAAAGGGCCTCATCTGATTTTCTTTTGAAAATTACACTTTGGCTCCATTTCTCCAATATTTCTTCAATTTAATCCCAATCTTTTTCTTACAAATACACCTAAAAATATATAAAATTAATTAGAAAATTAAAATAAAATTAAAAATAAATACCACATAACATATTATAATAAAATAATTATAAAAAAACACAAAAACATATAAAATTACAATAAAGCTAATAAATTCAAAAATAATTAAAAACTTACTAAATTAATTAAAAACTTAAGAACTAAACCAATTTTAGTTTAAAAAAAATGTGAAAATAACTCTAATTCCTAGAGTTATCAGTCCCCTACGTCCAAGCATGGTAGTGCGCACACCTCCACCACCTTTATAACAGACGAATATTACTGACTTCTACTACTTTAAAGGTGAAAGCTTTGGGCGACACGTGGACTCTACTTTTAAAGATTAAACCTTTGGGTAACAAATGTCTGCTTCGTACAAATGGTCCCTAATTATCCAACTGCAGGACGCATGGGCACAATGGATTCTAAGGGACCCAATAGTCAAATCTCATTTTGCATGTAATTTACCCCATTAGTGGGCTTTGAGCAAAAACCCTAGGCATGCCATGTCCATACCCACCACTTAGCCTATAAGTACCCTTCTATTTCCATACGAAGGGGGAATCAGAACGAACATAGCTGAAACTCTACCAATATCACTCTTCGTCTTCTTCTTCTTCAAGAGAAACATAGAGTACAGAGTTGGGATTTCTTACAAAAATATTATAAACACATCAAAAACTTACTAAGACGGTAATAGACTGACTCATGGACTAAGGTTAATTAACACCCAAACCACATAAAAAATCTCCATCTCTTTATTCTATATTTTATTATTTCTTTAGTTCTCAAATATTTAGTTTCCAAACATCTCGGTAAATAGTAATTAATTAAAGGATAATGTTAATAAAAACAAAAACCACCTCTTCACACTCTCTTTCTCTCTCTCTCTCTCTCTCTCTCTCTCTCTCTCTCTCTCTCTCTCTCTATATATATATATATATATATATCTATCTATCTATCTCTATCTCTATCTCTCTCTCTCTCTCTCTCTCTCTCTCACTCTCTCTCTCTCTCTCTCTCTCTCTCTCTCTCTCTCTCTCTCTCTCTCTCTCTCTCTCTCTCTCTCTCTCTCTCTCTCTCTCTCTCTCTCTCTCTCTCTCTTGTGACCCTCTTCGAACCAAGAAAAAATCAGAGATTTTCTTATCAATTCAAGTCATTTTCAACAAAATTCTAAGGGAATTTGGAGGATCAAACTTAAGGTATAACCCTAGATCTTTCTCTTTTGTTTTTGGAAGCTTTAAACTAAGTTTAAGCATGCATTTTTTTGGTTGAGGTTATGTCCAAACCTTTTGAGTTTGGGTTTAGTTTTTTGGGTGCTCTTTAAGTTTTTTGAAGCTAGTTCAGGGTCTTTTTGCTGGTTGTGTGTGGAGTTGAGCAAGTTTGAGTTTAAGAACTCAAACTTGGCTCAACAATGGTAAAAATTATGTTTTTTTTTAGATTATACTATTTAGAATATGTTTTGATGTTTAATTAGGTGGTCTAGAGTTTATTTTGAAGTTTGGAGTTATTTTGAGCTCGAATGGACCATTCTTACTGGAAAATTATCCAAAAAAAATAGTTTGTCACTTTTATAAATGGCATGCCGTTTTTCTAGGCAGATTTGCCATAGTCTCATTTTTTTTTTACATTTTCTCTGTATTTAGGGTATTTCCATGCTATTTATCGATAGAAAAACTTTTAATTTTAAGTTTAGGTCCCAAAAAGGTTTAGCAAGTTGTTTACCCATTTTGCGTGATTGTGACATAGGTCCTTCATTTAGCGGGTGAATTTCTATTTAAGTCGACCAGTACATTTGAATTGAAAAACGAGATAAGAATAGTATAAAATGTGTATACGTATATGTGTGTATTATATGCATGTTGTATTATGAGATTTGTATACTACTAACACTAGTACGATTGCGGTATGGAGTACATTGGTACAATATATGATGTTAAAAGGGTATAACATAGTGTTACCCATATTAGTATAAGACGAGTACAGAGTGCATGTGGTACAACACTCAGTGGTACTCAAGATGCGGTTCATTCCTACCAACACTACTACGTGACGAGTACTTAGTGCACGTGGTATATAAGTCTTACTTCCATTAAGAACGTTCTTAATGCATCTGAAGCCTTGTAAGTAGGTGTATGGGTGCCTAGATACAAGTCGGTATTATGTTATATATTTTGTGCTTTTCTTACTGAGTCTGTCGACTCAAAGTTATTGTTTACATGTGTAAGTAAAAGGAAGGCGAAAGCTGAGCACTAATGAGTCTAGGGCTTGAGGATGATTGTACATATCAAGATGGTTAGATCTGGAGAGTTCGGTCTCGGAACGACTTGTACCTTTATTTTATAGTCGAGGTGTGACATGCTTATAAAATGCAGTTTGAATATTATTATAAACTTTTAAAGACGAGATCTAGACTCTTATGTACGATTGTATATTTATAAAGGTTTAAAGATTAATTAAAAGTTTAAATTTGACACAATTTCTGAAAAATCTTTTGATTAGTAGAGGTGTGCACAGTAATTAAAAATTACTGTAGCGTGCCTAAGCAAGTAGGGCGCTACACATTTTGTGAGTATATGATTGTGCTATAACTAGGCTGGTCTCACTTTTTTGTTTAATTAATTCATTATAATCAAGGGGATCCCACAAATAAAAGTGGTGCATTATTAATTAAGCTTATTTTCGCCGCATGTCCTTATACTATATAAATTTTGGCAAGTTATTTCCTAAATTTTATTTTTTTGATAAATTAGTTCCCAAACTATATACGTTTTGGCAAGTTTAATCCCCAATTTTTTTTTTAATAAATTGATCACCAAATTTTTATTTTATTAACAACATTAAGTCTCCACTCTTATATTAATTTTTTTTAATTATTATTTTACTTACTTTAATTTATTTTTTGTGTTAAATTCAAATAATTTTTTTTTTTAATTTTAGTACTTTGATAAAATAATATATTAATATATTTATTTATTTATTTTAATTTTTAAGTTCATATAATATTTAATTTTTTTACAAAAATAGTTAAAATATGATTTATTCATATATATTATTAATAAAAAAAATATAAACACTGGCAGACCCATATAATGCTTAAAAGAAATTCTAGTCCCCTCCCGTTAATATATTTTAACATTTATATTATATTTTATTACTGATTTATGAATATCCAGTATCATAATTTTAATAATTTTTTAATTGTATATATATTTATTAATTATTTAAATTTTATATCAAAACTGGTAAAATTTCATCAATTTACCGCTAAATATAAATTAAAAATAAATTTTATAATATAATTTACTTAAGTAGTTTATAAAAGCAAATATATTATTTTGACTACAAAATAATATTTTACTATGTATATAAATAGATTTCATATTAAATCCTTTCGTATATTTAACGTACGATCCTCCTTTAATGGTAGAGAAAATAATTAGAGAATCGAAAAATATTTATAGATTTATATATAGTTCTTTTTTAAATTTTGGTGCATGCACATCAATTATTTGAGAAAGAATATTTACTTGAAGCGCAGAGGAATTATTCGATAGCGAAAATATTTTGTGTTAGTATTATTCATCAAAAGATAAATTGTTGGATCACATTATATAGTTTTGTAATGTTCAAAATATATCTTGATTTGATTAAAATATATATGGGTGATTCTACAATGCACCCCTTTAAAAGGGATGTACTGATGCACCCTCTACTTATTTCGGCATTCAGAAAAAAAATTTAGTCTAATTTTTTTTCATATTCATATACGTTATAGCTATTTAAGATATCCTACAAAATTTTGAGAGATTCAGAATAATTTACAATATAGAAAACAATGTTCAAACAATCTATTTTACACTCGTGTAAAATAAAATAGTTACGCGTGCAACAAACTGTTAGAACGTAATTTTCAGCATGTTAAATTTTTCCGAATTTCTTAAAATTTTGCAGGATGTCTTAAATAACTATAATTTACATGACCATGAAAAAAAATTTGACTAAAAAATTATTTTAGATACTGAAACAGATAGAGATATATCAGTGTATCCCTTTTAACGGGGTGTATTATAGAATTTCCCAATATATATATATATAGGGCAAGACTATGGTAAGACTTAGCATAAGTTCCCTACCGGTAGGGAAGTTTTTTTACCATTAATTTTAAATTACGCGGTCATTAAGATATAAGGTGTATACTTTTACGATAGAACTGAGCTTTATACATATTATAATAATATTTAATTATATATTTATTTTTATAAAAAAAAATATTAATAATTAAAAAAATTATTAATTATTAATTTTTAATTTAAATTATTATTATTATTTTTTCAAAGTTAATTTAAATTGTTTTTATATAGGTATTTATTTTCAAAAAAATAATTCTATTTACGATGTTTGCTATTAATTTTTTTATAACTTTATTTTTGGTGTGTTAAATTTTTTTGAAATTTTTAAAATTTTACACGATATCTTAAATAACTGTAATGTACACGACCATAAAAAAATAAAATAAAAAAGTCCCTCAAATATTGGAACAGATTAGGGTGCATCAGTGCTCCAATTTTAGAGGGGTGCATTTTAGAATTTTCCTAATTAAATTGCTAAGAACTACCAATAAATTGGCTTGGTCGGCCCTGAGTTGAAATGGGCTATAGGCAAAAAAAAAAAAATTAGGCCCTTACTATAAAGATAAATGGTATTTTTAAAAATTATTTAAAAAAATATGTATATTTTTTAAAAGATATTTTTTTATTTGAGCCCCTAATATAAGTGGGGCCTAAGCACGGTCCTAGCCCGCCTATACCTAAGGCCGGCCATAATTGGCCACTACAAAAATGAATAAAATAATAATAAAAAATTCATCAGTTTTTTTTTTTTTAAAAAAAATCATCATTAAACAAAATGAATATGAACTTATCGAAAAAAAAAAAAGAAACAAAAAGAATATGAAATAATCCTATGTAGATGCTGAAATAAAATTTGTGTACAATCAGTTGTTTTTAATCTTTGATTGACCTAATTTCCTTTGCTGTAGCATGAAGTAAAAAGTATATCACTTACTACCTATATATATATATATATTTCTTCTTATTTTGATATAATTTTTAAAATATGTCTTTGATTTGGTTTTTTCTTCTTGTTTTGACATATTTAAAATATACTAGAAGAAAGTTACGTGCAAGGCACGTATGATTAGTTTTATGTTAGTCGCCATATATGTAATTGTAAAAATTGTAAAAAAAAAAAAAAAATTACAGGTCACCATAATAGTTGGTTCTAATCTTCTTTTACTTCGGTTAAAGGAATAGTGTAATATTTTTACTTTGCACTTTTCATCCTGCAAAAAGTATGTATACAAAATATTTATCTAAATTTATACTAAATATTATGTAACCAAAATGAATAGAAAAATATAATCTTGGGGAAAATAATTATTTATTAAAATCTCAATATAGAAAACCTTATGAAAAATAAAATTAAGCATAGTAAAACGTTATCTTAATCTTTCATCAGCTCAGCAGTTTGAATGGTGAATTGACTGTACTTTGGGCTCATCCGTTACATATAACTGGATTCTCCATTTAATGACTGATAATCTCTCCGTAGTTTTTTGGAGAAACAGACGATGACCCTGCAAAATTTAATTTAAATATTACTTTTATGATTATTAAGATAAGTTTCAGTGGGCTTGTAATTGCAAAAAAAAAAAAAAAAATTACACATTTATTTATATAAATATATGATATACTAAATTTGAAAATATACTATATACTAAATAGAATATAATATTCTATATGTTTGTTGATATAATAAAAAAAATGTAACTTTCATCACAGTTGATCCATGGAAAGATGTGACAAGGAAAATTTGTGTGATCTTTTGACAAACAAAGGAATGTTTAGTGCTTATGAAAATACAAATATGGAAAAAAATCTTCCTGTAACTAACATATAATATGATAAACTTTTTCAAAAGAAACTATAGATGAACCTTTATCATAATAATATGTATATATAAAAAAAATTATTGGGACTTTTTCATAATTTTATCTTCAATTTCTCTTAAAATTGAATTATAACTATATTTGGACACAAAAAATTATTTTTAGTTTCCAACTATAGATATTATATAATTCATGGAGCATTGGGCACTAGTGGTCACTTTACGATTGGCTAGCGATACTCCCTAAAAGCTATATTAATACGTAGAAGGGTGCTTGGCACCACTGGTAATAAATCATTAGGAATACATAAGCAATAAACTCTGTGTAAAAATAATAATTTTAAATCATTAGGTGAAAAAGCAATTCGTCAAGTAAGGAAGAGTTTGTTGATCATAATATATTCAGAGCACTTGGCACGTAGAACAAATTTTTCTTTTCATATACATAAATAAAAAATCAAATAAGTTTACATAAAGACTTATTTCTCCGAAATTGCAACTGAGGAAGACATTTCTGAGTTTTATCACACAATCATAAATTTTATTATAAGTTTGTCATTCATACTTTCTAGCCTCCAAAGAAATGACCACTTTTAAAATCCATTAGCTTAACAATGAAAATAATGTAACGTCCCCGCTTCAAGCCTCCATTGGGTCCTTACACCCATGGAATGAATGACTCTTATACACGAGTACGCCACTCTGTTGCTTCTGGGCCTGATAGTGACCTACAGACCAACACGAGTGTTTCCAGCGTGCTTTGTCCTCACTCGCACGCTTCCTGGGAAAACTTCCTAGGAGGTCACCCATCCTTGAAATTGCTCTAGGCCAAGCACGCTTAACTGTGGAGTTCTTTCGAAATGGGCTACTGAAAAACAAGATGCACCTTGTTGATATAGGTAGTACCAATCAATCCATTTAAGCCTATTATTTGTGTAGTCCCATACACACAGTCTTAGAATCATTCCACTTGACCTTTCCCAGGCGGTGTGGGATTGCACAGCTTACTCGGTATTTCCCCTTACGGATCACGGGACTGCGGCCATCACGATCACCCCCGCTTTACGAGTCCAGCGTCCTCGTCGACCACACTTCGGTGGGTCGAGCTCGATACCATTTGTAACGTCCCCGCTTCAAGCCTCCATTGGGTCCTTACACCCACGGAATGAATGGCTCTTATACACGAGTACGTCACTCTGGCTGCTTCCTAACGTCCCCGCTTCAAGCCTCCATTGGGTCCTTACACCCACGGAATGAATGGCTCTTATACACGAGTACGTCACTCTGGCTGCTTCCTGGATTGATGACTAACCCTACAGACCAACATGAGTGTTTCCAGCGTCTGGGAAAACTTCCCAGGAGGTCACCCATCCCTGAAATTGCTCCAGGCCAAGCACGCTTAATTGTGGAGTTCTTTCGAGACGGGCTACCGAAAAACAAGATGCACCTTGTTGATATAGGTAGTACCAATCAATCCATTTAAGCCCTCTTCAACTGTGTAGTCCCATACACACACGGTCTTGAATCATTCCACTTGACCTTTCCCATGCGGTGTGGGATTACCTGGCTTACCTTATTTCCACTTACGGATCACGAGACTACTTACGTGTCTCGTGATCAGGGGAAATGCCGGGTAGCTGTGCAATCCTGCCACTCTGAAGGTCAAAGTGGAATGATTCTGGCTGTGGGTATGGGACTACACGATTGAAGAGGCTTAAATGGATTGATTGTACTACCTATATCAACAGGGTGCATCTTTGTTTTTCGGTAGCCCCTACCGAAGAACTCCACGGTTAAGCGTTCTTGGCTGGACTTGGGGATGGGTGACCTCTGGGAAGTTTTCCCGAGCGTGCGAGTGAGGACAAAGCACGGCTTTGGAAACACTCGTGGTGTGCAGCAGGGGTCGATCATCGGTCCGAGCGACGAGTGGCGTACTCGTGATCCGTAAGGGGAAATACCGGGTAAGCTGTGCAATCCCACACCGCTGTGGAAAGGTCAAGTGGAATGATTCTAAGACTGTGTAGGTATGGGACTACACAGTTGAAGAGGGCTTAAATGGATTGATTTGTACTACTGTATCAACGGGTGCATCTTGTTTTTAGTAGCCCATCTCGAAAGAACTCACGATTAAGCGTGCACTGGAGCAATTTCGAGGATGGGTGACCTCTGGGACGTTTTCCGGGAAGCGTGCGGTGAGGACAAGCACTGGGAAACACTCATGTTGGTCGCGGTAGGTTAGTCATCGATCTGGCCAAAGTGGCGTACTCGTGTATAAGAGTCATTCATTCCGTGGTGTAAGGACGATGGAGGCTTGAAGCGGGACGTTACAAATGGTATCAAAGCCTTGACCCGGCTCGGAAGTGTGGTCGACGGAGACGTCGGACCCCATAAGGGGAGTGATTGTGACGATCGATGATCCTGTGATCCGTAAGGGGAAATGCGGGTAAGGCATTTGTGCAATCCCACATCGCTTGGGGAAGGTCAAGTGGGATGATTCAGAGACTGTGTAGGTATGGGACTACACAGTTGAAGAGAGCTTAAATGGATTGATTGATACTACCTATATCAACAAGGTGCATCTTGTTTTTCGGTAGCCCATCACGAAAGAACTCCACAGTTAAGCGTGCTTGGCCTGGAGCAATTTTAGGATGGGTGACTTCCTGGGAAGTTTTCCCAGGAAGCGTGGTGTTGGTCTGTAGGGTCAGTCATCAATCCAGGAAGCATCCAGAGTGACGTACTCGTGTATAAGAGCCATTCATTCCGTGGGTGTAAGGACCCAATGGAGGCTTGAAGCGGGGACGTTAGGAAGCAGCCAGAGTGACGTACTCGTGTATAAGAGCCATTCATTCCGTGGGTGTAAGGACCCAATGGAGGCTTGAAGTGGGGACGTTACAAATAAGTTCATCATGCAATCCAAATATTAGTGCTTCGATACACATCTAATTTAATGCACCAAAGTAATAACAAAAATACCTTCCCATCCAATTAAAGGGAAAATTTATAACACTAATTAATTAAAGGCATTGCTTATATAACCAAATTATTTTACTATTTGAATCAGTTATTTGATCAAGCCTTCGTTCGTCCACCGCAAGTCAACCAGCCCAGTCCATCATCATCAGACACTTTTTGTCGTCCCCAATCAAACAACCAGGCTAGTAGAGAGCCATTCCCGATTGCAGTCTCGCTAGAGGAAAGGTCAATCACACGCTCGTGGTTGGAGGATGCATGATCGGCCAAACAGAAGCAGTTGTCGGAATGTCTTCGAAAGCAAAATGCCTTCCACATTGTCGATCGTCTCAACTCGGTGAACAAGGCCAATTTGGATTTTCCATCGATGTTGTTTCTCATGTAGAGGTGAAACCTGCACATTCCATTGTGCTGGTAATCTACGTGTTGATTTTTTTTTGAAACTCCACTCTCAGCTGTTGAATATCATCGATGATATTGATGTGATTTGGGAGTGGCTGACGATCGATGTGTGTGGCTATAGGAATAATCTCCAATGGATTGGCGACTCTCGATGGTGATCGCAGATGCGGTTGTCGACCTCCAGAGATTTTATTGTTAAAATAATAAATATCTACTGAATATTATTTAATGAAAAATTCAATAAAATTTTAAACTGATTAATTTTATATAAAGATATGAAAAAGAAAATATTTTAAAAAAAAAGTCACCCAATAATTTTTCATAAAGCAAGAATTCGGTTATATAGCCACATTTTATATAGAATAGATATAAAAATAAAAAATATGTATTTTTTTTTTTTAATTTGATAAGGTATATCAATATAAAAAGATTTAAAATTAATACAAAACTAAATAATTAAATAAGTAAAATACATCATTTAATAGTGAGGACTTTATGTTTTTAAGAAAATAAAAATTTGAGGACCAATTTGTTAAAAAATATTAAAATTTAAAGACCAATTTATTAAAATTTATATAGTTTAGAAAGTAATTTACTAAAAAATAAAATTTAGGTCCAACTTTATATAATTTAAGAATATGGAGTATAAATAAATAAGCCTATTACTTATTACAAACCTTTGGTACAAATTATTATTGTATTATTAGTAATCTAATAAAGATAAATAACTTATTTTCTTTTGTTTATGAGAAAAAATTAACGTTGCTTTTATTTTTGTAGGGGAAAATTAGTATGTGGATTGGATTCCATCCTTGGTGGTGTGAATTCTCCCCTTTATACCACAAACTGATAATGACACACACCATCCATTCTCCCATTGGGAACGTTCTATTAAATATTTCTTTCTTCTTTTTTTTTTAATAAAAAAATTAAAATTAAAGAAATGAAAATGTGTATGCGTGGCCTAAGCATACCCAGTAGCCAGAAAAGAAGCCCTCTTTAAGCATAGCTAGAAACTTTCCCCCCCAAAAAAAAAAACATAGCTAGCAACTAGTATTACTAGTAGCACCCATGTCAATTTAGACCCACATCAGGTAAACGACAAAGTTGGTGACTTTCACCATTTTTCTTTACCTTCCTTCACTGTATTATTTTTTCTTTATTATTTTTTTTGTTGAGAAAAGCTAAAAAGTACTATCTAGCACTACTCCCTACTTTAATCTTTAATATGTTATATAGCCATTGAAAGAATTAATTATTAGATTCCACTTAATTTAGTTTAGTACATATTTAGTCATTTGTGATTTTAAGAGAAATGGTAAAAGATATCTTTATAAAATATTCTATTATTATACAATTTAATATGGATTTCTATTTATTTAACTTTAATTATGATTATTAAAAATAAGACTAATTAATAATTTTTTTCTCCAAACTTTATCATGTACTAAATTATGCCCCTGAATTTTTTTGGCCATTAAAAATTCCCCTTGAACTATTAAGATTATTAAATTTAAAGACTTTTGTCTAATTTCATTCAATTTTACTGTTTCAGTGATTGTTTATGTACTAAACCATGCTCCCTAGACTTTGATATCTACCAAATCATGCCTCTCAAACTTTAATATGTACTTAATCATGCCTCCTGAACTTTCATCTATGTTATAATTTTTTTACTAAAATTAGACAAAAGTCCTTAAATTTAACAATCTTGATAGTTCAAAGAGAATTTTTAACGGCCAAAAAAGTTCAGGAGGCATAATTTAGTACATGTCAAAGTTTAGGGGAAAAAATTACTAATTAGCCTAAAAAAGAACTATAATTTATTTATTTAACTTTAATTATGATTATAAAAAAACAACTATAATTTATAGACGCTATCTAATAATAATAATAATGATAACAACAATGCTGTAAACAAATAAATAGAATAGTATTTTTTAGTATTTTTATTGGTAGTTTGGTATTAAGGTGTCTAGCATTATTACCAGTATCATTCAATATTTGGTTATCTACAATCTTTTACTAAAATAAAATAAGTAGAATTAATTATTAAATTATACTAATAATTTTTTTAACACCCCTAATGTATTTTTAATAATATATGCTTTTCCAATTTTTTTTTTTTGGGATAGAATTGCTCCTCTATTTGATTGAACGTTTCAGTTACTCAAAATAAAAATCTCTCTTTCTCTTTCTCTTTCTCTTCTTTTCTTTTTCCGCTAGCTATTATTGTCTTCTAGCTCTGTACTACTACTACTACGTGTGTTTAGGCCAACCCCTTGATTTTGCCAACTGGGTTTTTGGTTGGTATTGTTTTCTATACATTTAGGCAATTAAAGTAAGCTTTAGTCTTTGAAAACTCTTTCACTGCATTCATTAACTGGTTAAGAGTTTTTCTCTAGTAAAGTTTGAAGCTTTTTGCCATTATTGAGGGGCCATATGGCTTCAGTCACAGGCTTCAGGTTACCACATTTTTTGGAGTTGAACTCACAGAGTAGTAGACCTTTGTATCGATTTCGAGTCCATAATTCAGCTGGTACTGGTAGGGATCCAGCTGTGTTGTCTTCTGATCTGACTGTGGTTAATGGGGACTCTAACTCTGGAGTTAGGAAAAGAGAGCTTCAAATTAATCATGGGAATGGAAGGTTAAAGCCTGAAGTTGAGGATAAGAAAAAGAATAATAAGCTTGTGAAGGATGATGTTGAAGAAAGTTTGGAACCGTCTTGGGATGATGGTTATGGGACTGAGACTGTGAAAGACTACTTTGATGCTGTAGAGGATATGATTAAGCCTGATGGTGGTCCACCACGGTGGTTTAGTCCCATTTCATGTGGGCGCCCTTTAAAAGATGCCCCAATTCTTCTGTTTTTGCCTGGTATTTGTTTCCTCACCATGGATGATTATGAACTCTTAGTTGATTCTAAGTTTACTTTTTTACATACACAGATAAGGGGTGTTTGCAAGTGGCCATATTCTGGGAAATAAGTCTAAAAATGTAGCTATATCGTATGAAATTACTACTTCTACCTTTTAAAATTTTCATTTTAACATATGTTCACAGGAATGGATGGTACTGGGATGGGACTCACCTTGCATCACAAAGCTCTTGGAAAGTAAGTTACTTTTACTGTTATCTTTATTCTTTAGTAGACTCTAGAATAATGGATCTTCTGTGATTGTTTAGGTAAACAACTTTTGAAATGTCATATGAGATATGGTAAACCCAAAGTTTGGTATAATTAGCATAAGTGGCATCCTCAGAGCTTACAATAAATTTTTTAACATAGTGAAACCTTAAGAACATATTCAAAACTTCCCTCCAGTGTTTAAGAATATTCTTTCATAAAAATGAGTGATTTGTTTCCATGGTGGCATGGTCATGGACTCATGGTCCTACCTTTTATCACTTTCTTTTTCTTTTGTCATCCACGTCCAAGTTTTCATAATGATTTTTCTATGGGAATTGTTCTGTTGTTGCTCAAAGTGGGGTAGATAATTCCAATTGTGGGGAATCATTTCCTTGTTTGAAATTCATTTTTGACACTCAGATTTGCTGTCGTTATATGAAACTATTAAAGGATTCTGATGTTCCTATATTATAATGCAGGTTTTTTGAAGTTCGGTGTCTTCATATTCCTGTTTATGATCGAACACCATTTGAAGGTTTTAATCTTCTCTATGCCTGTGATTTGCTATCTTGGTTTCTTTACGATCTTGTCCTTATTTTGATTCTTAATACTGATACCAGGATTAGCTTTTCATGTTTGTTTTTATATGTAGTTGCCACTTGTGACTAACTTGCTAATTTAAACTAGATATGAACTAGACACGGAATTACTCTTAGTTGCGACTTGTGACTAACTTGCAGTTGTCACTAACTTGTTAAGGATTTTCTTCTGAAGCATTCCTGGATTAATGCAGAACTCTTTATTCCTCAACTCATCACTATACTACAATTAATCAGCTTCAAAACAAAGTGTTTTAATATTGTACATAATAAAAGAATGGAGAGTAATAAAAATGTCAACATTGAAGTCGAATGATTCATCTTGTATAGATTTTGTGTTCTCAAATTTTCCAATGGATTATTAGATAGTTTAATTCTCAATCAACTCAAGCTTCTTATGTTTGTTGCTTGCTTGTGCAAGCCCTCAATAGTGACTTACTCTAAAGCAAGCAATGGTTTTCTTTTTTCCCTTTGTTTTACAGATAATGTTACTACTGATATTTTAACTTGAGGGGTTTCTTTGTATGTAGAACTGGTGAAATTCGTTGAAGAAACTGTGAGGCTTGAGCATGCTTCCTCTCCAAAGAAACCCATTTACTTGGTTGGAGATTCATTTGGGGGATGCTTATCTCTTGCTGTTGCTTCTAGAAATCGTTCCATCGATCTAGTACTAATACTAGTCAATCCAGGTAGGTTTTTTGACATGCTGTGTTATCTCTTCATTATACATTAACAGAGTTTAGACATGCAGTTCAACATACCTCATGAACTTCTTTCACTTTTGGTGTTTTGTGTTAGCCACGTCATTCGGTCGGTCTCAGCTACAGCCCTTCTTCCCCATTTTGGAGGCAATGCCTGATGCATTACATCCTACGGTTCCCTACCTTCTTGGCTACATTATGGGTATATACAATTTGTTTATGTAGATCTTAAGCTCTTTATCATATCTTACAAAAATTAATGATAAGAACTATTCAAATGAATATATGCTGCCAAACTAAAATCATAGAAAATTTCTTACCCTTATTTCTTTGGTTTAAAATCCGATTAATAAACTTTAATTTAAATATATTATTGGTATTCTTACTTTATGTTGCACTGGTTTGCAACTTATGACAATGTTCTACAATGTCTCTTTATGGGGAACTCTGGTTATTTCAGTGAAGTTTTCTCTGAACTCATTGTTAAGAGTGACAATCAGATTTTTACTGTCAGTTTTGTATTTTATTTTATGACATCAGGTGATCCAACAAAGATGGCAATGGTTAATGTTGAAACTAAGCTTCCTCCTATCCAGAGATATGAGAAAATGTCTCAAAATCTCACTGCTTTGCTACCATACCTTGGTGTAAGAACTTTGTTTCCTTTTTTCAAAATATCATCTACTTTCAGTATAGCACATTCTTAATGTGTGAAACTAGTTTTTTTTTCCTCTGTTGATTCTCATGCAGTCTTTGGCTTGCTGATATTTATTCATAAAAGTTTTCGTTTTGGGTCATGCACAAAAGCACCTTTCGAGTTTATAGTACATATTAATTCCGTTCTCTGTCTGTCTCTGTCTCTCAATCTCTTTTATTTCTTTCAAGATGTATCTAAGAATAGTTCAATCTCTGGGATTATTTAGAGGCAATAGTTTTACTTTTACTTCTCACTTCGGCTTGCAGTCTTTAGCTGATATCATACCACGGGATACTCTTCTATGGAAGTTGAAGTTGCTTAAATCAGCTGCTGCTTATGCTAATTCTCGTCTTCATGCTGTTAAAGCTGAAGTGCTGATCCTTGCCAGGTTTTCACTCACTACATTAGTAGATTGTTCCCTTTATTTGGCATCTATTGATAGTAATACTTCTTACTTTCTCCGTATATTTTTAGTTTCTGTAGAAGGTAGGTTGTGTTTTTTACCTAACTATTGTGAAGCTGTATAGATAAGCCTGTTAATGTCAAATCATTATTGACTTTTGAGACATGCTATGATCATTATTCATTAGAGCTTAGACTAACATGACCAGTGTCAGAAGAAATTATTTATTCACATCACCTCTACCCAAAATTGTGCACTGAAATTGTAAAAACTATGATACTTATAGGAGGTCAGAAAGAAATGTCAATTGTTAAAGGCTTCACTTAGATTCCTTCATTGTAAATTTTGTTTCAGTGGTAAAGATAACATGGTCCCTAGCAAAGAAGAAGCAGAAAGATTAAAGAAATCGCTACTGAATTGTACAGTTCGACATTTCAAGGAAAATGGACATACCTTTTTGTTGGTAAGTTAATTTAATTATAATCTAAGCTTTTATTTCTCTTCCTGCAATGTTTGGTAATACCCAATTGTGTTTCAATCAACTCACTCTGATTTCCCTTTTCGGGTTTTCAAGTTAGAAGAATCTTGTTTCTATTATTGCTAGACCTGGGATTGATTCGTAGTAAATTTCTTATTAGCAAGGAGAAACTAATCGCTTTGGGCGTTTAGTTGGTATACAGGACAGACATAACTGACTATACCTTTTGTTACTGTGGCAGGAAGATGGCATTAGTTTGATGACGATTATAAAAGGCACTAGCAAATACCGTCGTTCATGGAGGCACAATTTTGTCTCAGATTTTCTTCCTCCTAGTAGAACAGAAATCGACTATGCATTTGAACAAGTAGTAGGGTAAGTGGACTGAAACATTTTTTCTTCTTTTCTTCTTTCTCTCCTTAACAAGACACTTCCATGCTTGCAGCTCACTTGAATTTGATTCATTGTTGGCCTGAAGATGGTTCAGTGTCAAGCCATGTCATATTCATGTTCTAGTTTATTAACTGTGATTTTACATTTTAGCTCATTAATATTGTACAAGTAGTATACTAGTATTTCAATTTTGATATAATTTCCAATATTTTATACTGCACAAAGATTTATGATTGTTATCATCATCAAGAAATCTGGTTTAGTGATGCTACAAATTGCATTTTAAATGAGAGTAAAAATCTTAGCAAAGGCCTAACTTTTCAGGTAACGTGTTTGAATTTTAACCAAGTTAATTTGAATGACAGATTACTTCGCATTGGTACAAGTTCCTTAGCTTACTCTACTCTAGAAGATGGGAAGATAGTGAAAGGTCTTGCTGGGGTTCCAAGTGAAGGTCCAGTATTGTTAGTAGGGTATCACAACTTAATGGGACTTGAACTATATCCATTAGTTGAGGAGTTTTTGCGCGAAAAAAATGTTGTAATTCGAGGTGTAGCACATCCTCAACTGTTTGTGGCTGATTCAGGAAGTTCATCACCCGAGTTTTCTATGAATGACTGGTTCAGAGTTTTTGGTTCTGTACCAGTCACACCAAGTAATTTATTCAGATTGCTTTCCTCAAAGTCCCATGTCCTTCTTTATCCTGGTGGTGCACGTGAGGCTCTACATTGCAAGGTTTGTTGTTTCTATATTTATTTTTTCATGGCTTCAAATCATATATTTTCTTGCTTTGTTTTATCTTTTTTATTTCTTCAAATTTGCTTTCCAATAAGAGATTTTTCGTGTGTTTCTCATCAAAGAATTTTCTCCTTTATTGTTAATTATCCTCACCTTTTCTCCTTTATTGTTAATTTATCCTCATTTTTATAAGGTGTTATTGCCATTGATAGGGTGAAGCGTATAAGCTGTTTTGGCCTACTCAACCAGAATTTGTGAGAATGGCAGCTCGTTTCGGGGCAACAATTGTGCCATTTGGAGCAGTGGGAGAAGATGATCTAGTAGAAGTAAAGCTTAATACAATTATTTTCACAGATAACTCTTAATAAAATAATTCTATTCTCATGATAATTGCTTATAGTCCTTTCTAGAATGGCTGATAATTTCAGGTTTTCAATTCTCTTTTGGGGTTGTTTTTAAATATGAATTCAAAGATATTGACTACTCTGGTTCAGAAGAATTAAATCTCTTCTTTACCAATTGTTTTTGGGTGGTTTAATTTAATTTTGTTAGCTGAAACTTTCTGAACTGCAGCTTGTGAACTCGTTTTAAATCAAAAACATAATCATAAGACTAAAAGGACACAGCTGCCTTGTTCATATCTTTCTTGAGCTTCCAGTTGCAATTAGAATACAATCCAAACTTACCCTGTGATTATTAATTTGGATTTGGCAGTTGGTACTTGATTACAATGACTTGCAAAAGATTCCTGTGCTAAATGACTACATTAGAGAATTGAATCGCAATGCAGTGAAAGTGAGGTAAGATTACATTGTTGCGTAATCACTTTGTAGTATATCTTCCATGAGACTGAATTTCTTCTATTAATAAGGAATTGGCTCTCGGACTGGTATGATTTGTTTGTAGGGATGGATCAGATGAAGAAATTAACAGGGAGGATCTCTTTATTCCAGGGCTGTTGCCCAAGATACCGGGGCGATATTACTATTTGTTTGGAAAGCCTATATATACAAGGGGAAGGGAAGAGAGCTTGAAAAACAGAGAAAATGCTAATGAAATGTACTTGCAGATAAAGTCTGAAGTTGAAAATTGTCTAGCATATTTACTCGAGAAGCGAGAGAATGATCCTTATAGGAATGTCATTGATAGAACAATTTATAAAGCAGTTTATGGTTCTTCCAAAGATGTTCCAGGATTTGATCCTTGAAAACACCAGGCAAGGCTAGTGTTTTTGTTTCATTGATATAATAGTAAACCATTTTTTGAACCCTCCTCTGTAGAAGTTGGGTGTATATTAGTAGGATAAATATCTTGTAAGACAAGAAAAAGAAGAGAATATATATCTTCTGATATTTGTATACAAGTACTCTTATTTTATCAGAAAAATAAATATACTATACTGGCACTGTGTAAAGTTGCTTTTAAAGATTATTGGCCATGTTTCACATTGAAAAAGAACGAAAGAGAAGCAACGGTTGTTAACAATACGTGTATGAATGCGTTGATTTCAAGTGGCTAAATAATATTCTGCTGCACAAGACCAGCTATACATGTATACTAGCATATATGAGAACATTTCTTGTGCATCCTTAAGAGCATGATAAATTATGTATAATGATGTGTGCACCCAAAATATGCACAAAAAAATAACTCTAAATTGAGACAAGTGGTAAATCACTAACCATTGATAAGTGTTTGGTAGTTAACTAGTTATCTTTGGTTAAAGAGACTGCTTTACTACTTTAAGTAGGTCTATTATTAAACCAGGGAAGGGGACATTGTTTTTATCTGATTTTAAATCAGGATGAGATTCTTCATAAAGGTTTTTCAAAAGACACAATGTGGGTTTTGTGGGGGAGAAAATGGTGGTATTGATCCTTATAGATAGTTGAGGAATTTTATTATCATCCAACTTGGAAATATAAGGACATGACTTTACATGAATGTCAGGTAACAAAATCTAATTAAGAAACATTGATGCCATTTTAGGCACCAACTAATGCAAATCTTTAAGCTTACATTTTTTTTCAATCCTCCACAGATGATACTTGTAAGATACATTATACAAGGGTCCTTCAGTTTTTTTTTTTTTAATATCAGTTTTGGCACTCAGTTTCAAATATTTAAAAATAAATTTATCTACAATTAACACAGTTCTGGAAATTGCTAAATAAAAATGATACCTTAACTAATTTGGTCAACTAAAAAAGGATCTATTGTGATGGACTGACTGGAAAAAGTAAATAAGAGAATAAAGGGAAGGAAGAGTCTAAACTGTTAGCTAAAGAAAAAAACATGAGTGATTTCTTTTCCATGGTGACATGGTCATGGACTCATGGTCCTGCCTTGTATCACTTTTTAATTTCTTTTGTCATCCACCTCCAAGTTTTCATAATGATTTTTATATGGGAATTATCCTGTTGTTGCTCAAAGTGGCAGTTATGAGGAATCATTTCCCTGTTAAAAGAAAATTGAAATTGTTTCAAAATCATTTTTGACACAGATTTGCTGTCGTTATATGAAACTATGAGAGAATTCTGATATTCCTATATTAAATTGCAGGTTTTTTGAAGTTCTGTGTCTTCATGTTCCTGTTTACGATCGAACACCATTTGAAGGTTTTAATCTTTTCTATGCCTGTGATTGCTATCTTTGTTTCTTTACGACGAGTTTGTCCTTATTTTCATTCTTAATACTGATACCAATAATAGTTTTTCATGTACTATACAGCTGTTACTAATTTGTTAAGAATTTTCATCTGAAGCATTCCCCGGATTAATGCAGAACTCTTTTTTCCTCAACTTATCACTATACTATAATTAATCAGCTCAAAAGAAAAGTGTTTAAAATTTTACATAATGAAGAATGGAGAGTAATAAAAAAAAACTTTGATTATGTCAACATTGAAGTCGAATGATTCATCTTGTATAGATTTTTGGCTCTCAAATTTTCCAATGGATTATTAGATAGTTTAGTCCTCAATCGACACAGGCTTCCTAAATGTGTTGTTTGCTTGTTCAAGACCCCAAGAATGACTTACTCTAATGTTTTTTTCTTTTCTTTTTTTGGCTGAAAGTGACTTACTCTAATGTTAATATCGATAATGTTTTTGTATATTTTTTCATTTGTTTTACAGATAATGTTCCATTGATCATGCTTCCTCTCCAAAGAAACCCACTTACTTGGTTGGAGACTTCATTTGGGGATGCTTATCTTTTGATGTTGCTTCTAGAAATCTTGATCCAGTACTAACACTAGTCAATCCAAGTAGGTTCTTTGACATGCTGTGGAGTCTATCTCTTCAATATACATTAACAGGTTTAGACATGCAGTTCAACATACCTCAGGAACTTCTTTCACCTTTGGTGTTTCGTTTTAGCTTACGTCATTCAGTCGGTCCCAGCTGCAGCCCTTCTTCCCTCTTCCCTATTTTGGAGGCTATAATATACATAATCTGTTTTTTTTTTTCTTTATTATTATTATTATCAACTCTAATACATTGTGAGGAAAACCCAATTAGGAAAAACAGGATTGCAATCAATGAAAACAGAGTTTCAAAATATACAACAAACGACTAATAAGAAAAAAGCATCAAAAATGGTGGGGGAAGAATAATGTCAAAGTCTTGCTTGCATTGCCAATATCTTTGTGTATATCCAATTTTTTATGCATTACATGACACTGACAACAGCTAGCTAGACTTTATATAGATGACCTCGAAATAAAAGGTATGTAGTAATTGGAAATAAATAAGGTACAAAATGAACACAAAATCAAGAGCACATCAACATCAACATCAACATCAACATCACTTACTTACACATATGAACCTTTGGAGTATTTTCTTTTTGTGTAATCGCTGATAATCAAATTCAGAGTTTAATGCAACCGAAAATTCTCTCAGAACAGCAAATCAAAGACTTCTCAAAATTTCAACTTTCAATGCATTTGAACCCTCTACAAACCCACAACCAAATCCCAAACAGAACTGCACAAACAAACAAATCCAGCAACAACACCACCCAAACATGCTTCCTCCATACCTGTTTAGCCTTTTGGCGATCACCCACGTAAGGAGAAACACTCTTTTGCATAGACACGCCACCATTATCATCAAACACATCCACTGTGTTCTCCAAACTTGAATCTCTTCCAAGATCTCCATTGGTCTCCCCTGACAGTCTCTTTTTCTTCTTCTTCAAACCCTTTAAGGGTTTCACCCCAAGCAAAGGTGTAAACCCAAAACTTTGACCTCTAGCGGAAGAATCCAAGCTGGGATTTTGACTAACACTCGATAAACTAGGCGTTGGACTCACCAAGTCCAAGTCCAAGTCCAACACCATAACTGCCCTTAAAATCGAATTGAATTCCGCTTGAGAGTTGAAATTGTCAGAGCTGCGTTTCGATCTGGCGTCTTCGAAACCGGATTTAATACGGTTCAAGAACCAAAGGGTCTCCGATTGATCGAGGTTTTGATCAGAAATGGCGAAATAGACAAAAGGGTCTTCGATTAAGAAGATGTAGTTTCTTTTTCTAACGGTATGAGAGAACATGGAGTGAAATGGAGGACATTTCTGGATGCATTGACGAGCCAAGTCTTCGAGATCGACCTCTTTGGTGAACTCGGCAAGAATTGTGGTCTTTCTAGCAATGCAAGCGTAGTAGATGAGATCTGGATTCGTAATCATTGATGCGAAATTTCAAAGACAAGAACAAATTGAAGAAACACAGTCAAGATATTCAAATCGAATCTCGAATCGGGGATTTACGAGCTTGAATTTGAACCCCACCCTACGAGTCACATCAATAATTGGAATCGATTCAGACGATATCGATTTGGGATTCAGAACGAAATCTTGGAATATTTTGAATCTTTTAAGCACATATCAGAATCTTTGGTTTTCTGTATTGAGATTTCTGTTCGGCCAGATCATCCTGATTAGGGTTTGAAATGGTGGGAAGAAGATTGGTACAAAGAATTTTGAAGAGCTGGATTGGATTGGTACATAATCTGTTTCTGTAGTTCTTAAACTCTTTTATATTTAACGAAAAATAATCAAAGGAATATGTGCTGCCATTGCCAATCTAAAACTCATATAAAATTCCAATCAATATACTTTGTTAAAAAAATCTACCAATGTAATTATTTTAAAAAAATTAACTTAAATTAATATTAAAAAGTCACTCTTAATATTAATTTTTTTTTCACATTGTTATGTGTTAAATTAAATAATTATTTTAATTATTTTTTGAAATAAAACTTGTGCTTCATTGGATAAGCGATTGAGTACAAAGCAAGCAAGTTACAAGGAAGATAGAGAATCATTCCAAACAACTCATCATCTAATTCTTTTTTTGATAGAAAGCGTTTATAACATAGATTAATAAAGAGTTAGACCTCTCGGTCATTACAAAATAGGGTTTTTGGGACTGAAGCAACCAGGACAGACCCAAAAGTCTGATGGGTGAAGGCCCATCTAGCCACATTATGAGCGGCAAAATTACAAGATCTACTGTTGTGAAAATATATTGATTTATAATTGCGCAAGTGTACACAATCACAAACAAGTAATACAATGATAAGTAAATCAAAGTTCGTCTCCACAGGGACTTTTTACTAAATAATGTTAATTCAACTAAAAGTAATTCCAAGAATTTCAAATAAAAATAAAATAAAATCACACATTAATTCACAAGAAAAATTGATAGCTTTGAATCTAAACTTGAGAACTAATTTTTTTAAACTAAATAAAGTAAAAATAAGAAGCTAAAAGTGTTTAAAGTGGTGGTAATTTCAGATTTGGAAAATAGACTTGGGTGATTAATTTCCACTTGTATGTCCCAGTTGATACAGCAATGACTCAGCAATCCTGGGAAAGTTAACAGATTTCAAAAAAACCAGCAAGCTTTTTCCAAAACTTGCAATAAACCATTCACAATCTCACAATGCATTCCTACACCAGTTTAGATCACAAATAGCCCAATAGAGCATCAAATCCTTAGTTATACATGGTAGCCAAATATTCCTATTTCACTACTAATTAATACCTAAAAGTAAAGGTAAAAATCATGCATCAATTAGAAGGGTTCAACTAGGTCTTACTTTTCCAAGTAAGATCTAGCTTGCTAAATGTTAAAAATGGCCAAAAATTAACATTCATTCAACATTTCATCACAACTAATTGAACTAAGCCAAGATTACTTCATCATTGCAAAATCAAAACACTAGTCCATACAAGGGTTCATAACCACCCAAATCTCAAAAAGTTTAGTTCATAGCTGAAATTAAAAACTCAAAACTAGAAAATATATTGTTCATGGAGTTAAAGAGAACTTGAAGAGAAGGAAATGATACAAACGAAGTAGAGAGCAAGGGAAATGAGTGATGAGCTCAAATCCTTCCTTTGGTTGTTGCCTTCTTCTCCTTCTTCTCAATCTTCTTCTTCTTTGTACTCTCTTCTTTCTTTGTACTTAGAAACCTTTTCTGCTGTATTTTTCGTACTCCATTCAAGTGCAGCCAGCCTCCTCTCTATTTCCTTCCTTTTTCTCCTTTTGCACCCCAATTAGGGTACCAAAGTTTACCCTAATTGGAAATCCCAATCATCACCCACTTGTCCTTCATTTTCCACATGTTTGTTGAGTCAATAGCCAAATTCCGCCACCTCAGCTCGTTTTTCTTTTCATTAAAGCCGAGTTTGGACTATCTGCCAAAATAAACTTACTGGGCTGACAAATTGCTACGCGATGAGTGCTACAGCAATGCCAGTCAGCAATAATCATTTTCCTGCTCCTTTTTTTTTTCCTTGTCCCAAACATTTTCAAATACCTATTCTTGTATTTTTTCTGCTTAAAACACATAAAAACAATAACATAAGTCTATTTAAGACTTACTAACACACACACTTCCATTTATTACAAAGACACAACAAACTAGACACAATTACACAATATAAACATTAATTGCTCCACAATTCACATTAAATTCAAGCTTAAAGATATGAAAATAACTCTAAATCTTAGAGTTATCAACACCCCAAACTTAGAATCTTGCTCGTCCTCGAGCAATGACAACACAAAATAAACAAAATAAAACACAACAAAAATTTGTTACACAAAAAAAAACTCAAACACAAGACACATGAGAGATTCTATAGAAATTCACGATGGCCTAGCGAACATTGACGCTCTCAGAAAAAATGGAATTAAATGGAATATGAAATTGCTTGCCGTAACTTTATATCTTTTTGCCCACTTTAACGTTTTTTGTCATTGGATAACATTTATATTTCCCAAAAGTCACCTAATCAACAATTTTTACAAGTATATCCCACCTAAACTTTGAACTTCTCTCCAACTACCTTAAATTTTTTATATTCATTTCAGCTCCATAAGTTGGATTAGTGCACTCCTCTCCACTAATATAGTCTAAACTTATCCCCTTGATCAATAGGACTTACTAGGCTTGTAATGTTAGGCTTGGGTTAGGGTATGGTAAAGGATGTATTTTAGCTAGCTCAACACCTAACCACTTCACTTGTCAAAAACCGAGCCTCTTCCTAATGATTTTTTTTTCTTGACTCACTTCCCTAATTCAATACTCACAAGTACTTGATATCAAAATTAACTTCTCTTGCTATGTTTATTCTCTTTTTTTTATTTATTTTTTTTTTTTTTTTGTTACTTCAAATGGGTGGAACACCCCAAACTTAGTTGCAAGAATATATATATATATGTACTTATTTTTTTTTTTCTTTGCTGATTTTTTTTTTTAAACTAAAAAGGAATTTAGTACTATATTATACTTATACATAGCAAGAGAAATTTAATTAAAAAAGCATACTAATATACCTTGTGAGCTAATTCCCCCACCCCAAACTTACAACCCAACATTGTCCCCAATGTGGCTAAAAGTATGATCTTGAATTAGCTCGCCACAAAGTACACTCACCACACTCACCCCAAACTTAATGTGAAACTTGGCTCTTGACAAGTGAGCAATTAAGTTAGGATATATGTGGAAATGCAAGTTAGAATGGATGTGATATGGATGATCGGGTTGCACAACAAGAATAGGCTAAACGGCTCAAACTTGGGTGACTAGGGAAAAATGCATTTTATAGGGAAGGTTAGAAAAGCTCAAACGTCCAAGGATGGCCTAAATCATTTCTAAGGGACAAGTCGAACTAGGATTTCGCTTCAAGGAGATGCACTAACCAATTCTAGATGCTAAAATTACATGTGAAATAATCGTATGAGAAATGCAAAGCATGGTGGAAAAATACAAGTATAAACTAGTGAGGAGAGACTAAGGGAAACATCCATAATATCCAACAATGCAACATGATAAGGCAACAAGTAAAATTAGGCAGCAACAATAATGGAATGGGCGGAAAGTATCATCATCGAGCGAGCACTAGGCCACCGAAAAAACTTAAAAAAAAAACTCTCAATGCCAAACTAACAAACACATAAACAATCATAGAATAAAAGTTCCAAGCACAAAAGACAACATACAACGAGCACAATACAATCTAAAAACAAACAACATAAAACAGAAAAATATAAAATAGCTTAGGTATGAGAAAAACTCCCTCTACTCGGAGTCCTCGTGGGGCTCCTCTGTGTTCGAAAGGCGATGGGCCTCCCCACGGGTCTAGAACATGCTGAGGGAAGTCCGGGAACTTGGGATCAAAACGGGGCGTAGTCCTCTTCAATGCACGTTCCATGACGACGTCACGCTACTGCTCATAATCCCACATCGCGTGCAATCGACCACACATTTGTTGTTGCACTTGCTCAAAGCGAGCAAAGCGATCTACGGGAGGCTCCGTGGCTGAGGACGTCGCTGGGGTAGGCGTTGTTTTCGGGGCTCGAGGTGGACCAAAATTTATAGGCCCCCGAGGATTCAGGGCGCCTTCTTACTTCCATATGGGTACACCTGCCTTGCGGCAAAGAGCAGTAATGGTAGCAGGGAGGAATAACTTCCCTTTCCCCCTGTGTGCACAATCAGCAATCTCTTGGGCAAGGACAGCTCCGACGTCAACATCCCAGCCCATTCTAATGCAATAGAGCATCCAGGCGCGGTCTCTGCTGACGGTCGAATCATGTGAAGTAGGGCAGAGAGCAGTTTGCACGAATGTATACCAACATTTCAACTCGTGCTCCAAATCAGTGCGCCGAAATCGAAGATTGCCATAATTATCAAAACTCCATTCAGATCCTGGCTTAGCGAGCATCGGCATCATGTCACCCACAGTCTCGTCGCTCACACCGCCCTTTTTGCGCGGAGTATTGGCACTCGACGAGTGTAGCCCAAACAGTGTCGTTGATTCTTTGCAGTGAAAATGAGATTGGGACTTCACGCACCACCACTACGGTGGGCCATTCTTGGGATAGGAAGTTGGCGTAAAATTCCTTGACAACTTCCATGACCGCCTTTGCTCTCTTTGTTGGACAAAAAGTCCCCAATCTCGCTTATGAATCGCGGCACTGACCCATTCGGGCAACTCATCAATATCCTCAATATCGGCTACTAATCCACGCTCCATATAAAATTCCCGATTGTCCACCTTCTCGTGATACTTTGTCTCAGCTGCCGGGCAATGAAACTTAGGAATTTCATGCAGGGATTTCTTTTTATTCTTGTTGGCGGTCTTCTTAACTTTGGGCATTTTCTTTTCTTTTCACTTGCACACGACCCCAACACAATGAATTTCCTCTTTGCTTCCTTACTCACTGCTGCCCCTCAACACAATAAGATCTCTTACAATGTACTTCACTGTCTCCAACCCACTCTTGTTCAAAAACTACTACTTTGGCCAACCCACTAAAATTCAAAGCCCTCACACCAAATTCACTCTATTTTTTTTTTGTGTTTGTTTTTTTTTGGTTTTTTTTTTTGGTTTTTTTTTTTTTTGGTTTTTTTTTTTTTTTTTTTTTCGGCAGCCACAACAAAAGTGCCCTGCTTCTTTTCAATTTGACACTACTCCAGCAACAACACCAAAACTTCTAACAATGATCCGTCTAAAAGCCACCACACTGCCAATACTACACTAAATTTCCAATACAACTCAAATAATGATAACCAGGCAGTTCATTGTTCAAAACCACAGGAGAACTTCAATATCCCACCACAATTGATTACCAATTCAAAGTGAAAATTCTCACACCAACACTCAGCATCTATTCATCATGGCATCTCTTGACTGCTTGTTGTTGAACATGGATGGAAATGAGGATGGTGCAGTTCGAAAGTTCGAGCTTGGAGGTGGCTCGGCTGAGTCGTGGTTCTGATATGAGTGAACAGAGGTTGGGTTTGAGTTAACAATGGTGGTTCGGATAGAGGCTATGGAAGTGGTGCACTGGTTCGAATTTGGGAGCTGGTGCGATTTCTGTGGCGACGGGTTCAATGGAGGAAATGGAAGCTCGGGTTGGTGTCGACTGGAGCTTGGATGCGATTTGGTGGTGAGCCTTGAGTGAGGTTCGAGTTGCTAGGGGTTCAGGCGAAATCGAAGGGTGGCTTGGGTGTTGCTGGTTCGTGGCTGGGTCGAGATTGGCGTGATGGAGGCTATGGTGAGGTGCGAGGTGGGTGAAGAAGAATTCGGCTGGTGTTTGGCTGGTTCGGCTGGCAAAGAGAAATGAAGAAGGTGATGTTGAATGTGGTAGGGTTGAGGGTGGGCTGACCAGAGAATTGGGCTGGTCAAACTAGCTGGGGCCCAGTTGACCAAATAATTTGGCCCAAAACTGATTTAAATAATGTGAAGTGGGGTCTTTGTATCTCCAAAAATTACTTGGGCTCACTCAATTCAACACTAAAGTACAACCTCAAATAATTTGTCTGAACAATAATAGACCTATCCAATGATTGAATCATGAACAACATGACAATCACATGTTTTTTTTTTCTGACAGACCATTCACTTTATTTTTTCAAACCCCAGTTCATTTGATCAGCCTAGCACCAAAACACTTCTTGCTAAGGCATTGCTTATAGCAAGCTGAACGACAACCTGACACCCAAAACTTAGTGCTTTTGCCCAAATCAAAATTTCTTCATTCCACAGCCTTTTTCACTTGATTCCCTGCACAAAGAAAAGAAAATTTTCAATTTCACCATGACAATTATTTATAGCTAATTATAATATACAAAGATATAATTTCTTTTTTTTTTTTTTCAAGGGGTGCCTTTCACTGAATTTTTTTTCTTTCTTTTTTTTTTTTCATTCTTTTTCAAAAAATTTTCTTTCTTCAATTCAATCTTTTTTTTTTTTCTTTAGGCACCCCAAATTACAATGATTAAGCATCTTTCAAAGAAATTGAGGTCTTCTCTCGGTTGACCTCGCCTGCTCCAATAGTGTTTCGGCCGCTGCCGTTCACTTTAAATTCCCTCCCGGATTGTTGATCTTTCACTGTAATTGCACCAAAAGGAGTCACTTCTTGCACAGTAAACGGGCCAGACCAACGGGACTTTAATTTTCCAGGAAAGAGTTTGAGCCTTGAATTAAAGAGTAACACTTCTTGTCCTTTTGCAAAAACTCTTTCCTTGATTCTATCATCATGCCATCTCTTTGTCTTCTCCTTATACAATTTAGCATTCTCATATGAAAACAAACGCAATTCATCCAACTCGTTCAGCTGTAACTTTCTTGCTTCTCCAGCTGCTGAAATATCCATATTGAGATTTTTTAGTGCCCAAAACGCCTTGTGTTCTAACTCCACGGGAAGATGGCATGCTTTCCCATAAACTAGGCGATATGGAGACATGCCTAGAGGAGTTTTATATGCAGTCCTATACGCCCAAAGTGCATCATCGAGGCGTTGGGACCAATCTTTTCTCGTTGGGATTTACAACCTTCTCCAATATGCCTTTAATTTCCCGATTAGATATTTCGGCTTGCCCGTTAGTACGTGGGTGATAGGCAGTAGCAATTTTGTGTTTTACACTATATTTTGCCAAGAGGGCAGCCAACACTTTGTTCACAAAGTGTGTTCCCTCATCACTTATCAAAGCTCTAGGAGTCCCAAACCTTGTAAAAACATGTTTATGAAGGAACTTCATAACCACTCGAGCATCATTCTTGGGACTAGCAATTGCCTCCACCCACTTTGACACATAATCTACCGCCACTAGAATGTAGAGATTCCCAAAGGATTGTGGGAAAGGTCCCATAAAGTCGATACCCCACACGTCAAACAACTCCACCTCCAAGATACAATTAAGAGGCATTTCATTCTGGCGGAGATATTTCCAACTCGGCTGGCGGCGATCACATTGTTGAACAAAAGCATGAGCATCTTTAAAAATAGAAGGCCAATAATACCCGGATTGAAAAACCTTGGCCGCCGTGCGTTGTCCACCAAAATGGCCACCATAAGGAGCTGAATGACAATGCTCCAAGATGCTTCTAACTTCACCCATTGGCACACATCTCCGCATAATACGATCGGGGCACTGCTTGTACAAGTATGGCTCATCCCAAAAATAAAACTTGCTATCATGAAGGAACTTTTTGAGCTGCTGCTTGGTAAAATCAGGTGGATAGGCACCTCCAACTAAGTAATTGACAATGTCTGCATACCATGGTACCGTGTTTGCTCTACCACTAGCAGTTGCTCATGCGGGAATGAGTCTTGAATTTGTAATTCTCCTACAGGTGGCTGCTTGTGATTGTTAGTTTCCAACCTAGAGAGATGATCCGCCACTTTGTTTTCTCGTCCCTTTTCGTCTCGAATTTCCAAGTCAAACTCTTGTAGCAACAAAACCCAACGAATAAGCCTCGGTTTAGAATCTTTCTTGGTTATCAAATACTTGATTGCCGAGTGGTCGATATACACAACCACCTTGGTTCCCACAAGATACGATCTGAATTTCTCAAAGGCAAAAACCACCGCTAGCAGCTCTTTCTCAGTAGTGGTGTAGTTTATTTGGGCATCAACAAGAGTTTTGCTTGCATAATAAATGGAATGAAAGATCCTATTCTTCCGCTGCCCAAGAACAGCCCCAACGGCAAAATCACTTGCATCACACATGAGTTCAAAGGGCAATGACCAATCGGGTGCTACAATCACGGGGGCCGTAACAAGAGCTGTCTTCAACTTCAAAAATGCTTCATTACATTCAGCGGTAAACTCAAATGGTCTATTTTGTTCTAGCAAGTTACACAAGGGTTTGGACACCTTAGAAAAGTCTTTAATGAAGCGCCTATAGAAACCCGCGTGTCCAAGGAAGCTTCTTATGCCTTTCACCGTGGTAGGGGCTGGTAGCTTCTCAATCACTTCTAGCTTTGCCTTGTCAACTTCTATCCCCTTGCTAGACACTTTGTGACCCAACACAATACCCTCTTGAACCATGAAGTGGCATTTCTCCCAATTAAGCACCAAGTTGGTTTCCTCACATCTTGCTAACACTCTTTCCAAATTCTCCAAACACACCCCAAATGAATCCCCGTAGATAGAGAAGTCATCCATGAATATCTCCAAAATACTTTCAGCCATATCCGAGAAAATAGCCATCATACACCTTTGGAAAGTTGCGGGAGCATTGCACAATCCAAATGGCATCCTCCTAAAGGCAAAGGTACCATATGGACAAGTGAAGGTGGTTTTCTCTTGATCTTCTGGTGCTATAGAAATCTGATTGTAACCCGAATATCCGTCAAGAAAGCAATAAAACTCTTTTCCCGCCAAACGATCCAACATTTGGTCAATAAATGGCAGCGGGAAATGATCCTTCCGAGTAGCATTGTTTAGCTTCCGGTAGTCCATACACACCCTCCAACCGGTCACGGTTCGAGTAGGAATCAACTCATTGTTTGCATTAGCCACCACCGTGACTCCTCCTTTCTTGGGCACACATTGAACAGGACTAACCCATGAGCTATCCGAAATTGGGTACACAATACCATAATCTAGCCACTTGATCACTTCTTTTCGCACCACTTCTTTCATGACGGGATTCAATCTTCGCTGATGCTCAACGAATTGCTACAACCAGCTTCTAAAAGTATCTTGTGCGTGCAAATCGTTGGACTAATACCCCTTATGTCCGCCATAGTCCACCCGATTGCTTTCTTATGCTTTTTCAACACCTCTAGCAAAGCACCTTCATTTTCAACTACCAAGTTTGATGCTATAATAACTGGCAGCGTGTCATTCTCCCCCAAATAGGCATACTTCAGATGGCTTGGCAAGGGTTTCAACTCCAACTTCGGTGGTTCTTGGATGGAGGGTTTTGGAGGCTTAAAATTACTTTCCTTCAACTCCAAAGATTCAAAGGGCTTCTTGAAGTTAGGAATAGGTTGCAATGGCTCCACCCAAGCAACTTGGTTGTCTTCATCTTCACTCAAGTCTTCAAGCTCATCAAAAGAACTTATAAATTTCTCATCCCTCCAAGCTTCCTTGTGAAATTTTTCAGCCACTATCGAGTCAATTACACTTATGCGGGAACGCTCTTCTATCTCATCCGAAAATCTCATAGCATTGAACACATTAAAGGTGACTTTTTGATCATTCACCCTCATTGTGAGCTCCCCATTTTGCACATCAATCAGAGTTCTCCCAGTAGCAAGGAATGGTCGACCCAAGATAATAGGCACATCTCTATCAGCTTCATAGTCTAGGATGATGAAATCAGCTGGAAAAATGAACTTGTCAACCTGTACTAGAACATCTTCTATTTTTCCTTCTGGATGAGCCATGGACCTGTCAGCAAGTTGCAATGTAACAGTTGTAGGACGTGCTTCACCAATACCCAACTTCTTAAAGATCGACATAGGCATGAGGTTGATGCTTGCACCCAAATCACATAAAGCTCTTCCAACATCCCGCCCCCCAATAGAACAAGGGATTGTAAAACTACCCGGATCCTTCAACTTCGGTGGAATCTTACTTTTCAACATGGCGCTGCATCCTTCGGTAAGAGCTACAGTTTCAAACTCCCCCAACCTCCTTTTCTTCGTCAAAATGTCTTTTAAGAACTTGACATAGTTTGGCATTTGCTCCAATGCTTCCACCAAGGGAATATTGATATGGAGCTGCTTCAACACATCTAAAAACTTCTTGAATTGCCCATCTTCTTCTTGTTTTCGAAATCTTTGAGGAAATGGAAGGGGTGGTTTAGTACATGCGGTGCGGATTGCTTGTTGTCAGATTGCGGCCGTCTTTGTATCAGCGGTGCAGTATCGGCAATTTCTGGGCAGTTTTTTACTCAATTTTTCGTCGTTTTGGATTGAAGTGGGCTCCCCACTACCCTTTATTTCCTCCTCGGAATTTTTTAGATGCTTGCCACTCCTCAAGTGAATGGATTTGCATTGCTCCTTCCCATCCCTCCTTGGATTCTCCGTGTCACTAGGCAAAGAACCTTGCGGCCTAGCTTTCAATTCATTGGCCAAATGTCCAAGTTGCAACTCTAAGTTTCGAAGAGAGGCAACTTGACTTTGTATCACCGCATCATTTTTTGCCATATAATCCCGCATAAGACTCTCCAAAGAACTTGGTTGGGCATTTTGAGCATGTTGTGAATGTCAGGGTTGTTGTGAAAAACCCGGTGGATATGCTTGTCTTCCTTGGGCTGGTGCGGTACTTGAGCTTGCTCCTTGACCTCCCCAAGACAAATTAGGATGATTCTTCCAAGATTGATTGTAAGAGTTTGAGAACGCCCCATTGTTTCTGTTAAAATTCTGATTTCCCATGTAACAAACGGACTCCGGATTAGATGGACACTTCTCAAACACATGCCCTTCTCCACAAAACACACATGAGACATCATCACTTTGAATGGCAGCGGTGGTTGAATATTTTTAGCGTTCCCAATACTCAAATTCTTCAAAACATTCGTCATGGAAGCCATTTGAGCCGTCAAAGCTGTTATTGCATCCGCCTCGGGATCCCCGCCACTTTTCTACTTGTTGGAGCTCTAGTGTTGGACCATTGGTAGTTGTTACTTGCAATGGTCTCCAAAATCTCAAATGCTTCATTGTAAGACTTCGACAAAATAGCACCATTGGCCGATGCATCTAACACCATTCGAGAAGCTGCATTCAAGCCATTATAAAAAGTCTCCATCTGAATACAATGTGGAATGCCATGATGTGGACACTTTCGCAAAAGTTCCTTAAACCTCTCCCACGCATCACTTGTGGACTCATCTTCAAGTTGCTGAAAAGACATGATCTCACTTCTGAATTTTGCATTTCTAGTAGGAGGAAAGTATTTCCTCAAAAACTTCTCAGCAAGGTCATTCCAATTGGTCACAGAATCAGGCGGCAAAGTGTTGAGCCATGATCTAGCTCGGTCTTGTAGTGAGAATGGGAATAACTTCAACCTTAACACCTCTTCACTCACTCCTTGGATCTTGAAAGAATCACTCACCTCCAAGAATGAACGGAGATGGAGGTGAGGATCTTCAGTTGGCATCCCGCTGAATTGCCCCACGGTTTGGAGCATTTGAAACATCACTGGCTTGAGCTCAAACTGCGGTGCTTGTATTTCAGGCCTCACAATGCCTGGATTGAGCTCATTAAACATGGGGGCTGCATACTCCCTTATAGCCCTTGCTCGATCATCTGCCAATATGATGGGATTAACAACTTGTTGAGCAACCCCATCATCATCAAAATTCTCAGCCATGATGTCTCGGCCCTTAGCCTTTTGAACCCTTCTTCTTCTTCGGAATGTACGTTCAATCTCGGGATCAATAGGAGCAAGTTCAAAGTCCTCTTGTTGGTTCATACACTATAGATACCTGAGATTTCAAAGAAAAAACCACCAAGATTAAAAGCACAAAAATTCTTAGAATGTCAATTAGTTGATAAAACAAAATTTAGAACTTAAAGTCCCCGGCAACGGCGCCAAAAACTTGTTGTGAAAATATATTGATTTATAATTGCGCAAGTGTACACAATCACAAACAAGTAATACAATGATAAGTAAATCAAAGTTCGTCTCCACAGGGACTTTTTACTAAATAATGTTAATTCAACTAAAAGTAATTCCAAGAATTTCAAATAAAAATAAAATAAAATCACACATTAATTCACAAGAAAAATTGATAGCTTTGAATCTAAACTTGAGAACTAATTTTTTTAAACTAAATAAAGTAAAAATAAGAAGCTAAAAGTGTTTAAAGTGGTGGTAATTTCAGATTTGGAAAATAGACTTGGGTGATTAATTTCCACTTGTATGTCCCAGTTGATACAGCAATGACTCAGCAATCCTGGGAAAGTTAACAGATTTCAAAAAAACCAGCAAGCTTTTTCCAAAACTTGCAATAAACCATTCACAATCTCACAATGCATTCCTACACCAGTTTAGATCACAAATAGCCCAATAGAGCATCAAATCCTTAGTTATACATGGTAGCCAAATATTCCTATTTCACTACTAATTAATACCTAAAAGTAAAGGTAAAAATCATGCATCAATTAGAAGGGTTCAACTAGGTCTTACTTTTCCAAGTAAGATCTAGCTTGCTAAATGTTAAAAATGGCCAAAAATTAACATTCATTCAACATTTCATCACAACTAATTGAACTAAGCCAAGATTACTTCATCATTGCAAAATCAAAACACTAGTCCATACAAGGGTTCATAACCACCCAAATCTCAAAAAGTTTAGTTCATAGCTGAAATTAAAAACTCAAAACTAGAAAATATATTGTTCATGGAGTTAAAGAGAACTTGAAGAGAAGGAAATGATACAAACGAAGTAGAGAGCAAGGGAAATGAGTGATGAGCTCAAATCCTTCCTTTGGTTGTTGCCTTCTTCTCCTTCTTCTCAATCTTCTTCTTCTTTGTACTCTCTTCTTTCTTTGTACTTAGAAACCTTTTCTGCTGTATTTTTCGTACTCCATTCAAGTGCAGCCAGCCTCCTCTCTATTTCCTTCCTTTTTCTCCTTTTGCACCCCAATTAGGGTACCAAAGTTTACCCTAATTGGAAATCCCAATCATCACCCACTTGTCCTTCATTTTCCACATGTTTGTTGAGTCAATAGCCAAATTCCGCCACCTCAGCTCGTTTTTCTTTTCATTAAAGCCAGCTGGACTATCTGCCAAAATAAACTTACTGGGCTGACAAATTGCTACGCGATGAGTGCTACAGCAATGCCAGTCAGCAATAATCATTTTCCTGGTCCTTTTATTTTTCCTTGTCCCAAACATTTTCAAATACCTATTCTTGTATTTCTTCTGCTTAAAACACATAAAAACAATAACATAAGTCTATTTAACACTTACTAACACACACACTTCCATTTATTACAAAGACACAACAAACTAGACACAATTACACAATATAAACATTAATTGCTCCACAATTCACATTAAATTCAAGCTTAAAGATATGAAAATAACTCTAAATCTTAGAGTTATCAACACCCCAAACTTAGAATCTTGCTCGTCCTCGAGCAATGACAACACAAAATAAACAAAATAAAACACAACAAAAATTTGTTACACAAAAAAAAACTCAAACACAAGACACATGAGAGATTCTATAGAAATTCACGATGGCCTAGCGAACATTGACGCTCTCAGAAAAAATGGAATTAAATGGAATATGAAATTGCTTGCCGTAACTTTATATGCTGCCCCTTTAACGTTTTTTGTCATTGGATAACATTAATATTTCCCAAAAGTCACCTAATCAACAATTTTTACAAGTATATCCCACCTAAACTTTGAACTTCTCTCCAACTACCTTAAATTTTTTATATTCATTTCAGCTCCATAAGTTGGATTAGTGCACTCCTCTCCACTAATATAGTCTAAACTTATCCCCTTGATCAATAGGACTTACTAGGCTTGTAATGTTAGGCTTGGGTTAGGGTATGGTAAAGGATGTATTTTAGCTAGCTAAACACCTAACCACTTCACTTGTCAAAAACCGAGCCTCTTCCTAATGATATATATATATTTTTTTAACTCACTCCCCTAATTCAATACTCACAAGTACTTGATATTAAAATTAACTTCTCTTGCTATGTTTATTCTCTTTTTTTTATTTATTTTTTTTTTTACTTCAAATGGGTGGAACACCCCAAACTTAGTTGCAAGAATATATATATATGTACTTATTTTTTTTTTCTTTGCTGATTTTTTTTTTTAAACTAAAAAGGAATTTAGTACTATATTATACTTATACATAGCAAGAGAAATTTAATTAAAAATGCATACTAATATACCTTGTGAGCTAATTCCCCCCACCCCAAACTTACAACCCAACATTGTCCCCAATGTGGCTAAAAGTATGATCTTGAATTAGCTCGCCACAAAGTACACTCACCACACTCACCCCAAACTTAATGTGAAACTTGGCTCTTGACAAGTGAGCAATTAAGTTAGCATATATGTGGAAATGCAAGTTAGAATGGATGTGATATGGATGATCGGGTTGCACAACAAGAATAGGCTAAACGGCTCAAACTTGGGTGACTAGGGAAAAATGCATTTTATAGGGAAGGTTAGAAAAGCTCAAACGTCCAAGGATGGCCTAAATCATTTCTAAGGCACAAGTCGAACTAGGATTTCGCTTCAAGGAGATGCACTAACCAATTCTAGATGCTAAAATTACATGTGAAATAATCGTATGAGAAATGCAAAGCATGGTGGAAAAATACAAGTATAAACTAGTGAGGAGAGACTAAGGGAAACATCCATAATATCCAACAATGCAACATGATAAGGCAACAAGTAAAATTAGGCAGCAACAATAATGGAATGGGCGGAAAGTATCATCATCGAGCAGAGCACTAGGCCACCGAAAAAACTTAAAAAAAAACTCTCAATGCCAAACTAACAAACACATAAACAATCATAGAATAAAAGTTCCAAGCACAAAAGACAACATACAACGAGCACAATACAATCTAAAAACAAACAACATAAAACAGAAAAATATAAAATAGCTTAGGTATGAGAAAAACTCCCTCTACTCGGAGTCCTCGTGGGGCTCCTCTGTGTTCGAAGCTGATGGGCCTCCCCACGGGTCTAGAACATGCTGAGGGAAGTCCGGGAACTTGGGATCAAAACGGGGCGTAGTCCTCTTGAATGCACGTTCCATGACGACGTCACGCTTCTGCTCATAATCCCACATCGCGTGCAATCGACCACACATTTGTTGTTGCACTTGCTCAAAGCGAGCAAAGCGATCTACGGGAGGCTCCGTGGCTGAGGACGTCGCTGGGGTAGGCGTTGTTTTCGGGGCTCGAGGTGGACCAAAATTTATAGGCCCCCGAGGATTCAGGGCGCCTTCTTCCTTCCATATGGGTACACCTGCCTTGCGGCAAAGAGCAGTAATGGTAGCAGGGAGGAATAACTTCCCTTTCCCCCTGTGTGCACAATCAGCAATCTCTTGGGCAAGGACAGCTCCGACGTCAACATCCCAGCCCATTCTAATGCAATAGAGCATCCAGGCGCGGTCTCTGGCCGACGGTCGAATCATGTGAAGTAGGGCGAGAGAGCGGTTGCACGAATGTATACCAACATTTCAACTCGTGCTCCAAATCAGTGCGCCGAAATCGAAGATTGCCATAATTATCAAAACTCCATTCAGATCCTGGCTTAGCGAGCATCGGCATCATGTCACCCACAGTCTCGTCGCTCACCTGCCCTTTTTGCGCGGAGTATTGGCACTCGACAGAGTGTAGCCCAAACAGGTCGTTGATTCTTTGCGTTCGAAAATGAGATTGAGACTTCACGCACCACCACTACAGTGGGCCATTCTTGGGATAGGAAGTTGGCGTAAAATTCCTTGACAACTTCCATGACCGCCTGCTCTCTTTGTTGGACAAAAAGTCCCCAATCTCGCTTATGAATCGCGGCACTGACCCATTCGGGCAACTCATCAATATCCTCAATATCGGCTACTAATCCACGCTCCATATAAAATTCCCGATTGTCCACCTTCTCGTGATACTTTGTCTCAGCTGCCGGGCAATGAAACTTAGGAATTTCATGCAGGGATTTCTTTTTATTCTTGTTGGCGGTCTTCTTAACTTTGGGCATTTTCTTTTCTTTTCACTTGCACACGACCCCAACACAATGAATTTCCTCTTTGCTTCCTTACTCACTGCTGCCCCTCAACACAATAAGATCTCTTACAATGTACTTCACTGTCTCCAACCCACTCTTGTTCAAAAACTACTACTTTGGCCAACCCACTAAAATTCAAAGCCCTCACACCAAATTCACTCTATTTTTTTTTTTTGTTTGTTTTTTTTTTTTTTGGTTTTTTTTTTGGTTTTTTTTTTGGTTTTTTTTTTTTTTTTTTTTTTTTTTTTTTTTTTTTTTTTTTCGGCAGCCACAACAAAAGTGCCCTGCTTCTTTTCAATTTGACACTACTCCAGCAACAACACCAAAACTTCTAACAATGATCCGTCTAAAAGCCACCACACTGCCAATACTACACTAAATTTCCAATACAACTCAAATAATGATAACCAGGCAGTTCATTGTTCAAAACCACAGGAGAACTTCAATATCCCACCACAATTGATTACCAATTCAAAGTGAAAATTCTCACACCAACACTCAGCATCTATTCATCATGGCATCTCTTGACTGCTTGTTGTTGAACATGGATGGAAATGAGGATGGTGCAGTTCGAAAGTTCGAGCTTGGAGGTGGCTCGGCTGAGTCGTGGTTCTGATATGAGTGAACAGAGGTTGGGTTTGAGTTAACAATGGTGGTTCGGATAGAGGCTATGGAAGTGGTGCACTGGTTCGAATTTGGGAGCTGGTGCGATTTCTGTGGCGACGGGTTCAATGGAGGAAATGGAAGCTCGGGTTGGTGTCGACTGGAGCTTGGATGCGATTTGGTGGTGAGCCTTGAGTGAGGTTCGAGTTGCTAGGGGTTCAGGCGAAATCGAAGGGTGGCTTGGGTGTTGCTGGTTCGTGGCTGGGTCGAGATTGGCGTGATGGAGGCTATGGTGAGGTGCGAGGTGGGTGAAGAAGAATTCGGCTGGTGTTTGGCTGGTTCGGCTGGCAAAGAGAAATGAAGAAGGTGATGTTGAATGTGGTAGGGTTGAGGGTGGGCTGACCAGAGAATTGGGCTGGTCAAACTAGCTGGGGCCCAGTTGACCAAATAATTTGGCCCAAAACTGATTTAAATAATGTGAAGTGGGGTCTTTGTATCTCCAAAAATTACTTGGGCTCACTCAATTCAACACTAAAGTACAACCTCAAATAATTTGTCTGAACAATAATAGACCTATCCAATGATTGAATCATGAACAACATGACAATCACATGTTTTTTTTTTCTGACAGACCATTCACTTTATTTTTTCAAACCCCAGTTCATTTGATCAGCCTAGCACCAAAACACTTCTTGCTAAGCTGTTGCTATAGCAACTGAACAGCAACCTGACACCCAAAACTTAGTGCTTTTGCCCAAATCAAAATTTCTTCATTCCACAGCCTTTTTCACTTGATTCCCTGCACAAAGAAAAGAAAATTTTCAATTTCACCATGACAATTATTTATAGCTAATTATAATATACAAAGATATAATTTCTTTTTTTTTTTTCTTTTTTTCTTTTTTTTTTTTTCAAGGGGTGCCTTTCACTGAATTTTTTTTCTTTCTTTTTTTTTTCATTCTTTTTCAAAAAATTTTCTTTCTTCAATTCAATCTTTTTTTTTTTTCTTTAGGCACCCCAAATTACAATGATTAAGCATCTTTCAAAGAAATTGAGGTCTTCTCTCGGTTGACCTCGCCTCTCCAATAGTGTTTCAGCCGCTGCCCGTTCACTTTAAATTCCCTCCCGGATTGTTGATCTTTCACTGTAATTGCACCAAAAGGAGTCACTTCTTGCACAGTAAACGGGCCAGACCAACGGGACTTTAATTTTCCAGGAAAGAGTTTGAGCCTTGAATTAAAGAGTAACACTTCTTGTCCTTTTGCAAAAACTCTTTCCTTGATTCTATCATCATGCCATCTCTTTGTCTTCTCCTTATACAATTTAGCATTCTCATATGAAAACAAACGCAATTCATCCAACTCGTTCAGCTGTAACTTTCTTGCTTCTCCAGCTGCTGAAATATCCATATTGAGATGTTTTAGTGCCCAAAACGCCTTGTGTTCTAACTCCACGGGAAGATGGCATGCTTTCCCATAAACTAGGCGATATGGAGACATGCCTAGAGGAGTTTTATATGCTGTCCTATACGCCCAAAGTGCATCATCGAGGCGTTGGGACCAATCTTTTCTGTTGGGATTTACAACCTTCTCCAATATGCCTTTAATTTCCCGATTAGATATTTCAGCTTGCCCGTTAGTCTGTGGGTGATAGGCAGTAGCAATTTTGTGTTTTACACTATATTTTGCCAAGAGGGCAGCCAACACTTTGTTCACAAAGTGTGTTCCCTCATCACTTATCAAAGCTCTAGGAGTCCCAAACCTTGTAAAAACATGTTTATGAAGGAACTTCATAACCACTCGAGCATCATTCTTGGGACTAGCAATTGCCTCCACCCACTTTGACACATAATCTACCGCCACTAGAATGTAGAGATTCCCAAAGGATTGTGGGAAAGGTCCCATAAAGTCGATACCCCACACGTCAAACAACTCCACCTCCAAGATACAATTAAGAGGCATTTCATTCCTGGCGGAGATATTTCCAACTCGCTGGCAGCGATCACATTGTTGAACAAAAGCATGAGCATCTTTAAAAATAGAAGGCCAATAATACCCGGATTGAAAAACCTTGGCCGCCGTGCGTTGTCCACCAAAATGGCCACCATAAGGAGCTGAATGACAATGCTCCAAGATGCTTCTAACTTCACCCATTGGCACACATCTCCGCATAATACGATCGGCACCGCTTGTACAAGTATGGCTCATCCCAAAAATAAAACTTGCTATCATGAAGGAACTTTTGAGCCGCGCTTGGTAAAATCAGGTGGATAGGCACCTCCAACTAAGTAATTGACAATGTCTGCATACCATGGTACCCGTGTTTGCTCTACCACTAGCAGTTGCTCATCTGGGAATGAGTCTTGAATTTGTAATTCTCCCTCTAGGTGGCTGCTGTGATTGTTAGTTTCCAACCTAGAGAGATGATCCGCCACTTTGTTTTCTGTCCCTTTTCTGTCTCGAATTTCCAAGTCAAACTCTTGTAGCAACAAAACCCAACGAATAAGCCTCGGTTTAGAATCTTTCTTGGTTATCAAATACTTGATTGCCGAGTGGTCAGTATACACAACCACCTTGGTTCCCACAAGATACGATCTGAATTTCTCAAAGGCAAAAACCACCGCTAGCAGCTCTTTCTCAGTAGTGGTGTAGTTTATTTGGGCATCAACAAGAGTTTTGCTTGCATAATAAATGGAATGAAAGATCCTATTCTTCCGCTGCCCAAGAACAGCCCCAACGGCAAAATCACTTGCATCACACATGAGTTCAAAGGGCAATGACCAATCGGGTGCTACAATCACGGGGGCCGTAACAAGAGCTGTCTTCAACTTCAAAAATGCTTCATTACATTCAGCGGTAAACTCAAATGGTCTATTTTGTTCTAGCAAGTTACACAAGGGTTTGGACACCTTAGAAAAGTCTTTAATGAAGCGCCTATAGAAACCCGCGTGTCCAAGGAAGCTTCTTATGCCTTTCACCGTGGTAGGGGCTGGTAGCTTCTCAATCACTTCTAGCTTTGCCTTGTCAACTTCTATCCCCTTGCTAGACACTTTGTGACCCAACACAATACCCTCTTGAACCATGAAGTGGCATTTCTCCCAATTAAGCACCAAGTTGGTTTCCTCACATCTTGCTAACACTCTTTCCAAATTCTCCAAACACACCCCAAATGAATCCCCGTAGATAGAGAAGTCATCCATGAATATCTCCAAAATACTTTCAGCCATATCCGAGAAAATAGCCATCATACACCTTTGGAAAGTTGCGGGAGCATTGCACAATCCAAATGGCATCCTCCTAAAGGCAAAGGTACCATATGGACAAGTGAAGGTGGTTTTCTCTTGATCTTCCGGTGCTATAGAAATCTGATTGTAACCCGAATATCCGTCAAGAAAGCAATAAAACTCTTTTCCCGCCAAACGATCCAACATTTGGTCAATAAATGGCAGCGGGAAATGATCCTTCCGAGTAGCATTGTTTAGCTTCCGGTAGTCCATACACACCCTCCAACCGGTCACGGTTCGAGTAGGAATCAACTCATTGTTTGCATTAGCCACCACCGTGACTCCTCCTTTCTTGGGCACACATTGAACAGGACTAACCCATGAGCTATCCGAAATTGGGTACACAATACCATAATCTAGCCACTTGATCACTTCTTTTCGCACCACTTCTTTCATGACGGGATTCAATCTTCGCTGATGCTCAACAGAATTGCTACAACCAGCTTCTAAAAGTATCTTGTGCGTGCAAATCGTTGGACTAATACCCCTTATGTCCGCCATAGTCCACCCGATTGCTTTCTTATGCTTTTTCAACACCTCTAGCAAAGCACCTTCATTTTCAACTACCAAGTTTGATGCTATAATAACTGGCAGCGTGTCATTCTCCCCCAAATAGGCATACTTCAGATGGCTTGGCAAGGGTTTCAACTCCAACTTCGGTGGTTCTTGGATGGAGGGTTTTGGAGGCTTAAAATTACTTTCCTTCAACTCCAAAGATTCAAAGGGCTTCTTGAAGTTAGGAATAGGTTGCAATGGCTCCACCCAAGCAACTTGGTTGTCTTCATCTTCACTCAAGTCTTCAAGCTCATCAAAAGAACTTATAAATTTCTCATCCCTCCAAGCTTCCTTGTGAAATTTTTCAGCCACTATCGAGTCAATTACACTTATGCGGGAACGCTCTTCTATCTCATCCGAAAATCTCATAGCATTGAACACATTAAAGGTGACTTTTTGATCATTCACCCTCATTGTGAGCTCCCCATTTTGCACATCAATCAGAGTTCTCCCGGTAGCAAGGAATGGTCGACCCAAGATAATAGGCACATCTCTATCAGCTTCATAGTCTAGGATGATGAAATCAGCTGGAAAAATGAACTTGTCAACCTGTACTAGAACATCTTCTATTTTTCCTTCTGGATGAGCCATGGACCTGTCAGCAAGTTGCAATGTAACAGTTGTAGGACGTGCTTCACCAATACCCAACTTCTTAAAGATCGACATAGGCATGAGGTTGATGCTTGCACCCAAATCACATAAAGCTCTTCCAACATCCCGCCCCCCAATAGAACAAGGGATTGTAAAACTACCCGGATCCTTCAACTTCGGTGGAATCTTACTTTTCAACATGGCGCTGCATCCTTCGGTAAGAGCTACAGTTTCAAACTCCCCCAACCTCCTTTTCTTCGTCAAAATGTCTTTTAAGAACTTGACATAGTTTGGCATTTGCTCCAATGCTTCCACCAAGGGAATATTGATATGGAGCTGCTTCAACACATCTAAAAACTTCTTGAATTGCCCATCTTGCTGCTGTTTTCGAAATCTTTGAGGAAATGGAAGGGGTGGTTTAGTACATACTGGTGCGGATTGCCGATCGTCGATTGCCGACCCGATGCCGTATCAAGCCGGTCCAGTATCGCAATTTCTGGGCAGTTTTTTTACTCAATTTTTCGTCGTTTTGGATTGAAGTGGGCTCCCCACTACCCTTTATTTCCTCCTCGGAATTTTTTAGATGCTTGCCACTCCTCAAGTGAATGGATTTGCATTGCTCCTTCCCATCCCTCCTTGGATTCTCCGTGTCACTAGGCAAAGAACCTTGCGGCCTAGCTTTCAATTCATTGGCCAAATGTCCAAGTTGCAACTCTAAGTTTCGAAGAGAGGCAACTTGACTTTGTATCACCGCATCATTTTTTGCCATATAATCCCGCATAAGACTCTCCAAAGAACTTGGTTGGGCATTTTGAGCATGTTGTGAATGTCGGGGTTGTTGTGAAAAACCCGGTGGATATGCTTGTCTTCCTTGGGCTGGTGCGGTACTTGAGCTTGCTCCTTGACCTCCCCAAGACAAATTAGGATGATTCTTCCAAGATTGATTGTAAGAGTTTGAGAACGCCCCATTGTTTCTGTTAAAATTCTGATTTCCCATGTAACAAACGGACTCCGGATTAGATGGACACTTCTCAAACACATGCCCTTCTCCACAAAACACACATGAGACATCATCACTTTGAATGGCAGCAGCTGGTTGAATATTTTTAGCGTTCCCAATACTCAAATTCTTCAAAACATTCGTCATGGAAGCCATTTGAGCTGTCAAAGCTGTTATTGCATCTGCCTCAAGGACCCCCGCCACTTTTCTACTTGTTGGAGCTCTAGTGTTGGACCATTGGTAGTTGTTACTTGCAATGGTCTCCAAAATCTCAAATGCTTCATTGTAAGACTTCGACAAAATAGCACCATTGGCCGATGCATCTAACACCATTCGAGAAGCTGCATTCAAGCCATTATAAAAAGTCTCCATCTGAATACAATGTGGAATGCCATGATGTGGACACTTTCGCAAAAGTTCCTTAAACCTCTCCCACGCATCACTTGTGGACTCATCTTCAAGTTGCTGAAAAGACATGATCTCACTTCTGAATTTTGCATTTCTAGTAGGAGGAAAGTATTTCCTCAAAAACTTCTCAGCAAGGTCATTCCAATTGGTCACAGAATCAGGCGGCAAAGTGTTGAGCCATGATCTAGCTCGGTCTTGTAGTGAGAATGGGAATAGCTTCAACCTTAACACCTCTTCACTCACTCCTTGGATCTTGAAAGAATCACTCACCTCCAAGAATGAACGGAGATGGAGGTGAGGATCTTCAGTTGGCATCCCGCTGAATTGCCCCACGGTTTGGAGCATTTGAAACATCATTGGCTTGAGCTCAAACTGCGGTGCTTGTATTTCAGGCCTCACAATGCCTAGATTGAGCTCATTAAACATGGGGGCTGCATACTCCCTTATAGCCCTTGCTCGATCATCTGCCAATATGATGGGATTAACAACTTGTTGAGCAACCCCATCATCATCAAAATTCTCAGCCATGATGTCTCGGCCCTTAGCCTTTTGAACCCTTCTTCTTCTTCGGAATGTACGTTCAATCTCGGGATCAATAGGAGCAAGTTCAAAGTCCTCTTGTTGGTTCATACACTATAGATACCTGAGATTTCAAAGAAAAAACCACCAAGATTAAAAGCACAAAAATTCTTAGAATGTCAATTAGTTGATAAAACAAAATTTAGAACTTAAAGTCCCCGGCAACGGCGCCAAAAACTTGTTGTGAAAATATATTGATTTATAATTGCGCAAGTGTACACAATCACAAACAAGTAATACAATGATAAGTAAATCAAAGTTCGTCTCCACAGGGACTTTTTACTAAATAATGTTAATTCAACTAAAAGTAATTCCAAGAATTTCAAATAAAAATAAAATAAAATCACACATTAATTCACAAGAAAAATTGATAGCTTTGAATCTAAACTTGAGAACTAATTTTTTTAAACTAAATAAAGTAAAAATAAGAAGCTAAAAGTGTTTAAAGTGGTGGTAATTTCAGATTTGGAAAATAGACTTGGGTGATTAATTTCCACTTGTATGTCCCAGTTGATACAGCAATGACTCAGCAATCCTGGGAAAGTTAACAGATTTCAAAAAAACCAGCAAGCTTTTTCCAAAACTTGCAATAAACCATTCACAATCTCACAATGCATTCCTACATCAGTTTAGATCACAAATAGCCCAATAGAGCATCAAATCCTTAGTTATACATGGTAGCCAAATATTCCTATTTCACTACTAATTAATACCTAAAAGTAAAGGTAAAAATCATGCATCAATTAGAAGGGTTCAACTAGGTCTTACTTTTCCAAGTAAGATCTAGCTTGCTAAATGTTAAAAATGGCCAAAAATTAACATTCATTCAACATTTCATCACAACTAATTGAACTAAGCCAAGATTACTTCATCATTGCAAAATCAAAACACTAGTCCATACAAGGGTTCATAACCACCCAAATCTCAAAAAGTTTAGTTCATAGCTGAAATTAAAAACTCAAAACTAGAAAATATATTGTTCATGGAGTTAAAGAGAACTTGAAGAGAAGGAAATGATACAAACGAAGTAGAGAGCAAGGGAAATGAGTGATGAGCTCAAATCCTTCCTTTGGTTGTTGCCTTCTTCTCCTTCTTCTCAATCTTCTTCTTCTTTGTACTCTCTTCTTTCTTTGTACTTAGAAACCTTTTCTGCTGTATTTTTCGTACTCCATTCAAGTGCAGCCAGCCTCCTCTCTATTTCCTTCCTTTTTCTCCTTTTGCACCCCAATTAGGGTACCAAAGTTTACCCTAATTGGAAATCCCAATCATCACCCACTTGTCCTTCATTTTCCACATGTTTGTTGAGTCAATAGCCAAATTCCGCCACCTCAGCTCGTTTTTCTTTTCATTAAAGCCAGCTGGACTATCTGCCAAAATAAACTTACTGGGCTGACAAATTGCTACGCGATGAGTGCTACAAAGCAATGCCGACAAGAATAATCATTTTCCCGCTCCTTTTTTTTTCCTTGTCCCAAACATTTTCAAATACCTATTCTTGTATTTTTTCTGCTTAAAACACATAAAAACAATAACATAAGTCTATTTAAGACTTACTAACACACACACTTCCATTTATTACAAAGACACAACAAACTAGACACAATTACACAATATAAACATTAATTGCTCCACAATTCACATTAAATTCAAGCTTAAAGATATGAAAATAACTCTAAATCTTAGAGTTATCAACACCCCAAACTTAGAATCTTGCTCGTCCTCGAGCAATGACAACACAAAATAAACAAAATAAAACACAACAAAAATTTGTTACACAAAAAAAAACTCAAACACAAGACACATGAGAGATTCTATAGAAATTCACGATGGCCTAGCGAACATTGACGCTCTCAGAAAAAATGGAATTAAATGGAATATGAAATTGCTTGCCGTAACTTTATATGCTGCCCCTTTAACGTTTTTTGTCATTGGATAACATTTATATTTCCCAAAAGTCACCTAATCAACAATTTTTACAAGTATATCCCACCTAAACTTTGAACTTCTCTCCAACTACCTTAAATTTTTTATATTCATTTCAGCTCCATAAGTTGGATTAGTGCACTCCTCTCCACTAATATAGTCTAAACTTATCCCCTTGATCAATAGGACTTACTAGGCTTGTAATGTTAGGCTTGGGTTAGGGTATGGTAAAGGATGTATTTTAGCTAGCTCAACACCTAACCACTTCACTTGTCAAAAACCGAGCCTCTTCCTAATGATATATTTTTTTTTTAACTCACTCCCCTAATTCAATACTCACAAGTACTTGATATTAAAATTAACTTCTCTTGCTATGTTTATTCTCTTTTTTTTTTTACTTCAAATGGGTGGAACACCCCAAACTTAGTTGCAAGAATATATATATATGTACTTATTTTTTTTTTTCTTTGCTGATTTTTTTTTTTAAACTAAAAAGGAATTTAGTACTATATTATACTTATACATAGCAAGAGAAATTTAATTAAAAATGCATACTAATATACCTTGTGAGCTAATTCCCCCCACCCCAAACTTACAACCCAACATTGTCCCCAATGTGGCTAAAAGTATGATCTTGAATTAGCTCGCCACAAAGTACACTCACCACACTCACCCCAAACTTAATGTGAAACTTGGCTCTTGACAAGTGAGCAATTAAGTTAGGATATATGTGGAAATGCAAGTTAGAATGGATGTGATATGGATGATCGGGTTGCACAACAAGAATAGGCTAAACGGCTCAAACTTGGGTGACTAGGGAAAAATGCATTTTATAGGGAAGGTTAGAAAAGCTCAAACGTCCAAGGATGGCCTAAATCATTTCTAAGGGACAAGTCGAACTAGGATTTCGCTTCAAGGAGATGCACTAACCAATTCTAGATGCTAAAATTACATGTGAAATAATCGTATGAGAAATGCAAAGCATGGTGGAAAAATACAAGTATAAACTAGTGAGGAGAGACTAAGGGAAACATCCATAATATCCAACAATGCAACATGATAAGGCAACAAGTAAAATTAGGCAGCAACAATAATGGAATGGGCGGAAAGTATCATCATCGAGCAGAGCACTAGGCCACCGAAAAAACTTAAAAAAAAAACTCTCAATGCCAAACTAACAAACACATAAACAATCATAGAATAAAAGTTCCAAGCACAAAAGACAACATACAACGAGCACAATACAATCTAAAAACAAACAACATAAAACAGAAAAATATAAAATAGCTTAGGTATGAGAAAAACTCCCTCTACTCGGAGTCCTCGTGGGGCTCCTCTGTGTTCGAAGCTGATGGGCCTCCCCACGGGTCTAGAACATGCTGAGGGAAGTCCGGGAACTTGGGATCAAAACGGGGCGTAGTCCTCTTGAATGCACGTTCCATGACGACGTCACGCTTCTGCTCATAATCCCACATCGCGTGCAATCGACCACACATTTGTTGTTGCACTTGCTCAAAGCGAGCAAAGCGATCTACGGGAGGCTCCGTGGCTGAGGACGTCGCTGGGGTAGGCGTTGTTTTCGGGGCTCGAGGTGGACCAAAATTTATAGGCCCCCGAGGATTCAGGGCGCCTTCTTCCTTCCATATGGGTACACCTGCCTTGCGGCAAAGAGCAGTAATGGTAGCAGGGAGGAATAACTTCCCTTTCCCCCTGTGTGCACAATCAGCAATCTCTTGGGCAAGGACAGCTCCGACGTCAACATCCCAGCCCATTCTAATGCAATAGAGCATCCAGGCGCGGTCTCTGCTGACGGTCGAATCATGTGAAGTAGGGCAGAGAGCAGTTTGCACGAATGTATACCAACATTTCAACTCGTGCTCCAAATCAGTGCGCCGAAATCGAAGATTGCCATAATTATCAAAACTCCATTCAGATCCTGGCTTAGCGAGCATCGGCATCATGTCACCCACAGTCTCGTCGCTCACCTGCCCTTTTTGCGCGGAGTATTGGCACTCGACAGAGTGTAGCCCAAACAGGTCGTTGATTGCTGCAGCTGAAAATGAGATTGGGACTTCACGCACCACCACTACAGTGGGCCATTCTTGGGATAGGAAGTTGGCGTAAAATTCCTTGACAACTTCCATGACCGCCTGCTCTCTTTGTTGGACAAAAAGTCCCCAATCTCGCTTATGAATCGCGGCACTGACCCATTCGGGCAACTCATCAATATCCTCAATATCGGCTACTAATCCACGCTCCATATAAAATTCCCGATTGTCCACCTTCTCGTGATACTTTGTCTCAGCTGCCGGGCAATGAAACTTAGGAATTTCATGCAGGGATTTCTTTTTATTCTTGTTGGCGGTCTTCTTAACTTTGGGCATTTTCTTTTCTTTTCACTTGCACACGACCCCAACACAATGAATTTCCTCTTTGCTTCCTTACTCACTGCTGCCCCTCAACACAATAAGATCTCTTACAATGTACTTCACTGTCTCCAACCCACTCTTGTTCAAAAACTACTACTTTGGCCAACCCACTAAAATTCAAAGCCCTCACACCAAATTCACTCTATTTTTTTTTGTTTGTTTTTTTTTTGGGTTTTTTTTTTTGGTTTTTTTTGGTTTTTTTTTTTTTGGTTTTTTTTTTTTTTTTTTTTTTTTCGGCAGCCACAACAAAAGTGCCCTGCTTCTTTTCAATTTGACACTACTCCAGCAACAACACCAAAACTTCTAACAATGATCCGTCTAAAAGCCACCACACTGCCAATACTACACTAAATTTCCAATACAACTCAAATAATGATAACCAGGCAGTTCATTGTTCAAAACCACAGGAGAACTTCAATATCCCACCACAATTGATTACCAATTCAAAGTGAAAATTCTCACACCAACACTCAGCATCTATTCATCATGGCATCTCTTGACTGCTTGTTGTTGAACATGGATGGAAATGAGGATGGTGCAGTTCGAAAGTTCGAGCTTGGAGGTGGCTCGGCTGAGTCGTGGTTCTGATATGAGTGAACAGAGGTTGGGTTTGAGTTAACAATGGTGGTTCGGATAGAGGCTATGGAAGTGGTGCACTGGTTCGAATTTGGGAGCTGGTGCGATTTCTGTGGCGACGGGTTCAATGGAGGAAATGGAAGCTCGGGTTGGTGTCGACTGGAGCTTGGATGCGATTTGGTGGTGAGCCTTGAGTGAGGTTCGAGTTGCTAGGGGTTCAGGCGAAATCGAAGGGTGGCTTGGGTGTTGCTGGTTCGTGGCTGGGTCGAGATTGGCGTGATGGAGGCTATGGTGAGGTGCGAGGTGGGTGAAGAAGAATTCGGCTGGTGTTTGGTGGTTCGGTGGCAAAGAGAAATGAAGAAGGTGATGTTGAATGTGGTAGGGTTGAGGGTGGGCTGACCAGATAATTGGGCTGGTCAAACTAGCTGGGGCCCAGTTGACCAAATAATTTGGCCCAAAACTGATTTAAATAATGTGAAGTGGGGTCTTTGTATCTCCAAAAATTACTTGGGCTCACTCAATTCAACACTAAAGTACAACCTCAAATAATTTGTCTGAACAATAATAGACCTATCCAATGATTGAATCATGAACAACATGACAATCACATGTTTTTTTTTTCTGACAGACCATTCACTTTATTTTTTCAAACCCCAGTTCATTTGATCAGCCTAGCACCAAAACACTTCTTGCTAAGCTGTTGCTATAGCAACTGAACAGCAACCTGACACCCAAAACTTAGTGCTTTTGCCCAAATCAAAATTTCTTCATTCCACAGCCTTTTTCACTTGATTCCCTGCACAAAGAAAAGAAAATTTTCAATTTCACCATGACAATTATTTATAGCTAATTATAATATACAAAGATATAATTTCTTTTTTTCTTTTTTTTTTTTTCAAGGGGTGCCTTTCATCGAATTTTTTTTCTTTCTTTTTTTTTTCATTCTTTTTCAAAAAATTTTCTTTCTTCAATTCAATCTTTTTTTTTTCTTTAGGCACCCCAAATTACAATGATTAAGCATCTTTCAAAGAAATTGAGGTCTTCTCTCGGTTGACCTCGCCTCTCCAATAGTGTTTCAGCCGCTGCCCGTTCACTTTAAATTCCCTCCCGGATTGTTGATCTTTCACTGTAATTGCACCAAAAGGAGTCACTTCTTGCACAGTAAACGGGCCAGACCAACGGGACTTTAATTTTCCAGGAAAGAGTTTGAGCCTTGAATTAAAGAGTAACACTTCTTGTCCTTTTGCAAAAACTCTTTCCTTGATTCTATCATCATGCCATCTCTTTGTCTTCTCCTTATACAATTTAGCATTCTCATATGAAAACAAACGCAATTCATCCAACTCGTTCAGCTGTAACTTTCTTGCTTCTCCAGCTGCTGAAATATCCATATTGAGATGTTTTAGTGCCCAAAACGCCTTGTGTTCTAACTCCACGGGAAGATGGCATGCTTTCCCATAAACTAGGCGATATGGAGACATGCCTAGAGGAGTTTTATATGCTGTCCTATACGCCCAAAGTGCATCATCGAGGCGTTGGGACCAATCTTTTCTGTTGGGATTTACAACCTTCTCCAATATGCCTTTAATTTCCCGATTAGATATTTCAGCTTGCCCGTTAGTCTGTGGGTGATAGGCGGTGGCAATTTTGTGTTTTACACTATATTTTGCCAAGAGGGCAGCCAACACTTTGTTCACAAAGTGTGTTCCCTCATCACTTATCAAAGCTCTAGGAGTCCCAAACCTTGTAAAAACATGTTTATGAAGGAACTTCATAACCACTCGAGCATCATTCTTGGGACTAGCAATTACCTCCACCCACTTTGACACATAATCTACCGCCACTAGAATGTAGAGATTCCCAAAGGATTGTGGGAAAGGTCCCATAAAGTCGATACCCCACACGTCAAACAACTCCACCTCCAAGATACAATTAAGAGGCATTTCATTCCCCGGCGGAGATATTTCCAACTCGGCAGCGGCGATCACATTGTTGAACAAAAGCATGAGCATCTTTAAAAATAGAAGGCCAATAATACCCGGATTGAAAAACCTTGGCCGCCGTGCGTTGTCCACCAAAATGGCCACCATAAGGAGCTGAATGACAATGCTCCAAGATGCTTCTAACTTCACCCATTGGCACACATCTCCGCATAATACGATCGGGGCACTGCTTGTACAAGTATGGCTCATCCCAAAAATAAAACTTGCTATCATGAAGGAACTTTTTGAGCTGCTGCTTGGTAAAATCAGGTGGATAGGCACCTCCAACTAAGTAATTGACAATGTCTGCATACCATGGTACCCGTGTTTGCTCTACCACTAGCAGTTGCTCATCTGGGAATGAGTCTTGAATTTGTAATTCTCCCTCTAGGTGGCTGCTGTGATTGTTAGTTTCCAACCTAGAGAGATGATCCGCCACTTTGTTTTCTGTCCCTTTTCTGTCTCGAATTTCCAAGTCAAACTCTTGTAGCAACAAAACCCAACGAATAAGCCTCGGTTTAGAATCTTTCTTGGTTATCAAATACTTGATTGCCGAGTGGTCAGTATACACAACCACCTTGGTTCCCACAAGATACGATCTGAATTTCTCAAAGGCAAAAACCACCGCTAGCAGCTCTTTCTCAGTAGTGGTGTAGTTTATTTGGGCATCAACAAGAGTTTTGCTTGCATAATAAATGGAATGAAAGATCCTATTCTTCCGCTGCCCAAGAACAGCCCCAACGGCAAAATCACTTGCATCACACATGAGTTCAAAGGGCAATGACCAATCGGGTGCTACAATCACGGGGGCCGTAACAAGAGCTGTCTTCAACTTCAAAAATGCTTCATTACATTCAGCGGTAAACTCAAATGGTCTATTTTGTTCTAGCAAGTTACACAAGGGTTTGGACACCTTAGAAAAGTCTTTAATGAAGCGCCTATAGAAACCCGCGTGTCCAAGGAAGCTTCTTATGCCTTTCACCGTGGTAGGGGCTGGTAGCTTCTCAATCACTTCTAGCTTTGCCTTGTCAACTTCTATCCCCTTGCTAGACACTTTGTGACCCAACACAATACCCTCTTGAACCATGAAGTGGCATTTCTCCCAATTAAGCACCAAGTTGGTTTCCTCACATCTTGCTAACACTCTTTCCAAATTCTCCAAACACACCCCAAATGAATCCCCGTAGATAGAGAAGTCATCCATGAATATCTCCAAAATACTTTCAGCCATATCCGAGAAAATAGCCATCATACACCTTTGGAAAGTTGCGGGAGCATTGCACAATCCAAATGGCATCCTCCTAAAGGCAAAGGTACCATATGGACAAGTGAAGGTGGTTTTCTCTTGATCTTCCGGTGCTATAGAAATCTGATTGTAACCCGAATATCCGTCAAGAAAGCAATAAAACTCTTTTCCCGCCAAACGATCCAACATTTGGTCAATAAATGGCAGCGGGAAATGATCCTTCCGAGTAGCATTGTTTAGCTTCCGGTAGTCCATACACACCCTCCAACCGGTCACGGTTCGAGTAGGAATCAACTCATTGTTTGCATTAGCCACCACCGTGACTCCTCCTTTCTTGGGCACACATTGAACAGGACTAACCCATGAGCTATCCGAAATTGGGTACACAATACCATAATCTAGCCACTTGATCACTTCTTTTCGCACCACTTCTTTCATGACGGGATTCAATCTTCGCTGATGCTCAACGGAATTGCTACAACCGGCTTCTAAAAGTATCTTGTGTGTGCAAATCGTTGGACTAATACCCCTTATGTCCGCCATAGTCCACCCGATTGCTTTCTTATGCTTTTTCAACACCTCTAGCAAAGCACCTTCATCTTCAACTACCAAGTTTGATGCTATAATAATTGGCAGCGTGTCATTCTCCCCCAAATAGGCATACTTCAGATGGCTTGGCAAGGGTTTCAACTCCAACTTCGGTGGTTCTTGGATGGAGGGTTTTGGAGGCTTAAAATTACTTTCCTTCAACTCCAAAGATTCAAAGGGCTTCTTGAAGTTAGGAATAGGTTGCAATGGCTCCACCCAAGCAACTTGGTTGTCTTCATCTTCACTCAAGTCTTCAAGCTCATCAAAAGAACTTATAAATTTCTCATCCCTCCAAGCTTCCTTGTGAAATTTTTCAGCCACTATCGAGTCAATTACACTTATGCGGGAACGCTCTTCTATCTCATCCGAAAATCTCATAGCATTGAACACATTAAAGGTGACTTTTTGATCATTCACCCTCATTGTGAGCTCCCCATTTTGCACATCAATCAGAGTTCTCCCAGTAGCAAGGAATGGTCGACCCAAGATAATAGGCACATCTCTATCAGCTTCATAGTCTAGGATGATGAAATCAGCTGGAAAAATGAACTTGTCAACCTGTACTAGAACATCTTCTATTTTTCCTTCTGGATGAGCCATGGACCTGTCAGCAAGTTGCAATGTAACAGTTGTAGGACGTGCTTCACCAATACCCAACTTCTTAAAGATCGACATAGGCATGAGGTTGATGCTTGCACCCAAATCACATAAAGCTCTTCCAACATCCCGCCCCCAATAGAACAAGGGATTGTAAAACTACCCGGATCCTTCAACTTCGGTGGAATCTTACTTTTCAACATGGCGCTGCATCCTTCGGTAAGAGCTACGCTTCAAACTCCCCCAACCTCCTTTTCTTCGTCAAAATGTCTTTTAAGAACTTGACATAGTTTGGCATTTGCTCCAATGCTTCCACCAAGGGAATATTGATATGGAGCTGCTTCAACACATCTAAAAACTTCTTGAATTGCCCATCTTGCTGCTGTTTTCGAAATCTTTGAGGAAATGGAAGGGGTGGTTTAGTACATACTGGTGCGGATTGCTGACTGTCAGATTGCTGACCCGATGCTGTATCAACTGGTCTGGTATCAGCAATTTCCTGGGCAGTTTTTTTACTCAATTTTTCGTCGTTTTGGATTGAAGTGGGCTCCCCACTACCCTTTATTTCCTCCTCGGAATTTTTTAGATGCTTGCCACTCCTCAAGTGAATGGATTTGCATTGCTCCTTCCCATCCCTCCTTGGATTCTCCGTGTCACTAGGCAAAGAACCTTGCGGCCTAGCTTTCAATTCATTGGCCAAATGTCCAAGTTGCAACTCTAAGTTTCGAAGAGAGGCAACTTGACTTTGTATCACCGCATCATTTTTTGCCATATAATCCCGCATAAGACTCTCCAAAGAACTTGGTTGGGCATTTTGAGCATGTTGTGAATGTCAGGGTTGTTGTGAAAAACCCGGTGGATATGCTTGTCTTCCTTGGGCTGGTGCGGTACTTGAGCTTGCTCCTTGACCTCCCCAAGATAAATTAGGATGATTCTTCCAAGATTGATTGTAAGAGTTTGAGAACGCCCCATTGTTTCTGTTAAAATTCTGATTTCCCATGTAACAAACGGACTCCGGATTAGATGGACACTTCTCAAACACATGCCCTTCTCCACAAAACACACATGAGACATCATCACTTTGAATGGCGAACGGTTGAATATTTTTAGCGTTCCCAATACTCAAATTCTTCAAAACATTCGTCATGGAAGCCATTTGAGCTGTCAAAGCTGTTATTGCATCTGCCTCAAGGACCCCCGCCACTTTTCTACTTGTTGGAGCTCTAGTGTTGGACCATTGGTAGTTGTTACTTGCAATGGTCTCCAAAATCTCAAATGCTTCATTGTAAGACTTCGACAAAATAGCACCATTGGCCGATGCATCTAACACCATTCGAGAAGCTGCATTCAAGCCATTATAAAAAGTCTCCATTTGAATACAATGTGGAATGCCATGATGTGGACACTTTCGCAAAAGTTCCTTAAACCTCTCCCACGCATCACTTGTGGACTCATCTTCAAGTTGCTGAAAAGACATGATCTCACTTCTGAATTTTGCATTTCTAGTAGGAGGAAAGTATTTCCTCAAAAACTTCTCAGCAAGGTCATTCCAATTGGTCACAGAATCAGGCGGCAAAGTGTTGAGCCATGATCTAGCTCGGTCTTGTAGTGAGAATGGGAATAGCTTCAACCTTAACACCTCTTCACTCACTCCTTGGATCTTGAAAGAATCACTCACCTCCAAGAATGAACGGAGATGGAGGTGAGGATCTTCAGTTGGCATCCCGCTGAATTGCCCCACGGTTTGGAGCATTTGAAACATCATTGGCTTGAGCTCAAACTGCGGTGCTTGTATTTCAGTGCCTCACAATGCCTGGATTGAGCTCATTAAACATGGGGGCTGCATACTCCCTTATAGCCCTTGCTCGATCATCTGCCAATATGATGGGATTAACAACTTGTTGAGCAACCCCATCATCATCAAAATTCTCAGCCATGATGTCTCGGCCCTTAGCCTTTTGAACCCTTCTTCTTCTTCGGAATGTACGTTCAATCTCGGGATCAATAGGAGCAAGTTCAAAGTCCTCTTGTTGGTTCATACACTATAGATACCTGAGATTTCAAAGAAAAAACCACCAAGATTAAAAGCACAAAAATTCTTAGAATGTCAATTAGTTGATAAAACAAAATTTAGAACTTAAAGTCCCCCGCAACGCGCGCCAAAAACTTGTTGTGAAAATATATTGATTTATAATTGCGCAAGTGTACACAATCACAAACAAGTAATACAATGATAAGTAAATCAAAGTTCGTCTCCACAGGGACTTTTTACTAAATAATGTTAATTCAACTAAAAGTAATTCTAAGAATTTCAAATAAAAATAAAATAAAATCACACATTAATTCACAAGAAAAATTGATAGCTTTGAATCTAAACTTGAGAACTAATTTTTTTAAACTAAATAAAGTAAAAATAAGAAGCTAAAAGTGTTTAAAGTGGTGGTAATTTCAGATTTGGAAAATAGACTTGGGTGATTAATTTCCACTTGTATGTCCCAGTTGATACAGCAATGACTCAGCAATCCTGGGAAAGTTAACAGATTTCAAAAAAACCAGCAAGCTTTTTCCAAAACTTGCAATAAACCATTCACAATCTCACAATGCATTCCTACACCAGTTTAGATCACAAATAGCCCAATAGAGCATCAAATCCTTAGTTATACATGGTAGCCAAATATTCCTATTTCACTACTAATTAATACCTAAAAGTAAAGGTAAAAATCATGCATCAATTAGAAGGGTTCAACTAGGTCTTACTTTTCCAAGTAAGATCTAGCTTGCTAAATGTTAAAAATGGCCAAAAATTAACATTCATTCAACATTTCATCACAACTAATTGAACTAAGCCAAGATTACTTCATCATTGCATAATCAAAACACTAGTCCATACAAGGGTTCATAACCACCCAAATCTCAAAAAGTTTAGTTCATAGCTGAAATTAAAAACTCAAAACTAGAAAATATATTGTTCATGGAGTTAAAGAGAACTTGAAGAGAAGGAAATGATACAAACGAAGTAGAGAGCAAGGGAAATGAGTGATGAGCTCAAATCCTTCCTTTGGTTGTTGCCTTCTTCTCCTTCTTCTCAATCTTCTTCTTCTTTGTACTCTCTTCTTTCTTTGTACTTAGAAACCTTTTCTGCTGTATTTTTCGTACTCCATTCAAGTGCAGCCAGCCTCCTCTCTATTTCCTTCCTTTTTCTCCTTTTGCACCCCAATTAGGGTACCAAAGTTTACCCTAATTGGAAATCCGAATCATCACCCACTTGTCCTTCATTTTCCACATGTTTGTTGAGTCAATAGCCAAATTCCGCCACCTCAGCTCGTTTTTCTTTTCATTAAAGCCAGCTGGACTATCTGCCAAAATAAACTTACTGGGCTGACAAATTGCTACGCGATGAGTGCTACAGCAATGCCAGTCAGCAATAATCATTTTCCTGCTCCTTTTTTTTTTCCTTGTCCCAAACATTTTCAAATACCTATTCTTGTATTTTTTCTGCTTAAAACACATAAAAACAATAACATAAGTCTATTTAAGACTTACTAACACACACACTTCCATTTATTACAAAGACACAACAAACTAGACACAATTACACAATATAAACATTAATTGCTCCACAATTCACATTAAATTCAAGCTTAAAGATATGAAAATAACTCTAAATCTTAGAGTTATCAACACCCCAAACTTAGAATCTTGCTCGTCCTCGAGCAATGACAACACAAAATAAACAAAATAAAACACAACAAAAATTTGTTACACAAAAAAAAACTCAAACACAAGACACATGAGAGATTCTATAGAAATTCACGATGGCCTAGCGAACATTGACGCTCTCAGAAAAAATGGAATTAAATGGAATATGAAATTGCTTGCCGTAACTTTATATGTTGCCCCTTTAACGTTTTTTGTCATTGGATAACATTTATATTTCCCAAAAGTCACCTAATCAACAATTTTTACAAGTATATCCCACCTAAACTTTGAACTTCTCTCCAACTACCTTAAATTTTTTATATTCATTTCAGCTCCATAAGTTGGATTAGTGCACTCCTCTCCACTAATATAGTCTAAACTTATCCCCTTGATCAATAGGACTTACTAGGCTTGTAATGTTAGGCTTGGGTTAGGGTATGGTAAAGGATGTATTTTAGCTAGCTCAACACCTAACCACTTCACTTGTCAAAAACCGAGCCTCTTCCTAATGATATATTTTTTTTTAACTCACTCCCCTAATTCAATACTCACAAGTACTTGATATTAAAATTAACTTCTCTTGCTATGTTTATTCTCTTTTTTTTATTTATTTTTTTTTTTACTTCAAATGGGTGGAACACCCCAAACTTAGTTGCAAGAATATATATATATGTACTTATTTTTTTTTTTCTTTGCTGATTTTTTTTTTTTTTTAAACTAAAAAGGAATTTAGTACTATATTATACTTATACATAGCAAGAGAAATTTAATTAAAAATGCATACTAATATACCTTGTGAGCTAATTCCCCCACCCCAAACTTACAACCCAACATTGTCCCCAATGTGGCTAAAAGTATGATCTTGAATTAGCTCGCCACAAAGTACACTCACCACACTCACCCCAAACTTAATGTGAAACTTGGCTCTTGACAAGTGAGCAATTAAGTTAGGATATATGTGGAAATGCAAGTTAGAATGGATGTGATATGGATGATCGGGTTGCACAACAAGAATAGGCTAAACGGCTCAAACTTGGGTGACTAGGGAAAAATGCATTTTATAGGGAAGGTTAGAAAAGCTCAAACGTCCAAGGATGGCCTAAATCATTTCTAAGGGACAAGTCGAACTAGGATTTCGCTTCAAGGAGATGCACTAACCAATTCTAGATGCTAAAATTACATGTGAAATAATCGTATGAGAAATGCAAAGCATGGTGGAAAAATACAAGTATAAACTAGTGAGGAGAGACTAAGGGAAACATCCATAATATCCAACAATGCAACATGATAAGGCAACAAGTAAAATTAGGCAGCAACAATAATGGAATGGGCGGAAAGTATCATCATCGAGCAGAGCACTAGGCCACCGAAAAAACTTAAAAAAAAACTCTCAATGCCAAACTAACAAACACATAAACAATCATAGAATAAAAGTTCCAAGCACAAAAGACAACATACAACGAGCACAATACAATCTAAAAACAAACAACATAAAACAGAAAAATATAAAATAGCTTAGGTATGAGAAAAACTCCCTCTACTCGGAGTCCTCGTGGGGCTCCTCTGTGTTCGAAGCTGATGGGCCTCCCCACGGGTCTAGAACATGCTGAGGGAAGTCCGGGAACTTGGGATCAAAACGGGCGTAGTCCTCTTGAATGCACGTTCCATGACGACGTCACGCTTCTGCTCATAATCCCACATCGCGTGCAATCGACCACACATTTGTTGTTGCACTTGCTCAAAGCGAGCAAAGCGATCTACGGGAGGCTCCGTGGCTGAGGACGTCGCTGGGGTAGGCGTTGTTTTCGGGGCTCGAGGTGGACCAAAATTTATAGGCCCCCGAGGATTCAGGGCGCCTTCTTCCTTCCATATGGGTACACCTGCTTGCGGCAAAGAGCAGTAATGGTAGCAGGGAGGAATAACTTCCCTTTCCCCCTGTGTGCACAATCAGCAATCTCTTGGGCAAGGACAGCTCCGACGTCAACATCCCAGCCCATTCTAATGCAATAGAGCATCCAGGCGCGGTCTCTGCTGACGGTCGAATCATGTGAAGTAGGGCAGAGAGCAGTTTGCACGAATGTATACCAACATTTCAACTCGTGCTCCAAATCAGTGCGCCGAAATCGAAGATTGCCATAATTATCAAAACTCCATTCAGATCCTGGCTTAGCGAGCATCGGCATCATGTCACCCACAGTCTCGTCGCTCACCTGCCCTTTTTGCGCGAGTATTGGCACTCGACAGAGTGTAGCCCAAACAGGTCGTTGATTGCGGTGAAAATGAGATTGGGACTTCACGCACCACCACTACAGTGGGCCATTCTTTGGATAGGAAGTTGGCGTAAAATTCCTTGACAACTTCCATGACCGCCTGCTCTCTTTGTTGGACAAAAAGTCCCCAATCTCGCTTATGAATCGCGGCACTGACCCATTCGGGCAACTCATCAATATCCTCAATATCGGCTACTAATCCACGCTCCATATAAAATTCCCGATTGTCCACCTTCTCGTGATACTTTGTCTCAGCTGCCGGGCAATGAAACTTAGGAATTTCATGCAGGGATTTCTTTTTATTCTTGTTGGCGGTCTTCTTAACTTTGGGCATTTTCTTTTCTTTTCACTTGCACACGACCCCAACACAATGAATTTCTTCTTTGCTTCCTTACTCACTACTGCCCCTCAACACAATAAGATCTCTTACAATGTACTTCACTGTCTCCAACCCACTCTTGTTCAAAAACTACTACTTTGGCCAACCCACTAAAATTCAAAGCCCTCACACCAAATTCACTCTATTTTTTTTTTTGTTTGTTTTTTTTTTTGGTTTTTTTTTTTGGTTTTTTTTGGTTTTTTTTTTTGGTTTTTTTTTTTTTTTTTTTTTTTCGGCGGCCACAACAAAAGTGCCCTGCTTCTTTTCAATTTGACACTACTCCAGCAACAACACCAAAACTTCTAACAATGATCCGTCGAAAAGCCACCACACTGCCAATACTACACTAAATTTCCAATACAACTCAAATAATGATAACTGTGCGAGTTCATTGTTCAAAACCACAGGAGAACTTCAATATCCCACCACAATTGATTACCAATTCAAAGTGAAAATTCTCACACCAACACTCAGCATCTATTCATCATGGCATCTCTTGACTGCTTGTTGTTGAACATGGATGGAAATGAGGATGGTGCAGTTCGAAAGTTCGAGCTTGGAGGTGGCTCGGCTGAGTCGTGGTTCTGATATGAGTGAACAGAGGTTGGGTTTGAGTTAACAATGGTGGTTCGGATAGAGGCTATGGAAGTGGTGCACTGGTTCGAATTTGGGAGCTGGTGCGATTTCTGTGGCGACGGGTTCAATGGAGGAAATGGAAGCTCGGGTTGGTGTCGACTGGAGCTTGGATGCGATTTGGTGGTGAGCCTTGAGTGAGGTTCGAGTTGCTAGGGGTTCAGGCGAAATCGAAGGGTGGCTTGGGTGTTGCTGGTTCGTGGCTGGGTCGAGATTGGCGTGATGGAGGCTATGGTGAGGTGCGAGGTGGGTGAAGAAGAATTCAGCTGGTGTTTGGCTGGTTCGGCTGGCAAAGAGAAATGAAGAAGGTGATGTTGAATGTGGTAGGGTTGAGGGTGGGCTGACCAGAGAATTGGGCTGGTCAAACTAGTCAGGCCAGTGACCAAATAATTTGGCCCAAAACTGGATTTAAATAATGTGAAGTGGGGTCTTTGTATCTCCAAAAATTACTTGGGCTCACTCAATTCAACACTAAAGTACAACCTCAAATAATTTGTCTGAACAATAATAGACCTATCCAATGATTGAATCATGAACAACATGACAATCACATGGTTTTTTTTTTCTGACAGACCATTCACTTTATTTTTTCAAACCCCAGTTCATTTGATCGGCCTAGCACCAAAACACTTCTTGCTAAGCTGTTGCTATAGCAATCGAACAAACAACCTGACACCCAAAACTTAGTGCTTTTGCCCAAATCAAAATTTCTTCATTCCACAGCCTTTTTCACTTGATTCCCTGCACAAAGAAAAGAAAATTTTCAATTTCACCATGACAATTATTTATAGCTAATTATAATATACAAAGATATAATTTCTTTTTTTTTTTTTTCAAGGGGTGCCTTTCACTGAATTTTTTTCTTTCTTTTTTTTTTCATTCTTTTTCAAAAATTTTCTTTCTTCAATTCAATCTTTTTTTTTCTTTAGGCACCCCAAATTACAATGATTAAGCATCTTTCAAAGAAATTGAGGTCTTCTCTCGGTTGACCTCGCCTCTCCAATAGTGTTTCGGCCGTCTGCCCGTTCACTTTAAATTCCCTCCCGGATTGTTGATCTTTCACTGTAATCGCACCAAAAGGAGTCACTTCTTGCACAGTAAACGGGCCAGACCAACGGGACTTTAATTTTCCAGGAAAGAGTTTGAGCCTTGAATTAAAGAGTAACACTTCTTGTCCTTTTGCAAAAACTCTTTCCTTGATTCTATCATCATGCCATCTCTTTGTCTTCTCCTTATACAATTTAGCATTCTCATATGAAAACAAACGCAATTCATCCAACTCGTTCAGCTGTAACTTTCTTGCTTCTCCAATTTCTGAAATATCCATATTGAGATGTTTTAGTGCCCAAAACGCCTTGTGTTCTAACTCCACGGGAAGATGGCATGCTTTCCCATAAACTAGGCGATATGGAGACATGCCTAGAGGAGTTTTATATGCTGTCCTATACGCCCAAAGTGCATCATCGAGGCGTTGGGACCAATCTTTTCTGTTGGGATTTACAACCTTCTCCAATATGCCTTTAATTTCCCGATTAGATATTTCAGCTTGCCCGTTAGTCTGTGGGTGATAGGCGGTGGCAATTTTGTGTTTTACACTATATTTTGCCAAGAGGGCAGCCAACACTTTGTTCACAAAGTGTGTTCCCTCATCACTTATCAAAGCTCTAGGAGTCCCAAACCTTGTAAAAACATGTTTATGAAGGAACTTCATAACCACTCGAGCATCATTCTTGGGACTAGCAATTCCCTCCACCCACTTTGACACATAATCTACCGCCACTAGAATGTAGAGATTCCCAAAGGATTGTGGGAAAGGTCCCATAAAGTCGATACCCCACACGTCAAACAACTCCACCTCCAAGATACAATTAAGAGGCATTTCATTCCTGGCGGAGATATTTCCAACTCGCTGGCAGCGATCACATTGTTGAACAAAAGCATGAGCATCTTTAAAAATAGAAGGCCAATAATACCCGGATTGAAAAACCTTGGCCGCCGTGCGTTGTCCACCAAAATGGCCACCATAAGGAGCTGAATGACAATGCTCCAAGATGCTTCTAACTTCACCCATTGGCACACATCTCCGCATAATACGATCGGGGCACTGCTTGTACAAGTATGGCTCATCCCAAAAATAAAACTTGCTATCATGAAGGAACTTTTTGAGCCGCTTGGTAAAATCGGGTGGATAGGCACCTCCAACTAAGTAATTGACAATGTACGCATACCATGGTACCCGTGTTTGCTCTACCACTAGCAGTTGCTCATGCAGGAATGAGTCTTGAATTTGTAATTCTCCCTCTAGGTGGTCTTGTGATTGTTAGTTTCCAACCTAGAGAGATGATCCGCCACTTTGTTTTGTCCCTTTTCGTCTCGAATTTCCAAGTCAAACTCTTGTAGCAACAAAACCCAACGAATAAGCCTCGGTTTAGAATCTTTCTTGGTTATCAAATACTTGATTGCCGAGTGGTCGCATACACAACCACCTTGGTTCCCACAAGATACGATCTGAATTTCTCAAAGGCAAAAACCACCGCTAGCAGCTCTTTCTCAGTAGTGGTGTAGTTTATTTGGGCATCAACAAGAGTTTTGCTTGCATAATAAATGGAATGAAAGATCCTATTCTTCCGCTGCCCAAGAACAGCCCCAACGGCAAAATCACTTGCATCACACATGAGTTCAAAGTGGCAATGACCAATCGGGTGCTACAATCACGGGGGCCGTAACAAGAAGATTTGTCTTCAACTTCAAAAATGCTTCATTACATTCAGGTAAACTCAAATGGTCTATTTTGTTCTAGCAAGTTACACAAGGGTTTGGACACCTTAGAAAAGTCTTTAATGAAGCGCCTCTAGAAACCCGCGTGTCCAAGGAAGCTTCTTATGCCTTTCACCGTGGTAGGGGCTGGTAGCTTCTCAATCACTTCTAGCTTTGCCTTGTCAACTTCTATCCCCTTGCTAGACACTTTGTGACCCAACACAATACCCTCTTGAACCATGAAGTGGCATTTCTCCCAATTAAGCACCAAGTTGGTTTCCTCACATCTTGCTAACACTCTTTCCAAATTCTCCAAACACACCCCAAATGAATCCCCGTAGATAGAGAAGTCATCCATGAATATCTCCAAAATACTTTCAGCCATATCCGAGAAAATAGCCATCATACACCTTTGGAAAGTTGCGGGAGCATTGCACAATCCAAATGGCATCCTCCTAAAGGCAAAGGTACCATATGGACAAGTGAAGGTGGTTTTCTCTTGATCTTCCTAAGTGCTATAGAAATCGATTGTAACCCGAATATCCGTCAAGAAAGCAATAAAACTCTTTTCCCGCCAAACGATCCAACATTTGGTCAATAAATGGCAGCGGGAAATGATCCTTCCGAGTAGCATTGTTTAGCTTCCGTAGTCCATACACACCCTCCAACCGGTCACGGTTCGAGTAGGAATCAACTCATTGTTTGCATTAGCCACCACCGTGACTCCTCCTTTCTTGGGCACACATTGAACAGGACTAACCCATGAGCTATCCGAAATTGGGTACACAATACCATAATCTAGCCACTTGATCACTTCTTTTCGCACCACTTCTTTCATGACGGGATTCAATCTTCGCTGATGCTCAACAGAATTGCTACAACCAGCTTCTAAAAGTATCTTGTGCGTGCAAATCGTTGGACTAATACCCCTTATGTCCGCCATAGTCCACCCGATTGCTTTCTTATGCTTTTTCAACACCTCTAGCAAAGCACCTTCATTTTCAACTACCAAGTTTGATGCTATAATAACTGGCAGCGTGTCATTCTCCCCCAAATAGGCATACTTCAGATGGCTTGGCAATGGTTTCAACTCCAACTTCGGTGGTTCTTGGATGGAGGGTTTTGGAGGCTTAAAATTACTTTCCTTCAACTCCAAAGATTCAAAGGGCTTCTTGAAGTTAGGAATAGGTTGCAATGGCTCCACCCAAGCAACTTGGTTGTCTTCATCTTCACTCAAGTCTTCAAGCTCATCAAAAGAACTTATAAATTTCTCATCCCTCCAAGCTTCCTTGTGAAATTTTTCAGCCACTATCGAGTCAATTACACTTATGCGGGAACGCTCTTCTATCTCATCCGAAAATCTCATAGCATTGAACACATTAAAGGTGACTTTTTGATCATTCACCCTCATTGTGAGCTCCCCATTTTGCACATCAATCAGAGTTCTCCCGGTAGCAAGGAATGGTCGACCCAAGATAATAGGCACATCTCTATCAGCTTCATAGTCTAGGATGATGAAATCAGCTGGAAAAATGAACTTGTCAACCTGTACTAGAACATCTTCTATTTTTCCTTCTGGATGAGCCATGGACCTGTCAGCAAGTTGCAATGTAACAGTTGTAGGACGTGCTTCACCAATACCCAACTTCTTAAAGATCGACATAGGCATGAGGTTGATGCTTGCACCCAAATCACATAAAGCTCTTCCAACATCCCGCCCCCCAATAGAACAAGGGATTGTAAAACTACCCGGATCCTTCAACTTCGGTGGAATCTTACTTTTCAACATGGCGCTGCATCCTTCGGTAAGAGCTACAGTTTCAAACTCCCCCAACCTCCTTTTCTTCGTCAAAATGTCTTTTAAGAACTTGACATAGTTTGGCATTTGCTCCAATGCTTCCACCAAGGGAATATTGATATGGAGCTGCTTCAACACATCTAAAAACTTCTTGAATTGCCCATCTTGCTGCTGTTTTCGAAATCTTTGAGGAAATGGAAGGGGTGGTTTAGTACATACCGGTGCGGATTGCCGATCGTCGATTGCTGACCCGATGCTGTATCAACTGGTCTGGTATCAGCAATTTCCTGGGCAGTTTTTTTACTCAATTTTTCGTCGTTTTGGATTGAAGTGGGCTCCCCACTACCCTTTATTTCCTCCTCGGAATTTTTTAGATGCTTGCCACTCCTCAAGTGAATGGATTTGCATTGCTCCTTCCCATCCCTCCTTGGATTCTCCGTGTCACTAGGCAAAGAACCTTGCGGCCTAGCTTTCAATTCATTGGCCAAATGTCCAAGTTGCAACTCTAAGTTTCGAAGAGAGGCAACTTGACTTTGTATCACCGCATCATTTTTTGCCATATAATCCCGCATAAGACTCTCCAAAGAACTTGGTTGGGCATTTTGAGCATGTTGTGAATGTCAGGGTTGTTGTGAAAAACCCGGTGGATATGCTTGTCTTCCTTGGGCTGGTGCGGTACTTGAGCTTGCTCCTTGACCTCCCCAAGATAAATTAGGATGATTCTTCCAAGATTGATTGTAAGAGTTTGAGAACGCCCCATTGTTTCTGTTAAAATTCTGATTTCCCATGTAACAAACGGACTCCGGATTAGATGGACACTTCTCAAACACATGCCCTTCTCCACAAAACACACATGAGACATCATCACTTTGAATGGCAAAAGTGGTTGAATATTTTTAGCGTTCCCAATACTCAAATTCTTCAAAACATTCGTCATGGAAGCCATTTGAGTCGTCAAAGCTGTTATTGCATCTGCCTCAAGGACCCCCGCCACTTTTCTACTTGTTGGAGCTCTAGTGTTGGACCATTGGTAGTTGTTACTTGCAATGGTCTCCAAAATCTCAAATGCTTCATTGTAAGACTTCGACAAAATAGCACCATTGGCCGATGCATCTAACACCATTCGAGAAGCTGCATTCAAGCCATTATAAAAAGTCTCCATCTGAATACAATGTGGAATGCCATGATGTGGACACTTTCGCAAAAGTTCCTTAAACCTCTCCCACGCATCACTTGTGGACTCATCTTCAAGTTGCTGAAAAGACATGATCTCACTTCTGAATTTTGCATTTCTAGTAGGAGGAAAGTATTTCCTCAAAAACTTCTCAGCAAGGTCATTCCAATTGGTCACAGAATCAGGCGGCAAAGTGTTGAGCCATGATCTAGCTCGGTCTTGTAGTGAGAATGGGAATAGCTTCAACCTTAACACCTCTTCACTCACTCCTTGGATCTTGAAAGAATCACTCACCTCCAAGAATGAACGGAGATGGAGGTGAGGATCTTCAGTTGGCATCCCGCTGAATTGCCCCACGGTTTGGAGCATTTGAAACATCACTGGCTTGAGCTCAAACTGTGGTGCTTGTATTTCGAGCCTCACAATGCCCGGATTGAGCTCATTAAACATGGGGGCTGCATACTCCCTTATAGCCCTTGCTCGATCATCTGCCAATATGATGGGATTAACAACTTGTTGAGCAACCCCATCATCATCAAAATTCTCAGCCATGATGTCTCGGCCCTTAGCCTTTTGAACCCTTCTTCTTCTTCGGAATGTACGTTCAATCTCGGGATCAATAGGAGCAAGTTCAAAGTCCTCTTGTTGGTTCATACACTATAGATACCTGAGATTTCAAAGAAAAAACCACCAAGATTAAAAGCACAAAAATTCTTAGAATGTCAATTAGTTGATAAAACAAAATTTAGAACTTAAAGTCCCCGGCAACGGCGCCAAAAACTTGTTGTGAAAATATATTGATTTATAATTGCGCAAGTGTACACAATCACAAACAAGTAATACAATGATAAGTAAATCAAAGTTCGTCTCCACAGGGACTTTTTACTAAATAATGTTAATTCAACTAAAAGTAATTCTAAGAATTTCAAATAAAAATAAAATAAAATCACACATTAATTCACAAGAAAAATTGATAGCTTTGAATCTAAACTTGAGAACTAATTTTTTTAAACTAAATAAAGTAAAAATAAGAAGCTAAAAGTGTTTAAAGTGGTGGTAATTTCAGATTTGGAAAATAGACTTGGGTGATTAATTTCCACTTGTATGTCCCGATTGATACAAAGAATGACTCAGCAATCCTGGGAAAGTTAACAGATTTCAAAAAAACCAGCAAGCTTTTTCCAAAACTTGCAATAAACCATTCACAATCTCACAATGCATTCCTACACCAGTTTAGATCACAAATAGCCCAATAGAGCATCAAATCCTTAGTTATACATGGTAGCCAAATATTCCTATTTCACTACTAATTAATACCTAAAAGTAAAGGTAAAAATCATGCATCAATTAGAAGGGTTCAACTAGGTCTTACTTTTCCAAGTAAGATCTAGCTTGCTAAATGTTAAAAATGGCCAAAAATTAACATTCATTCAACATTTCATCACAACTAATTGAACTAAGCCAAGATTACTTCATCATTGCATAATCAAAACACTAGTCCATACAAGGGTTCATAACCACCCAAATCTCAAAAAGTTTAGTTCATAGCTGAAATTAAAAACTCAAAACTAGAAAATATATTGTTCATGGAGTTAAAGAGAACTTGAAGAGAAGGAAATGATACAAACGAAGTAGAGAGCAAGGGAAATGAGTGATGAGCTCAAATCCTTCCTTTGGTTGTTGCCTTCTTCTCCTTCTTCTCAATCTTCTTCTTCTTTGTACTCTCTTCTTTCTTTGTACTTAGAAACCTTTTCTGCTGTATTTTTCGTACTCCATTCAAGTGCAGCCAGCCTCCTCTCTATTTCCTTCCTTTTTCTCCTTTTGCACCCCAATTAGGGTACCAAAGTTTACCCTAATTGGAAATCCCAATCATCACCCACTTGTCCTTCATTTTCCACATGTTTGTTGAGTCAATAGCCAAATTCCGCCACCTCAGCTCGTTTTTCTTTTCATTAAAGCCGAATTTGGACTATCCGCCAAAATAAACTTATCGGCCGACAAATTGCTACGCGATGAGTGCTACAGCAATGCCAGTCAGCAATAATCATTTTCCCCGCTCCTTTTTTTTCCTTGTCCCAAACATTTTCAAATACCTATTCTTGTATTTTTTCTGCTTAAAACACATAAAAACAATAACATAAGTCTATTTAAGACTTACTAACACACACACTTCCATTTATTACAAAGACACAACAAACTAGACACAATTACACAATATAAACATTAATTGCTCCACAATTCACATTAAATTCAAGCTTAAAGATATGAAAATAACTCTAAATCTTAGAGTTATCAACACCCCAAACTTAGAATCTTGCTCGTCCTCGAGCAATGACAACACAAAATAAACAAAATAAAACACAACAAAAATTTGTTACACAAAAAAAAACTCAAACACAAGACACATGAGAGATTCTATAGAAATTCACGATGGCCTAGCGAACATTGACGCTCTCAGAAAAAATGGAATTAAATGGAATATGAAATTGCTTGCCGTAACTTTATATGCTGCCCCTTTAACGTTTTTTGTCATTGGATAACATTTATATTTCCCAAAAGTCACCTAATCAACAATTTTTACAAGTATATCCCACCTAAACTTTGAACTTCTCTCCAACTACCTTAAATTTTTTATATTCATTTCAGCTCCATAAGTTGGATTAGTGCACTCCTCTCCACTAATATAGTCTAAACTTATCCCCTTGATCAATAGGACTTACTAGGCTTGTAATGTTAGGCTTGGGTTAGGGTATGGTAAAGGATGTATTTTAGCTAGCTCAACACCTAACCACTTCACTTGTCAAAAACCGAGCCTCTTCCTAATGATATATTTTTTTTTAACTCACTCCCCTAATTCAATACTCACAAGTACTTGATATTAAATTAACTTCTCTTGCTATGTTTATTCTCTTTTTTTTTTTTTTTTTTTTTTTTGTTACTTCAAATGGGTGGAACACCCCAAACTTAGTTGCAAGAATATATATATATATGTACTTATTTTTTTTTTTCTTTGCTGATTTTTTTTTTTTTAAACTAAAAAGGAATTTAGTACTATATTATACTTATACATAGCAAGAGAAATTTAATTAAAAATGCATACTAATATACCTTGTGAGCTAATTCCCCCCACCCCAAACTTACAACCCAACATTGTCCCCAATGTGGCTAAAAGTATGATCTTGAATTAGCTCGCCACAAAGTACACTCACCACACTCACCCCAAACTTAATGTGAAACTTGGCTCTTGACAAGTGAGCAATTAAGTTAGGATATATGTGGAAATGCAAGTTAGAATGGATGTGATATGGATGATCGGGTTGCACAACAAGAATAGGCTAAACGGCTCAAACTTGGGTGACTAGGGAAAAATGCATTTTATAGGGAAGGTTAGAAAAGCTCAAACGTCCAAGGATGGCCTAAATCATTTCTAAGGGACAAGTCGAACTAGGATTTCGCTTCAAGGAGATGCACTAACCAATTCTAGATGCTAAAATTACATGTGAAATAATCGTATGAGAAATGCAAAGCATGGTGGAAAAATACAAGTATAAACTAGTGAGGAGAGACTAAGGGAAACATCCATAATATCCAACAATGCAACATGATAAGGCAACAAGTAAAATTAGGCAGCAACAATAATGGAATGGGCGGAAAGTATCATCATCGAGCAGAGCACTAGGCCACCGAAAAAACTTAAAAAAAAACTCTCAATGCCAAACTAACAAACACATAAACAATCATAGAATAAAAGTTCCAAGCACAAAAGACAACATACAACGAGCACAATACAATCTAAAAACAAACAACATAAAACAGAAAAATATAAAATAGCTTAGGTATGAGAAAAACTCCCTCTACTCGGAGTCCTCGTGGGGCTCCTCTGTGTTCGAAGCTGATGGGCCTCCCCACGGTCTAGAACATGCTGAGGGAAGTCCGGGAACTTGGGATCAAAACGGGGCGTAGTCCTCTTGAATGCACGTTCCATGACGACGTCACGCTTCTGCTCATAATCCCACATCGCGTGCAATCGACCACACATTTGTTGTTGCACTTGCTCAAAGCGAGCAAAGCGATCTACGGGAGGCTCCGTGGCTGAGGACGTCGCTGGGGTAGGCGTTGTTTTCGGGGCTCGAGGTGGACCAAAATTTATAGGCCCCCGAGGATTCAGGGCGCCTTCTTCCTTCCATATGGGTACACCTGCCTTGCGGCAAAGAGCAGTAATGGTAGCAGGGAGGAATAACTTCCCTTTCCCCCTGTGTGCACAATCAGCAATCTCTTGGGCAAGGACAGCTCCGACGTCAACATCCCAGCCCATTCTAATGCAATAGAGCATCCAGGCGCGGTCTCTGCTGACGGTCGAATCATGTGAAGTAGGGCAGAGAGCAGTTTGCACGAATGTATACCAACATTTCAACTCGTGCTCCAAATCAGTGCGCCGAAATCGAAGATTGCCATAATTATCAAAACTCCATTCAGATCCTGGCTTAGCGAGCATCGGCATCATGTCACCCACAGTCTCGTCGCTCACCTGCCCTTTTTGCGCGGAGTATTGGCACTCGACAGAGTGTAGCCCAAACAGGTCGTTGATTGCTGCAGCTGAAAATGAGATTGGGACTTCACGCACCACCACTACAGTGGGCCATTCTTGGGATAGGAAGTTGGCGTAAAATTCCTTGACAACTTCCATGACCGCCTGCTCTCTTTGTTGGACAAAAAGTCCCCAATCTCGCTTATGAATCGCGGCACTGACCCATTCGGGCAACTCATCAATATCCTCAATATCGGCTACTAATCCACGCTCCATATAAAATTCCCGATTGTCCACCTTCTCGTGATACTTTGTCTCAGCTGCCGGGCAATGAAACTTAGGAATTTCATGCAGGGATTTCTTTTTATTCTTGTTGGCGGTCTTCTTAACTTTGGGCATTTTCTTTTCTTTTCACTTGCACACGACCCCAACACAATGAATTTCTTCTTTGCTTCCTTACTCACTACTGCCCCTCAACACAATAAGATCTCTTACAATGTACTTCACTGTCTCCAACCCACTCTTGTTCAAAAACTACTACTTTGGCCAACCCACTAAAATTCAAAGCCCTCACACCAAATTCACTCTATTTTTTTTTTTGTTTGTTTTTTTTTTTGGTTTTTTTTTTTGGTTTTTTTTGGTTTTTTTTTTTTTGGTTTTTTTTTTTTTTTTTTTTTTTTCGGCAGCCACAACAAAAGTGCCCTGCTTCTTTTCAATTTGACACTACTCCAGCAACAACACCAAAACTTCTAACAATGATCCGTCTAAAAGCCACCACACTGCCAATACTACACTAAATTTCCAATACAACTCAAATAATGATAACCAGGCAGTTCATTGTTCAAAACCACAGGAGAACTTCAATATCCCACCACAATTGATTACCAATTCAAAGTGAAAATTCTCACACCAACACTCAGCATCTATTCATCATGGCATCTCTTGACTGCTTGTTGTTGAACATGGATGGAAATGAGGATGGTGCAGTTCGAAAGTTCGAGCTTGGAGGTGGCTCGGCTGAGTCGTGGTTCTGATATGAGTGAACAGAGGTTGGGTTTGAGTTAACAATGGTGGTTCGGATAGAGGCTATGGAAGTGGTGCACTGGTTCGAATTTGGGAGCTGGTGCGATTTCTGTGGCGACGGGTTCAATGGAGGAAATGGAAGCTCGGGTTGGTGTCGACTGGAGCTTGGATGCGATTTGGTGGTGAGCCTTGAGTGAGGTTCGAGTTGCTAGGGGTTCAGGCGAAATCGAAGGGTGGCTTGGGTGTTGCTGGTTCGTGGCTGGGTCGAGATTGGCGTGATGGAGGCTATGGTGAGGTGCGAGGTGGGTGAAGAAGAATTCGGCTGGTGTTTGGCTGGTTCGGCTGGCAAAGAGAAATGAAGAAGGTGATGTTGAATGTGGTAGGGTTGAGGGTGGGCTGACCAGAGAAATTGGGCTGGTCAAACTAGTCAGGGCCCGATTGACCAAATAATTTGGCCCAAAACTGATTTAAATAATGTGAAGTGGGGTCTTTGTATCTCCAAAAATTACTTGGGCTCACTCAATTCAACACTAAAGTACAACCTCAAATAATTTGTCTGAACAATAATAGACCTATCCAATGATTGAATCATGAACAACATGACAATCACATGGTTTTTTTTTTTCTGACAGACCATTCACTTTATTTTTTCAAACCCCAGTTCATTTGATCGGCCTAGCACCAAAACACTTCTTGCTAAGCTGTTGCTATAGCAACTGAACAGCAACCTGACACCCAAAACTTAGTGCTTTTGCCCAAATCAAAATTTCTTCATTCCACAGCCTTTTTCACTTGATTCCCTGCACAAAGAAAAGAAAATTTTCAATTTCACCATGACAATTATTTATAGCTAATTATAATATACAAAGATATAATTTCTTTTTTTTTCTTTTTTTTTTTTTTCAAGGGGTGCCTTTCACCGAATTTTTTTTCTTTCTTTTTTTTTTTCATTCTTTTTCAAAAAATTTTCTTTCTTCAATTCAATCTTTTTTTTTTCTTTAGGCACCCCAAATTACAATGATTAAGCATCTTTCAAAGAAATTGAGGTCTTCTCTCGGTTGACCTCGCCTCTCCAATAGTGTTTCAGCCGCTGCCCGTTCACTTTAAATTCCCTCCCGGATTGTTGATCTTTCACTGTAATTGCACCAAAAGGAGTCACTTCTTGCACAGTAAACGGGCCAGACCAACGGGACTTTAATTTTCCAGGAAAGAGTTTGAGCCTTGAATTAAAGAGTAACACTTCTTGTCCTTTTGCAAAAACTCTTTCCTTGATTCTATCATCATGCCATCTCTTTGTCTTCTCCTTATACAATTTAGCATTCTCATATGAAAACAAACGCAATTCATCCAACTCGTTCAGCTGTAACTTTCTTGCTTCTCCAATTTCGAAATATCCATATTGAGATGTTTTAGTGCCCAAAACGCCTTGTGTTCTAACTCCACGGGAAGATGGCATGCTTTCCCATAAACTAGGCGATATGGAGACATGCCTAGAGGAGTTTTATATGCTGTCCTATACGCCCAAAGTGCATCATCGAGGCGTTGGGACCAATCTTTTCTGTTGGGATTTACAACCTTCTCCAATATGCCTTTAATTTCCCGATTAGATATTTCAGCTTGCCCGTTAGTCTGTGGGTGATAGGCGGTGGCAATTTTGTGTTTTACACTATATTTTGCCAAGAGGGCAGCCAACACTTTGTTCACAAAGTGTGTTCCCTCATCACTTATCAAAGCTCTAGGAGTCCCAAACCTTGTAAAAACATGTTTATGAAGGAACTTCATAACCACTCGAGCATCATTCTTGGGACTAGCAATTGCCTCCACCCACTTTGACACATAATCTACCGCCACTAGAATGTAGAGATTCCCAAAGGATTGTGGGAAAGGTCCCATAAAGTCGATACCCCACACGTCAAACAACTCCACCTCCAAGATACAATTAAGAGGCATTTCATTCCTGGCGGAGATATTTCCAACTCGGCGGCAAGCCGATCACATTGTTGAACAAAAGCATGAGCATCTTTAAAAATAGAAGGCCAATAATACCCGGATTGAAAAACCTTGGCCGCCGTGCGTTGTCCACCAAAATGGCCACCATAAGGAGCTGAATGACAATGCTCCAAGATGCTTCTAACTTCACCCATTGGCACACATCTCCGCATAATACGATCGGGGCACCTTTGTACAAGTATGGCTCATCCCAAAAATAAAACTTGCTATCATGAAGGAACTTCTTGAGCTTTGCTTGGTAAAATCAGGTGGATAGGCACCTCCAACTAAGTAATTGACAATGTCTGCATACCATGGTACCCGTGTTTGCTCTACCACTAGCAGTTGCTCATCTGGGAATGAGTCTTGAATTTGTAATTCTCCCTCTAGGTGGCTGCTGTGATTGTTAGTTTCCAACCTAGAGAGATGATCCGCCACTTTGTTTTCTGTCCCTTTTCTGTCTCGAATTTCCAAGTCAAACTCTTGTAGCAACAAAACCCAACGAATAAGCCTCGGTTTAGAATCTTTCTTGGTTATCAAATACTTGATTGCCGAGTGGTCAGTATACACAACCACCTTGGTTCCCACAAGATACGAGCTGAATGTCTCAAAGGCAAAAACCACCGCTAGCAGCTCTTTCTCAGTAGTGGTGTAGTTTATTTGGGCATCAACAAGAGTTTTGCTTGCATAATAAATGGAATGAAAGATCCTATTCTTCCGCTGCCCAAGAACAGCCCCAACGGCAAAATCACTTGCATCACACATGAGTTCAAAGGGCAATGACCAATCGGGTGCTACAATCACGGGGGCCGTAACAAGAGCTGTCTTCAACTTCAAAAATGCTTCATTACATTCAGCGGTAAACTCAAATGGTCTATTTTGTTCTAGCAAGTTACACAAGGGTTTGGACACCTTAGAAAAGTCTTTAATGAAGCGCCTATAGAAACCCGCGTGTCCAAGGAAGCTTCTTATGCCTTTCACCGTGGTAGGGGCTGGTAGCTTCTCAATCACTTCTAGCTTTGCCTTGTCAACTTCTATCCCCTTGCTAGACACTTTGTGACCCAACACAATACCCTCTTGAACCATGAAGTGGCATTTCTCCCAATTAAGCACCAAGTTGGTTTCCTCACATCTTGCTAACACTCTTTCCAAATTCTCCAAACACACCCCAAATGAATCCCCGTAGATAGAGAAGTCATCCATGAATATCTCCAAAATACTTTCAGCCATATCCGAGAAAATAGCCATCATACACCTTTGGAAAGTTGCGGGAGCATTGCACAATCCAAATGGCATCCTCCTAAAGGCAAAGGTACCATATGGACAAGTGAAGGTGGTTTTCTCTTGATCTTCCGGTGCTATAGAAATCTGATTGTAACCCGAATATCCGTCAAGAAAGCAATAAAACTCTTTTCCCGCCAAACGATCCAACATTTGGTCAATAAATGGCAGCGGGAAATGATCCTTCCGAGTAGCATTGTTTAGCTTCCGGTAGTCCATACACACCCTCCAACCGGTCACGGTTCGAGTAGGAATCAACTCATTGTTTGCATTAGCCACCACCGTGACTCCTCCTTTCTTGGGCACACATTGAACAGGACTAACCCATGAGCTATCCGAAATTGGGTACACAATACCATAATCTAGCCACTTGATCACTTCTTTTCGCACCACTTCTTTCATGACGGGATTCAATCTTCGCTGATGCTCAACAGAATTGCTACAACCAGCTTCTAAAAGTATCTTGTGCGTGCAAATCGTTGGACTAATACCCCTTATGTCCGCCATAGTCCACCCGATTGCTTTCTTATGCTTTTTCAACACCTCTAGCAAAGCACCTTCATTTTCAACTACCAAGTTTGATGCTATAATAACGGCGGCGTGTCATTCTCCCCCAAATAGGCATACTTCAGATGGCTTGGCAAGGGTTTCAACTCCAACTTCGGTGGTTCTTGGATGGAGGGTTTTGGAGGCTTAAAATTACTTTCCTTCAACTCCAAAGATTCAAAGGGCTTCTTGAAGTTAGGAATAGGTTGCAATGGCTCCACCCAAGCAACTTGGTTGTCTTCATCTTCACTCAAGTCTTCAAGCTCATCAAAAGAACTTATAAATTTCTCATCCCTCCAAGCTTCCTTGTGAAATTTTTCAGCCACTATCGAGTCAATTACACTTATGCGGGAACGCTCTTCTATCTCATCCGAAAATCTCATAGCATTGAACACATTAAAGGTGACTTTTTGATCATTCACCCTCATTGTGAGCTCCCCATTTTGCACATCAATCAGAGTTCTCCCAGTAGCAAGGAATGGTCGACCCAAGATAATAGGCACATCTCTATCAGCTTCATAGTCTAGGATGATGAAATCAGCTGGAAAAATGAACTTGTCAACCTGTACTAGAACATCTTCTATTTTTCCTTCTGGATGAGCCATGGACCTGTCAGCAAGTTGCAATGTAACGATTGTAGGACGTGCTTCACCAATACCCAACTTCTTAAAGATCGACATAGGCATGAGGTTGATGCTTGCACCCAAATCACATAAAGCTCTTCCAACATCCCGCCCCCCAATAGAACAAGGGATTGTAAAACTACCCGGATCCTTCAACTTCGGTGGAATCTTACTTTTCAGCATGGCGCTGCATCCTTCGGTAAGAGCTACAGTTTCAAACTCCCCCAACCTCCTTTTCTTCGTCAAAATGTCTTTTAAGAACTTGACATTGTTTGGCATTTGCTCCAATGCTTCCACCAAGGGAATATTGATATGGAGCTGCTTCAACACATCTAAAAACTTCTTGAATTGCCCATCTTCTTTCTTTGTTTTCGAAATCTTTGAGGAAATGGAAGGGGTGGTTTAGTACATGCGGGTGCGGATTGCGCCGATCGTCCGATTGCTGACCCGATGCTGTATCAACTGGTCTGGTATCAGCAATTTCCTGGGCAGTTTTTTTACTCAATTTTTCGTCGTTTTGGATTGAAGTGGGCTCCCCACTACCCTTTATTTCCTCCTCGGAATTTTTTAGATGCTTGCCACTCCTCAAGTGAATGGATTTGCATTGCTCCTTCCCATCCCTCCTTGGATTCTCCGTGTCACTAGGCAAAGAACCTTGCGGCCTAGCTTTCAATTCATTGGCCAAATGTCCAAGTTGCAACTCTAAGTTTCGAAGAGAGGCAACTTGACTTTGTATCACCGCATCATTTTTTGCCATATAATCCCGCATAAGACTCTCCAAAGAACTTGGTTGGGCATTTTGAGCATGTTGTGAATGTCAGGGTTGTTGTGAAAAACCCGGTGGATATGCTTGTCTTCCTTGGGCTGGTGCGGTACTTGAGCTTGCTCCTTGATCTCCCCAAGATAAATTAGGATGATTCTTCCAAGATTGATTGTAAGAGTTTGAGAACGCCCCATTGTTTCTGTTAAAATTCTGATTTCCCATGTAACAAACGGACTCCGGATTAGATGGACACTTCTCAAACACATGCCCTTCTCCACAAAACACACATGAGACATCATCACTTTGAATGGCAGCAGCTGGTTGAATATTTTTAGCGTTCCCAATACTCAAATTCTTCAAAACATTCGTCATGGAAGCCATTTGAGCTGTCAAAGCTGTTATTGCATCTGCCTCAAGGACCCCCGCCACTTTTCTACTTGTTGGAGCTCTAGTGTTGGACCATTGGTAGTTGTTACTTGCAATGGTCTCCAAAATCTCAAATGCTTCATTGTAAGACTTCGACAAAATAGCACCATTGGCCGATGCATCTAACACCATTCGAGAAGCTGCATTCAAGCCATTATAAAAAGTCTCCATCTGAATACAATGTGGAATGCCATGATGTGGACACTTTCGCAAAAGTTCCTTAAACCTCTCCCACGCATCACTTGTGGACTCATCTTCAAGTTGCTGAAAAGACATGATCTCACTTCTGAATTTTGCATTTCTAGTAGGAGGAAAGTATTTCCTCAAAAACTTCTCAGCAAGGTCATTCCAATTGGTCACAGAATCAGGCGACAAAGTGTTGAGCCATGATCTAGCTCGGTCTTGTAGTGAGAATGGGAATAGCTTCAACCTTAACACCTCTTCACTCACTCCTTGGATCTTGAAAGAATCACTCACCTCCAAGAATGAACGGAGATGGAGGTGAGGATCTTCAGTTGGCATCCCGCTGAATTGCCCCACGGTTTGGAGCATTTGAAACATCATTGGCTTGAGCTCAAACTGCGGTGCTTGTATTTCAGGCCTCACAATGCCTGGATTGAGCTCATTAAACATGGGGGCTGCATACTCCCTTATAGCCCTTGCTCGATCATCTGCCAATATGATGGGATTAACAACTTGTTGAGCAACCCCATCATCATCAAAATTCTCAGCCATGATGTCTCGGCCCTTAGCCTTTTGAACCCTTCTTCTTCTTCGGAATGTACGTTCAATCTCGGGATCAATAGGAGCAAGTTCAAAGTCCTCTTGTTGGTTCATACACTATAGATACCTGAGATTTCAAAGAAAAAACCACCAAGATTAAAAGCACAAAAATTCTTAAAATGTCAATTAGTTGATAAAACAAAATTTAGAACTTAAAGTCCCCGGCAACGGCGCCAAAAACTTGTTGTGAAAATATATTGATTTATAATTGCGCAAGTGTACACAATCACAAACAAGTAATACAATGATAAGTAAATCAAAGTTCGTCTCCACAGGGACTTTTTACTAAATAATGTTAATTCAACTAAAAGTAATTCCAAGAATTTCAAATAAAAATAAAATAAAATCACACATTAATTCACAAGAAAAATTGATAGCTTTGAATCTAAACTTGAGAACTAATTTTTTTAAACTAAATAAAGTAAAAATAAGAAGCTAAAAGTGTTTAAAGTGGTGGTAATTTAAGATTTGGAAAATAGACTTGGGTGTTTAATTTCCACTTGTATGTCCCAGTTGATAAAAAGAATGACTCAGCAATCCTGGGAAAGTTAACAGATTTCAAAAAAACCAGCAAGCTTTTTCCAAAACTTGCAATAAACCATTCACAATCTCACAATGCATTCCTACACCAGTTTAGATCACAAATAGCCCAATAGAGCATCAAATCCTTAGTTATACATGGTAGCCAAATATTCCTATTTCACTACTAATTAATACCTAAAAGTAAAGGTAAAAATCATGCATCAATTAGAAGGGTTCAACTAGGTCTTACTTTTCCAAGTAAGATCTAGCTTGCTAAATGTTAAAAATGGCCAAAAATTAACATTCATTCAACATTTCATCACAACTAATTGAACTAAGCCAAGATTACTTCATCATTGCAAAATCAAAACACTAGTCCATACAAGGGTTCATAACCACCCAAATCTCAAAAAGTTTAGTTCATAGCTGAAATTAAAAACTCAAAACTAGAAAATATATTGTTCATGGAGTTAAAGAGAACTTGAAGAGAAGGAAATGATACAAACGAAGTAGAGAGCAAGGGAAATGAGTGATGAGCTCAAATCCTTCCTTTGGTTGTTGCCTTCTTCTCCTTCTTCTCAATCTTCTTCTTCTTTGTACTCTCTTCTTTCTTTGTACTTAGAAACCTTTTCTGCTGTATTTTTCGTACTCCATTCAAGTGCAGCCAGCCTCCTCTCTATTTCCTTCCTTTTTCTCCTTTTGCACCCCAATTAGGGTACCAAAGTTTACCCTAATTGGAAATCCCAATCATCACCCACTTGTCCTTCATTTTCCACATGTTTGTTGAGTCAATAGCCAAATTCCGCCACCTCAGCTCGTTTTTCTTTTCATTAAAGCCAGCTGGACTATCTGCCAAAATAAACTTACTGGGCTGACAAATTGCTACGCGATGAGTGCTACAGCAATGCCAGTCAGCAATAATCATTTTCCTGCTCCTTTTTTTTTTCCTTGTCCCAAACATTTTCAAATACCTATTCTTGTATTTTTTCTGCTTAAAACACATAAAAACAATAACATAAGTCTATTTAACACTTACTAACACACACACTTCCATTTATTACAAAGACACAACAAACTAGACACAATTACACAATATAAACATTAATTGCTCCACAATTCACATTAAATTCAAGCTTAAAGATATGAAAATAACTCTAAATCTTAGAGTTATCAACTACTAATATAAGAAAAACAACAACTACTAAAGGATAGAGAAGACTTAGTACAAAATGAGATATAGTTCTCTATTGCCCAACGAGACCCCTTCCCTTTGATAGCATCGGTGACTACTCTCGAGTCATTCTCCACAATAACATACTTAGAGCCGATATCCAAGGCAACTGACACAGCCAAAGAGCAGGTCGCCGCTTCGCCACAAAGAGCATCCGAGAAATCTTCCCGAGCTGTCTGAACTCTAATCACTCTGCCAAGGTGGTTCCTTGCCACAACAGCAATACACATACTATCCAATCCCACTTTAACATCACAATTCAGCTTAATCTAATCCTGAGGAGAAGGGGACCAAACTTCCTTTAAAGCTGGGGTGGGACATTGTAGCAAGGAGTCACATATCTGCATAAGAAGTACAAATATTATCAATGCATTTGTTAATATCAACAGGAAAATTATTATGGACCTTCTCATTGCGCACCCTCCAAATAGTATCCACAACAATAGAAGCGTATAAGAATATATCATCGACGCAAGCCCCTTTAAACTTAAGATCCCAGATGAATTTGACCCAATCCCAGGCACGGATGCCTGTATCACACACAGGGTAGATACCCCAAGGAGAAGAACGCCAGAGATGAAGAGCCACATCACAAGAAAGAAACAGGTGTTCAATGGATTCATCGCACCTTCCACAAAGGGGGCAACTTGGATCTTCTATATGGAATCTGTTGCCGATCACAGCTCTTACATGGAGAGCACAAGATAAGATACACCACCATAAGATCTTATGTCGCTCCAGAATTTTGCTATTCCAGAGTTTGTTCCAAAGCTTTGGAGCGACAACGCAGTGGGGAGCTCTTTCCAAGGCTTGAGCTAGATAGGCAGATTTACACGAGAATTGCCCATTACTTTCCAGCGTCCAGATCCATCTATCGATACCGGTACCAGAGGTAGGGGTGTGCAGAAAGTCATCCAATCCAATCCCAACCGACCGATCCAATGCCAACCGATCCAATAGGATCGGATCGGATGCAAATTTTAAAAATCCAATTGGATCGGATCGGATGTTGGATGAGACATCCGATCCAATGGATAACCGAACCGATCCAATCCAATATCATTCAATGCCCATCCAATCATATTTAATATTTATAATTTTATATATTTAATTATTTTGTTTAAAAAAAATATATTAATTATTAATAGGTTTTACTGTGCACCTGCACATAGGGGTGTTCACAAAGTATCCGATCCAATCCAATCCGCACGATCCAATCCAATCCAATCCGCAAAATGCGGATATCCGCACTTGTGCGGATTGGATTGGATTAAAAAATCTAAAATCTGCACTTGTGCGGATTGGATGTTTTTTGACCTCAAAAAGTAACCGATCCAATCCAATCCGCACTTAATTATATATATTTTTAAAAAATTATAATATGTAATATATATTAATTAAAAAAAGACACAAACTTCTAATTTCTTAATCTTTTTTAGTAATATATTGAGTTGGTGCATTTTATTTATTTTGTAATAAAAAACACAAGAAAAATAATTCTTATTCACATAGACACATACACATAAAGTTTAAATATATATATACTAGTTTATTTATTTTAGTAATTAGATACATATATATTTTAGTGTAAATCTAAAGATAAGTATATATATATTGATATATATGTATATTGGTTTAATTTGTATATAAATAGAGATAGAAATAGATTAGTATTGGAGATTAAGAAACAATAGTCTTTTTTTAATTTTTTTTTCTATGAAATATTAAATAATTTATTATTAAAAAAGTAACCGATCCAAAATAACCAATCCAATCCGCACTATTGCGGATTGGATTGGATTGGATTTAAACTTTTATGCGGATCGGATTGGATCCAAAATATGAAATCCGCACTTAGTGCGGATTGGATGTTGTTTGACCAAAAAAGTGCGGATTGGATCGGATGAACACCCCTACCTGCACACATTGATTTAATATTTTATATAATATTTGCATTTGATGTATTGGACTTGTTTATTAAGACTTTTGCTTATTGAGTTAGATTTTTGTTATATTTTTATTATGGGATTATGAAAATTAGGTTGAATTTGGATTAAATTATTGTTTATTATTGGATTATTAGGCTTTAAATTATGTTTTTTCATATATTTTTTTTCTTTTGAATGAAATCATGGCTAAAATTGATTGGATTCATCCATTGGATCCAATCCAATCCAATAAAAAATCAGTTAAAGCATCCAATGGATGGAACCGATCCAATCCAATACATCCATTGGATCGGATCGGATCGGATGACTCAATTCAATTGGATTGGATCGGATGGCAAAATCCAATATCCAATAAATAATTGGATTGGATCGGATGGGTCCAAATCCATTGGATGTGATCCAATGAACACCCCTAACCAGAGGGTTGACCCCCTTTAAGAATACCTGTAACTGATTCATGGTCAAAACAGTGATTCAACTTACGAAGATCCCAATGCCCATTTTCACAAAGAAGCTCAGAAACACGCTGAAAGTTGGGAGGGTTACCCCCTCTTGGTTTCGGACAGAAACCTTTATAGTGGGGAATCCAGGGATCCCACCATATATCCGTAGATTCTCCGTTAGCTATCAACTTGCAGGCCCCTTTCCTCAAGATAGAATTGGCCTTAACAACACTCTTCCAAAACCAAGAATCCGAACTTTTGTACCTACAGGTGAGAAAATCTTTGCCCCTGAGGTACTTTGCAATCAGAACTTTACAACATAAGGATTGGCTCCCATTAAGAATATTCCATCCCCATTTAGCTAAAAAGGCCTGGTTCATTTCTTTGGTTTTCCGGAATCCCAGACCACCAAAAGATTTAGGGAGGCAGAGCATGTCCCAGGCCTTCAAGTGAAGACCATGATTACCTTTCTCGAAACCCCACCAGAAATCACGGACCAAACCATCTATCCGGTTAACCATACGAGTAGACAGTTTAGTGGTTTGCATGGCATACATAGGCAAAGACAGTCCCACAGATTTTATAAGGGTAGCTCGCCCTGCCTTTGACAAAGTTTTCGCCTTCCAGCCCTGAAGCTCTGCCGTAAGGTTGTCAAGAATAAAATTGAAATCAACATCCTTTTGCCTAGATCTGAAAAGGGGCAGACCCAAATATTTTATGCATCCTTCTGGATAATCAATTCCAAGGCTTCCTTGATATCTCGACGCATGTCCGTCGGGATGTTTTTACTAAAGAAAATGGTTGTCTTGAGCTTGTTTACCTGTTGGCCTAACCAAGAACAGAATTTTTCTAAGCAGCTCTAGAAGCCATTTGCCTCAGTTAAATTAGCTCTACCCACCAAGATTAAATCATCTGCAAAGAAAATATGAGAGAGAACCGGACCTCCCCTGCTGAGTTAAATAGCCTTGATGGAGCCCTGCTCAAGGGTATTGGAGATCAGTCTTGAAAGCACTTCAGCAACCCAGATGAACAGGTAAGGGGAGAGAGGGTCTCCTTGGCGAAGCCCACAGGAGGGTTGGATATTCCCCACCTGACCCCCGTTCAGAAAAATGTTAAGAGTCGTGGTTGAAATACACTGCGAGATCCAATGACGGAACCCCTGAGGAATGCCCGAGCACTCCAGAACATGATCAATAAACTTCTAGCTCAACCTGTCGTAAGCTTTAACAAGATCAATTTTTATAGCAAAGAAACCCTCCTTACCTTTCTTCCTATTAAAGGAGTGAATAATTTCTTGGACAATCACATTGTTGTCATGGATATTCCGCCCCGGGACAAAAGCAGCTTGTGTTGGGCATATGAGGGAAGGAAGCAAAGGTTTTATCCTGTTTGCTAATAACTTAGCAATGACTTTGTAAACCACATTACATAAAGAGATAGGCCTAAAGTGGTTGGTACGTTTAGGATTTTGGGCCTTCGGAATGAGCACAATGTTCGTGGCATTTATCCCCCTATGCATATTGCCATTCACAAAGAAGTCTTGAATCGCATCACAAAAATCATCACCAACTGACTCCCAATAATGTTTATAAAACAAAACTGACATCCCATCAGGGCCCGGCGCTTTATGGTTATTCATGGCAAACAACGTTTTTTTGATCTCATCAGCACTAGGAATGCTAACAAGAGCCACCAACTCCTCCTGAGAGATTTGCTCTTGAAACAACTGGGAGCAATTATAATCCAGACAAGTCACACCCTCCGTAAAGATACCCCTAAAAAATTCAATGAACTCATTCCCAACGGCTTCCCGACCGGAGATCCAGACATTATTTTTATCCATAATGCTCTCAATGGAATTTCTTCGCCCTTTAATGGCAGCCGAAAGGAAGAAAAACTTAGAGCATTTGTCCCCGTCTTTAAGCTAAGAGATTCTGGCCCTTTGTTTCCAATAGATCGCCTTTCTTTCTAGAGACTCATTCAACTCTCGGCGGATATCACGTTCCCGATTCCAATCCCGAGACCCAGCCGGGAGACTCTGCAGAGAGTTGAGCTTGAGTTCAAGATCTTTTATAGCCTCATCAAGCTTACCAAACTGGGATCTACTCCAGTTCAGGAGGGCCACCCTAGTGGTCCCAACCTTTTTGAAAATTATCGCAGGAGCCCAATCATGATTTACTGAATTCCAAGCATTTTCCACCACCAGGTTGCTCCTAGCATCACGGGTCCAACCCTCCTCAAATTTAAAGCATCTTTTAAACTTGGTATCCAGACCATCCGACAAGAGGCACAAAGGCCTATGGTCAGAGTTGCAAGTCTGGGACGAGCAGAGGGTAGCCCTAGGAAACAGATTGAGCCAAGCGCCATTCACTAAGCCTTTATCCAAAGCAGATTTCACATGATGCCTCCCAGACCGATGATTATCCCAAGTCAGGTTGTCCCCTTAGATAGGTAAATTAATCAGACCTCCGGCGTCCAGAAGTTTAGAGATGATCGGGATAAAGGGGTCCCGACCAGAGGAACCCTCTCTTTCCGTAGCACAAAGGACAAAGTTAGTGTCACCCAAAATCAGCCAGGGCCCCCCAAATCTATCACCCAGCTTCAAGAAGTCAGACCAAAACTTTTTCTTCGCATGCAAGTAGGGAGGACCATAAACACACGAAAGGAGCCACGGATGAGAGGGGGATCAGAGTATACTAACCCCGAGATATGATTACACGAGCAAGAGATGCACTCAAAACTGAACCCGACCTTCCAAGCCAAAATAATTCCCCCCGCATTTCCAACCGACGGAACACAAATATGAAAGTAAAAGTGAAGAGACTTTAGAATACGTACCAAAGGATCAGCGTCCACTTTGAGCTCGATCAGAAAGACAAAATCAGGAGAGCGCGACCGGATCAGGGACTTCAATTCCTGAACTGTAGAGGTCTGCCCTAACCCTCTACAGTTCCAAGCTAAGCCTCTCATCGCTCCTGTGGAGGAGATTCGACATTCTCCTCCACATGGGTGTGAGAGTAAGCAGACCCACTTGAAACATCATCATCGATCACAAAAGAACCAATCAGGGGATTCTTCAAGATACCCGATCGGCTAGGGGAATTAGAACTATCTTCAGAAGGCTCATCAACCACTAATTCCGCCTCATTCTCTTCTCGCCTTGAGTCCCAAGGAAAATCACGCACAACACCAGGATACTTACGGTGAATTTTGTGAGGCCTAGAACAAAGAGAAGCTGAGGATTCAAATTTCCTTTTTTGAAAGGAGTCGTCCTCTCATTAACCTCAGAAGAAGCCGGAACACCAATATCACCTCCTATCCTTCGAATCTCATATAAATCTAGCTTCCCAAAATGTTTAAGATCATTCATTAAGTCTTCTTGCGCTTTGAAAAATTGAGCCAAGGCTCTATCTTCATTGGGCAGCATCGAAGATACACGCTCAACAGTGGGCCCTGGAGAGGAGAGTCCAAGTTGCTCGCCACTTATAAGCTCCATAAATGTCGGCCCAATACAAGGAGAGTCCTTATTAGTCACAATCGGGCCCCCATTATCTTCCAAAGAAGAAATGACAATGATGTTAGCGACCCCTAACTCAGGCCCACTACTATTAATAAAACAATTCATATTAGAAGGCCCACTGAAATTATCCTTTTACAAAAAGCCTTTCTCAACTTCCACCCTTTGGCCAGACGGCCCAATCACACTTAAGCCTGGCCCAAAAGAAGGCCCACCAACCAGAGCAGACTTACTAACGGCTATATTTTCCAACACGTCTTCCCTGTCCAAGGATCGGTCCACTTCATCGACTCTCAAAACAGAAAGATGATCAGACCCTTTCCTTTTAACCAGAGACCCAGACGCACCTCCCTTACTCGGAATGGAAATGCCCCTCTCAACACCTGCAATTCGCTGCTTAGGGAACCACATCGCACGCTGAGACTTCCCATAAGCAGCAGCTGCACGAGAAGTCACATTCACAGGACGTCTCGGGCGTCGAACTTTCAGAGCAGACCCATCCTTCGAACCATCGCCGTCGACAGCCGTGAACTTCATCAACGGTGAGCTCGCACCTCCATATTTGACCATGCTTGAGGGCGCTGCAAAACGAGAACCACCATACGAAGGTCCAGAGAATACGTCGTGATAAGCCGAGGACGTGGAGAGCCAAGGGCCGAACATGGGGAATGGGATGCCATCATTCTTCGCCACCGTAACCGGAGAGGATAACTTACAGCCCCTTCTCTGATGACCGAGACAGCCACATTTGTAACAAAAAATACAGATCTTAACATATTTCACTTGCAACCATTGTTTTTCCCCAGAGATTAAGTCGAAAAAACACCCAGAAACTAGCGGTTTTTGAACATCAATATCCACTAGAATCTTAAGGAAATTAGACCAAGTGGCAGGTTTATCATCTTCCAAGTCTAACTTCACCACCTTCCCAACCAGCCCCCCTAGAAGATAGCCATTCTCACGCGAGAAATATTCATGGGGCTGATTATGTATTTGAATCCATACTCGGAGCACATTGAGAGTAATCGGCCCATCCACGCTCGGAGACCAAGCATGCAGGACCAAGGTATAACCACGGATGCACCAGGGGCCATTAACAAGAGCCCAGTTCCTGTCGTCAGCTGTTTCGAACCCAAACTTGAACAAATTAGCAGTCTTCATAACATCCACCATAGGGACCACAGAGATCTGTTTCTTCCAAGTCTTTGCCACAAAATCCAAAATCGTAGCCTCATCCACATTCATGGGAGCTATTACTTTCCCATACAAACAGCAAGAAGTGAGTGCCTTAACAGAAGAAGCACATGGGGAAAGTTTAACAGTGGTTTCGATGCATGAAAAGCTTTTGCCTTTCTGAGGAGATTTGCATGTAATGATTGACTCCATAAAGGCAAACAGTAGAGGATAAGAATAAATGAAAACTCACTCACCAACTGAATCTTACCAAACTCCCAAACAAAAAATAACAAAGAAAACAAACAGGAAAGTCACTGAAAGGACAAGCACACTCCACCCCACTCAAAGTCAAACAGGGATACAACCAACACCCAAGACGTCAAAAACCAAAGAACAAGACAAACCAAACAAAAACACAGAGAAAGAACAAATGAGAAAAAACATATTCACTCAAACCCACACGAACACACAGGAGACAAAACCACTGGGAAACACAAGCAAAGCTCTCACGAGAGAAAGTCAAATAAACAAGAAAGAGGGATTCAGACCGGACTCAAAACGAAAGACACCAGAGAACGTAAGGTAGACACGAAAAAAAGGGCAGACAAACCGAGAGAAAAGGTAGATGACCATATTCTCTCCAACTCATCATCTAATTCAAGACCTAACTTACCAACTTTATGAGCCAACATATTAGACTCTCTATGAACATGAGCTATAGTTAAGTTTGGACTGAAAGATAACAAATTCTTAACACTAATTAAAATGTCATTTAATATACTATTATTTTAATTACAAGAGGTATGTTTATCAACTATAGATTTACAGTCGGTTATAAAGCACATCCACATGAAGTATTTGAGCCCACTGGATAGCTTGAAAAATGGCCTTAGCTTCTGCTAGGGGTGTTCATCAAACCGCCCGCACCACACCGCACTGCAAAAAAAATGCAGTTTAAAATTCTTTGCGGTGCAGTCGCGGTTTGAATTTTTCCTAAACTGCGCGGTACGGTGCGGTTTGCGGTTTTGAATTGTTAATATGCGGTTCAAACCGCACCGCACCGCACATTATATAAATACCAACTTTTATATTTATTAAGTCCAATATGTAAATGTCCAACCTAAAACTCACTAATTATTGTATTGTTGAAACTTAATTTTTTTTTTCATATTTATTGTCAAGTCTTATGGTATTTTTGACAAGTGTTGCTTAAGCTTTGTTGCATTTGTGATAGTTTAATTATTTGCTGATAGTTCAAACCGCATAAACAGCAAAACACGCACCGCACCGCACTATTTTTTGCAGTGCGGTTTTTGCAGTCTTTTAGTTTCGCGGTGCGGGTGCGGTTTGAAAAATTAAAAAAACTGCATGTGCGGGTTGGTTTGAAAAAATGGTCAAAAATCGCACCACTCGCACTCCGCGAACACCCCTAGCTTCTGCTACAACAGGGGGAACAAGCCCAATAATTGGTTTGGAAAATCCTGCTTTAACTCGATTGAAATTATCCAAGAGAACAATGCCAACACTATGCTTTTTGCAATGAGGATCAATGGCTGCATTAGTAAAAATCTTTAAAGTGCCCAAGACATCAGCTTCCACTACATCATGTTGAGCAGCAGTAGAGTTGTTATTTGGTGCTTGAACCTGCTGCATATCCAAATACTTGAAGAAAAAATTAACACTCCAATCATACACTTTTGTGGGAGGGAGAGTATGCTAATTGTGAAAAGTATTATTTCTTTGGTTTCAAAGTGCTCACAAAAAATAGTATAAAATACCAATATAGTCTTTATCTAGTTCTTGAATAATACCTAGGAAAAATTTATTAATATCAAGATACTTATAATTATTATAGTATATAGCAAACTTTGATGATTGCTAAGCTTTTCTCGATCTGTAGCATTCTAGCAGGGCATGCGTAGTAGTTTTTGGTCCGAGTTTGCATAGAGGACAAACTTGAGAATCAACAACACACTTTTTGAAAAGAGAGGAAGCTACAGGAAGAGCATTAGACAACATTCTCCAAACAAAAAGTTTAACTTTTGGGGGTGTTTTAGAAGTCCAAATTTTAGTCTAAAACTTTTTTGAAACAGAAAAAGAAGAGGAAGAGGGAATATCCTGTTGAGAGAGAGCCAAATGATAAGTAGACTTAACACTGAAAAGGTCAGAACTCTTTCACTCCCAAATCATATCATCTTTATTATAAAGACTAGAAATAGGAACCTTAATAATATCATTAATCATGGACTCATCAAAATAGGCTCTGAGTTTGGACAGATCCCAAATACCTGAATCATTAATGAAATAGTACAGCAAAGAAGAGGAGGGAGGGTTATTTGTGTAGAAAGATTTAAGTTTATGATTAGGAATCCAATGGTCAGGGGCGGAGCCAGGACTTGAATGCAAGGGGGGCCAAATTTTAAAATTTAGTATAAAATAAAATTTTTATCATATATTTATTTTCATTATTAAAATTAAAAACAAATTCTTTTGTATGTCAAAAAATGTCTATAAAAAATATCAAAATAAAATAAAAAGTACTCTATATTATTTAAATTAAAAATATTAATCTACTTTTAATTAAAGCATATCTTAAATTTTAAATTTAGTAAATATTTTATAAAACAAAATATATATATATGAACAAAATAATTTTTATATTTAATAAAATTTAACACTTAACTATGAAAGTTATCAATTAGTGAATGATTTTGAGTCAAATGTGTAAAAAAAAAATAACAATAATAGGTAGTAGAAATAGTAGAAGAAAAAATTAAAAATTAATAATTAATAAGCAATTGCCTTATTTTATTTACCTTCTACTCATATAAATTAATTTTATGTCAATTCACTTCTAAAAAAAATTAATTTTTATTTTATTTTTAATAAATTAAACACTTAATTTATACTATATATATTATTAGTTGTCTATACATTTTACTATCATATATTATATATATTAATTAGTTTTTATTTATATATGTATTTTTATTTATAAATATATAAATATTTACTTATATATACAAAAGGGATATTAAAATTGTTGGGGGGGCCATGGCCACTCTTCTCTTGGCTGTGGCTCCGCCCCTGCCAATGGTCATCCAAAGTCCTAATACCATTACCATCCCCAACTTTCCAAATAAGTCCCGAAACCATTAAATCTCGACCCCAAATAATACTTCTCCATGTGTATGAAGGGTTATGACCAGGGACAGCCTCAAGAATAGAAGAGCGGGGAAAATATCGAGCCTTAAGAACCAGACTAAGAAAAGAATTGAGATTTTTAAGAATTCGCCAATCCTGTTTGGCTAGCATAGCCTGATTGAAATGTACAAGCGATCGAAAACCCATGTCCCCTTTAAATTTGGATTGACACATAAACTTCCAGGACTTCCAATGGATTTTCCTCGAAACCCCAGTAGAACCCCACCAGAACCTGGCCATCGCTGCCTCAATACCCTTGCAAAGCTTAATTGGTAACCTGAAACAAGCCATTGCATAAGCAGGAATGGCTTGAATCACAGCCTTCAGTAGAACTTCCTTACCCGCCCTTGAAAAACATTTAGCAGACCAACATCTAAGGACAGAAGCAACCTTATCTTTAAGAAAAGCGAAGGAGTGGTATTTAGATCTAGAGAGACATTGAGGGAGACCTAAGTATTTACTGATAAAAGGTCTATCTTCTAAGTTAAAAGTATGAAAGAAAATATTTTTGATCTCTTGCAAAGTATTGGGAAAAAAAGAGAATAGAGGACTTTGAGAAATTTATAGCCTGACCCGAAGCCCTAAAGTAAATACTAAAAACATCATGAATAGCACGACAGGTTTGCTATCAACAGAACAAAAAATAAGACTAACATCAGCAAAAAAAAAGGTGAGAGATCAAAGGACCACTCCTAAAGATAGCAATCCCTTTAAGAAGGCCAACATCTTGCCTGTCCCTAAGAAGGGAAGAGAATCCCTCCGCACACAGAATAAAAAGATAAGGAGATAAGGGATCTCCTTGCCTAAGACCCCCAGAAGGCTTAATAGACCCTATAACAACTCCATTTATTAAAAAAGAAAGACTAGTAGTAGAAATGCATTTCATAATCAGATTGACAAAATTAATAGGGAAATTAAAAGGGCTATTTACAAAAATATGGGAAAATGAAGATATGTTTTGATATATATGGCATAAAAACTTAATTACCCTAAATATGACATTTTTTTTAAAAAAAAAAACATACAAATATGGGAAAAAAATCATGAGGAATGCCATAAAAAACTTTAAATTTGTGTTTCTTTTTATTATTTTTTCTTTTTTTTTTAAAAAATATAAAACACTAAAATAAATAAAAAAAATGATATCAACTGTAGATGTTGTTTTTTTTACAAAAATTAAACTTGTTTTTTTAATTTAAACTACTGTTTGTTTTTTTTTCTTTGTTTTTTTCTTAAAAACTAATTATTTCATTAAAAGCAGCAGAAAAAAAAAACCAGTTTCATGAATATTATTCAGAAAAAAAAAATAATTTAAAAAAATATCATCTAAAAATAATACAAACTTTAAAAATCAGTTTCATCAACATTGAAAGAAACTAATAATTTCATTAAAAGAACAAAAAGATAGTTTCATTATGTTATTACAAATTTTTTATTTTAAGTTATTTTTTTGTTATTTTGTTTCTAGCTTCGAAACTTACACTTATATTTTGTTTTTAATATTGGTATGCATGATGTGTTGTTTTGATTATATTTGTGATTAGTATTTTTGTGTGTGTGTATTTTTTTTTATTTGATTGTCTGATGAAACTGGTTTCAGTTAACATTATAATTAACATTTATATTTTGTTATGATTTTTTATAGCGTCAAAACTGGTTTCACAGGTCGAAACTGGTTTCACAGGTTTTAACTGTTCTGTAATGGGGTTGCTCCATTTTTATGATATTATTGTATTTTTTTAGTTTGTATAAAACCAGTTTTATTATTGTATGATATTTGAACAACAATTTTTATTTTATTTTAAATAATCAGTTTCTGACACACATATTATTTTATTATTTTTATAACTGGTTTTTTTTAAGTAACTAGTTTTCATAACTGGTTTTTTTTTTATTGTTGTTCATAATTGAGTTTTAAGTTTTAATTTTTTATTTGATTATTTCAAGAAACTAGTTTTTATTTGTTTATTTTTATTTGGGTTATTTTACTAAATGGTTTCTCACATTCCACTGTTTTTTTTTTTTTTGTTATTCCTTTATGGTTTTTATTGTATTTTTGTCTCTTTAATTTTCTTTGTTTCTTTTTTTCTCTTTTATTTTAATTTCTGTTTCTCTTTGTTATATTTACTACATAATGTATGTTTAAATCAATTCTATTTTTTGAGCAAGCAAATAAAAATTAAATACCAAAATAAAGAAGGGATATTGGCGGCTAAACCCCCCAAACTTTTGCGTTTGTGACAGTTAACCACCAAAACTCAAATTTTGGCGGCTAAACTACCTGAACTCCACTTCCGTTTTGGTCCGCACTATTCCGTCACTTTGGCTCCGTTTAAAGGTAAAAATGGCTTACGTGGCACGATCCTTGTCAGCAACTCATGCCACATTGGCATTAAATCATGCCACCTTCCTAAAATAAAATTAAAACTTAATCAGAAAATTAGAAAATTTAATTAAAATCAGAATTTAAATTAAAAACAGAAATAACCCATCAAAAAAAAAAAAACCCTAAATTTAAAATCCCTCACCTGCACGAATGAACCGACCTCCCCCGTTCTTCCCTTCCCTTCATTCAGCCACAGTCGAAGAAGAAAATGAAGAGGGTTTCGCATCCGAAGTGCTCTTGTGCACAACCTGTAGTGATCAAAACCTCGTGGACAGATGCAAACCCAGGAAGGAGATTCGGGATGTGTCGACGTTATAGGGTGAGTTGTATTTTTTTAATTTTTTCTGTGTTTCCGTGATTGGTTTGCTCGAGACCTCGTCTGATTCTGCAGTAATGGTGTTTTTTTTCAACAGCTGGTTGGTGGTTGTTATTTTTGGGAGTGGATCGACCCACCAATGTGTGAAAGGGCATCGGAGGTGGTTCCTGGGCTGCTGCGTAAAATTAGAAGGCTTGAGGGAGAAATTTCAGACATTTCAACATCAAATGTTGATGCATATAATTATCTGAACAGTGTGGAAAATAACTGTGAGCAATCTTCAATACTGAAGGCCTTGAACAAGGGGGTTCAGGTTGATGAGCACTCATTGGTTAACAGTATGGGAAAGACTGATTGCATGGAGAGTTTCAATGGAAGTAGCAGTACAAGTGTTGAAGACCCAAAAGAGAAGATTTGCACCAGTGGAATCTTAGTCATAAGTGTTGTTGTTGCCATTGTTCTGTTTTGGTTAATGTTCTGAATGTTGTTTAATGTATGGAAATATTGTGAGGCAAAACCACCTTAACTTTTATATTTGTAACAGTTAACCCCAAAATGTAATGTTTTTAAGGATAATGTTCGAATGTTATTTAAGGATGTAATGATATCTTTTGGTTGCTAATGCAGTATTAGAATGTAATGTAAAACTTGGCAATTTAAATGAACATTGAAACTTTTGCAAAATAAAATTTCTATTCATTTGGTTGGTGCATTGACCTGTTCAGATCCAAAAGGCACCTATACATTAGCAAAATATACTGTTGTTGTGTTTGGTGCATTGATCAAAAGATTACCAAAATGCACCTATACAATTCACATTGATCAAAAGATCACCAAAATGCACCTATACAATTCACATTGAGCCAAATATAAATTAAGGCCCTATTGGTGCTCGGGGCATTGATCAAAAGATCACCAAAATGCACCTATACAAGAAATATCCAAAAGGTATCTAAAACTAGTTTCTGTGACAATAGTTTAATGTAAATTATAATGTTACAATTCTAAACGACAATCAACCCCGAGGCTGGGAACTTGAACCTTCACCCCTCTTCCTAGCCTCTTTAGCAAGTTGTTTGTCCCTTCTCTGCCTCCTCTTGAGTGTTGCAGCAGATGGATTTTGAATTGGTGGCCTACCTCCTTTATTCTTTGGAGCCTACAATGGACATATAAACAATGTCAAAACACAATAGAAATGTAAAAGTCAAATAAATTGGCAATTAAAACTTAATCATACCTCGTTTGGCACATTTGGTACAGGTTCCTTGCATCTTGGGGCTGTGTGTCCAGATTTTCTGCATTTAGAACAATGCATGACAGTTCCAACTCTGCTGGCTTTTCTAACTGTGGCAGCTGCAGGTGGATCTTTTTCATCAGCACCCCTTCTCCTTTTCTTTTTTGGCCTGCCAGGAAGGTTATGCTCACAGGGAGGGAATATAGGGTTAAGGCCCTTGTTTGGCCACTTGTCAGGGCTAGGCATGGGGGAAATTGTGCCTGCATATGCTGCTGCATAAGCTTCAGCTTTGTAGTACCTATGTATGTAACCCCATTCATTATGGCCACAAAACCAAATGGCTGCCAAGGCATGACCACAAGGAATTCCAGTGAGCTGGAACCTTCTGCATGTGCACTCATGTTTGTCCAGATCAACCATAAAGGCACCAGCTTCTGACATTTTAACTTCAAATAAAACAGCATTTGCTCTTGTGACAGAGCACTTCCTACCAATTTCAGCATTTTTTGCTACAAGCTTTGCTATGTTGTTGTGCACTCCATGCTTCCACTTTTGTATGCCTTCCCTTCTCTTTGTGAAAGTAGACATTAACCAACCTCTGATTGTCTCCAACAGTGTGACAATGGGCTTGTCCCTTCCATCCATAATGGCCATATTGAAGCTTTCACACATGTTGTTCAATAACATGTCACATTTAACACCTTCCTTGAAGTATGCCTTTGTCCACTCTGACTTTTGTTTGGCTGCTAACCAATTGTAAGCTCCTTCATTTATATCCTTGATTTCTTTCATCCTCTGGTCAAAATGAGCAGGAATTGTTGATCTAGCAGCTGCCCACACAAGTTGCTTCAGTAATAGGCCAGGGAAGTCTTTCTTGAAGTTGCAGTACATGTGCCTAACACAGAATCTTGTGTCAGGGCTGTTGAAAATAGACTCAACAGCATTTTGAAGACCCTTTTGCCTATCACTCATCATGGTGAGTGTCCTTGTATCCCTTGGTGCCAAGTCATCCTTCAATAATGTTAGGAACCATTCCCAACTGCTAGTAGTTTCCTTCTCCACAACTGCATAAGCTACAGGAAATATGGAATTCCCTCCATCTACACCAATTGCTGCCAATAGCACACCTTTGCAGTAACCTTTGAGGAAGCAACCATCCAACCCTATTAATGGCCTGCAACCTCTATAAAACCCTTCTTTGCATGCTTGAAGGCAAATATAACACCTCTGAAAGATCCTTCTCTCACCCCTTAACTCTGTTTGAATCTTGGCTGTACTCCCTGGGTTGGTCTTCAAGATCATTTGGAAGTAATCATCTAGTATGGCATACTGTTCTGCCACAGACCCTTCAAGCAATGCCTTTGCTGCAGTTCTGGCTCTGTAGAATTGCCATGAAGTGACCTTAGAATACTTTGTGTCTTTGGTCATTTCAGCAAACTGTTTGAATTCCATTTCAGGGTGTTGCCTAAACTGATCAATGAAGTGTTTGGTCACCCAATTCACATCAATAAGCCTGAAAATACCCATGAATGAACAATCAGTATGAATGAAAATAGTTATACTTAATGAACAATCAATAACATTAAACAGCAAAAGTACCTGTTCTCCAAGACCATGCCACATTGGTGCCCTCCTTCAGTTATTGTAGTGATCTTGAATGTCATTCCATCTGGTTGGACATGTGCATGTAGAACCCATGGGCACCCCTCTGCACTGCACTTAGCTCTGAACTTAGCTCTATCATTGTGAATTAGAATATATTCCCTATCTGTATGTATGAAATGCTCCTTCAGTGCAGCCCTCAATATTTCGATACTACCAAACTCCATGTTCAACTCAAACTTGAAGTCATCTTTCTTGGTTTGGGGATTGAACTCCAACCTCGATGTATGATCACCTTCTTCATCATCACTGTGAACACTGTGTAGTTCATCTCCTGAATCTAACCCATCATTGCCATCATCATTGCCAACAGGATTCTCACTTGCCTGGTTCCACCATCTGTTTGGATCTGATGTCCCAACATGTTCCCTTTCCACTTCCCCTTGTGTGTCTGGATTGAACTCTTCTTCTATAAATTCAAAGTCAGCATCAGTTGTTTGTCTTTGGGGCTGTGTTTGGGGTTGTGGTTCTGTTTGGGATTGGGATTGGGGCAATGATTGGGGTTGTGGTTCTGTTTGGGGCTGTGGTTCTGTTTGGGTTTGTGTTTGGGGTTGGGTTTGGGGCTGTGTTTCAGGCAGGGGTTGAGAAAGATAATCCATCTCAAAATCAGTGTTTGGGTCAGGCTGTGTTTCAGGCAAAGTGTCATGAGCAGCATCTGCAACAGGGGGGGTAGTAGGTTCTTGTGTTTGGGGTTGTGATTGGGGTTGGGATGGAGCTTTCCTCATCCTCCTAAGTCTCAATCTCTTAGACCTTGGAGTTTCTTCTGCAACTTCATTAACTCCAGTGACCACAACCTCAGGGGAATTAGGTGCATCTGGCTCTGCAACTTCATTGAATCCAGTGAGCACAACCTCAGGGGAATTAGGAGCATCTGGCTCTGCATGAGCATCAGATTCCTTTGGAGGTTCCTGTCATGTTCACAACAATCAATATCACTAACACATTACATATCTAATTCAAAACTCAGAAATACTAAGTGAAAATTGTAACTCAATCAAAGTTACCTGTTCCTTGGTGAGATCAGATGCTTGATGGCTATCACTGCCTTCACCTTCTGACAAGTCCTCTACCCAGGCCATATAATCCTCCATCTCTGGAGGATTGAAATAATCAAAGTCCTCTTCAACCTCATTTGAGTCCACCTCAATTGAGTCCACTTCATTTGAGGCCACCTCATTTGAATCATCAGATGACGAACTAATCTCAATTGCTTCTTGCAATTCTTCTGAAATCACCTCCTCTGTTGCAACTGCTGCCAAAAACTCACCCCAGTGGACAAAGAAATTGTAAAATTTGTCATCTACATTGACATGCCCTGGGGGATTCACAACAACATCAGCAACAACAGTACACCCTTCAGGCAGCTCCTCAATTTTACATTTCTCCACTTTTGAAGACTGTTGTGGTTCCTGCATCTTAATAGCTTCAGCATCCTCCTCCCATTCCACTGCTAACTGTGGATCTGGTAGCACCAGATACACATTAGCCTCTGCATTATTTCTAGCTGCCAAAAAGAACAACAACAACCATAACTCATCAACTTTGACAACAATAAAACCTATGACATCAAACAACTAACATATGTACAAACAAAAAAGTTTAAAATTGTACCTGTCAAATCCTCCAACATGAGCTGAATTGAAGCATTGTTTACAACCATGAAACCCATGTTTAAATGCTTCCCATGGGGCTTGTACAGGAAACCAAAAGGAAACCTATATTCAAGGCTTCTTGCCATGTCCTCCAAATCATGTCTAGTAAAACCTTCAATTTTACAGTGATCAAAGTACTCCCAACACCCTCCCTCATATCTTCTATTTCCAAATGGGGAAAACCATAAACCCCCATGTATAAGCTTCACTGTGAATTCACCCTCTTCATTCACTGCCACAATCACAACAAGCTATAGTGAACCAGAAATACAAAGACAAAAACCAAAACCAACAAATAGCCCCTGCACAAAGCCTAAACTAAACATTGGAAGTTAAGTTAACAAAGTGCGGCTAAACCCCCCAAACAATTAGCCCCTGCACAAAAAGACAAAAACCAAAACGCACCCCACATGTGCAAACCATTTCCTTTTGGTCAACTGTAAACCACGTGAAATATCAAAAGCATATACCCCACTGATCAAGATACCCCACTGATCAAGACAAAACCCTCGACAGTGAGAAAAGATTCTTCTTTTCCTCAGACCTTTGTTTTTTACTCAATATTCAAAGCCACTTTAATACCCATCTAACTATTTGACCTAACAACCTAATCCCAACCCATTATAAAAACCCATTTTCCCTGCTCAACGACACGTGAACCAGAAACACTCAACATAAACCCTAAAATTTTAAAAGTTTAGAAATCTTACCAGGTGGGGGATCGTGCGAACCGCGCCTACGGTATGTCATTGTTGCTGTTTCGCCTCCTTACACCGTCGCCTGAATGGGGTGGGTTTTCTTACTTCGGGGCTGGGTTTTCTTACTTCGGGGCTGGGTGTGGGTTTCCACTGTTGCAGACGACAATGGTGGAAGAGATGGTGAGGTTTTTTGTGTTAGGGGTTCGAATGGACAAGGGGTTAAGTGTAAGTGTGGTTCTGTCCACTTTTAATTTTGTTTTGATTTTATTTCCCTTTTATTTTTTAGTTTTCTTTTATTTAAATTTTGTTCTGGGTTTTTAATTTTGTTTTTTTTTTTTCTGGGTATAGTTCTGTTTTAATTAAATTTATTCTTTTAATTTAATTTTTTAATTAAGTTTTAAATTTCTTATGTCATATTGCTTTATTTTAGGAAGGTGGCATGATTTAATGCCAATGTGGCATGAGTTGCTGACAAGGATCGTGCCACGTAAGCCATTTTTACCTTTAAACGGAGCCAAAGTGACGGAATAGTGCGGACCAAAACGGAAGTGGAGTTCAGGTAGTTTAGCCGCCAAAATTTGAGTTTTGGTGGTTAACTGTCACAAACCCAAAAGTTTGGGGGGTTTAGCCGCCAATATCCCAATAAAGAATGAAGTTAGAAGTTTAGTTATTAGGTACTCATATAAAATTTATATATTCAAAACTGGTTTTTAAATTTAGTATCGTTTGTAAAAGCTTAGTTATTAGGTATTGTGTACTTTTCATTATGTTATTGAGGAAACTATTTTTTTTTTTGCCTCTTTTAATGAAATAATTAGTTTCTTTTAATATTGATGAAACTGGTTTTTAAGTTAATATCGTTTTTAGATTGTAATTTTTTTCATTATCTTGTTGATGAAACTATTTTTTTTTTATTTTTTAATGAAATTATTAGATTTTTTCAATGTTCATGAAACTAGTTTTTAAAGTTTGTATTCTTTTTAGATTATGATTTTTCTTCATGATGATGTTGATGAAACTGGTTTTTTTTCTGCTGTTTTTAATAAAATAATTAGTTTTTAACGAAAAAATAAAAAAAAATAAATAAATAGTAGTTTAAATGAAAAAAAAAACAAGTTTAATTTCTGTAAAAAAAAATAAGATACAAAAATGTACACTTATTATATATATTTATATATGTAAAAAGAGAAAAAAAATAGTTTGAGAAAAGAAATAAAAAAAAAAGAGACACAAAGAGAAATTAGAAAAAAAAAATAAAAAGAAAATTAGAGAGTGAGAAGAGAAAGAAAGAAAAAAAAAAGTCAGCAACTGACTTAAAAAATGAAAAGAAAAAAGAGAGCCAAAATTGACTAAAAAATATATATAAAAAAGACCAAAAAAAAAAAGCTTTTTAAAGCTTTAATAAATAAAAAACAGTAAAAAAGAAAAAAAAAATTAAGAAAAGTATAAAGGTAAAAATTTCTTTGTCAAATTATAAATGTAATGCTTGAAAAAAAAAAGTTAGTATTTGGTGTAAATTTTCTAAATAGAAAGAAACCTTAAAATGTAAATGTAAAATAAACTAAAAAAATAATAAAACTAAGTAAGTTAGAAACAAAAACATGAAATATGGGTTTGGATGATAAGTTTACAAAAATATGGCATATCAAATACCATAAAAAATCTTAAATGTGAAAAAATGTCATAGAAGAGTGACAAACTTATAAATGTCATATTTTTGTAACTTTTTTACAAAATCTCATATTTCATGTAATTTTTACAAATTAAAATGAAACATAACACTTTCCAAAAACTGTCACTCAACCCGATCAAAAGCCTTGACCATATCAAGTTTAAGAGCAGCCAGCCATTCTTGCCATTTTTTCTAGATGTGATGGCATGAATAACCTCATGAGCAATAAGAATATTATCAAAAATAATTATTTTAATTCTATTTTAACATATAATTTTGATTTTTTTGTCTTAACATTTAAAATATATTGTGTTTTTATTTTATAGATATATTTTTTTAAAAATATAAGATGGAAGAAAAAAAAATTAAAAAACTAATATAAATTAAAAATAAATATTTTTTATATGAAATAAAAATTATTAAATAGGGTACTTTATAAGGTTCGTTTTGGGGTGTAAATGGAACTATACTTTAATTGTTGGGATTTTACTTATGTGATGGTTAGTTTGGTAATTGTAATGGTAATGGTAATACATATGGTATAATAATGGAATAAGAATTATAATCAAATAGAGTAAGCGGTATATTGACACAAATATTATATTTTTAGTTTATGAGTAATTTGTGACGTAAATACTTAATTTTAACTTTCAATTACAAATAATTATCTAAGTTTAATTTTTGACGGTAATAATACTTAAGTTATATTTTTGGAACTTCCGTAGTTACCTGGTCGTTAAGTATTAAGGGCCAGTTTGACACAGCTTTTAGAAAAGCTAAAAGCTGCTTCTCAAAAAAGTTGTGACAAAAAGGTGTTTGATAAGCAGTTAAAAATAGCTTATTGAAGAATTTATGGAAAAACTACAGCTAAAAGCTAAAGCTGGTATACCTCAACTTTTAGAAAAAGCTGTTTTGATTAAAAGACAATAATAAATTATTTATTTATCAAAGATTTATTTAATTATTTATTATATATTACATAAAATAAAAATATTTTTTTTTTGAAAGAAAAAATATTTAAAATAAATAATATTTAAATTTTTTATTTTATTCTAAAAATAATTTATATTTTTATTTTTATTATTAACAAACAATATCAACATAAGTTTCTTATAAACTACAATTTTTTACAAATGATAAAAATATAATTTAATAATATTAAAAATTATTTTTATCAAATACGTATAAATTTATACTATAGAAAAAAAAATTATAAATATATAGAAAATAAAAATTTTGAAAAATATATACTACAGAAAAAAAATAATTAAAAATATATAGAAAATAATAAAAAAATAATTATTTTTACACTTATATAATAAATGGGTTGTTGGTTTTACCCTCTTCTCCCACTAATACAACACTTAGGGCATTTTCTGAGATGACCAAGTATATGTATAACACATCTCTAGTTATCGATTTTGCTAATACTGGTGGTGTTGAAAGATGTTTCTGAATTTCTTGAAAAGCCTCCTCATATTTTTCGTTCCACTCGAATTTTTTGTTGCCTCACAAAATATTGAAGAATGGGATATATTTATCAGTTGATTTTGAGATGAATCTACTCAAGGTGGTGATTCTTCCAGTTAGAGATTGAACCTCCTTTGGTTTACTAAGAGAGGGCATTTCGAGCATTGCCTTTATTTTCTCGAGGTTAGCCTTAATTCTTCTTGTATTTACAATAAAACCAAGGAACTTTCCCGAGGACACCCTGAATGAACATTTTTTCTGATTTACCTTCATATTGAATTTTCTCAATTTTACAAAGTACCCTGCGAGGTCTTTGTTGGGTTTTGTGCCCTTAATAAAACTCTATTTCAATGTAATCTTTATCATTTAATTATCAATAAAGAGACAAAAGTATTTTCATCACTTATTTAGTGTGTCATTTGGTTCATATTATCATTTATATGTTTATTTGATTTATAAATTCATCCAAACCCTTATCACATTAATATTCTTGTTTATTGTGTTGTCAGCATAGTGGAAAATAATCAAGATTGTGTGATTAAATATATATTCCTAGATTTATCAGTACACAGGGTTTAACTGATATGATAATCTACAACATAGTTTACTTGCACCATGGATAAGTGCTATGTCTTTTCCAGGGCATTGGTTCAAGTAAAGCTTGGGTTGGATGCATGGAGTATGCATTGGAAAGGACCGATATTAAACTTGGATTAGATATGATAAATTTACCGTAATATCTATTCAATTCAATATAACCTAGTTGATCCTAGATCAAATGATCTTAATCCTGACATGGTTAGGTTCGATCTCAAGAGTATTATTCATGTTCTTTGATTTGTTAGTTAAGCCTACTTTTTGGTCAGGGTGATACGTACATTTTGGGAACATGGTAGTGCAATTGAGTGGGAGCGCTAATCATAGATATGGAATCTATAGCTTCAATCTAGACATAGAAGTGAAATGATGATTTCCTTCAAGCTTGGCTAAACATAGATAAATGGTTGAGTACTCATTTCGGTGATTATGTTAGTTTACTAAAATATCATTTATAGGTGGCTAAGTGTTTTAAGGATAAAATACATTGAAGGGCGTAACGGTAAATTAATCCATATACAATGTAAATCATCTATAGAGGATCATTGATTATTGGGATTAAAACAATGGATAACTAATAGCGTATCTGTATCGTGGAACATATAGAGCGTTCTATATAACTGAGAGTTCAATTCCAAGTTCTATGGTGGATGCAATGAGGAATTAATAAGTTAGTGAATTTACTTGGTAAATTCTAGATCTACTTATTGGAAGCTCGGATATATAGGCTCATGGTCCCCATACTAGTTGAGACAATACTACTTGTAAGACTCAGTTAATTGATTTTAATTAATCAATTATAATTCTAAAATTAGACTATGTCTAGTTTATGAATTTTCACTAAGCTATTGCTTAATTGTGAAGAAAAGATATTCTAGGGTTTATTTGTTATTACGAGACTTTGTTAAGACTAATTAATGAATATATTAAATGGTAATATTATTTAATAATTAATTTTAATTATTAAATAATTAGATTTGGCATTTAAGTGGTTAAATTGGAAAAATTGCATTTTTGAGAAAATAAGATGAAAAATTAGAAAAATAGCAAAATTGCAAAGTGGGGCTCACAATCCATGGCCGGCCACTTGGGAAGGATTTTGCCACTTTATTTTTTCATTATTTTAATGCTAATTAAATCTAACCTAACCCTAAGTGGTTTCCTATAAATAGGTAGTGATGGCTTCAAAGGAAAGGATGATGTAACTCATTCCTTCAGTAAAATTTTGAGCCACCTTCACCCTCCTATTCGAAACCTTCTCTCTCTCTTCATCTCTTCAAAATAGAAGCCATATAGTGAAAAGAGTGTGTGCCCACACACATTAAGTGGTACTCAATCATAGTGTGTAAGGCTGTGAAGAATCCAGTTTCAAGAGAAGGAGATTCAGACTCAGATCTTGGTGATACCCTGCTACAGAAAGGATACAAGGGTTAGAGATCTGAGTGGAAGGAGACGTTATATTCCGCTGCAACCACTGTAAGGTTTCTGATACTTTATATGTGTTTATTTCATATCGTTTTAGAAGTTCATGTTTAGGATGTTAATAACATACTTGTTAGTGAATATAGACCCTGGTAAAATAATTCCAACAGTCTTCTGCATGGTCCTCGCTCTTAATTGATTTTACCAGTATGTCATACACTTCCATATTCTGACACATTCAAACATACCATTCACAAGACGTTGATATGTTGCTCACTATCTCAATTAATACATAATCATAACATACTATAATTAACCTAACTCATGCTTATTCTATGTATACTGCTAACGACATCAGATAACAATTAATCATATAACCGGTAAATAATACTTACTATCCATGAGTCGAGCTTGTTTTCACTGCAAATTTACATACCCAACCAGTCTTTAGGATCTTTAAAATCGTTGCTACTCTGATACCATGTTGTAATGCCCTAATCCTTAGGGACACCACGTGTCTGCATTAATAAACTAGTTTATAATCATAAACTAGCAATTTAAACAAAATGTGATCTAATAAAAACTTTACCAACTAATTTAAACCATAAAATCGTGGCATAGTCTCTTTTTATGATTGGGGATCTCCTATATAAAATATTACAAGGCATGCCATCACAATAATATTGTAAAATACATTTTAAAGTTCAGAACATTTAACATACAGTTCCTGAGCACTCAATTCCACTTGCTGGATAAGCTGATATGTACATTTGCTAGAAAAGATTCTTGACTCATGGTTATCCAAATGCCTCTATCTATTACCTACACCACATAGCACCCGTGAGTCACAAGGACTCATCAAGAAAAGTAATAACAACAATCATATAATATATTATTCAAATATCATCATTTATACTCAGACAATCAGAATAGGAACGATCACTCATTCCTCATAAGATGAAATCCAAATTACTATTAACATCTATCACAATTAAACGTCAATATAGATATTCAGTAATACAAAATCATCATACTAATAATAGAAGTCATATTCATTTAATAATATAATTTACATCTGTTACCTCATAAAAAAACTAGCTTTATTACATCACATTGCCTAATCAGGCAAGTCGATACTTTAATATGATAATTATGTATTACATTACCTAATCAGGTAAGCCCATGTCATAGCCTAGCACCCATATATTGCACCACTGTATCACCTAATCAGGTGAGCTCGTGCCAACACCTGGCACCCATGTATCGCATTGCCTAATTAGGCAAGCCCATACCATATCCTGGCACCAATATTATAAACCCTAAGTTCTTGTCTAACCTATCTTTTTCATATTTAGATTGATTTTACCTTGATTTATGCTTGAATATTAAAAACAAAATCGAAGATTCAATACCAGAATTTTACAAGCTTCACCTACCCTAAAAACTCATTCTAGGCGGCTAGTGCTTAGGTTTCCCGAACTAGGGTAATAACTTTCACTATATTCAAAGATGTACCTTACAAAGACCAACAATAGTGTAAACAATACACTCATTTACAAAATACAGTGAATCTATACCCATACCAACCAAGACCCTTGATTGGAGACACAAGATCCCCTTGTGTGAATGATGAGCTCTCTTCAACACTTTTCTTCAATCTGAACTCCCTTCAGATCTAGTGATGAAGATGATACTAAAGTCCCTTCAGTCTGAACTCAACATCTTCAAGCTCTCATCTGCAACTTTGGATTAATACCCCCAAGCTCAAAGATCACTTGCCATGGAACATAAAGATGAAACAAGAAGAAAGAAACATAATCCCTAATCTCCGATCATAAAGATTTTTTTTCAACATAATACCAAGGAGTTGTATTTATACATAGCTAAATCAAGAATCTCGAAATAGATAGTTGTTACCATCTGAACAATTAAAACGATGTGGACTAACACTAAGGAAGCGTTTGGTTGGGAGGAATGAAAATATAGGAATAGGAATGAGAATGGGAATAGGAATAGGAATGGAATGGAATACAATTTAAAATGCATAAAAAAATTGATAAAAAAATAATTAAATTTTTTTTCTTGTTACATTGGAATGGTCATTCCTTTCTTTTTGAAATGGAATAGCCATTCCACCAAAATGGTGGAAAGAGCATTCCATTGGAATGCCATTCCAATACTTTAAAATGCAACCAAACAAAGGAATGGAATGAAAATTATTTCCTTTCCATTCCATTCAATTTCATTACCTCCAACCAAACGCCACCTAACAGTACTAACTTTAGACAAAACACTACGAATCCCAGACGCAACTGGACATAATTTGTCACTACAAAAAATACTGGTTCTTAATCTCCCCCTTGACAAATTATGGTCAATGACAACAATACCAATGCAAAACAAAGCAACCATCAAAATATAACAGAGTCTAAACAAACAGGAAAAACAAACACTTTAAACAACCAAACAACAAACGCAACCATTTACACAAAGGATCAGTATTTCTCCCCTTTCATTAAGCATAATCCACGCCAAAAATAATATGGTCCTAAACCAAATGCTCCCCCTAAGAAATGCCAAAGTATCTATCACAACATCAAAGAAGAAAGTCAAACCATCTCACAATATGACTTAAAACATATGGATATTAGATATAAACAAATGAGAGATTGACCAAGCAAAACAATCAAATCGCCACGATAATACGAATGATGCTTCAAATGAGATTTATTTTTATTTCAATAAAAAAAACATGCCAAATGATATATCTCAAGAATTAACATGTTCAACTTGTAAAGAGGAAACACAATGAGTGGTCTAATCAATTAACAAGTGAGCAATGATTATTTGAGCAAAGAACCAATTCATTCAGCCTCACAATGAGCCATACTTAATAAAAAGATGCGAAAACTTCTTTCAATCCACATATTCACACACACTTGAGAAAGACAATAACCAAGGAACTTTTATCAGGACTTTAAACCAAGATTTTCTTCGGCGTGTGCTAGTGACCTCATGTGAGAACATTGGCTCACTCTCTCAATTTTTTTTTATTAAACTGCCCATTTTTTTGCTGCCTTTTCTATCTTTAGTCACTCCGGCTCTTTCTTTTGCAACCAACTATGGCTTTCACTCTCCCTCAAAGATGTAGCCGTCCTCTTTTAATCAGAAATATTAATATAGAATGAGCATGCTACTTATTAGTAAATGGACTAAAGAGAGCTCTTCCCATTGCATCTAAAAGAGGTAGCCTTTTTAGCTGGGAAAAATAAAGGTTCAAAAGATCCTGAAAAATTCACCTAGTTAGAGCTTCCTCGATAGAACTGGAGGACCTGTAGATGGGACATGAAGTGCCTCATAGAAAAAAAATGATAGCAATCAAGGCTTAGCTGAACAAACTGAGAAAGATGATGATCATATACCCCAACGAATTAATCAGATAGAACACATTAAAAAAAACCTTCCAAGTTGCGCACATTAATATGAGAATTCAAGGCTTTAGTAAATAAAAATCCAAGAAAGCATCAAGAATAATATGTGATTATCCAATGTATTATCTATTATCTATATATTTTGAGTCAATATGCATTTTGAGGGATGTTTGTGGAACTTTCATTATCACACATGATGACACATAAACAAGCAATGAGGAACACTAGACAACATATCCTGTGTATATCATATTTCTTTTGAAACAAGGGAGTACGATGTACAACATGATCAAAACCAGCAAACACTAGGACAAAAACATCATCATTTCTTTGTTTAAACTCAAGATTCAACAATATAAGTTTTAGAAGACCATACTATAGCACTAATAGTAGTGAATGAGCTCTTGAAAGACAAGGTGATGATTTAATACTCTTATTTCTTTTGGTTAAAACTTTTGGAATAGCAGTAAAATCCCCAATATCTGATTTATCTAATGATGCACTATTACATAGGACAACATTGTCCAACAAATAACTACCATCACTAGATCTCTTCCCTGTTAAGACTGAGTACCCATCAGATGAAACTAAACAATGAGTTTTAGAAAAACTTACAGTGTAATTTGCATCACAAAGTTGACTGATGCTTATCAGGTTTGCCTTGAGCCCTTTCACATACAGTACTTGAGTAAGAGGTGGAACTCTACTCATCACCAAGTCTCCTTTCCCAATAATTTGGCCCTTGTTTCCATCACCAAAAGTGACAATAATATTATTATATATTAATAATAATATTAATATATAAATAAAAACTTTATTAATAATAATTATTTCACTATGTTTTAATCACTAAGAAATCTTTAACCGGAAGGTATTTAGTCAACTCCAAGTTCTTTAAAATATCCTGATATTTTTAAAATCAACTTATCTCAATAATCCTATCAATATTACTAACTAAAACTATTGTGATATTTTTGGCTTCCAATCGGGTCTCTAAGGTTGCTGAACCTGAAAAATATTTTTATTTCACAAATAACTTACATTATATCCACATATTCCAAAAATCTCTATAATTGATAAATTACGCTTATTTATCCATTTATAGCAAAATTTATTTTTTATGCTAAATTAGGTTAGCAAGATCACAATCCTACTCATTGTTACCTAATTAACCCATAATATAATCATAAACTCTAATTATTCATAATTAGGTTTTCGAGATATTACAATTAGATCCATAGCCATTCTAACTATTTGAGCAATACTAAGATGTCTCCAAATTCGTTGATAAAACCCTCAAATACCGTAGTCAGAGGGTTGGAACCAAGAACCATATAGATTACAGCAGAGCTCCAGTTTGATGTTTGTATTTTCACCTCTCTAACAATATGTTCTTTGAAAGAAAATTTAGGATCACGGTAGAAAGACTTACCCTCGGTAAATTTCTTCCATTGATTCTGGGCAATAGCTTGTTATCATTCTTTATCATAACAAGATCACCTGTTTAGATTCCTTAGGCCAACTTTGGATCGCTCCAGTTCTTGGCGACTCCTGCCTCTCCTTCTCCACAATCTCTCTAGATCGAATAACATCTGCCACCAAATTTAGACCAGAAGAATTCTCAATCCCTCCAACACTTGAAGTAGTCTTATCGCACTTCCTTTCCGATGAATTCTGGCCAGTAGATCTCGTGATTGGCTTTCAAACTACTTTTTTCTACTTCACCATGGAAGAGAGAAAATTAGGGTCACATTAGTCTTTTTTTTAAGTTAAAAAAATAATTTTATAATTATTTTTGTCTATTTTATCAAAATGTATCAATAAATAATTTCACATTATATTAGCCATGTTTTACATTGACAAAGAATGAAAGAGGAGCAACGGTTGTTAAGAATACATGTACAATGTGTTGATTTCAAGTGGCTAAATAATATTCTGCTGCACAGAACCCTATACATATATAATAGAATCTATGAGGACATTTCTTGTGTCATCCTTAAGGCATAATAAAATTTGAGTGTAAAGATGTAGGCACCCAAAATATGCACACAAAAAATTACACATAGTGAAGTGACAGATTTTTTAACTAATCACATTTATCTACATTGAGACCATTGCTGTAAAATTAAAAAGAAAAAACACTATGTCAGTGGCGTAATGTTTTAGTGCTTTTAGATGCACATATCATCACTTAATCATAACTTATAAAGCCACTGATAATAAAAAAAAAATAAAAAAAAGCCACACACTAGCCACTGTAAAGGGAATGTTTTACTACTTTGAGTAGGTCTATAATTAAACCAAGGCCGGAAGAGGACAATGCATTTATCTGATTTGAAAGCGGAATGAGATTCTTCAGAAAGCTTTTTCAAAAGATAGAATTCGGGTTTTGTGGGGGAGAAAATTGTGGTATTGATCCTTATAGATAGTTATTAAGGAATTTCATCATCATCCAACTTGGAAATATAAGGACATGACTTTACATCAATGTTAGGTAATAAAAGGTAAGCTTATCTACAATTTTTATCCTACAATACAAATGATATTTGTATGATACATTATACAAGGATCCTTCAGTTATTATTTATTTATTTTTATTATAAAAAAAATCAGTTTTGGATACTCAGTTTCAAATAATTACAATTAAGTTTATCTACAATTAACACACTTTTGTAAATTGCTAAAAAGAATGATACTATTTTGTGAGTGGAAAAAGTATGTAAGAAAAAGAGAAGGAAGAGTCTAAACTATTAGCTAAAGGTACTATTTTTTTTTATATCTCAATTCACAGAGTTTTATTTACAATTATTTAAAATAGAGAGTCCAAACTATATAGTATTAAAAGAAAAGAGAGATTCTGAAATAGTATAAATAAACATGTATATAGGTAGGGATACATTGGACTAGCTATGCCATTAACACTTGGGAGGCGTTTGGTTGGGAGGAATGAAAATATAGGAATAAGAATGTGAATGGGAATAAGAATATGAATGGAATGGAATATAATTTAAAATGCATTAAAAAAATTCATAAAAAAATCATTAATTTTTTTTTCTTGTTACATTTGAATGGTCATTCCTTTCTTTTTAAAATGGAATAGTCATTCCACTAAAATGGTGGAAAGAGCATTCTATTGGAATACTATTCCAATACTTTAAAATGCAACTAAACAAAGAAATGGAATAAAAATTGTTTTCTTTTCCATTCCATTCCATTTCATTATCTCCAACCAAACGCTACCTTATTTTTGGAGTGTATATGGGGTAACTAATTTTGTGCGCATTGGGTGAGGGGAGACACATTGGAACTTTTATTCTAGTAATTGGATTTTCTAAATTTGTTCATGGTCATGATGTTCTATAATTTTTTATCTAATAATTGAATTTTCTAAATTTGTCAGAAGATTAATAATATTTTTTCCTTGAAAAAGTTGTAAAAGCTAACGAAAATTAGCCGTATATGGATCTTGAATGAATATTCTATAAAGATGGTAATTCGTATTAATATTCTATATTCGTGTTATGCTGGTTGACATGGTCAACTTTAACATAATTTATATATATTTCGTGTCAAAAAATTTTAACCCTAACACAACTTATCGTGTTCTCATTTTGACTTATCATAGCGGTGATAAAAATTCCAAGTTTTTTCATGCCATGGCTAGTTCAAGGAAAAGAACTAACAATTTTTAATTCGAATCGATTTCGCGTCACATGCATTAACTTTAACCCAACTCAAATAATAATAGTGTATTACAGCTCTACCCAATTTTAACTTGCATATATTTTAAATGATTCTAATCCACAATAATTCATATTAAGTTATAGTATTATGATATGAACTGCCACCTTAGAATTCTAGTCGGAATGTTAGCAAAATTAAATATAATGCTCTTTTTCTTAATTAATTGGTTAATATCAAATGTATTTATTTATTTAAATCACAAATATAAAAATAGAATTTTTGTTTTTTCATAATTATTTTTTGTTTTTAATTTTACAAATAAAATATAATATGTATGTGTTTCGTAATTTATTTATTTATTTTATTTTAGTGAGAAATCACAAAATGAGGAGAAAGTGAGTTGGAGTTCAGCATCGGGTCCAGGGTGTCAAGCTCCAAGGGTTAGAGGCAACGACTCAAGTCTCGAGAGGGTTGGGGTTCGGACCAGAATATATAGGGATCCATATCTAGGTCTGGGATAAGGTCGAAGTCCAGGTCGAGAGTCGACCATTGACATTTGGGCGGGTCCAAGTTAGAGTTGGAGAATGAAATTTTGATGAAAGAAAATACAAATAGATTATAATTTTAAAAAATTGTTTAAATTATTTTAAAAGTATTTTTTTTTTTTCGAAATTTTGATTCTTATTTTAAAATTTAAGAAATTGTAGTTTTACTAAACATGATTTTAAATATATTTTCTATTCTGATTAAAGAAAAAAACAAAATATCTATTCAAAAAAATGGCTTGAGAACGCACCCTTAGTAATTTACCAAATGGAACCAAAGATAAATTATGTATGTTTTTTATAGTGTGAACTGTGTGACACTGAATAAAGAAAATAAGTGATGTAAACCATATTATATATATCACACTTTTATATATACCACTAAAAATAGACTTGCTCACTTTCTATGAATGTATTTTTTATTTTCATTTAATTACTTTTTCTACTGTATTCCTACTTCTCATTTTATTATTCCCTTACCAACCAGAATATCATGTGATTTCTCATATATATAATCAGTGGCGTTTTCCCATTCAAGCTGGAAGTAAAGAAAAGAAAACCCAGCTCACATCTCTCATATCTAATGGACATGATAATAATGGAGGTCATTTTCCTTACAGCATATAAAAAGAAAACCATGACAAAGATAATAGCTAGCTTAAAGAATCTATAAATATAGTACCTGATTCTTCCCAATTGCAAGTTATATACCAAAACTACAACCAAATCTTTCCATATAAATACCAGTCTCAACACGTTCAAAATCTGCAAAGGAAAAAAACAAATATATATAATTTTATTTAAGAAAAAAAAGAAGAAAATGGGATTGGGAGGTGATCAAGCTTACCCATACAAAGGTCACTCCAACTACGGCGGTGGTCATCATGACTACGAAAACGACAGCAATCAACTCTGTCGTACGGTCATATACGACAACGACGGCAGGAAAAGAACTGTCGTCGGCTGTTCCCCGTACGACGCTGATGCCTACGTCGTAGAGACTGAGATCACCGAGCACATCCTCTCTGCCTCGCCCATGATCGCCACCTCCGACTACCGCTATGGATCGCCGAATAAGCTTGAACCGATAAGAACTAATTACGGTTCCTACGGAGGAGACCACGACAGTTACCGTAAGCCCTCGAGTCCGTACGGCCACGACAAGGGTCACGGTCGTCATTATCCTCAAGAGATTGACCGATTCCTCACCGGAGTCCAGATCGAAGCCAGCAGACCTTCGCCTCACAGGTACAGTACTCCCTCAAATGGCATAGCTAATATCCGCCCAAGCCCAACTATTGCTCCTCACTCAATTGGTGGTGGCCGATATAACAAGAAAGATCATGATTACGGCCACCACAAAACCTCCGGCTATGGCAATTACAGCAGTGATGATGATGATGAGGACGACGATTACGAGAGAGAAGAAGATTATTACAAGCCTGGGCGCACGATTCAACACGTACCAATTAAGCATAATATTTATGATCACAACAGTGGTCACGGCCGCAAAGCCACCATCGGAGGAGGAGGCTATGGGACCCCGATTGTCGGTAGTACTAATTATAATCCTACTACTCATTATGGTCACGCGAGCAGCGGATCACTTAGCATGCCCACGAATAGTATCGAAGAGGCTATAGATTACTTGAAATCTAGCTCTATTAGTAGCGATAATTCTCATGCTGTGAAGCCCTACGGCCACGGCCACAACCCATTACCCAAGACTAGTGGTCATCATTATACGGCGGAAGCAGCTGGTAGTCCGTACGGGACGACTATTAATAAGCACACGGCGGCGCCGGTGGGGTCGATTTACACGAGGGGATCTACTGTTGCTTCTTCTCATGGGGCAGTGATGGACTGTTACGAGGCTGCCAGGAGGTTTAACGGTAAGGTGGTGAGAACCTAATTATAAAGCTAATTATAAGTTGGTTTTATAATTAATTAATTATATATTAATGATGAAGTTTAAGAATAAGACTGTTGTTTTCTTAATTACCCGGGGGTTTTGGTGATAATATAATATAGCCCACGGATGTTATATATTTACGTACGTTTGGAAAAAAAATTGGGTTACTTTTGTTGCTGATCATGTAAACGATTTGGTGTGGGAGTATACTCTTCTGTTGTGATCATAATAAGAACATTTAAATAAGATGCTGATATATAGTTTATTAATAATATGTTATTGCTTATTACCTTATGATTTTCTTAAAAAAATTTAGCAATTCACAATCTCAATTTACAGCCAGTTCAGTGTAGTACATATATTTAATTTTTATATTCTATTTCCAGTCACTCTGCTTCTTTGTTTGCGTATAAATTCTCCTATTTTGTAGGCTCTTATTAGTTTGTTTTAAGCAACTTTTGTTATTATTTCCACGATCAAACTACTGGAAAAATTAGTGCCCAAGAAATAACAAACCAATAAAATAAAATTCTATGCAATGATGACAAAACAAGAATTAAATAATATGTTACAACTCAATAGCAAAATATACAGGTTAAAATTGAAAATTACAATTTTTTTAAAACGATCAACTTCATTAAACAAAGCAATTGTTCAAAAATACAAGATAATAGAACAAGCAGAGCAAAAGTGTCACGACCCGAGCCCTAAACGGTAGTAAATATGTAATATCCATAATTTAGGTGGTCAAATGTCACACTTTGACCTTTGTTGAAAAATAATACTTACAAATGATATTTATATTACAAAATTATGTAAAAAAATACATATTTAAAATAACGAAATAATCCTATAATAAGCAGAAAATAATTGTAATAATATAGGACACTCGTCAATATATATGTAAAACAATAATATCCCCACAGTTATGTAGTCACCAAATAGTTAGATTTAATAAGTTGTAAAATACTAAAATAATACTAAAGCATCCATCATTTCTCATTCCTAATTATTTCATAGCAATTAGAGTGATCGGACCATCTATTAATAATTTGGTACATATTAGTCTTTAAAAGAATAGTTAATTAATAATAAAGATAAGACTTCAAGAAAAAGGTATTTTCGGCTGCTACTGCTGCTTTGATTTATAATTTGTGGAAAGCAAGGAATGAGCACATATGAGATAAGAAGACAGTAAGCACAAACCAGATCATTCAGCACACAAAAGAAGTTGTCAAGACTCGTGTAAGGATATGCTGGCCGAAGGAAGTTAAAAAGAAGGAGCAAGACTGATTTTTCAACTTATAAAGTAGGAAAACTAACTTTGATGTAAATAATGATAGAACAATTATGATTCATATAGGTCCTTATTACAATGAGGTTCCTATTTGTTTGTACAAATGAGATTTATGAGCAATGTACAACTCTTGATTCATCAAAAAAAAAATAATAATAAAGATAAGACTAAGCTAATCACATCGTTCTCCATCAACGATTCTTTCACAACTACAAGTACCAAACTGAGTTCTTGAAAGGAAAAATATAAGGGTGAGCTTATAAAACCCAATAGGGAAACAACTAATATTAAAGGACCAGTAGTTTAATAAAAATCTCTACATGGTTAGCTTTTAAAATGAAACATCTCACCATCATCATCATGTACAAGAAAAAAATAGAGAGATCAGGATTAATCACAAGAGACAAGCTACTCGTACATATCACACCATCCACTAGACCCCTAGCTCTCAATACCAACCATATACGACATCTAAAAACTGGGTAGTCGCACCTGATAACCACCATAATACCTTCTTCCTGTAGAGATTAATCTAGGTCTTTCACCTACAGGTGAGTGCACACCTGATCTACCTATTATGACACATAGATTAGGTCGTGAAATAACAATATGCACTGTCATCCTATTTTTTGCACCCTGACGTAGCAATGAGAATGAATGACACGTGTCCCACATTTTTGCTACATGTGCGGAGAGAAGTATTCCTAGCAGCTCATGAATGGTTAATTTAAATATTTGTAACACTCGGATATCCGAACAGGTTAATCAAGAAGACGTCTGACCAAGATACAGATCCATTTGTACCGAACAAAACATATAAATTAGCAATTCTAGAGATCAATCTCATCGCTTCTAAGACACGTAGATAATCCCTACATTTGTGGGATTTAGTCAGAGAATAAAGACAATACGGCATACGCCTTGGTTTCCTATTCTTTACATTGTAATTATAGAATTAATGTAGTTTCCTATTTTATTTATAAGAGAATAAGAAAAACCATTCTTCATGTAATTATAAGCTCCTATAAATAGTGGCATAATCACACTATTGAGGGGGTACGAAAGAATTAATCCAGAGAAACATTTAAGAGAGAATAGTGATCTAAGAGAGAAAATAACTCAGAGATCCATTGTAAGAGCTTCAGAGAGGAAGAACACTTTATTTCTTCTCTCAAGTCAATACAAATACAAGGGGAGTAGGTTATTACCATTCTTAAGGGGTTGAACCTCTTTAAAATTTGGTGTTCTATCACTTTATAGTTTTTGCTTTCTATTATTTATTTTATCTAATCGCTTTATCTTGACTCACTGTCGTTGGCTAGAAGCGAGGTCAATATTTTAGTACTTTCATTGAGAGCAAAAACACAAGCTTTTGTCTTAATCTTGACAGGATAATAGGATGGTTGTACAAACTCAAAGAGGAGGCTTTGCTGATCAAGGCGATCCAATGGTGACGGATCCGAACGTGCAAACTCCTGAAAACACGAGAGGATAAACCCCAAGCAAATTGATACACAACCACCTACAACAGGCCATGGAGTGACTACCCTCTAGCTAGGTTCACACCAGGCATACTTGAGACTGGGAACACCAGTACGGATGCCGATCAAACTACTCCTAGCACTGAGATTACATCAACCAATAATACTCAAAGGCCTGTCATAGATGACACTGAACTTCAAAATCTACGAGTAGCACTTGGGCTTATGCATGGCCATAACAGCACCCTACATCATGATCAAGAAGATCTTTGAGCAGCCATCAACCTTCCCTTCGACGAGTAGAGGCGTCAATTGATAGAGTGGAGGGACCGGAAGACATAGTGCATGCGCCCCACTATTGTAGGGTGTCCTTATTAGTTTTGTCTTTTTAGGTTAATTAATTAATTAAATAGATAAATATTTAAATTTTAAAAGTAGTTGAGATATTCTCTCAAGTGATTGAAAGATTCCATTAATCGGTTATAAGATATAAATATCTATAACTAAATTCGGTTATATTATTTATTCAAATAATTAAATATGATTTAATAAATAATTTGAATTTAAATATAATTAATTATATAAAAAATTTATTAGGTTTATTTAATATATCACATAACAAAGTTCTATATAGTTTTTGAAATATAATAGTATTTGTAGGTAACTTTCTGAAAGCCTTAAATGATTTTATTAGTAAACCTTTTTCTCTCTATCATAAAAGAAATAGTTCTAGCTCATGTGTTGAGATTTAATCAAGAACTTCATATACACTATTATCCTACTAGTCCGCACTAGTCCTTGTGTGTGATAGAAGACTTAGAAAATCAAGGTGTGAGTTTTGTCATTAGCATTCCAAGGATACAACATACGAAAAGACTCGAGGATACCTGATAGGCTTCGAGAGGTAAATATTCTTTTTGTCTATTTACTTTTAGTTTAATATATATACATGTGAAAACATAATCAAGACTTTTTTTGGTTTTTCTCTCTAGCAGTTGAAGTTGGTGCCATGGCCAAAACTAGATCGAAACACCAAGGAAAGTCAAAGAACTCAGTCACAAAGCAAAAGAAGAAGGGTCCTAACACTGTATCAGATGTTATTCGTACGAAATCAATGGATGTTGTTAAAGGGATTGCTCCCCTAGAGCTATTTGCGATGAAGAACCTGCCGCGACTCGAGAATTAATGAGGAATCATCACCTGAGCTCCAGGATCTATTCCAAGCTCCATTATCGCCTCGTGCTTCCTTGAGTGAGATAAAACGGGCTGAAGATGTGAAATCTGACTTCCTGCAATTTGTTCAAGCTAATTGCCAATGTAACAATAACTTGAGCCAAGGTAAGCACTCGATTCCTCCTATTCTTAGATCTGGATCTATTTTTAGGAACATAGATTAGTCTTTTAAGAAATTTGAGAAGCCTAACAAAGTTAAGATCGAGCTGGAAGACATTGAAGATGAGATTAGCTATTCGAACCCTTCTATTGTGTGCTATGTAATGGGTTCGAACCCACCACTGCACATATTGGAAGGATTCGCCAATAGAATATGAAAGGATAAGGTAGACAAGGTCAAGCTGCTTACATATGGAATTTTCCTCATTCGGTTTCACTCAGTGGAAAACAGAGATGAAGTGCTGAATGGAGGGTATATCTTTTTCAATAAAAGAACAATAATAATGAAACCCTGGAATCCTAATACGAACTTCAGGAGGGAGGATGTGAAATAAGTTCTTATTTGGGTACAGCTTGAGGAGCTTGAACTCAAGTATTGGGGCCAAAAGTCTCTCTTCAAAATTGTTGGACAGGTGGGGAAGCCGATTATGGTGGATAGTGTGACAAAGGAAAGGGAAAGATTGAGCTATCCAAGAGTTTTAATTGAAGTCCAAATGAATCAGGTCCTTCCTAATATCTTGAAGTTTGAGGATGAGTTTGGGATGAACAATCATGTGGGTATCAATTATGAATGGAAGCCTACAATATGTTCGAACTGCTCTGGTATGGGGCATGCTACTGCAGAATGCAGAAAATCTACTAAAGCTAAGTAGGAATGGATCATTAAGGAAGATAAAAGGCAACAGAAACCAGTAGTGGATGAAGAAGGTTTACAGGCTATCAGTAAAGGAAAAAAAATTAGTGAACAGGGGCAGACCTGGAAATTGCAACAGATATGCAGGAATTAAGCTCTTCTAATGTTCGTAATACAAGTGAGGGGGGGAGCAGTCTCTTGGCCATGTAAGCTCATTGTTTAGAATGTTCGAGGAGCCAATAGCCAGCAAAAACAACAGCTAATAAAGCAATTTATTAGAGGCCAAAATGCTGGTTTTGTTGGACTTCTCGAAACAAGGGTCAAAGGTTCAAAAGCTTGGAACCTTGTACCTCAATGTGTTTAAGGGATGGTGTTTTTCGACAAATATAGCATGGCATCAAGGAGGCAAGATAGTTATAGCTTGGGACTCTATCAAATTTGTTGTAAACAATATAAAGTGCACCAGTCAACTAATTCACTTGAAAATTGCTGCAACAAATGGGAGATTCGATTGCTACTTGACTGTAGTATATGGGGCAAATGATAGTGAAGGAAGGAAAGTTTTATGGACTGATTTGTGTGATTTGGCAACTAATGGAAAATGGCTCATTATGGGAGACTTTAATGCTATTTTAGCAAAAGAAGAAAGGGTGGGGCATATAGTGATGTACCATGTGTTGGGTTTTGTGCCCTAAATAAAACCCATTACAATCTGATTAGTTATCAATTTAATATTTTGAAGTGATTTATGTTAACATGTATTTTTCATGTTTATGGTTTAATATACATATTTAATGTATGCACAAAATCAGTTAAGTCCAGAACATATATTCATTCACAATTACAGTATTGTCGATACAGTGGAATGTGATTGTGATTATATGATTCAAAAGACTAAGTCCCTGTTCATCAGTGTTTTGGATTTACACTGATGTGATAATCGACGATGAAGTATTCTTACACTTGGAGTAAGTGTTATGTTCTTTCCAGGACATTAGTAAAGTATACTAGTTTCGAATGTATGGAGTATACATTGGACTGGACCGATATTGAACTTAGACAAGATATTATAAACTTACCGTTGTATCTTTCCAAGTCAATATCAGAAGTTGATCTTAGATTAAAAGAATCTAAATCCTGATATGCTTAGGCTCAATCTCAGGAGTGCTATTCATGTTCTTTGATTTATTAGTTAAGCCTACTTTTGGGTCAGGGTGATACGTATATTTTGGGAACATGATAGCATAACTGAGTGGGAGCGCTGAACATAAATATGGAATCTATAGCTTCTACTGGTGTATAGAAGTCAAGTGATGATTCCTTTCGAGCTTAGTTAAATAGAAGTAAATGGATTAGCTCTTGTTTCAGTGGCTATATATTCGATCACTAAAACATCATTTACAGGTAACTAAATGTTTTAAGGGGCAAAATACATTGATGGGTGGAAACGGTAAATTTATCCCATCTCGATGTAAATCATCTATATAGAGGATCTTTAATCACATTAAGATTATAAAAATGGTTAAATGAGATAGCATATGTATATCGTGAAACATATAGTATGCTCTATATAAGTCTGAGAGTGCATTCTAAGTTCTAAGAGTGGATTCAACAAGGAATTAATAAGTTAGGGATTTACTTGGTAAATTCGGTTCAACTTATTGGAAGCTCAGCAATATAGATCCATGGTCTCCATTCTAGTTGAGATCATACTGTTTATAAGACTCTATAATTGATTTATGATTAATCAATTATAATTCTAAAAGTTAGACTATGTCTAATTTAAGAATTCTCACTAAGTAAGGATGAAATTGTAAATAAAAGGGTTGCTAGATTTATTTATTAATTAAGAGACTTTGTATGTCTAATTAATAATTATATTAAATGATAATATTATTTAATAATCTATTTTAGTTAATTAAATAATTAGTTTTGGCCTTTAAATGGTTAGAATTGGAAAAATGGTATTTTTGGAAAAATAGAAATAAAATTGAGGAAACTGCAAAATCCAAGTGAGGCCCAAGTCACACCATGGTCGACCACTTCTTTGTTTGTTTCCTAATTATTATTTTCAATTTTTAATTGCCAAGTAATTGCTAACCTAAACCTAGCAGTAATAGGAAAGTGGTGGAGCACACTAAATAAGGCAGTTAATCAATTACTCAGTAAAAGAGGAAACTGTTTATTTTGGAAAGTTGAGCTTCCCTTTTCCCTATATATAGCAGTCTTTCTATCTTCTCTTTGAATGCATCATCACTCATACACGAAATCAAGAGAGAAAAAGAGAGAGAATTTTTGAAATCCTTGTGAGAGAGAAGTGCCCACACACAGCAAACAGTACCTCAATCATAGATTGGAAGACTGTGAAGGATCACATCCATCTGAAGGACATTCGGGCTCAGATCTTGATTATACTCTGCGACAGACAAGAATCAAGGGTTAGAGATCTAAGTGGAAGGAGACACTTTATTCCGCTGCCATCACTGTAAGGTTTCTTAACTTTTATGTGTTTTTATTTATCGTTTTAGAAGTTCATATTTAGGTTGTTAAATCAACATACTTGTGAGTAGATCTAAGATCCTGGTAAAATTAATTCCAACAACTGGTATCAGAGCCATGGTAATTGATTTGCTTGCAAGAAATTTGGACTTAAAACGATTTGTTTGTGATTTGGATGGTTTCATGGTGTGTCATATTGATGTTTGATTGATGTTTGTGAATTCTGGGGAAAATAGTTATTTTTCTGTATCTTGAATTATTTTTATTGGATAGTTTGAAAAATTCTAAGCAATTTACCTTTTTACAGAACTCGATTTCGATTTTATTTGAATTAGTTATGAATTTTTGAAAATCAAGAAAAATCGGGGTGGTGATCACCCTTCCCACGCGCGCGGAAGGGCTGCTTGCAGCCTCCCAGCGCCGAGGAAACTCGGCAGATCACCTCCCAAGCGCGCGCGGGTGGTATGCAATGCATACCATTCGTACAGCGTGCAGTTTTTCTTCGTTTTCTTCGATTTTTCATGCTATTTCATGGAATTAACTTCCGATTTTTTGTGTAGTTTTATATTTTAATTTTATTTTTCATATTTCAAATCTAATTATCAGAAATAAATTAATTTGATTTTTCAAAATTAATTTTAGATATTAGTGTAATTTGAATTTGAAAATAAGTTAAAATCAATTATTGCTTACCTCTTTTCTTATTTTCTTTAAAATTTGATTGTTTTATCTTATTTTTCAATTTAAGGTCAGAAATTTTTTTTTATAAAATTTTTCCTTTTAAAGTTTTTTGACCTTATTTAGAATAAGATTACTATAATCATGGTATTTTAAAAAGGGGAAATAAGATATTTTCATTAACTTTTAAATTTTGTTATTTTTTACTTAAATTAAATTGTAAAATCAGAAAAGGGTATGTATTTATCATTTTCTATTTTATTGAATATTTAATTTATTAAATAACATGAAGTTTAAAAGGTAAGTTAGCAAATTTATTTTGAAATGATATTTAGGTTACTTAAAACCTAATTTTTCAAAATTGTAGGTTTAATTTTAAATATCATTTTACTTTTTTTAAAAAAAAAAAACCGAAAATATTTTTTTTATTCGAATATATTTAATATTTTAAAATTAAATAAATCCTACATCCAACTATCCAAATCTAACTTGTTGCAGGAGTATGTGTTTTAGATTGTTTGTAAGTTTTTCTAAAACCTATTATTGCTTGATCTAAATTGTCATGGTTAACTTGTTGACAGATCCAATGATCTGATTTTAACCCATGGTTCAATTGTCAATAGGTCAAGTAAATAATTTGTAACAGGTAAATTTTACATTCTTCTTTCATCTGTGTATGACCTAGTAACATGATAGGGTCCATCCAAATCTGTGTGTCTGTGTGAGCCTATGTGTTTAATTTCTGTTATAGACACATATAGGTTGTTGTTGCTAAATAAAATGTCATAAATTGATAGATTTTATTTAGGCTCATTTAGTTAATGGGCCTATTCAATTAATAACAGTTGTTCATTTTAAGGTTAAATTCCTCTCTTTTGGGTCTTGTGTGAGAGTTGGGAGCCTTAGAAGTGGGTACGACATACTGAACCCAGCCACCCTCACATGAACAACCCCAATTATGAAGGCCCATTTGCATGATTTGGATAACTGTGCTAGGTTAATTAAATTAGTTTGACCTAATAAAATTGATTAGCAACATAAGTAATTTCATCATTCTTGAAATTAATTTAAGAAAAACATAGTTTGATGAATATTATTTCTAGATAAACTATTTGTATTTTTCTTGTATTTAATTAAATAAAGAATTTTAACTAACTAGATTCTTTCTGAAACTTACTTTTATTATTTCATTAAATATTCCTATTTAAGTTATAGATTAGTTATTACTAATTTTCCTAATTTAACTTAAATTTAAATATCTTTTGAATTTAATATTAAGTTGAGGAATTCTAGGAATTGGTTATTGAAGATTCTTAAAAGATATTTTTTAAGTTGATTTTAAATTTAAAATGGAATATCCTTAAATTAGGTAGTTACCACCTAATCTTGATATTTAATTAAATTTCATTTGGAAAATTTTAAGTTGCTTATTATAGATTCTTTCTATAATAACTTAAATCAGATATTTTTCAAATCTTGAAAAAAAATACTTAGTTAAATTAAGATATTTTCTAGATAGTTATTTCTATACTAATTATTATTTCTAATATAGGAAAATATCATTGATTGTGAAATTAATTGTTTAATAATTAATTTTGGTACAATTCAAGTTAAGAATATTTTTCCTAGTATTAACCTAGAAATTAATAATTAAGCCTTCTCTATACTTAATTATTTATTTCCTGAATTTAATGCATTTAATTAAATTGAATATTAAATATCTAAGTTGATTTTCATAATGATACTTAAATATTGTTACTTTCATGATATTTAATTAAATAGAAAATTATTTTAAGTTGGGTATTTATGTAACAACTTAGATTTGAATAATTTTTAAAATATATTTTATTTATTTTATTAATCATTTTTCGAAATTGCATTTGATTATGCAAGATGATTTTGAATTTATCTTGAAAAATAGATTAAAGTTGTAAATTAATTATTTTAATTAATTTTTGAATCAACTTAAATCAATGATTTTTTTATTTAATGATTAATTTAAAATAAAGGAACTAAAATATATTATTAGAAATTGAATTAATTAGTCAAGAAAATCTAGATAGATAGTATTCTTGCTTGAAGTATTTTTCTAGTAAAGATTGATTTATTTTAATGTATTTCGAAAATTGTATATTTTTATACTTTAATATTTGGAAATACAATATATATATTTATAGAAAATTTTAATTTGAGTTGCAAATTAATTTAAATTAATACAACTTAAATTAAGTAATTTTCTTAATATTTATTGGAAAATTAATACTAAGATGTAAATAATTCATTTTATTTTCTTAACCATCTAAGCTTAATTTTATAGATATTAAATTAAATTTTATTTAGAGTTTTATTCTAAATTTAAAATTTAATAAATATATATTTAAAATAAATAAATAATAGAAGAAAATACATTTTTAAATAATGAGCTTTATTATTAAGATATTCGATCTCCATTGTTGGTTTTACATAGCTATTGTTTTAGTGAGTAATCCTCCCTAATGGGGGAACGTTCATTAGCAAGTTAGCGCAGTTTAATCTCGAAAGATAAGTATATTTGTAAGTTTTTTATATTAGTATTGATCACCCTAATGGTGGCGACTGTATAAGACTTACAAACGTATGAAACAATGGTGGAAGCTCATGAAATAGGAATGACCTTGACTCTCGCCTAAACGGGACAACGTCGGATTCTCTTTTCGATCGAATAAAAGATTGCTAGAATGTTTGTCATTATAGATGAGCTAACAACTCTATTCAATGGATGATAGCTTTGACTCTCGCCTAAACGGGACACTGATATCAGTTTGTTGAAAACCTTAGAAATTATTTAGGATTGTATTTTTTAGTATTTTCTCTAGTCATTCCTACTTGTTATGTGCTAATAATTTCTGAATAAGATTTTGTGTTAAACCATAATTGATTTCTATCATGTAGTATCCTGAATTACCATGTCGAATCCCATGTTGTCACTATTGATTGAAAATAAGCTAAATGGATCTAACTTCCCTAAATGGAGAGAGAACATTAATATTGCTCTCATAGGTGAAAGTGCCCTGTTTGTGTTGACTGAGCCGTCTCTTGAATAGCCGGGTGACAATGCAACCAAAGCTGTTAAAGAGAAGTTCGAGCGTTGGCAGAATGCTAACAACAAAGCTCGATACTTCATGCTTTCCAGCATGTTGACACCTTGAAAACAAGGTTTGCTAACACTGTCACAGCTGCAGAAATCATGACGCAGTTAACTGAGCTATTCGGTATGGCATCTATCCAGTCTCGTTTTGACGCGACTAAGAAATTCATCAACGCACGGATGGAACCCCATCAGAATGTGCGTGATCACCTTCTCCAAATGGCAAGTTATTTCCAGGAAGCCCAGAATCATGGTGCTGACATGGATGAGACTACTCAAGTGAGTCTCATCTTGAATAGTCTGACTCCAGATTTTCTGCCCTATACATCAAATTATGTCATGAACAAGAAGGAACAAGACTTTCACACGTTAGTCAATGACCTTCAGACATATGAAAATTTGATTGGAGGTCCCAAGAAGAGAGGGAGTAAACCTCAGAATTCTGGAAATGGTAATAGGACGAATAATCCTGAGGCACACGTTGCCTCTACTTCCAAATCCAAGAATAAGAAGAAATGGAAAAATGTCAAGAAGCGAGCTCAAGCTGCGAAAGCAACTAAGAACAAAAAGGTTGCAGCTTCTGGTGATACACCGAAAGGAAAATGTTTTTACTGCAATGAAAAAGGCCATTGGAAACCCCAATGTCCTAAGCTTCTTGCAAAGAAACAAGGTATTTCTTTCTATAAACTGATGTGTTTTAGTGAATTATTATCCATTTGGATTATTAATTCTAGACTACTAACCTTGTTTATTTTTCTTCTTATAGCTCAAGCTTCTTAAACTCGGATGCTGTCTTAGCGAGTTGGATCTGAAAGCTGGATTATGGATGGAGGTCGTCAATGATAAAGAAGAAGCTCATTTATTTTTTGGATTAATTGTTTCATTTTTAAAACAATTTGGATTTCATGTTTGGGATTTTATTCCCTGTTCTTTTGTCATAATATTGCAAACAATTTTTTAATTTATAATAAAGTTTTTTTTACAAATAAATTGCAATCTATGAGTTGAGCTTCATTACTTTATCTTATAAATCAATTACCAATTATTATATTTATTATGTTTGTATGTGTATGTGTTTTTATTATTGATACAAATTCTATAGTTATTTAAACTCCTTACAGAGTTATTACTACATAAACACTAGAAATCATTTCTATGTTTATGAATAATTGTTAATTCTAAAACAATTATTAAGAATTTGTTTAATAAAAAGATCTTTTGATCTGATAGGGGTGGAGAAAAAGTTAAGAATAATATGCAGTTCAACGATCTTTTATATCTAATGAACTCTAGATTATATTCAACTCCACATAATCTCTATTACACTTAGAGAATCATGATCTCTACAACCTTTAGGGGTGGATCATAATCTCTATATACTTTGGGGTGGACTTTATTCCACAGTACTCTTTGTGACACATAATTTTAAACATGGAAGTAATATAATAAATTAGCTATTATCAGAATAAATTCTTCATCTTGATTATATGTTCCAATTTAAATTTACTGTTGTAATAAATAATGATACCAATAAAGTTCTTTGATAATGTATCACACTACCTTAATTGAGTGGGAGAATGTTAAAATTCTTTACCCATCTTCATTTAGTTGACACTTGTGATAGGAACTTAAGAACACCACTGATAAAACAAATCTAACCATTCACATGGATAGAAATAACTTATCAGAATTATGAGAATAAGATAGAATAATTCTTGCATAGTCTATTCGAATGACTTGAGTCAAGATTTCTAATCCTCATAACATTTTATGGTATCTTAATTTGATTGCTTAATCTCTAGCAAGTATTTTACACTTCAAATACTAGACTGCTATGTTGATGACCTAGTCTTAAAGAAACTTACAATTTCAGACTAAGACAATAAGTCACAACGAGATATCCTTCAAAACAATAATAAGAGGTTAAAAGTTTTTTTTAACCAAACATCTGCTATTGAGTGGGAGCCATCTGAGATGTAATCAAATAAGGAACATTAGGGGACAATCAAGAAAGATTTATGAAAGTGACCTATATGTTAGATATTAAGGAACTATACTTTAGTAATCCTAATATCCACACCAACTCATTAAGAATTTGAGATGGTGGTTACTCTGGGGGTGGAGGAGTTATTGTAGAAGAGTGTAAAAACCCATCTATAATAATTCAAGCTTCATCAGAGAAGATATATATAACTTTGTATATTCGAAATTACCAGAAAGTTATTTTTACTGAAGAAAATTCTACACTGCATTATCTCAATTCCAAATTTTAAAATTTGAGAGATATGTCTTCTGTTTGTTCAGATGTACTTAATGGGCAGTAAGGATTTCAGTATCCCCTGATGAGTAAAGCATATAGTTAAAGATGTTTCATAATGTTTTATGAACCTGGTTCCAGAAATTTAGGTGGATTCAAATATACTACACTTGATCTGAAGATCAAGACAAAAGATTGATTGTAATGCACAACTTGTTTTATGTTAGTGCAAGTGTGAGTTTGTTGGGTTTTGTGCCCTAAATAAAACCCATTACAATCTGATTAGTTATCAATTTAGAATTTTGAAGTGATTTCTGTTAACATGTATTTTTCATGTTTATGGTTTAATATACATATTTAATGTATGCACAAAATCAGTTAAGTCCAGAACATATATTCATTCACAATTACAGTATTGTTGATATAGTGGAATGTGATTGTGATTATATGATTCAAAAGACTAAGTTCCTGTTCATCAGTGTTTTGGATTTACACTGATGTGATAATCAGCGATGAAGTATTCTTACACTTGGAGTAAGTGTTATGTTCTTTCCAGGACGTTGGTAAAGTATACTAGTTTCGAATGTATGGAGTATACATTGGACTGGACCGATATTGAACTTAGACAAGATATTATAAACTTACCGTTGTATCTTTCCAAGTCAATATCAGAAGTTGATCTTAGATTAAAAGAATCTAAATCCTGATATGCTTAGGCTCAATCTCAGGAGTGTTATTCATGTTCTTTGATTTATTAGTTAAGCCTACTTTTGGGTCAGGATGATACGTATATTTTGGGAACATGATAGCATAACTGAGTGGGAGTGCTGAACATAAATATGGAATCTATAGCTTTTTACTGGTGTATAGAAGTCACGTGATGATTCCCTTCGAGCTTAGTTAAATAGAAGTAAATGGATGAGCTCTTGTTTCAGTGGCTATATATTAGATCACTAAAACATCATTTACAGGTAACTAAGTGTTTTAAGGGGCAAAATACATTGAGGGGTGGAAAAGGTAAATTTATCCCATCTCGATGTAAATCATCTATATAGAGGATCTTTAATCACATTAAGATTATAACAACGGTTAAATGAGATAGCATATGTATATCGTGAAACATATAGTATGCTCTATATAAGTCTGAGAGTGCAATTCCAAGTTCTAAGAGTGGATTCAACAAGAAATTAATAAGTTAGGGATTTACTTGGTAAATTCGGTTCAACTTATTGGAAGCTCAGCAATATAGATCCATGGTCCCCATTCTAGCTGAGATCATACTGTTTGTAAGACTCTATAATTGATTTATGATTAATCAATTATAATTCTAAAAGTTAGACTATGTCTAATTTAAGAATTCTCACTAAGTAAGGATGAAATTGTAAATAAAAGGGTTTTTAGATTTATTTATTAATTAAGAGACTTTGTATGTCTAATTAATAATTATATTAAATGATAATATTATTTAATAATCTATTTTAGTTATTAAATAATTAGTTTTGGCATTTAAATGGTTAAAATTGGAAAAATGGCATTTTTGGAGAAATAGAAATAAAATTGAGGAAACTGCAAAATCCAAGTGAGGCCCAAGTCACACCATGGCCGGCCACTTCTTTGTGTGTTTTCCAATTATTATTTTCAATTTTTAATTACCAAGTAATTGCTAACCTAAACCTAGCAGTAATAGGAAAGTGGTGGAGCACACTAAATAAGGCAGTTAATTAATTACTCAGTAAAAGAGGAAACTGTTTATTTTGGAAAGTTGAGCTTCCCTTTTCCCTATATATAGCAGCCCTTCTATCTTCTCTTTGAATGCATCATCATCCATACACGAAATCAAGAGAGAAAAAGAGAGAGAATTTTCAAAATCCTTGTGAGAGAGAAGTGCCCACACACAGCAAACAGTACCTCAATCATAGATTGGAAGACTGTGAAGGATCACATCCATCTGAAGGACATTCGGGCTCAGATCTTCATTATACTCTGCGACAGACAGGAATCAAGGGTTAGAGATCTGAGTGGAAGGAGACACTTTATTCCGCTTCCATATTGTAAGGTTTCTTAACTTTTATGTGTTTTTATTTATCGTTTTAGAAGTTCATATTTAGGTTGTTAAATCAACATACTTGTGAGTAGATCTAAGATCCTGGTAAAAATTAATTCCAACACCATGTTGACACAGACTTTTACAAGCTGTGTTCAGCATTATCAGCTTGAAGATGTAAAGGCAACTGGGTGCTTCTATACCTGGTCTAATAAGCAGCAAGGACAAAAACAAAATCTACTCAAAAACTGATCGAGTTTTGGCAAATTAAGAATGGCTTGACCAATTTCCGAATGCTGAGGCAATTTTTGTTAATGATGGGGCCTTTGATCATACTCCTGGTATGTTATCCTTGTATCCCAGGTGGAGTAGTGGAAAGAAACCTTTTATATACTTTAGAATGTGATCTTCACATCCTAATTATTTAAATAAGATCAATGAGGAATGGAACAAGGAAATTAGAGGTACCAAAATGTATCAACTAATCAGCAAGATGAAGGCATTGAAACCCATATTCAAGGAGATTAACAGGGAGGGTTTTTCTGATGTCTAAGCAGCTTACACACAGGCTAAGGAAGAGCTTAATGATATACAAGACAAGCTGCAGCTTGATGTTGGAAATTATTTTACCAGGATCTTAGATCTACTCACAAGTATGTTGATTAACACCCTAAATATGAACTTTCTAAAACGATGAAATAAACACATATAAAGTTTAGGAAACCTTACATTGGGTGCAGCGGAATATAATGACTCCTTCCGTTCAGATATCTAGCCCTTGATTCCTTTCTGTAGCAGAGCATTATCAATATCTGAACCTGGATCTCTTTCTCTGAATCTTTGATGCTGAAACTCCTTTTTGCTGAAAGTCTTTCTTCACGATCTTCCTCACTATGATTGAGGTATCACTTGTTGTGTGTGGGCACTTGATAACTCTTGAGTAAAGAGTTATTTGATATCACTTTAAGCATGTTTTTTATGTAATTGTGTGTCATTTAAATTATGTTTGTCTCTTAATTTGTGAAAGTTTCAGTGTTTTATGTCTTTGTGTGTATTTTGAAGTTGTTAGTTAAAATCAATAACTCTTGTGCATAAATTGGCAAAGAAAATAGCAAGTTAGTCATGTTCTTAATTTTGCTGAAATTCTGTGAAGTTTTTGCTGCAGCAAACAGATTTGTGGCTGATGTGTTTTATTTTCTTAGAAAAAGGGTGAGTTGGCATTTCATTAAAAGAGGTGGCATTTGTGGAGATGATGTGGCAATATAAGAGTGGTGGCTGGAGCTATTACATGGAGAGGCTATCTACATGACATGTGTAGGGTTTATTTGGGGCAAAAAGGTACAAAACCTAAGGAGAGAGAAGAAAGAGGGGAGCCTCCATTTAGGGAAAAGAAAGGGGCTGAACGAAAAAGAAGTTTGGGCTGCCATTTTTACACAGAAAAAAAAAAGAAGATTGAAAGAAGAAGAAGAAGGAGGAGGAAAGAGGAGAAGCACAACAAGATTCAACATCCATCCTTTTGGAAAAATCCTCCATTATTGTTTGCTATTACTTTCTTCTCTCTTTTAATTTCTTCTCTCTTTTAATTTCTTTAGCTTAACATTCAAACTCCATGTCTAAGTTTTATCTTGTAATGGTGGTTCTTGAGTTAGCTATGAGCTAAACTTTTTAATGGTTTGAATTGTTGAAGAACCCTATGTTTAGTTGAGTAATTTTCTTATGCAAATATTTAGTAAAAATTCTCATGTTCATTCAAGTGTGTGTATTGCTAATTTCTTGATATTGTTTGGCCACCAATAGCTTGATTATTGAGTTATATTTAATTCTGGAAAGGTTAAATGTAATGGACTTAGCTTGAATGACACAAGTTCTTAATCTTTTTTAGGTTAGATTTGAAATAACATAGGAATATGTTATATCCTTGTGTAACAATTGAGAACTATGCTTGAAATGGTATTCTTGAGCTTGCTTGGCATAGGAATATGTTTGAACAAGTCCAAGGATTGATTGCATAAAATTTGGAAGAGTTTTGTGCGCTTTAATGGAGTTCTTGTTAACCTGGGATTTTCGCTAAAGATTTGCTAACTTTTTGCTGCAGCAAAAACGCACAGTTTTTGCTAAACATAGGGGGATTCAATAGTTCAAGCCTTTCACATTTCAAAAGTTTACAACTAAATTTTATTTTCATCTTGCATCTACTTTTGAGTTAATTTACTTATTTTCTTACTCCTTTAGTTGATTCATTAATCATTTAATTTTAGTTTTTAGGCTTGTTGCTTGGTAATTAATTTTTGCAATAGAAATTTTATTTTCACAGTCCCTGTGGAGACGATACTCATTACTTATCACTGTATTACTTGTTTGTGACTACGTGCACTTGCGTATCTAATTTTAACACAACAAGTTTTTGGCGCCGTTGCCGGGGACTGTAAATATATTTTGTTGTAATTGTCAATTAGCTTGTAATTTAGTCTATCATTTTGTACTCATTTTTGGTGACTCTTGTGCATTGGCAGGTGAAAATTTTTTATGAACGAGTACCAAGAATTTGTTAATATTGATCTATATCCTATTGATCCTGAAATTGAGCGCACATTCAGAGAGAGAAGAAGAGCTCAACATAGGGCTCAAGGGGATATAGAAATGATGGATGACCAAGGAAATGGACGACGAGCTCAAGGGGAAATGGCCCCTAATAATGGTCAAAATGCAGTGATTATGGCGGATGATAGAGATCAAATCATCCGCCAATACGCAGCACCTCTTTTCAATGAGCTCAATCCGGGCATTGTGAGGCCAGAAATTCAAGCTCCACAGTTTGAATTGAAGCCAGTTATGTTCCAGATGCTTCAAACTGTGGGACAGTTTAGTGGCATACCCACCGAAGATCCTCACCTTCACCTTCGTCTATTTATGGAGGTGAGTGATTCTTTCAAATTGCCCGGAGTTACGGAGGATGCCTTGAGGTTAAAGTTGTTCCCCTATTCTTTGAGAGATCAAGCCCGAGCTTGGTTGAACTCCTTGCCTTCTGCGTCGGTCACAACTTGGCAAGAACTAGCGGAGCGGTTTTTGATGAAGTATTTTCCTCCCACTAAGAATGCCAAGCTCCGGAAGGAAATAACTTCCTTTCAACAATTTGAAGATAAGTCTTTGTATGAGGCATGGGAAAGGTTCAAGGAGTTGTTGCGGAAATGTCCTCACCATGGTATCCCTCATTGCATCCAAATGGAAACATTTTACAACGGTCTCAATGCTCATACTCGAATGGTGGTTGATGCTTCGGCAAATGGTGCTTTACTTGCCAAGTCCTATAATGAGGCCTATGATATTATTGAGAGAATTTCCAACAACAATTATCAGTGGCCCACTACTAGAGTACCTTTGGGGAAGAAGGTTGCCGGTGTTCTTGAAGTTGATGCCATTACTGCTTTATCTGCCCAAGTTGCTTCTATGTCAAATATGATCAAAAATATGAGCATGGGTCAACAAATGGGTCAACAGAATGTTTCCTCACCTGTGGGACAACTTGAGGAGGTTTCTTGTGTTTTTTGTAGTGAGGCTCATACCTTTGACAATTGCCCATTCAATCCTGCATCTGTGTTTTACATGGTAAGTCAGAATGCCTACAACCAAACATACAAGCAACACCCAAACTTGGCATACAGAAATCAAGGGGCTGGTACTAGTAAATCATCTATGCTTCCTAGATCCAACTTTCCACCTGGTTTTTCTCAACAAGCCTTTCAACAAAGACAACAACAAGGTGTCCAAACAAGTTCTCTTGAGAGTATGATGCGTGAGTTCATGGCCAAGACAGAAAATTTCATGACAAGAACTGAGAGTTATATGGCGAAGAATGACACTGCGATCCAAAGTCAAGCAACCTCCATGAGAACTCTAGAAAATCAAGTTGGGCAACTAGCTAATGAGCTTCGAAATAGGCCACAAGGTACTTTGCCTAGTGATACTGAAAATCCAAGAAGAGATGGAAAAGAGCATTGCAAGGCGGTAATCTTGAGGAGTGGTAAAGTTCTGGAGTCAAACGAGGAAGAAGCTAAGGATAAAAATGAGCCCACTTCAATCCAAAGTCGAGTAGAGAAAAATGTTGAACTTTCTAATATGGCAAAGGAGCAACCTGAAGAAAATGCTGCAGCAATTCCTCATCAAAATGCAGCAGAAAAGTTACTTAGCAAGCCACCCCCACCATTTCCTCAAAGATTTAAAAAGCAGCAAGAAGATGGTCAATTCCGAAGATTTCTTGATGTTCTAAAGCAGCTCCACATCAACATACCATTAGTGGAAGCTTTGGAGCAAATGCCCAACTATGTAAAGTTTTTGAAGGACATTTTGACAAAGAAAAGGAGGCTAGGTGAGTTTGAAACAGTGGCTTTGACAGAAGGGTGTAGCGCCATGTTGAAGAGTAAAATTCCTCCTAAGTTGAAAGATCCCGGAAGTTTTACAATCCCATGTACCATTGGCGGAAGAGATGTGGGTAGAGCTTTATGTGACTTGGGAGCTAGTATTAATTTAATGCCCATGTCTATTTTCAAGAAGTTGGGAATTGGAGAAGCAAGGCCAACCACCGTCACTTTGCAATTGGCCGATCGTTCCATGGCCCATCCGGAAGGAAAAATTGAAGATGTCTTGGTGCAAGTTGATAAGTTTATTTTTCCGGCCGATTTCATCATTCTTGATTATGAGGCGGATAGAGAAGTTCCTATTATTTTGGGAAGGCCATTCCTTGCTACCGGGAGGACCTTGATTGATGTGCAAAAAGGGGAACTTACTATGCGGGTGAATGATCAACAAGTGACTTTTAATGTGTTCAATGCCATGAGGTTTCCGGATGAGATTGAGGAATGCTCTCGCATAAGTGGGATTGATTCTATTGTTGCTGAAAAATTTCACAAGGAAGCTTCGAAAGAGGAAAAGATGATAAGTTCTCTTGAAGAGCTTGAAGCTTTAAGTGAAGATGAAGAAACCAAAGTTACTTGGGTAGAGTCAAAGCAGCCTTTCACTAAGTTTAGGAGGCCATTTGAATCTTTGGAGTTGTCAGAGAACAATTTCAAGCCTCCTAAGCCTTCCATTCAAGAACCACCCGAGTTGGAGTTGAAGCCGTTGCCTAGTCACTTGAAGTATGTTTATTTGGGAGATGGAGAGACCTTGCCGGTAATTATTTCTGCTATGTTGGGTGCCCAAAGAGAATGCTTGTTAGTTGATGTCTTGAAGAAATACAAAAGAGCCATTGGTTGGACCATGGCGGACATCAAGGGTATAAGTCCGTCGATTTGCATGCATAAGATTCTGTTGGAAGATTTGTGCAACCATTCTGTAGAGCAGCAACGACGGCTAAACCCCATCATGAAGGAAGTGGTTAGAAAGGAGGTAATCAAGTGGTTAGACTTTGGCATCGTTTACCCCATTTCAGACAGTTCTTGGGTAAGCCCAGTTCAATGTGTTCCAAAAAAGGGTGGAGTCACGGTGGTAGCTAATGAAAACAATGAGTTGATCCCTACAAGAACGGTGATGGGATGGCGTGTTTGTATGGACTATCGGAAGTTGAACAAGGCCACGCGGAGAGATCATTTCCCGCTGCCATTTATTGATCAAATGCTTGATCGTTTGGCGGGAAAAGAATTCTATTGTTTCCTTGATGGGTATTCTGGCTATAATCAAATTGCCATAGCTCCGGAAGACCAAGAGAAAACAACATTCACTTGTCCATATGGTACCTTTGCCTTTCGGAGAATGCCATTTGGGTTATGCAATGCTCCCGCCACTTTTCAAAGGTGTATGATGGCGATTTTTTCAGATATGGCAGAAAACATTCTTGAGATCTTCATGGATGACTTCTCGGTATTTGGGGAGTCTTTTGACACTTGTTTAGTTAACTTGGAGAAGGTTTTAGCAAGATGTGAAGACACAAACTTAGTTCTCAATTGGGAGAAATGCCATTTCATGGTTCAAGAAGGAATTGTTTTGGGTCATAAAGTTTCTAACAAGGGAATTGAAGTGGATAGAGCGAAAGTTGAAGTTATTGAGAAGCTGCCACCTCCTACTACTGTCAAAGGAATTCGAAGTTTCTTGGGGCATGCAGGTTTTTATAGGAGGTTTATTAAAGATTTCTCCAAAATCTCCAAGCCTCTTTGCTCTTTACTTGAGCAGAATAGATCTTTTGAGTTCACCAAAGACTGTCATGAAGCTTTTGTGACTTTGAAAAAAGCTCTTGTGTCCGCTCCCATTATTGTAGCTCCCGATTGGTCACTTCCTTTTGAGCTAATGTGTGATGCTAGTGATTTTGCAGTTGGTGCTGTTCTTGGTCAAAGAAGAGAGAAGGTGTTCCACTCAATTTATTATGCAAGCAGAACACTAGCTGACGCCCAATTGAACTACACTACTACAGAGAAGGAGTTATTGGCTGTGGTTTTTGCCTTTGACAAGTTTCGAGCTTACCTTGTTGGAACCAAAGTGGTGGTGTACACGGATCATTCCGCAATCAAGTATCTCATTGCCAAGAAGGACGCCAAACCGAGATTGATTCGTTGGGTGTTGCTTCTTCAAGAATTTGATTTGGAGATTCGGGATAAAAAAGGAGCTGAGAATCAAGTGGCCGATCACCTTTCTAGACTAGAAGGTGATGATGAGATAAAGAAAGTTGAGCAGCCAATTAAAGAGATGTTCCCCGATGAAGCTTTATTGATGGTGAGCTTAGTAAACCAAGACTCCACTCCTTGGTATGCTGATTTTGCCAACTACTTAGTGAGTGGGAGGACTCCATCTGATTTAAAAGGGCAACCGCTCAAGAAGTTCTTCCATGATGTGAGGTCTTATTATTGGGATGAACCGTTTCTTTATAAGCGTGTCGATCGTGTGATAAGGCGTTGTGTGCCGCAAGAAGAGGTTCAAAATATTCTTGAGCATTGTCACTCATCACCTTATGGGGGGCATTTTGGAGGCCAAAGAACAGCTGCAAAAGTACTTCAATCGGGGTACTATTGGCCTTCCATGTTCAAGGATGCTTATGAGTTTGCTAGACGGTGTGATAGATGCCAACGGGTTGGTAATATTTCTGCCCGAAATGAGATGCCTTTGCAAGTTATCCTCGAGGTAGAGTTGTTTGATGTTTGGGGCATCGATTTCATGGGACCCTTTCCCCCATCCTTTGGAAATTTATTCATTTTGGTGGCTGTAGATTATGTGTCAAAATGGGTGGAAGCAATTGCAAGTCCCACCAATGACTCTAAGGTGGTGATGAAATTTCTACACAAGAATGTCTTCACTCGTTTTGGGACTCCAAGAGCTCTCATTAGTGATGAGGGAACTCATTTTGTTAACAAAGTGTTGGCAGCTCTATTGGCTAAGTATAGTGTCAAGCACAAGATAGCTACAGCTTACCATCCTCAAACAAATGGCCAAGCGGAGATTTCCAATCGAGAAATCAAAGGAATTTTGGAGAAAGTGGTGAATCCTACTCGAAAAGATTGGTCTTAACGGTTGGATGATGCTCTTTGGGCCTATAGAACCGCTTTCAAAACTCCTTTGGGCATGTCTCCTTACCGTTTAGTTTATGGTAAGGCTTGTCATTTGCCCGTTGAATTGGAACACAAAGCTTATTGGGCCACGAAGAAGTTGAATATGGATCTCCAAGCGGCGGGGGAAGCTCGAAAGTTACAATTGAATGAGCTTGAAGAAATGAGGTTGTTTTCGTATGAGAATGCCAAACTTTATAAAGGAAATACCAAGAAGTGGCATGATAAAAGAATTCAACCTCGAGTGTTTGAGAAAGGGCAGCGAGTTTTGCTTTTTAACTCGCGGTTGAGGTTATTTCCGGGCAAATTGAAGTCTCGTTGGTCGGGCCCATTCACCATAACCAAAGTTTATCCTCATGGAGCTGTGGATGTTTGTAATGAGCAATCCGGAAAGGAATTCAAAGTGAATGGGCAGCGTCTAAAGCATTATTTTGGTGGTGAGGTCGATCGAGCAAAAACCTCAATCACTTTGGAGGATGCATGAAGCGGAAGGTGGTTGGGTTGCCTTGCGTTCGAATTGTCAATTCTATTTTTAGGCAACCCAATGTTGGAAAAAGAACAAGTATTGTAAATATTTTTGAAAAAAAAAACAAAAAAAGAAAAGAAAAGAAAAGAAAAAAAAGAAAAAAGAATGAAAAAAAAAATGAAAAGAAAGAAAAAAAAAAGTATATATTTCTTCATTTTCCTTTATTTTTATTTTATTTTATTTTTTGTTCATTTTTCTTTTAGGTGTTTGGGTGGATTTTACACTTGGTTTGATGTTTCAGGTGGTTTTGGAACACAATTTGGAGCCTTGGAGGTGATTTGGAAGTTTAGAGATTTTGCTAAATTTTTGATGGACTTTTGCTGCAGCATTTCTGTGAAGCACAAAAGGAATTTTCGTTCATGTGGAGAACTTCCGCCTGCTGCAGCATTTTTCTAGCAAAATTTTAGCAAAAGTAATACATGTTCAAAGAGCACTCTGCAAGATTTTTGCTGAACTTTTGTGGAAATTTTGCTACAGCAGGCGTAATATCACTCACATTACGAGAGGAAAGGTCCATCTATTACATATTACTCCTATTTTACTTATATATATATTTATATTATTATTTATATTATTATTTAAAAAACAAAAAAAAAAAAACAGAATTTTTTTTTTATATTATTATTATATTAATATTACTTATTATATTAATATTATTACATAAAAAAAAAAGAATATTATTTTCAAACACTTTACCCTACCCGACTTCCCCCCCCAGACCCCTTCGAAACCCAACCCAGAAAAAACCAACCCCCTTCTTCCTCGACCAGCCACCGTCCGACCACCCCCATCGCCTCCATTCCGACCCCGTCCACACCAGGAAGCCACCGTCCAAACCCGACCGCACCCCACAGCCGAACCCGAACCCCTCCCAGTCCGACGAACCCCCCGCCCCACCTCCGTCCTTCATTTCTCCAGCCGAGGCGAACCCAGCTCCTCTCCGCCCCCTTTCTCCGATTTCACCAGACCCGACTGCCCTTCTTCTCCAGAACCTCGATTTGCCCAGACCTGAAGCCCATAACCAATTTCCCCATCTCAGCAACCCAATCTCGCCATTGCTCGTTGAAATCTCTCGCTTCAGAGGATGACCCCGAGGGATAGACAGAGGGAGTACTTTTTCTTTCAGCTTCAGTATTTATTTTTCACTTGTCTTTTCTATTTGTGTTCTTTTTTTTTCTGTTGTAGTTGTTGTTGTTTGTCTTGTTGTCTTATGTTCGGGTGGTATCTTGTCTTTGTTAGTGTTGCCTAGGGGGGCTCGATGACGATGTCGTGTTTCCACTTAGTTCTTGAAACTGAATGTTTTTCTTTTTGAGTTTTAAGCTGTCTGTTTTAAGTTAACATGTTGGTTGCCCTTCGTTGTTGAAAGTTTGCCTCTCTTGATTGTGCTCATAGCTTGACTAAATGGTTTGTGTCACTAATTAGTTTGAACTAAACCTTTGTGAGAGTTTACGTCTCTAGAATTACTTAGCAATTTTTCCTTGAGGCGAAATCCTAGACATCCCTACCCCGAGGAAGTGATATAGGCCATGTTTGGAACGTTTGAACCTTGAAGCCTACCCTTGAATATTTTATCCCTAGTTTTTCCCCTTTGAGCTTGATATTCACACTTTCTTTTCTTAGCCACTACATAGCCTAGCTAGACATAAATTCTCCTTTTCACCTCACCCCAAGACGCATTGGTCTTTATAAGATACTAATTTTTATTGCATATTTGGGAGTTGTGGGGAGCGTAGTGAGTGAATGTCAATTGGGTGAGTATTTGCCAATTTTCTTTTCTCTTTTTCTAAACATTGAGGACAATGTTGTTCTTTAAGTTTGGGGGGGGGGGAGTGGTTCTCACCTTTATTGTTATCTTGCCATCTAGCTAGTTTATGTCATCTCTATTTAGTTTATATAAGTTTATTATTCAAAAAAAAAAAAAAGTTTGTACTTAGAATTGTACCCCCTTTCTTGAAAAAAAAAAGAGAGATCAAAGTCAAAAATAAGTTTGGGGGTGCCAAAAAAAAAAATGCATGTAGATATATATATATTAGTAAAGAATTAAAGCTAGTGGCAAGAGTTATATGTGGTTTGTGGGGTTTCTTAAGGGAAAAATTTATTGTGCATTGCTTAGGTCCTATAAAGATCAATGTGTTTAGGGTGGTTCGAACCGAAACTAATTTTCCTTATCTTACCTTCACCCTAGCCTATCATTACAAGCTTGGCAAAGTCCTATTGATCCTTGGAGTGGTGTGTGTCTACATTAGTGGAGAGGAAGTTGTTAGGTAACCTATGGAGGCATCATTTGAACTCGAGGACCAATGTTTAGCTTACATGTTAGTTGATCGAAATTGTTTAGGAAAAGCTATGTTTAAAAAAAAAAAAAAACAAGAGAGAGGGGCACTTGACACCTATTTTGGGCAGCGACATTTAAACTTAAAGAATTTGGTTTAACGCTTGAGCAAGATCTTCATTCAGTTGCCTTTTGCAAAACATTATTCCTGAGAGCTATTTCCCCTAGGTGTGTGCATTGACAAGACAAGTTGCATCCTGTTTTTGTTTTTGGTTGAATATCTTTGTTCAGTTCAGTGACGTTTGTTTTGAAATTCTGTGAGCTGTTTGTTGTTCTAGTTTGTGTGGTTTTGTTCTCATCACTCGAGGACGAGCAATGTCGTAAGTTTGGGGGTATTTGATAACTCTTGAGTAAAGAGTTATTTGATATCACTTTAAGCATGTTTTTTATGTAATTGTGTGTCATTTAAATTATGTTTGTCTCTTAATTTGTGAAAGTTTCAGTGTTTTATGTCTTTGTGTGTATTTTGAAGTTGTTAGTTAAAATCAATAACTCTTGTGCATAAATTGGCAAAGAAAATAGCAAGTTAGTCATGTTCTTAATTTTGCTGAAATTCTGTGAAGTTTTTGCTGCAGCAAACAGATTTGTGGCTGATGTGTTTTATTTTCTTAGAAAAAGGGTGAGTTGGCATTTCATTAAAAGAGGTGGCATTTGTGGAGATGATGTGGCAATATAAGAGTGGTGGCTGGAGCTATTACATGGAGAGGCTATCTACATGACATGTGTAGGGTTTATTTGGGGCAAAAAGGTACAAAACCTAAGGAGAGAGAAGAAAGAGGGGAGCCTCCATTTAGGGAAAAGAAAGGGGCTGAACGAAAAAGAAGTTTGGGCTGCCATTTTTACACAGAAAAAAAAAGAAGATTGAAAGAAGAAGAAGAAGGAGGAGGAAAGAGGAGAAGCACAACAAGATTCAACATCCATCCTTTTGGAAAAATCCTCCATTATTGTTTGCTATTACTTTCTTCTCTCTTTTAATTTCTTCTCTCTTTTAATTTCTTTAGCTTAACATTCAAACTCCATGTCTAAGTTTTATCTTGTAATGGTGGTTCTTGAGTTAGCTATGAGCTAAACTTTTTAATGGTTTGAATTGTTGAAGAACCCTATGTTTAGTTGAGTAATTTTCTTATGCAAATATTTAGTAAAAATTCTCATGTTCATTCAAGTGTGTGTATTGCTAATTTCTTGATATTGTTTGGCCACCAATAGCTTGATTATTGAGTTATATTTAATTCTGGAAAGGTTAAATGTAATGGACTTAGCTTGAATGACACAAGTTCTTAATCTTTTTTAGGTTAGATTTGAAATAACATAGGAATATGTTATATCCTTGTGTAACAATTGAGAACTATGCTTGAAATGGTATTCTTGAGCTTGCTTGGCATAGGAATATGTTTGAACAAGTCCAAGGATTGATTGCATAAAATTTGGAAGAGTTTTGTGCGCTTTAATGGAGTTCTTGTTAACCTGGGATTTTTGCTAAAGATTTGCTAACTTTTTGCTGCAGCAAAAACGCACAGTTTTTGCTAAACATAGGGGGATTCAATAGTTCAAGCCTTTCACATTTCAAAAGTTTACAACTAAATTTTATTTTCATCTTGCATCTACTTTTGAGTTAATTTACTTATTTTCTTACTCCTTTAGTTGATTCATTAATCATTTAATTTTAGTTTTTAGGCTTGTTGCTTGGTAATTAATTTTTGCAATAGAAATTTTATTTTCACAGTCCCTGTGGAGATGATACTCATTACTTATCACTGTATTACTTGTTTGTGACTACGTGCACTTGCGTATCTAATTTTAACACAACAGCACTACTCATACATTAAGTATTTCGAAATTTAAGGAAGAAGAAAGAGAGAGTGGGTTCGGCCAAAGATAGGGAGAGAGAGAGGCTCAGTTTTTTCTGAATCAGAAGTGTCAGAAGAAAAGTGTAATTTTCCTGAAGCCTTCACTATCTATTTATAGCATTCCACTAGGGTTAGGTTTGAATTATTTGGCATTAAAATAATGAAAATATCAGAGGGAAAACCCTACAAAAGTGGCCGGCCCTACATAGTGGATTTGGGCCTCACTTTTTGCAATTTTGCAGTTTTATCTTTTCTGCATCTGATTTTCTCAAAAACGCAAATTTTCTAATTCAACCATTTAAATGCCAATTCTAACTATTTAATAACTATAAATAATTATTAAATAATATTGTCATTTATCATATTTATTAATTGAACCATACAAAGTATCATAATTAACAAATATGCCCCTAAAACTCTTTCTTTACAATTTCGCCCTTACTTAGTGAAAAATTCACAAATAGACATAGTCTAATTTGAGAATTATAATTGATTAATCAAAACCAATTACATGAGTCTTACAAGCAATATTATCTCAACTAGTGCGGGGACCATGGGTCTATATAACCGAGCTTCCAATAAGTAGATCAAGAATTTAGCACTAAAATTCACTAACTTATTAATTCTTCGTTGAATCAACGCATAGAACTTAGAATTACACTCTCAGTATATAGAATGCTCTATATGTTCCACCATATAGACACATCATTAGTTATCCATTGTTATAATCCTAATTTGATCAATGATCCTCTATATGAATGATCTACACTGTAAATGGATTAAATTACCGTTACACCCTACAATGTATTTTATCCTTAAAACACTTGACCCCGTATAAATGATATTTCAGCTTATGTGAAATGAGTACTCCACCATTTATGTTCGTTTGGTCAAGCTCGAAGGAGATCATCCTTTGCTTACTATTCGCCAGATAGAAGCTATAGATTCCATGTTTATGATAGCACTCCCACTCCATTGCACTACTGTGTTCCCAAAATGTACGTTTCACCCCGACCTAAAAGTAGGCTTAACTAACAAATCAAAGAACACGAATAGCCTTTCAAGATTGAGCCTAATCATATCAGGATTAAGAACATTTGATCTAGGATCAACTAGGCGATATTGACTTGAATAGATATTACGGTAAGTTTAATAAATCTAAGTCAAAGTTCAATATCGGTCCCTTCCGATGCATACTCCATGCATCCAACCTGAGCTTTACTTTAACCAATGCTCTGGAAAGAACATAGCATTTCTCCAAATGCAAGTAAACTCTTGTTGTAGATTATCATATCAGTAAAACCTTATGTCTGATAAATCTAGGAAACTTTATTCACATAGTCATGTTTACTTTCCAATGTGTTGACGGCACAATAAACAGGATCAAGTATGTGAAAAGGGTTTCAGATGAATTTATACATTATGTACATATAATCATGAAATAAATCATGTGAACCATGCAACATTAAATGTTATTTCTGATCTATATTAAGAAGTAAATCTGATTATATTGAAATGAGTTTTATTTAGGGCATAAAACCCAACAAACTACAACTTGCACTAATATAAAGCAAAAAGTGTGTTTCAAATAATCTCAACACCTTGATATACAAATCAAGTGTAGTAGTAGTAAACTCCTCGTAATAGGATCTGAAAGGTTGAATTAAACACAACCTTTTCTCCACCATTACTCTTCCTTTAATCACAAAATCATTGATAATGTGAAAGTCCTCTCTATATGTCTACTCTCTTGGGATACTGGATTCTATATCTTTGGCAACTACTTTTGGTTAATCAGGAAATTAACACTAGTAGTTTAAGGCAATTTGGAATGATGCCAAAAATGTATAGAACTTTCCTTAGACTGAATAAGTACCTTTCCTGTAGCTTTAACATTCAGTCTCTCTCTGGTAGACCTAGAGACTTTAGATAGGTTTTTACACTTCTCCAAAATCACTATTCCACCCCCAGAGTAACCACCATCTTATCAGAATGATTTACTAGCACAAAGGCAAATTTCGAAATCTGATATGGTGTAGTCTAAGAGTTTTAAACACACCCTTATAGACTAACATATGGTTCCTCTTCTTTATCTTAAGATTTACTTGATTGTCTTCCAATGTTCTTCTCCTGGATTAATCTGATACCTACTCATTACTCCCACTCAACAGCAGGTGTCTGGTCTAAGGCATGCAAAAGCATATCTAAGACCTCTCACTGTTGATATAAGAAATTCTTTCATGGCTTTATCTTTTCTGGAATAGTTGAGACTTTTCCTTAGATAAATAAAATCTATGCCTAAGAAGTTGTGAAGCTTCTATAGATTGCCATTAGAAAGAAAATGCTTCAGCATCTTACTAAAGTAAGTTGCTTGCATTAGAGTAAGTAATTACCAGGTATACCACAAGCCATAGGTTTAGATAAACTCAAACCTATAATACTAGGAACAGGAAGTTTTGTTAAGTCTATTGAATAGACTTATAAACGAAAATTTCCTTTTATGTCCTTGTAGTAGAAAACTTTAGGTTATTCCATGTGAATGGATTAAACCATAGTTCTATTGGCTTTCTTCTTAGTTTCTTATCTTGACAATCCATTACTTGTTTAAACTCACAATGGATTTAAATCACTAGTGTCTCCCAAGTCATAAGAAGGTGAGTTCTTAGAAACTCTCCCACTACGACAAGGTACCGTGAATTATGTCGAAGAAAACTAAATGGTATTAACCTCTTTGGTTGTGACAAGACAACAGAGGAAGTGGGATCATCATATGTCATATAAGATGATAGAACACTTTTGGAATCAAGAAAAATATCTCCTCTATTTGCTACTTGTTTTCAGACTTAGTCATTATCTTAGAAAAGTAGTATTTGTTTGAACAAACACTTTCTTATCTATTGACAATGGGATGGTCCACCCCTAATCACTTAGAACAGCTAACAAACCATGGTTAACAGTTCTAGCTTTTCTTAAGATTTTGATTAGGTCATCCATGAATCTAGTAATGATTTACATTAAGTATACAACCATTACATCATTCTGAAATTGTATTACCATAGAAGGAATTAGGCAACGACTAGTAACTAATCATCAATATGCAACTCAAAATTTCTGGGGAGGTAAGTTTGGATATAATTCAAAAATCAATTTAATGATCTTTGAACTGCATATCTACTAACTATTTCTCCACCCCTATCAGTTCGCAAGATCTTGAACCACTTACCTTAATGGTTTTAACCATTGCTAGAAATTAATGAAATTTTAAACATTTCAAATTTCTTTGCTAAAAGGTATAATCTAGAGTTATCGTTTTAAGAATACAACGAAAAACTCATATCCACCCCTGAATGTACATCCATCTGCGAATGAGATGAACTACTTTCAGTGGATATAGGCATATTAACTCTTTGCAGAGATTGATCTTGTCAAATCCACTATGAACAAGATACAAATGCCATAGATTAAAAAAATGTGGTAGTGTCTATTGATGACATAGGTTTAGTTACATCAAAGAGTTCTTAGAATACTGCAAGTGGATCCTGGTCACAGAATACCTAACTCATATTCCATACAGTTTTAATCCATTAATAGAAGATGGATATTAAACACTTGGAAAGTGTAACTGTATTGCTTCCTGGAAATAGAAATATAAGAAAAATGGATATAAATTCTTGATCTACTTATTGGAAGCTCGGATATATAGACCCATGGTCCCCATACTAGTTGAGACCATACTGCTTGTAAGACTCAGTTAATTGATTTTGATTAATCAATTATAATTCTAAAGTTAGACTATGTCTAGTTTAAGGATTTTCACTAAGCAAGGGCGAAATTGTAAAGAAAAGAGATTCTAGGTTTATTTATTAATTAAGAGACTTTATATGTCTAATTAATAAATATGTTAAATGAAAATATTATTTAATAATTAATTTTTAGTTATTAAATAATTAGAATTGGCATTTAAGTGGTTGAATATGAAAATTGGCGTTTTAGAGAAAATAAGATGCATGAATGATAAAACAGCAAAATTGCATAAGTGAGGCCCATTATCCAAAGCCCATGGTCGGCCACACTTATAGGATTTTATCATTTATTTTTTCATTATTTTAATGCCAAATAATTCTAACTTAAACCTTGGTGGTTACCTATAAATAGATAGTGATGGCTCTCATTCACACTTAACTTTGTCAGATGAAATTTGAGCCTCTTTCTATTCTCTATAGCCGAAACCTCTTCTCTCTTCTTTTCTTCTCTAAATTTCGAAATCCTTGAGTGAATGAGTGAGTGCCCACACACATCAAGTGGTATCTCAATCATAGTGTGTAAGACTCTGAAAAATCAACCAACAAGAAGGAGATTCAGCATCAAAGGAAGGAGAGAAAGAGATCCAGGTTCAGATCTTGGTGATGCTCTGCTACAGAAAGGAATCAAGGGCTAGAGATCTGAACGGAAGGAGTCATTATATTCCGCTGCACCCAATGTAAGGTTTCCTAAACTTTATATGTGTTTATTTCATTGTTTTAGAATTCATATTAGGATGTTAATGAAACATACTTGTTAGTAAATCTAGATCCTGGTAAAATATATCCAACAGTTTATAGGGCACAACATAATGATCTGTCAAGACCTAGTGAGACATTATGGGAGGAAATCAAGCAAGGCCAACTGTTTGATTAAGATTGATTTGCAAAAAGCATATGATACTTTAGAATGGGACTTTGTGGAGGAGATGCTACAAGCTTTAAAGTTCCCAGATCCTTTCATCAAATTGGTCATGAACTGTATGAGTCTTTAATAATAATAATAGAGCATTGTTATTGGATATCAGGTGCCTAGCACCCTTAGACATATCACTTTGCGATTGGCTAGCAATATTCTCTAAAAATTATTATATTAAATTATATAGGATCTAATACTTAATTAGATCAATAGGGATAATGACACATAGAAAGGTATTACGCACCACCAGTGCCTTTTAGCATTGCTCATAATAATAATAATAATAATATGTTTTAACAAAAATAATATATTGATATTTCTTAATTAGGGTTACCCAGTCTTTAGTATTTTGGAGGGCAATTCGTTCATCCTCCAACTCTTATATAGAGCTCTGTTCGTTTTTTTTTTTCAATCTGAAATAGCAAACCATTTTCTAGTACATACTTAATCTCCTCCGCTGAAGCTATCCATTTTTTTTTTGTGCGAATTGCATTTGGAACTCATTGTATTTTTATTTTTATACATTGCAAGATCCTTTCTTTATTCTATACAACCAACCGGAGTGGTTAGGTTTCTCGATAGTTCTCTGATAATCTCAGGGTTATTGTATTGTATTGCAAGGTTAAGCTTTATTGAATGTGCCAAGAGGTATATTTTAGACGACTGTACATACGTTTAGTTTACTGCTCTGGCTTTTTTATTATTATTATTTTGAAGATCACTATGAGTTATTCAAAAAAAAAAAAAGAAGAAGAAGAATATAGTGTTTTCGTTTTGTGGTTGATCCTAATAATATGGAAACTTCTTGTTAAGGTTGGGAGTGTATCTTTGATCTTTAAATTATTCAAGCTAACCAGTTGCTTACTAACACCAAGGAGTTGCTCAATCTCTTTAATATTATTTTTATCAGTAATCACAATAGGTTCACCCCCGTCCTTTATACCCATTACTTGTCCGAATGCATCTAGTGTTATTGGGATTTGTCGTCCATATATGTTTAGAGTTGATGCCGTAGTGTCCACCATCCCAACAATCCATTGAAGTAAAGAATGTTTGATGTATGGACCATCATCCCTTATGCAAGATCCGAAATCGGTAGCGATTATGGTCTCAATCTACTCAGGCATAAAACACTCATAAATTCTAAAAAAGTCGATCAAAGGCACACCTTCCATGTACTTTCGATTCATTCTCCACCTCTTCTTGTTCCCTATCACTGTTGTGCTCCACTGTTTCTCCTCCTCTACATCGGTTCTTCTTTTCTTTGATGTTTCACCAACCTCAGTCTTTTCTGCTTCCAATTTTTTACGCTTATTCTCCTTTTCAACTCTTTGCTTCTGTCTCAAGGCATGATCATTATTTAAGATAACACTCTGCAAGATGTGATTAAATGTTTTATTATTAACCTTTTAATCATTGTTACCTACATACTGAATAATATATTTTACAAAACAAAGATTGTACGTAATGTGAGATATGGATACCCAGTATATTACCTATATAGTACTATAGATTGTACAAAGTGTTAACCTGGGCGCTGGGTTCCCGTTCTGGCCGTCAGGTCGATCCGTATCTCCCCTAGAAGCACTTGTTTCCTCATTTTGGATGAAGACAAAGAAAATTCTTGGGATAGTTCTTCAGTATTGCGGATGGAAGTGCCCCATGTAGACAATATGTCAACCTGGGCGCTAGTTGCTTGGGGCACCTGGTGCTCCGGGTGCTCAAAATTGAAAGTTCTTTGATTTTGATATTGTTGCCATAAATATGTTCATGACATGTCTAATTCATGTCCTAGTACAAAGTTTGACTCATTTTCACTAAGACGGGCCCGTAAACCAAAATCCTAGTTGGATTGTCAACTTGGGCACTATGCACTCGTATTGACTTCCAGGTTGTTGTTTCGTGTATTTTCAACTTCCAGACCTTAGATTTGGATTCCATGAAAAAGAACAAAGTCTGGGAATATGTAGAACCACCTGAAGATTTTCGTCCAATTGGATGTAAATGGGTCTACAAGAAGAAAAGAGGTGCTGGAGGCGAAGTCGAAACTTTCAAAGCTAGACTGGTCGCCAAGGGTTATACCCAAAGAGAAGGTGTGGACTATGAGGAAACTTTTAGTCCTGTTGCCATGCTCAAATCCATCCGAATTCTTCTCTCCATAGCTGCCGCTTTAGATTATGAAATCTGGCAAATGGATGTCAAGACAGCCTTTCTTAATGGGCTTCTTGAAGAAACCATCTATATGGAGCAACCAGAAGGTTATGTTCTTCATGGGCAGGAGAATAAAGTTTGCAAGTTAAATAGGTCCATATATGGGCTTAAGCAAGCTTCTCGCTCATGGAACAAAAGGTTTGATGAGATCATCAAGACCTACGGCTTTCATCAGAATGAAGATGAACCTTGTGTTTACCAACTCAAGGAAAACCAAGTAGTAGTATTCCTGGTCCTTTATGTTGATGACATTTTGATCATTGGAAACAATGTCAAGAAAATAACTCACATCAAGGAATGGCTTGACACTCAATTCGACATGAAAGACTTGGGTGAGGCAGCCTATGTTCTTGGTATTCAGATTGTCAGAAACCGGAAGAACAGATCCCTTGCTCTCTCTCAAACAGCTTACATTGACAAAGTTCTTGAGAGATTTTCCATGACCAATACCAAAGGGGCAAACATGCCCTCTAGACATGGTATCCGTCTAAATAAGGAACAGTGTCCTACTGATCCTCAAGAGATAGAAGACATGGCAAAAATTCCTTATGCTTCTGCAGTTGGGAGTCTAATGTATGCTATGCTATGCACTAGACCTGACATCTGCTATGCAGTTGGAATCGTGAACGAGTATCGACCAAATCCAGGAAGGGTACATTGGAACGCGGTTAAGTATATTTTGAAATACTTAAAGAGTACAAGAGATTATGTATTAGTCTACAAGGGTGGTGCTTTGAATCCCTTAGGCTATACAGACTCAGATTTCCAGGGATGTCTTGAAGACAGGAAATCTACATCTGGGATGGTGTTTACTCTTGGGGGTGGAGCAGTAGTTTGGAGAAGTGCTAAACAAACTGCGATTTCGGATTCTACCATGGAGGCAGAATACATAGCTGCGGCTGAAGCAGCTAAAGAGGTTGTCTGGCTTAGGAAGTTCTTCACCAGTCTTGGTGTAGTTCCTGGAATGGAAAGGCCTCTAGTCCTGCTTTGTGATAACACTGGAGCTATAGCCAACAGTAAGGAACCTCGGAGCCACAAGAGAAGTAAGCACATAGAAAGAAAGTATCATATTATCGTAGAATATGTGGCAAGAGGGGATGTCTTGGTGGAGAAAGTGGATACGCAGGATAACTTGGCTGATCCATTCACCAAAGTCTTGGCAGTAACTTCATTCGAAAAGCACCGTCAGAATTTAGGATTAATTGAAATGTACTGATTTGTTTTATATTAGTGCAAGTGGGAGTTTGTTGGGTTTTATGCCCTAAATAAAACTCTGTTTCAATGTAATCCAGATTATTCTATATCAATAAAGTAACAGAAGTAATTTTTCATTCACTTGTGTATGTTTTGGTTCACTTAATCAATTGCTTGTCTATTTGATTTATAAATTCATCCAAACCCTTTTCACATACTTGAACATGTTTATTGTGTTGTCAACACAGTGGAAAATAAACATGACTATGTGAATAAAGTATTCCTAGATTTATCAGAACACTGGGTTTCACTGATATGACAATCTACAACAGAGTTTACTTACATTTGGAGAAATGTTATGTTCTTTCCAGAACATAGGTTAAAGTAAAGCTCAGGTTGGATGCATGGAGTATGCATTGGAATGGACAGATATTGAACTTTGAATTAGATTTTGAAACTTACCGTAAACATCTATTCAATTCAATATCATAAGTTGATCCTAGATCACATGATCTAAATCCTGATATGGTTAGGCTTAATTTCAAGAGTATTATTCGTGTTCTTTGATTTGTTAGTTAAGCCTAAAATTTTAGTCTGGGCAATACATACATTTTGGGAACACGGTAGTGCGATTGAGTGGGAGCGCTAACATAAATATGGAATCTATAGCTTCTATCTGGCGAATAGTAAGCAAAGGGTGATTTCCTTCGAGCTTAACCAAACGAGATAAATGATTGAGTACTCATTTCACTTAGTTGAAATATCATTTATACAGGGTTAAGTGTTTTAAGGATAAAATACATTGTAGGGTGTTACGGTAATTTAAGTCCTTTTACAATGTAGATCATCCATACAGAGGATCATTGATCACATTAAGATTATAACAATGGATAACTAATAATGTATCTATATGGTGGAACATATAGAGCATTCTATATACTGAGAGTGCAATTCTGAGTTCTATGTGTGGATTCAACGAAGAATTAATAAGTCAGTGAATTTAAGTGGTAAATTCTAGATCTGCTTATTGGAAGCTCGGATATATAGACCCATGGTCCCCTCACTAGTTGAGATGATATTACTTGTAGGACTCAATTAATTGATTTTAATTAATCAATTAAAAATTCTCAAGATGGACTTGTCAGTTTGAGAATTTAGCACTTATTAAGGGCAAAACAGTAAATAGAGATTTTGAAGGGCATATTTATTAATTAGGAAACTTTAATTAGTTTCATTATTAATAAAATAAATGATAATATATTATTTGATAATTATTTTTAATTATTAAATAATTAGATTTATCATTAATATGGTTGAACAATGGAATTGGCAATTTTTCACAAAAGGGAAACTATCAAGTGTAGGAAAAGGAAAGTTGGAAAAGAGGCAAGCCTTGTTTCCACATTGCCTAGGCCGGCCCCTTTACCTTCCTTTTCCCTTTGATTTTCTCAGTTCAAAATGTCAATCATAGCCCTTGGTGGTCTTCTATAAATAGAAGGCAAAGGCTTCAGAGTTACACACATCTGTACAAGCTTTTCACAGCATTATTCTGAAAGAATTTTCTCTCAGAAAATTCTCTCTGAGCCGCCACCCTCTCTCTCTCTATACCTTCACTGTTTCGAAATGTATGAGTGCTAGAGTAGTGCCCACACACATCAAGTAATACCTCAATCATAGTGAGGAAGGCTGTGTAGATTTCAGAGACAACAAAGAAGGACTTTCGGGCTCAGATCTTGATTATACTCTGCTACAGAAAGGAATCAAGGGTTAGAGATCTGAGTGGGAGGAGACATATATATTCCGCTGCAATCACTGTAAGATTTCTGATACTCTTATGTGTTTAATTTCATATCGTTTTAGAAGTTCATATTTAGGTTGATAAATCAACATACTTGTGAGTAGATCTAAGTTCCTGGTAAAATAACTTCCAATAATAAGATGATGACATGACAATCTAAAATTATTTTAAATACCTCTATTTATTATCTCTTTAATTCTTTAATTTTTCTATTTTTATTCTAATTTAAATTCTCTCATTCTTCTATTTTTTTATTCTACTTTAAATTTTATTTTATTTTTTCTAATTTTTTTATTCTACTTTAATTCATACAACTGTATATGATAACCACTATAAAAAATGCTACCTTTAGTGATAAATTTTTAGTTACAACATAGATTTTTTGTGACTAAATATCACATTAATTTAGTCAAAAATATATATATATCTAAAAAGTAGTATTTAGATGCAAGTTGTTACTAGTTTAGTTTTGGTCACAATAAGTTTTGGGTTGAAAACACATTCACGACAACAACTTGTGATTTTTGTGACTAATACTTTTAGGTATGGACTTTTTAATGATAACAAAGGAATGATGATTTGTATGTTTAGTCACAAATTTTATTGTGACTTAAAGTAAGATTTTTTTTTCTGTAGTGAACCATTAAATATATATATAAATATGTATTAAAAATAAAACATTAATCTACATATACAACTTTAAATGTAGTGATGACTACAAGTAAGATACGATAATGACAGTTGTTTTGAAATTATATGATGATATTTTTTTTTGTTTTTTTACAGATACATCGTCCTTTTTTTATTTTGTATGAGAATTGTTTAATTTTTAATTTTTCTTCATTATAGCATACATTTGAAGATATTTATTCATGTGCTTTTTTTTTTTATTTATTTATATAAGAAATTGTACGATGATATTTTTTTTTTTCAGAATTCTTTAGAATTTTCTATATATTTATCATTTTTTTTAATAAAATTATACATACAAATAAGTTTGAAATTATTTGATATGATTTTATTGTTCATTTAATATTCATATATTTAATTTTAATTTTTTATAAACAAGCACGCGAAAGACAACCTATTTACTAGTTCTTAGAGCATCTCCAATGAAATGTTATAAAAATAGTGTATAAGTATTTCTTAGCTCATGTTCATAAAATTAAACTCCAATGGTGTATAATGTAATTTAAATTTGGTACATACTAAAAGTGCCAAATTTAGCACAAAATATAACATGTACTAAATTTTATACCACAATAAATATTTTTTTTTTCTCTTTTTCCACTCATAGTTAATAACTTTTTACATTTTATTTATATATTATAAGATTTTTAAAGATTTTCAATCAAAATTTAATGTTTTTGTTGATTTTTTACATCTTTCTATCAAAAATAAAGTTAATTTTACCCATAAGAGCATCTCCGGTAAAATATTTTAAATGTGCTATACATGCATTTTTTAGCCAATGTTCATAAAATTGAATTCCAACGGTGGTAATATAATGTGATTTAAATTTGACGCATACTAAAAGTTTTGTCAAATTTGACACAAAATATAGCATGAACCAATGTTCATAAAATGTGGTGTACATGCATTTTTAGCCAATGTTCATAAAATTGAACTCCATTGGCAGTGTATAATGTGATCTAAATTTGACGCAAATCAAATTGTGTCAAGTTTGACACAAAATATAGCATGAATTAAATTTTACACCATAATACATATCATTTTTTTTTTGTTTTAAAAAAATAAATCACTTTTTTATTTACCCTCTTGCAACTTATTAGTGTAATTAATATTTTTTTTTTGTATTTTTATTTATATATTTAAAATGGTTTTTTATTTTTTTTCAATAAAAATCTAATGTTTTTATTGATTTTTTTACACATTTTTTTTTATTTAAATAAAGTTTATTTTACTCTTGTATTAGAGCATGATAGTAAAATTTAGGCTAAATATAACATTAATTAATTCATTTTGAGCTAAAGTTAGCACCAAAATTTATACCATGACCATCCATTAAAAATTATCTAATGCGTACAATGGTAAAATATAAGATTCACTCTTTTTTTTATGCCAAATTTAATAAAAATTTACACAATTCTTATGTAATTTACATTTTAATTGATTTGCACGTCCCTACCATTCTGAACTGAAACTATACCAAAAACCCTAATATGTTTGAGATACAGTGTGCAAAGCCTCATCTCATTAAACATAAACCCGCTTGTTTGAGCTTGCCACATCAGCAACTCCTCTACTTTTTGACTACTGATATAACAAATATACCCCTAACAAAATGTATGAAATTCCACTAATAACCCCTAGGGATGACAGATGTCTTCCGTCTATGTCAAAAACATAACTCTTTCCAATAACTCTAAAAACTCGCTATATATACCTCGCTCAGTCTTTAAACCCTAGACCCTTTGCTCCTCTTCCTCCTCGCTATTCTCCTCGTCTCCCTTCCACACTCTGCAGTACGCACTCAAGAGGTATGTATTTTAGGGTTTCATTGCAACTTCATCAGCATGCTTTCTCTTTCTCTGTTTCTGATTATGGGTATACATATGTATGCATATATGTTTATCTGTGTGTATGTTTGAAGACTTCCCATGGAATCGTAACTTGCAAATCAAAAAAGGAATTTTTGTGGGTCTGTCTTTGCGGTTGTGATTAGTTCATATGTGGGTTTTAGATTTCGTGAAGTATCGTTTGTAGGGTTTTTGAAAACGGTACATTGAATGTCCATGCTTGTTTTTGTGTGTTTATACATACGAGTAAAGTCATGTGTTTTGGGGTTGAGTTAATTCTGGGTTTTATGTATTTTGCAGGTGTATCCGAGGAGCATAGAAAATGCTTATTCTGTATGAGACTCAGGCGGGTCCCGCCCTATTGAAAGTGTTGGATGAAGGGAAGCTCTCCAAAGTTGATGTAATTATCTTGATAAGCTTGAATTAAATCTAAAGTCTTTTTTTTTTAAGTTCGATTTACTTTTATTTCGAAAAATGTTATGTAAACTTTATGGTGCCTTACATTTTTTTTTTTCATTTCCTTGTACAGGACTTGTGGAAGGAGTTTTCTACTCCTGAATCAGCTAGAAAGGTAACTCTTTCTTGGGCAGGAACAAAGACATTTTAGGAGTCTTTACGTTATATACATTACTGAAAGATGATGATGGAATTGCTCTTATCGTTTTTGTACTTGTGCTATTAGTGATTTGATATTTGTTTTTGTGCTTTCTTAATACATACCAGTTCTAATCTCAATTTTTAATTGACATTAGGTGGTCAAGCTGGTTGCTTTTAACAAGTATGAAAACACAGCAGAAGCTTTAGAATCAACGACCTTACTGGTTGACAGTAAGCCCAGTAAAGGTCTACGCAAGTTTTTGCGTGCTCACTGTGATGGTGAAACTTTAGCTGTAGCAGATTCAAAGCTTGGGAGCATCATTAAGGAAAAACTGGTCCGCAATTACTTTTATGACTAAAAACCCTTTATTACAATTAAGAAAACTAGGTCTATCAGATTCATATCAAGTCATTTTGATTTTTTCATCTACACTGAATTGTCTTATGTTTTGCAGCAAGTAGACTGTGTCCACAACAATGTTGTTATGGAGTTGATGAGAGGTGTGCGAAGTCAATTGACTGAACTGACTGGCCTATCAGCTAAAGATTTGGCACCAATGAGCTTGGGATTGTCTCATAGTCTTGCTCGATACAAGCTGAAGTTCAGTGCTGACAAGGTGTGTTCTTTTATTTATTATAACAAATCACGATGCTTATTGATATGTGGTTTTTAAAAAAATCCTTATTTCAAAAAGGAGGTAGAGATTATATTGATAGAGTTACCTAATTAAGTTTGTTTCAAGAATAATTGTGATCCCTCTGTTGATTTTGCTTTTTTATGTTTTTAATTTTGTTTTTATGTCAAGGCTAGGCAGGGTTGTTAGTTTATGCTTTGGAAGCTATTCAGGCTCTTCGAGTAGTAACTAATCTATTTATCTGCATTCTAGGTTGATACAATGATTATTCAAGCCATTGGGTTGCTTGATGATCTTGATAAAGAGCTGAATACTTATGCAATGAGAGTTCGAGAATGGTACGGTTGGCATTTTCCAGAGCTTGCAAAGATTGTGCAGGACAACATTCTTTATGCCAAGGCTGTGAAGCTGATGGGTGACCGTACTAATGCTGCAAAGCTTGATTTTTCTGAGGTAAGAATTCTTGATAATCATCTTATCTTGTTCAAAGTTAATGATTGCTCTAATGGTAATTGATGTGTGACGTTGGCATCTTAAAATTTAACAGATATTGCCCGAGGAGGTTGAGACTGAAATGAAGGAAGCATCTATGATTTCTATGGGAACTGAAGTCAGTGACCTTGATTTGATTAATATCAAAGAACTCTGTGACCAGGTCATTTCTCTTTCTGAGTACAGAGCTCAACTTTACGATTATTTGAAGAGCAGAATGAACACCATCGCTCCAAACTTGACTGCTCTTGTTGGAGAGCTTGTTGGTGCTCGCCTCATTGCCCATGGGGGTAGCTTGATAAACCTTGCAAAACAACCTGGAAGCACAGTCCAAATTCTTGGTGCTGAGAAGGCACTGTTCAGGGCACTAAAGACCAAGCATGCAACTCCCAAGTATGGGCTTATCTACCATGCATCATTGATTGGGCAGGCAGCTCCTAAGCTCAAGGGAAAAATTTCAAGGTCACTGGCTGCAAAGACAGCATTGGCAATTAGATATGATGCTCTTGGGGATGGGCAAGATAACTCAATGGGATTGGAGAACCGAGCTAAGGTACACTAGGGCATAGTTTCTGTTTTGTTTTATTTTTCAATTGGAAATTATTTGTTTACTGATATTATTTCTATACATAGCTTGAGGCACGGTTGAGGAATCTTGAAGGAAAAGAGTTGGGTCGATCTGCTGGATCAACTAAAGGCAAACCGAAGATAGAAGTCTATGACAAGGACAGGAAGGCGGGAGCTGGTGGTTTGATTACTGCTGCTAAGGTTAGATATTTTGCTTTGGTTTTTTGATAACTAGATATTTTGCTTTGATGCTTTGCGGTTGGTATTTTTTGTTTTTTTGTGGCTCTGTTTCAGTTTATCTTAAGCCTCACACTTATTTTCCCGTGCAGACTTACAACACTGCAGCAGATTCTATTCTTGGACAAACTGATAAGAAAGAATCTCTAAAGAAGAAGATTGAGGAAGCAGCTGAGGAATCTCCTGTTACAGACAAAAAAGAGAAGAAGAAAAAGAAGAAGAGGCAGACCGAAGAGGAGGATTCAGCAGCTGTGCCAGAGAATGGAAATGGTAATGCACATGCAGATGGTGAAGCTAAAAAAGAGAAGAAGAAGAAGAAGAAACACTCAGCCGAGGAAGCTGAGGTACAGAATGATGGTGAAAAAGTTGATGCAGGTGAAAAAAAGAAGAAGAAAAGAAAGCATGTTGAAGAAGAAGAAGAAGCAGAAGTACCCAGCACAAAGAAAGAGAAAAAGAAGAAGAAGAAGAGTTCAGATTGATAAGTTCAGGAAATTGTAGTAGCTTTGGAACTCAAAAATTTTGGTTAATTTTAGCAAACTATCTTATTTTCTTAATGTATAATTTGGTTCTTGGTGCATTACATCGCTGTTTTGGTAAGTTTAGGCTCTCAAATATGTATCCTTGAGTTGTCTTGGGACTCAGTTGCAGAAAATTTGTTCAGAAGACATAATTACTCCTCTCCATAAACTATAAGTAATGCTGCATATTCTTTTCTTTGCATAATCTTTCTTCCTTCTGTTTCCATTTTAAATTTGGTTTTACTAAAAACAAACAAAGGGTTCTATAAATTTTGTTCTTTTACCATATTAGTTTTCTAGGGAATTCTTTTTTCAACTTAGATTTTTATCATGTTGTATATAATGTTTCTTTTTTAAACCTCAATTTCTTCCTTAGTCGTGAAATATCAACATGTGGACATATTATAGCAGCTTAAATTTTCTATTTGGGATTAGATGGAATGATTTTAAATGTTATCAATTGTGCAGCTAACTCAACAAATGGAATTTATATATTACAAGTATACGATGTCAACTACCTAACCCCTTCTATTTTTGTCTTAAACCTAACTTTTTTTTTTTATGTATTTATTCTTAATGAGTATGGGCATTTATTAAAATTGGCTGATGTCTAGAATAGTTCTTCAAAAAAATTCATTGATTAAGTTATTAATATATCAAACCAAACCTGTTCTCAATGCTCCCGGCCCCATGAACGACATGTCGTTCTAGAATAAAAAAGACATTTTTTTTAAACATCAAAGCCTGGGAATTTCTTACAAAGGAACCATTTTTACTTGTCCAAAAAGCTCACCTGCCTAAGCTTGATATGATTAATCCTCCCCATTGATAAAAAGAAGACAGAAGAAATTTGGTTGAAATTATAATAAATCATATCCTTTTTTTTAACCAGGAAAAAAAAAAAGAAAAAAGAAAGAAAGAAAGAGAAAACTTGGCAGTGAGGTTAGGATTAAAAAATCCAAGGCAGGAGAGGAGAGAGACAGGAGGAGTTCAGTTCTGGGGGTTTGACTTGTGAATTGGAAGATCTGCTTTGGTACTCCTTTTATTCGTCCTCTTGTCTGGAGCCAGAAAAGACGGCCATCATCATAGAACTCACAACCCCATCAATCGTTCCATATATAAACATACCTCAAAATCTATTTTCTTTTTCCTTTCTAGAAGATTCTTACCAATTACGAACTCAGATTTAATCTCAGTAAGTCACTACTTTTACTCTGAACTCCTCTCTCTTTCTATCTATTTCTATGTATAAGCGTTTTTGTTTTTATGTTGTTCTTGATGATGTTGGATCACTGACCTTTTTCAACTCTAACTTTTCTTCATTCTGAACCCTCTTTTTTTCTCTTAAAATTCTACAAGTTTCAGTCTTTTCCTTTTGCCCAGATCAGTTCTTTTTTACTTCTAAGCTTTATTTGAAGAAAACCCAGATCAAATATTTGACTTTAAGCTTATTCTAACAAAACCCAGATCATATTTCTTTCTCGAGCTTTTACTAGCTACCTCTAGTTTCTCTAATCATGGTATTACTTTTTTGTTTTGTTTTAATTACTGGGTTTATGAGTATACAGAATATATAAGCCAATCTTATAATTTGGATTGATTTTTTCTTCTTGTCAAGTTGTTTATGCTTATAAACTGGTTGCAATCTTGTAGTGATTAGTTTGCGAGATGAGGCTTAGATTCAAGATATGGGTTGTGTGTTTGGGCGAGAGGTATCATCAAGAACAGTGTCCGAGTCCAAGAGGGAGAGTAGGGATTCGAGTGTAGCATCCACAACAAGGAAAGTAGATGAGGTTTCGATAGGGAAGGTAGAAGAAAACAATGTTGTTGAGGCTCATGAGGAGGGGACCACAACTGAAACCCAGAGCCAGAAGGAGAAAAAGGGTGATGGAGGAGGAGATCAGAGGCCACCCAAAGAGGGAAGAAGAAGGTCGAAGCCCAATCAAAGGTTGAGTAATCTGCCCAAGCATGGTCGAGGAGAGCAGGTGGCAGCTGGCTGGCCAGTCTGGCTCACCGACGCATGTGGGGAAGCTCTCGATGGTTGGATTCCAAGGAGGGCTGACACGTTTGAGAAGATTGATAAGGTGTTTGATTTTCTTTTGTTTCTTTTCTTTGTAAAATTATATGTTTATGTATGTGTTTTTTTGTTTGTTTCCGAAATTAGAAAGCTGAACAACGTTAATGACCTAAAAAACCCTGCTAAGCTCAGTTCTTAATCCTGATTTGGACTTATCTCATGCCTTGTACTTTAAAATCTAGACAACTTAAGTCATGATTCTATTTCAATTGTTCCACATAGCATTGCCAAAACAGTATAACAAACTATGACAATTTTGATGGTAATTCTTTTAGCTGAGGGGAAACGTAAGATAGTCATTTTGCTTGATTTGTCTTTGTTTTCGTCATGATTTCTTTCTTTTTTTAGTCCCAACGCTTGTCATGAATTATGTGGTAAGAACAACAGGGCAATTCTGTCAGTTTCATTGTTGTGACAGATAAGTGTAATGAATGTAATGGGCCATATCTATTGAAATGGAGTTTTCATGATGTTTTTAAGACATGGGTTTTCATTAATCTTTTTATCAGATTTATTTCTATTTTTGTTTTGTGATTTAAAATTAACTATGTTCTTTTTTTTTTTTATGAATTTTAAGATTGGATCAGGTACATACAGTAATGTTTACAAAGCTAAAGATATGTTGACGGGTAAAATTGTTGCTCTAAAGAAGGTTAGATTTGACAATCTGGAGCCTGAGAGTGTGAAGTTTATGGCTAGAGAAATTCTAATTTTGCGGAGATTGAATCATCCTAATGTTGTAAAGCTGGAGGGTTTGGTTACGTCGAGGATGTCGTGTAGTTTGTATCTGGTCTTTGAGTACATGGAGCATGATCTTGCTGGACTTGTTGCAAGCCCAGATATCAAATTCACAGAGCCCCAGGTTAGCCCAAGATTGGATTCTAACATCAAGTTCTACTAACTGTTGGTATATATAATATGCTATTAGTTAGTCATGCGTATAGTGATATCTCATTATTTGATACGTTATTAGGTCAAATGCTACATGCATCAACTACTATCTGGGCTTGAGCACTGTCACAACCGTGGTGTTCTTCATCGTGACATAAAAGGATCAAATCTTCTAATTGACAATGAAGGGGTACTTAGGATTGCTGATTTTGGATTGGCATCTTTCTTCGATCCAAACCACAAGCATCCCATGACTAGTCGAGTAGTGACTCTATGGTATCGACCTCCAGAACTTCTTCTTGGGGCTACTGATTATGGCGTGGGTGTGGACCTGTGGAGTGCAGGCTGCATTTTGGCTGAATTATTGGCTGGGAAGCCCATAATGCCTGGTCGTACAGAGGTACTTGACTTTTCTGCTTAGATTTGTAAGGTTTTTCCCTTTTCATTTGCAGTATGGTATGTCAACTAGAGGAGAAATAATCACTCTTTGTTCCTCCATTGTGTAGTCAAATATGGTTATGCAAGAGCGTTATATAGTCAGTAGGTGGATGTAGAAGAATGAGTGCATGTGGCATGTGAAGAGTGAGACTTTAGAATCTTTCAAATTATTAGGAAAAAATTAATTACGACCTTTTTTTTTTGACTTTGGGGGAGGGGGGATTCAAACTTGGGACCTCCTCTTGGTGAGGAGAAGTGTGGAACCCCTAGGCTATGCTTATGACCACACGACCTTTTTTTTTATGTCTTGGGCATTTTGAAGAAGATCTAGGATTTAGTTAGTTCTTTTTAGCTTCAGTTTTACAATATTGTGCAACTGTTTATTAAGTGTAATTGCTTTACTGGCTGTTTAGGTGGAGCAACTACATAAGATATACAAACTATGCGGCTCACCATCTGATGATTATTGGAGAAAAGCAAGGTTGCCAAATGCTACCTTGTTTAAGCCTCGAGAGCCTTACCGGAGATGTATAAAAGAAACATTCAAAGATTTCCCACCATCTTCACTGCCCCTTATTGATTCTCTTCTTGCAATTGATCCAGCTGAACGTAAGACAGCTACAGATGCTTTACGTAGTGAGGTGAGTGTTTTCCCGCTGCTATAATCAGTATCAATATGTCTATATTGATACTCTTTTGCAACTTAAAGTGAATTTTAATGTCTTGGAAAATGCTGGATGAGAAAAAATTATGTACAAATATGCGCTATGACTATGTTAACCTTTGCTGGTCCCGTTGTACAAATAGTTGAAACAACTGTAACAGAAATTATTTGTGATTCGTTCTCCATTGGAGCAACCGTCTCTCGTAAATAGTTAAAGCAATTTCTTTTCAATCATGCAACTAAGCCTTATTCATTTTGGACATAGGCATTATTGAGTTTTCCATTTTAGAATGATAATTCTTGCTTGTTTGTTGTAGTTAATTATGTTTTAATTAACAGTATGATTCCTAGCCATTTCCTGCTGCACTTGCTTTAAGTTGGTCTTAAGTTTCTCCAGTAGTTCAATTATGGTGCTGTATGATCATTTTGCTTGTCATGAAAGGTTGCTTGTTTAACAAAAATTAGCTTTTTTGTGGAGAAAATGAAAAGTTGAAATGCCTTTTGAAGTATGTAAGTATATTCTTAACTTTGCTCTTGCTTTCCGTTTTTGTAGTTCTTCATGACAGAACCATATGCTTGTGAACCTTCTAGCCTCCCAAAGTATCCTCCAACCAAGGAGATAGATGCTAAGCGTCGAGATGATGAAGCTCGGAGGTATAAATGATTTGAACTCTGCTTTTGTATAAGAAAAGTTTACCTATGTATTTATTGGTTTACATAAGACATTGCGCAATTAGCTCAATCCTTTCATTTATTAGGATATCAAATAACTTGGATGTGCTTAATTTTTTAAATTGTTATGGATGATCTCGACGACAGCAATAGTAATACTTATAAATAGTCTCATTGACAATTTTTTGTGTGCAGACAAAGAGCTGCTAGTAAAAACCAGCCTGAAATTGCAAAGAAACCACGCATTCGGGAGCGTTCTGTTAGAGCTATGCCTGCTCCAGAAGCCAATGCTGAGCTTCAAGCTAATATTGATGTATGTCTTTTAATTCCGTCTTGCATTTTTACGAAAGATTTTATGATATAGCATTTGCTCTCTGACAGCTCAGGATTCATACAAAATACAAATCTCAGTTTTACATCAATGATATACATAACATATGTTTGCTTCTAATCTCAACAGCGACGACGTCTAATCACACATGCAAATGCAAAGAGCAAAAGTGAGAAATTTCCTCCACCACACCAAGATGGGGCAGTTGGCTTTCCCGTGGGATCTTCACATCATATTGATCCTTCTGCTGTTCCTACTGACGTACCTTTCAGTTCAACCTCATTCACTTACCAGAAAGGACCAACACAAACTTGGTCAGGTCCATTGGTAGACTCAACCGGGGCTGGTGCTACAAGGAGGAAGAAGCATGCTGCAGGTGATGGACGAGATACTTCAAAATCTCAGTCTTCCCATAGAGATAGACACGAAGATGCTCGAGTTAAAGGAAAGAGGAGTGTGGCTTAGACTTTCACACTGCATACAATCAAAATCATTGCATTGGTCTGTTGGGTGCCTCTCTGCTGTCTGCTGATATAAACTTTGGGAGTGGCAGCAGGCTATTCAGGGCAAGTGAATAAGCAAATCATCACAGCTTCTCACAGGATAGTGTAACTGTAATGTTTGGTAAAGAAAAAAAAAAAGAATGAAAGAAAGAAAGGTTCAGGGATAAAAGCAACCAATTTTTATTTTTATTTTTATTTTTTATAATACCCCATTTTCATTTTTCTCTCCTTTTCTTTTCCCCTTCCCTATCTCAAAGAAAATTATTTTTGTTGAATTTGTTGGATGGTAAGACACTGCCTCTATTATGTATATCTTGATTCTTTCTCTGGAGATTGTGGTGTTGAAAATTGGGACACTTCGTTAAATAGTGAAGAGATCTAATATATGCTCGAGAGCCTCTTTTTATGTCTCATTTTCTTTTCCTTCTATGCATTTGTGGTAATGATTCATTTTTTTTTATTATTATTTTAACAAACAATGTGAGATTTTTTTTCCTCCTCCAGTAACATGCTTCAGAAGGCAAATCCTTCATTACATTATACCAAATAATACTTGTAGTCCTTTGGTGTTAAATAAATATATTTTTTTAAAAAAAAAATCAAGAAGAAATTGATAGTTTGGTAGTTAGTAGGTATAATGAAAAGGGAAAGTATATTGTTACACAGCTCAAAAACCAACCTACTCTCTTCAACACATGGCATAAAAACTGTTTGGTTGGTTAATTGGGGTGACTTTTATGCACAAGCTGACATGAAGATTAATTAATTAATGTTAACCTGAGGAAAAAAAAAAAGAGAAAGAAAGTTGTGGCTTGCACATAGAAAAGTACATGGCAGTGCATGACCACATATTCTATGGTTTGATGAAAAAATTGAGCTATATTTGACATAAAATATAGTTTTGCAATATTTTTATATCACTTTTTTTTTTTTTTTTTTGACGTGGTGAACAGAGTCACACAAGATTAACAAAGCAGCAAACTACAGTCGGCGGTGGAACCTCCTCGGACCAGGATAGCTTATTGTCTAACCGAAATGCATGCTTTGCCAAACCATGAGCTGCGGAAATCTAATCGCGAGCCACATAGGACAAAACTGTCTCCGAAAATTTAGACAATAAAGCTATAACAACTTCAAACAGAGCCTCATCCCATTGAAATACACCTTCGCATAAATAATACTTGTCACCAAATCTGAAAAAAAATCACAACACCAAACCAAAAAACAAAATTATATTAGAATGACAATCTTCAAAAAATAAATAAATAAATAAATAAATTTAAAAAGCAACCTTAGAAATTAACGCATAACTACATATCACTAGCTCAACAATATTAAAAACTAAAGACCAACAAAATTCTAAGTATAACTAGCCAAAGGTAAAACTTTTGGCTAGTAATAACATACTACCACCCTAATTTAAAATTACGTAAAATCAATATTATACAGATTATATTTAAAATTAAACTTATCGGTAAATTGTCAGTAATTGAAGTCTTTCTACAAAATAACAGAAAAATAAAACTCTATTACCTCACAATATAAACGATGGTAAATCAATCCAAAATAAATATAAGGACTTAAAAGACTAGAAAAACTTATCTATTAAAAATGAAAAGGTGAGAAGAAATTATGTGACAAAAAGGATCATTTCTCATGGTCATTGACCATACCACAAAACTACCCTAAAAAATAAGGACAAGCTAAAAAAAATGGCACAAAAGCCATAAAAGACACAGAAATCATAAAAGACATCAAAACCATCAAAAAATAATACATAAACTAGTAAGAAAACTTTGAATAGCTAGTAAAAAAAAACAAAACAACTTTCATAAAAATAATAAAAACATAAATAAAGAGTATAATTTTACAACATTTATATCACTTTTTACTATTATGCTTGTATAATTATAAACCTTGATATAAAATTTGATATATCATTTAATGTTTACTTAATAATTTATTAAGAAAATATAAAATAATATTAATAATGCAAAAATAAATATAAAATTTAATAATAATACACATCATTTAATATAAAGGAGCTTGTTGATAAAAATTAATAATAAAATTTTAAAAATAGTATAATTATAAATGTATAATATTTATTGTGGTACAAATTCTACATCATGTTATATTGTGATCTAAATTTAGATTAACATATTTACATCATAATTTGGTACACTATTAGAATAGAATTTTAACAAAATAAACTATATTTTACATTTGTATCATTCATTTACATCTTCATTACATATAAATATAAATATTTATATCTCTTTATAGTAAGAATTTTGAATAAAGTTTGAGCTTGAGTATGCCTAGCTTTATTGGGGTCTATAATCTATAAAGTATTAAAGTATATGGGTACCTTTTCTATATATTGGCTACTGATTTAAAAAAATATTGTACGAAGAATAGTGTATGAAATACTCTATTATTTTTGAAAAAAAAAAAGAAATACTCTATTATAAACTTCATCATGACATTAGAAGTTAGAACATAAATATGCGATGATGTATATAATTTTTAAATCTAAAGGAGAAAGTGGATTGACCAAATTGGATGGCCATGGTTGAAATAGAGATTCTAGGAAGGAGTACTTGCTTGTCTAAACTACAAAAAAACACTATGATTACAAATTTCTATTTAGCGGTGGAGAAAATCTCAAACTTGAGGGGAAAGCAAAGAAAAATATTCTACAAGGTCCTTAGGGCACAAGATATTTAAAAAGTGAATAGAAATATAAGCCTTAGTTTATATTTCCAAATTACGTGGCAAGTAGAAAATAAACCACATATCCATGGAGCCCACATGGTAAACATGACAAATCAATATTAGCATATCAAATCTTAAAAATGTTCTAAAGACACGGGGCGTCCAAGAGTGAACAACAATTCTAAAAGGATCGTTGGAACCGAATTCAAACTCCCCTCTCGGGAGGATGAGGGCTTCCTGAATCATAGCATCCGGGAGCTATTAGAATATTTCTAATTAAGGAAATAAAATAATATTATTGATTCTGATAAATGAATATTTTATATTCATTGAATCTTGACAGAATCAATTACGTAATATTCTATATATGCTCAGATTTCTATATTCATTACCTGATTTGATTTCCTGAATTAATTGTCAAAATATTCTGACAATTAATGTGGCACAGATACTGATGGAGTATCTCACCTATAAATATAGGGTCTCGGTCCCCGAGCTCCTCACTCATTCTGTTTCATAACAGAAAATTCCATCTAAAGAGAGTTGAGAGAGCGAGGAAGCCCGATTACCCACATCAACCAGTTTCCTTTGCAGATCAAAGCTTATGTGGGTTTGAAGCTCAAGAATCAATGGCTGGAGGTATTTCGATCCTTATTCATAGTGTATATATGTTTGATTTAATTCCGCATTTTATACATATACATATATATTATATTATACATATAAATATTTAACAGTTGGTATCAGAGCGGTTTTATCTCTGCCTTGATTGTATTTAAGTTTCATATATATATATACTCGTATATACACTCGGTATTCATATATATATGTTATATATTTGTTTTTCGTATATACATTCATATATATATATTCACATTATATATATACATTTTCATACGTATATACCTATATACATTCAGTTTATATATATATTCATATACATTCAGTTTATATATACATTCAGTTTATATATATACATTCATATTCAGTTCATATATATATACTTACATACATATATATCCATATACATGAAAGTTATTCATATATATACATCTTTCATATATATATTTAAATATTTATGTATGATTATATATATTTCATATTAGATTGATAATTTTATGTGATATATATTATATATACATAAAGTTTTAAGTTTCGTTCTTCGTTAAAAAAAATATATATATATATACATTTATATATATATATTGGGTGTATATTTTAAATCTTTATTGCAATATCACATTCATATAAAATTATAGAGTGATTTCGTGCATGAAAAAGATTTTGAATAAACATCAAAATCTAATTTTTTTTTTTGAAGAACACCTTTGGACCCAACTCATCTTCATTGGAATTAAAATCGACTTTTACGTGTTTTAGATGCATAAAATCCACATAGATCTCTTTATTTTTTTCATTTGGATCATTTCGGGATTAAAAACACGTAATTTGGTCGTCAAAATTCTCTTCACCGATCGGGTTTGGGTCGGGTCCGTCGGACCCACGTGCAGAAAAACGGGTCAAAATGACCCGGATTGGCTGAAGGAGACGACCCAAACGACGTGTCGTTTTCCACAAACGACATGTCGTTTTTCAGTGTTTTTGGCCGCTGTCGTTTGATCAACCGACATGTCGTTTTTTATTTTTGAAAAACGACGTGTCGTTTTTTCAAGTTCGTCTTCTTGTCGTTTTCTCAAACAACATGTCATTTTTTCCCCTATGGAAAACGACATGTCGTTTTTCAATTTTGAGATCAGCCCTTTAGTTTGTAAAACGACGTGTCGTTTTGCGTTTTGCAAAAAACGACATGTCGGTTGTGCAGTGCATTTTTCAAAAAAAAAAAAAAAAAAAAAAAAGGGAAAAATTCCGAATTTCTTATTTTTTATTTATTTATTTGGAATATTAATTATTTTCCTATTTTGTGTTAATTTAGTCCATAAATTGCATTTAGTCAATTTTCCATTTTTATTTAATACATATATCTAGTATAAATTGAAAATGGAAATTTGTTTAATTTGGTAATTTATTACATGATTTATTTAGGCATGTAATAATTGTGCTAATTTGTATAATTGTGCATTTAATTATATATTACCAAATTTATGCAATTTATTTTCTAAATTAATTTTGAAAAATCTGCCATTAATTTCATATTAAGAAATTAGCATTTAATTAATTATCATACATTAATTGTATTAATTTGTATTTATTTGACAAATTTGTGTTTAAATGCAATTAATTTAGATTTGTATGATTTAAATGCTATACATAAATTCCTTTTATAGTGCTAGATATATTTAGAAATATTCAAACATTAAGATAGGTTGAATATTTTATTTAGCACATTAAGTTTCATAAAACTTCATAAAATTATTCATAAAATATTCATAAAACTTCCTAAAATGAATAAAAAGTAAGTAATTTTGTGGTTTGACATAAGAAACATGAACCTGGGACAAATGCTCATATCTAGAACGGTTTTTAATGATCTTCGGACGACCACACTAGGAGCACTAATCTCAGTGATTGTCTATTATGTTAATAACGAAATTACTTTTAGGTAGAGCCCAATACCTAATGTCTAAAGTGAAAATATAATTTTATATAATTAGGGAGTAGCCACAGCATCCTTATTTGTATAAAATTATATAAGATTCGCCTTAATGGACATAACTTGTAATTAATTATATAGGTATAATAATTTTACCCCACAGGGATTTTATTATATTTGTATAATTAATTAGGATAATATGTTAAATTAAATTTTCTTAATTTACCCCACAGGGAGTTATGGGGATTTAATTTAATAGTGTTATCACAAATTTAATAAAGATAGATAATAAACTTCATTTTCCTAAACTAATTGTTTAATTAAATCTATCATAAAGTTCATATAATTTTATTAAATTTAAAATTTAGCCCACAGGCAATTTTGGATTTAATAAAATTTTAATCTTCAGTTTATACTTTGGTGTCAAGTGAACCACATAATTTTAAATAATTAGGGAGTAGCCACAACATCCTTAATTATATAAAATTATATACATTAAGTGGATTAAGATCACATAATGGACATGAATTATGTGAACATAATAATCTTACCCTACAGAGATTTTATTATATTTACATAATTAATATATTAAATTAAATTCTCTTAATTTATCCCACAGGGAATCATGTAGATTTAATTTAATAATTTTATAATAAAGTATAAAATTTTGAAACATTTATAAATAATTAAGTGTTTCATACATTTCATTGAGATAGAAATATTAAACTTTAAGTTTTTCATAAATTGTGTAAATCTATCATAATCTACATCTAAATCTAATCTTATTAAATTAAAAATTTAGCCTACAGGCAATTTTTGTTTAATAAGATTTCATATGGAAGCATGTTTATTCATTGGTAAAAACATGATTCATTTAAACCTCAAAACTATATATGTAATTTTATTACATCACTATTCATAAATTTCTTCCATACCAGTAGAAATTTCCAAAAAATTTATTCTGATAACTTAATCTAAAATGTACAGTTTTTACTGTATAATTAAGAAAAATAAATCACACTTTATTATCACCAATAAATTTTAATTTATTGTGTATGAATTCATTCTAATATAGTTAATGTGATTATATATATTTCATATTAGATTGATAATAAATTAAATCAAACATAAATAATTTTTCTACAAAAGTATAGATTTATATGTTTCAAAGACATTTAAATCTTAAGTAGAGAAATGATGCATTTTGCATATTAAGATAGTGAGATCAAATATAAAATGGAGAATACTACATTAAAATTCGTGAGTATGGATAAACTCCCAGTCTATTTGCAAAGTTTCTTTAAAAGCATGGGTTCATTGCCCGATACATATGCTTGGTACACCTAAATTATAGTGTGTAACAGATTTAAGAAACTAAGCATTTTTTGGACATGGGGTGGAGCCTACATAGCAAACTCCAATCTTTCCTAAATCTTTGTCTATTGATACTCAACAATGGGGTGTACATATCGAATCGTGTTCTAACCAAAGTTGTTTCTCAAACATATTTTGAGTTGTGATAAGGTTGAAAACCGACTTGATAACATGTACACATTTTATAAATACCCATATATAGTTAGAGTACAATTGTCAAAGAAAAGATCTGGGCCCTAAACCATAAATGAGCATATTTCATTTGAAAAGCTATAAGGTTTAAGGGTTACATATTTTATTATCCATCTCACAACACTAGAATTGTGGAATTAAGAATTGACTTGATCAGTGGGAGTGATCAATCTAGGAACCTAGTTTCCGAGAAAGATCATTCATATTTTCTCAAACTTCCACCTCAAGTGTTAGATTAATTATGATTCACAACAACCCTTAAGATTACTGGTTATTGAGAATTCATAACTAATCATTAATAATATACAAGTCATTGGTAAAATTCTAATAAGTTATGTTATTTAGTAATTGCTTACAATTTCTAAAATAACATGCTATTGAACCATTTGCTCTTTTAAGAGTTTGTTGGTCCATCCTTAAGATGACTTATTAGAACAGTAAGATCAATGTATTCTAGTGATCACATTTTGTACAATAAGAGTTCAACTACAATATTAATTTGAGACACAAATTAAATTATAGAATGATAAAGAATTGAAGTTGTAGTACAATATGCCATGAATGAAGAAATGAATATCTTAAATAGCAATAAAGTTTATCTTTAGTAAAGTTGCCTAATGGGGTGGAGAACATTAATTAAGCATAGGTTTTTTCACCAATAATATTCATTAGGCAACATTGAGAAACATAAAGATATAAAAGAATATTCATTGCTAAGAAGTTCATTTTGAACTAAGAATCAATAACAAAGGAGATTTACATTCTCAATTGTTTTTATAAAAGATTCTATTATAGACCTTGGCATTTGTTGCTTGTTTTAATTCATTAATCAATTTCAAATAGTGAACTAGAGGAGAAGGTATATAGACTGCCATAAAGATTTACCTCTAATAGTGGTGAACATATGCAAGCTTAAAGTGTCTACCTATAGATTAAAACAAACATCTCACAAATTGGTATTATATCATCTTTTCCTTTAGGTTTGAAAAGAGAATTATGGAAATAATTATATACCAGAAAGTTAGTGGGAGTAATATTTGTTTTATACGTCGACAATATGTTACTTGCAAATGATGATAAAAGTTTTATATATAAGTTAAAATAATTCATATCTCGAATTATTATTTTGAGATAAGGAATATAAATAATATATATAATTTTAATTAATTAGAGAGTAGCCACAGCATCTCTGATTAAATAAAATTATGTATTATTCATCTGATATAACTTTTATCTTTAAGTGTGATAATTCAACTCAAACCAACATCTGAAAAATGATTTGGAATGAGAATAAATTAAGAACATTCATTTGCTTCTATGTATGCCTATGAGTCTGAATAAGACTTTGCATTACATTTGTTTCAGGATCGTTAAGTAGTATCAGAATAACTAAAGTTAAGACCACTTTATTCTTCATACAAAGTGATGAGGTATCTTTAAGATACTAAAAATTATATTCATACATATTTTAAGATGAATTGACCATCTGGAAATATAGTTAACCAATTAGATTCTAACATACTTCACTGGTTGTATTGATTCACATAAATCAATATTTTATTACGTCCTTAAGATTACCAGTAAGTTATATTGTAGAGAATCTTGATTGTTATTTCCACTATAGAAGTCAGATTCATTTATTGTTTTGAGGATACATCTCGTATGATGTATTATAGAGTTTCATAGTAGGCCTAGAGTTCAGAATTACAGTTTCATTAGGCCATTAAGAAAATTTTGCGATAAATTCAGCTACAATATTTATGGCTAATAACTCTAAGAGTACTGGTCGAAGCTAGCATATCGACATTAAGTATTTAGCCATAAAAAGGCGTGATAAGTGGTCATTAATCACGCAAACTGAATTGGGTGATCGCATAGATCCTTGACTAAAGGCATGCCGCAACACAAATTCAAGGATCATAAAGTAAATATGGGATTCAGTTAACCCATATGCAGTTTTTATTATTTGTACAACCAAAAATTATTTAATGAAACTCTAATTTCGATATTTTCTCATATTTATGTGCACCTTAATTTCATCTGAGAAAATTATCGTAAGAGGACCTGAATAAACATAAGGGTTAAGGTTTATTCACTTAAGTACATTGCCACATAAAGTACATTGTTATATAATAAATATATCGTAATACATGGAAGATAATACTCGACTTATAATGAGGACATGTCGCTATGATTCGTATGTTTATTATATAATGAGGAACGTTTGGGTTTGAATGTTTTAGTTTAAATGCTGACCAAGTGGGAGAATATTAGAATATTTCTAATTAAGGAAATAAAATAATATTATTGATTCTGATAAATGAATATTTTATATTCATTGAATCTTGACAGAATCAATTACGTAATATTCTATATATGGTCAGATTTCTATATTCATTACCTGATTTGATTTCCTGAATTAATTGTCAAAATATTCTGACAATTAATGTGGCACAGATACTGATGGAGTATCTCACCTATAAATATAGGATCTCGGTCCCCGAGCTCCTCACTCATTCTGTTTCATAACAGCAAATTCCATCTAAAGAGAGTTGAGAGAGCGAGGAAGCCCGATTACCCACATCAACTAGTTTCCTTTGCAGATCAAAGCTTATGTGGGTTTGAAGCTCAAGAATCAATGGCTGGAGGTATTTCGATCCTTATTCATAGTGTATATATGTTTGATTTAATTCCGCATTTTATACATATACATATATATTATATTATACATATAAATATTTAACAGGAGCTACTAAGGTACCTGACACGTCTCCCAAGAAGAAGCACTGTAGATGACTGCTCCAGCACAAACGAAAAAATAAACCTACCCCACAAAAAGAAGATATTTTTTTAGATTTAGTCCTTACTGTCTTGGAGCCAATTTTTCCTTTGGAAAATTTACCCCCTGCGGACCTTTCCCTCGGGCTAAGAAGACTCTTTTCCAGTCTTTTCTTATACATACAGAACTGCAATTGGATCCACATGAATGCCTGCATTTTCCATTACATTTTTCATGAAAATCAATATTTCTTGCATTATCTTATTTTGTTCCTTTTGTTCTGCCAACTTAGCCTCATGGTCAGCAACCTTTTGCCTTAACTCAACTAGTTCTGTATAGTTTTCTTTATCGTATACTTCTTATTCCTCTTGGTTGGTATCGTCAGGGTCATTGGTGTCTCCTTCTCCTTCAACATCAACCCTAGAAGCTACCTCTTCTTCTTCTGGACCCTTTGGGTCATTAGGTTGTTGTGGACGTGAAGTGTTCCTTATGATCACCATTGTACCACGAGGCTATTTATGATTTTCTTTTTTGGTAAGCTTCCTACAGCTCTCAATAAAAGCAACAAAATATTGAGAGAGATTTTCGACAACTATTAAGCAATTAATGAATGTTAGAAGAGAGAATTTTTTACATAGTCGGGGCATTAATATAATGAGCTTAGTCTATGATTCATTGCATTAATGAGAGTGTTTATTACAAAGATTTTTTCCGATCTCATTTTTCTTTACATCATTGGGGTATTTATAGGCTCATAATGGTGGTAAAAGACTACCATTGTCGTGAGTGTACGAATCATATTTTGCACAATATCCCAAATTGTAACTTAGGGCATGATTACCTATTTTTGTGATGTATTTGAGGCGATTATAAGTGTTTGGTGAGATCTAATTTATCTCTTGCTTATGATTTGATAACTCATTATTTAGTCGTTAATCGATGTATACGGCATCGTGAAATCAGGAAATTATGAGTTTAACCCTTAAGTACGTCTGTTCAGCGTAAGGTGTCAGGTGCTCTTCTCCATACTGTAATAAACGCGTATACAATAATATAACCTTAAGCAGTGCGCTACACTCCGCCTGTCCTTCCGTGTCCTTTAACTATCTCCAGGTCGAATTCACTCACGGAGAGGGAAATATAAGAAATACCTTCGTCTAGTTAAACCTCCCAGAGATGACCAATTTATTATTCTTCCTTTGAAATAATAAGCTCCGGGAGTGATTAAGATGACCCATCCTGTAGCGTGAATCTTATTGCCACTTGGCTTACTCCTGAACTGTTACGTATTTTGAGAGAAATTCTAAGTAACAGTATCTATGGAAATTTGAGAAATATAACTTTAGCGTTATTACTATTAAAATTAAATTTAAATACATTTATAAATTTAAGTATTTATGGTGTAAATTAATATTACTAAAATAAATAAATAAATAAATAAATAAATAAAATAGGAATGAATGTGATTGATAAAAAAAAGAAAAAAAAACTGTGTAATCTAAGGGAGTACTTGCTTGTCTAAAGTTAAGAACAAGCACCAACACCACCATTCAAAACAAAAACAACAAACGACTCTCTTTTACTTTCTCTGTTTCCAACTCTTTCTCTCTCTCTCTCTTGCTCGAAGGATTTGGGTGGGAAGAAACCCTAGATAGCTCCAGAGCAGAGGCAATGGAAGACAGCAGCGACAGCACCACTACCAATGTGGCCCGAGCCATAGCAGTAGCCCTCGACTGGAGTTCCACTCCGGACGCTCGCAAAGCCGCCGTCTCTTACCTTGATTCCGTACTTTCTCTCTAACCTTTAACCCTATTTATTACTTCAATGTAAAAACTCCATTGGTGTACTAACTTTTTGCTATCTAGTACGTTTATGAACTTTCTGATTCTTCAATTCGTGGTAAATTGATGAAGTTTGATGGTTTTTTTTGGTTAGTATTGTAATTTTTGTTGGTTAATTGAGTTTGTTAGATGGAATTTGAATGGAAATTTCAGTGACTATGGCGATTTGATATGTACATTTGTATATCATCATTATTTATTATTTTAAGGTTACTGCTTAAATAGTACGCGTTGGATATGTTAAGTGTTTAATCGAGCTCTAGGATAGTAGGATATGGGAATGAATGTTTGGTTTGTCATTGGCCTATAAAAGTTGTACACTAATTTATTACGTCGCACAAAAAGTTATTATAAGTAGCAAAATTTGAATTCTCATTTTCTTTTGGCTTATGGTTTAGATCATATAAGTATGAATGTCAATGAATAGAATTCCGTAGAGTAATTATTGTGACTATAATATGTACTTATAAAAATACTCACTAATGAACTTTTAGTGTAGTTGAAGACATTGTGTACCGTTGAGCTTAGATCAAATTTCAACGTTTTATTGAGTTTTTACCCTCATGTTGCTTGAGATATAATTAGTGGCTAGGCTTGTGGTGTCTCTGATGCTGCTTTTAGTGCTGTGAATGTATTCTCAGTGGTCTTGTTGAACTGTAAGATTATGGTATCACGGCTTACAAACTGGTTTTAATAGGCAGTTCGACTTGGCTGTGTCTAGTTTGTATTGGCCTTCTTACCTTGTTATTTATTATTATTATTATTATTATTATTTATTTATTTATTTATTTAATTTTTTTCTTGCAGATTAAAGTAGGAGATGTACGAGTTTTGGCCAACACATCACTTCGTTTAGTAAAAAAGGACTTTTCTTCAGAAATTCGGTTGCATGCATTTAAAATGTTGCAGGTATGTGTTCAGATGGAAAGAAAAGGAAAGTCTTCAGTTACCAGGATAAATGTACCAAAAGGGAAAGAAAGAATTTTTGAAGGAATAAAGAAAAAACTAATTAAATAATGTAGAATTATTTATATGCCAATTTGCTGGTAAAGCCGCCAAAGTATTTTATCTAATTGCATGAATGTGAAATTTTTCATATTGCAGCATTTAGTCAGGCTAAGGTGGGCAGAATTAAGCTCAACAGAGCATAGAAACTTTGCTAATGTTGCTGTTGAGTTGATGTCTGATATGGCAAACCCCTGTGAGGAATGGGCTCTAAAAAGTCAAACAGCAGCCCTTGTTGCTGAGGTTATGTCATGCTCTTAACTTTTGTTAATTTAATTACAATAATACTTCCCTTGTAGCTCATTCATGTTTTCTGTGTTACAGATAGTTAGAAGGGAAGTAGACCTATGGCCAGAATTGTTTCCTTCTTTGGTTTCTATATCCAACAAGGGTCCTATTGAGGTAATTACTTTTTCTTACTTACAACCTTTTTTAACTTTAAGCATGTATGAGAATGAGATGGTTATATTTTTTTTTCTTTTTCAAATCAGGCTGAGTTGGTCTCAATGATGCTGAGGTGGCTCCCTGAAGATATTACTGTTCACAATGAAGATTTAGAAGGTTTAACGTGAAACTCATGTTTTTGTTTTCCCTTTAATTAGAGTTGATTTATTATATTCTCTTTTATGTACTATCGTCCTATGGATATATGTGAACATGGATTTAATCCTGATTAATGCTAATAATAGGTGATCGGCGACGACTATTACTACGTGGTCTTACTCATTCTTTGTCTGAAATTTTGCCTCTACTGTATACTGTATGCATCTTTCTCCCTCTTTAACTTTCAAAAGCTGTTAAAATTTGACCATCAATTTAATGTTTAAGTTGCTTGTGCCTCAAGTTGCTTGAAAGGCACTTTGGAGCTGCAATAAGCGAAGCTGGAAAACAGCAAATGGATGCTGCAAAACAACATGCAGCTACGGTGACAGCCACTTTAAATGCTGTCAATGCATATGCTGAATGGGCTCCATTACCTGATCTTGCTAAATATGGTATAATTCATGGGTATGATTTCCTTCTTAGAAGGTTTTGGAGGTTGGTATTTGAAGCCATAGAACCATAGACAATTATATGTTTCTTATCCTCTCTCCCTTTTTTAATGGTTCTCAACAGGTGTGGTTTCTTACTTTCATCTCCTGACTTTCGCCTTCATGCTTGTGAATTTTTTAAACTTGTCTCCCCTAGGTAAGCATTATACTTTTCATATTTGGTTCCATGATGCTTTCACTAAATATGCACTATTGATATACTTAGTAATGTGCACGTGCCAATTGCATTTTCATTATTGTATTTTGCAGAAGAAGACCAACTGATGAATCAACTTCTGAATTTGATGCTGCAATGGCTAGTATCCTTAACATACTGATGAATGTATCCAAAGAATTCTTACACAAATCTGCCTCTGGTTCTGGCGTTGTTGATGAAAGTGAGATTAACTTTGCTGAATGCATATGTGAGAGTATGGTGTCTTTGGGCTCTTCAAATTTGCAATGTGTTGCTGGTGATAGCAGCGTGCTACCTTTTTTCTTGCAACAGGTAGTACCAACTAATACTATCAGGGAAAATGTTTCTAATATCTTCACAAATATTATTATTATTAATATGAAATAAAATACAATCCAAGAGACTGAGGAGAGAAATAAATAATTTCTCTTATTTATCCTGTGCAGATGCTGGGTTTCTTTCAGCATTTTAAGCTGGCAGTTCATTTTCAATCTCTGCTCTTCTGGCTGGTATGGTTTTTTTTGTTGCTTAAATGTTTGAAAAAAGCAATGTCGCACGATCTTCTATGCTCTTACTATTTAAGGTTTGCATGCTTGTATAGGCTCTTATGAGAGACTTAATGTCGAAGCCAAAGGCTGCAGGATCTGGCCCTACCCAGGTTGATGTTGAAAAGAAAAAGATCTTAAGTTTTGTGAATGATGATACATGTAGTGCTATCCTTGATACATCTTTCCAGCACATGCTTAAGAGAGAAAAGGTTCTTCCTGCAATGGCACATTCTTTGGGGTCATTAGAGTTGTGGAGTGATGATATTGAGGGAAAGGGAGATTTTGGCCAGTATCGATCGAAACTGGTATGAAACTCACTTTATCCCAAATTTCCTTATGAAATGAGAGTAGTTATATGACTTTCTATAAAAAGACTTTTTTTTTTGTTGCTAAGCTTAATGTTCTATAAAAGGTGTTTGCGGTGCGGACGGTGTGATTTTTGCCTATTTTTTCAAACAAAACCGCATATTTAGAGTATGTTTGGTATTGTTTTCTGTTTTTTGTTTTAAAAAATTGTTTTTAGAAATGAGAACAAAAAATAATTTTTGAAGTTTTTAAAACACAAGTCACGTTTGGTTAGTGATTTTTAAAAACAATATTGACCTAAAGTGAATTGGTTTTTAAAACAGAAAACAACATTTTGTTGTTTTCAAAATTCTTGTTTTTTGTAACTTTGTTTTCTGAAAACTGTTTTTAAAAAACAAGGCCAAACAAGCCAAATTGTTTTTAAAAATAATTTTTTGTTTTTAAAAACAAAAAACAGTTTTTTAGTTATGATGCCAAACATGCACTTAGTATTTATTATTTTCCAAACTGCAACCGCACTGCAAAACCTCAAAACCACAAAAATGCGGTGCGGTTCGGTGTGAGCAGTTGACACTATTGCCAAATAATTTATTATTAAATATTTAAAAAATATACATTAGCTTTTCTTGACTGTTTCGCCTTAACTTTTGTTGCATTGGTTTGTTTTGTTAAATTGGGTCTAGCTTATTTTAGTCTGGTATGTGTATATGTTTGTTGTTCAAGTTTATGCATACATACAATAACAGGCTAGGCGCCAACACTTAAATTTCTTGGATTTTTGTTTGGTTTATGCATGTATACTAAAATCCAGTAGGCATGTCTTAGTTAATGCATTTGTCTGGTGTTCCACTATGCATGCCAGTTTATAAAATATGTCAACATCTTTGTTTGTTTTGCTTATCTGCTTTTTCATTCTGTACTAAGCTCTATAAATTCCAATCACATGGTGATTTATTTGAGATGACTATGAATTTTCCTTCAATAAATAAAAAGAATTTAACCAGCCTCCCTTAGACCTGGTTTTAAGATTTTTCTCCCCACTAATTTCAATAATCTAAATGCAGTTGGAACTGACCAAGTTTATTGCTTCATATAAGCCCCTAATAGCTGGTGCTAAGGTTTCTGAAAGGATTGATACAATAATCAAAAACCTCTTGCTTTCTTCTATGCAGCCTCAGGTTTGATTACTAATATATTCTCTTTACTATATTTACAGATGAGAAGTTTCCTGTGTCTTTTCATGTTTTACAATACTGCTGGTTTATTTTTTGTTCATACTTCTTTTCTTATTTCAAGGAATTAGCTGTCATGGAAAGCATGCAATTGGCTCTAGAAAATGTTGTGAGTGCGATTTTTGATGGGTCAAATGAGGCTGTGGGAGGGAGCTCTGAAGTTCAACTTGCTTTGTGCAAAATATTTGAAGGTTTTTAGCTTTCTTTCTTTACTCTTATATTTTCCAACAGTGAATTTCTAAAATATGCCAGTTGCATTTTTATTGAAGGATTACTTCAGCACCTTCTTTCTCTGAAGTGGACTGAGCCTGCCTTTGTTGAAGTACTTGGACATTATTTTGATGCCATGGGGCCGTTTTTGAAGTATTTCCCAGATGCAGTTGGTAGTGTTATCAATAAATTATTTGAGCTCCTAAATTCACTTCCTTTCATTGTTAAGGTGCATCTCAATCTGATTTTTACATCATAACTTAACATAACCTAAGTAGACATGCCTAAACATATTTTGTTATTGCTTGTCAGGATCCTTCTACAAATAGTGCTCGTCATGCAAGGTTGCAAATTTGTACATCATTTATTCGTATTGCCAAAGCTGCTGACAAAAGCGTTCTGCCTCACATGAAGGTGATCATTTTCCCCTAATTTTATGAAAGTAGAAGAGTCCCAGATTTATTATCAGCAAGGAAGAAAATATTGATGTTGACAGTACTATAAATTCATGGAAATATCAACAAAAATTTAAGAAAATTTACGGATATCACATATTTGTCTTAAAATATAAGAAGTAATGATAAAACTTATAGAATACCAATAAATTTGAATAATTTATACAATTTAATAATAAATAGAAATCTTATTTCGATATTATAACATCGTCTTGACGACACCATCATATAAATATGATAGTATTTGACACTCACACTCAATAAGAAAGCATCAATACCAAAAGTAACTTCTTCAAAACTTTTGTTAAATGATCTTGATCTAGACAATATTGATACCAAGATATAGAGTTTGAGTATGTTTTCATGTAATTCTAACACATGCCATGAATATTTTTTGATGATTTCTCCTCACTTCAATCCACATGTTGCTTCCTTTTTCTTCTTTTTTTTTCATAAAAAAATATGGAATATCTGTGGATATTTCCATGAATATCGATATCCATGGATATTTCGGAAATATATCTTCAATTTTTAGCAGGAAAAAGATGTATTACTTAAAATAATTGGTACCCTAAAAATTTGGAAATATAATGGAAATATCGACTAGAAATGTCAATATTTCATTCCTTTATCAGAGCTATTTTTTTTTCTGATACAATTTCTCATGTGATTTCTTATATAGGGCATAGCTGATACCATGGGATACTTACAAAGAGAAGGTCGGTTGCTTCGTGGGGAACACAATCTTCTAGGGGAAGCATTTCTTGTCATGGCTTCTGCTGCAGGGTAATCTTGTTCTTATTTGGGTTCATTCTGTTTTATTTTGTTTCCCGGTACTAATTATTTGTAAGTTTCTATTTATGATGAAGGGTTCAACAACAGCAAGAAGTTTTAGTCTGGTTATTGGAACCTTTGAGCCAACAATGGATGCAGCTAGAGTGGCAAAACAACTATTTGTCAGATCCTTCAGGTTTAGTTCGGTTGTGCTTTGAGACATCAACCATGTGGTCTCTTTTTCATACTGTGACCTTCTTTGAGAAGGCACTCAAGAGGAGTGGAACAAGAAAATCCCATTTAAACTCGCAGAACAACGAAACAACTTCTATGTTGCATCCAATGGCTTCTCATTTATCATGGATGCTGCCTCCTCTTTTGAAAGTAAGTAGCATTTTTTTCTTCCTATTAACTTTGTTTTAGTGTTCTGCTTTATAGAATATTTTAGTCATGATACTTTTAGTGTCATGGATTTATGGATAATTTTAATCTGCAGCTGCTCCGTGCTATACACTCCCTTTGGTCCCCATCAGTATTTCAAAACCTACCTGTTGAATTGAAAGCTGCCATGGCAATGAGTGATGTTGAGCGATTCAGTCTTCTTGGGGAAGGAAACCCTAAATTATCAAAAACTACTGGGTTAACTTATGCTGATGGATCTCATATCAGCATGGGTAAAGAAGGATTAACAGAGATAAATGAAACAGACATACGAAATTGGTTGAAAGGTATCAGAGATAGTGGGTATGTATTGCTTCAGGTTTTTTTGTTTCTTTGCTTATTCATAATAGTTAGAACATAACTAGTAAATGATAATGTAAACAAAGGGAAAAATTACAAACTTAAAAGATACAAGCTTTGAGCAATTAGAAATCTGAGTACATATATTGTTTTAACAGAAACCATGTTCCCTTTTCTTCTAAAATTTTGGAAAGCTTACTCAATATTAAAGTTCTAGCTTGAAGTTTTTTAATGTTCAAATTTTAATTCTAGGTACAATGTATTGGGCTTGTCCACTACCATTGGGGATTCCTTTTTTAAGTGTTTGGATGTGCATTCTGTTGCTTTAGCTCTGGTGGAGAACATAAACTCGATGGAATTCAGGCATGCAAGACAGCTTATCCATTCAGTTTTTATACCTTTGGTGAAGAATTGTCCTTCTGATATGTGGGATATATGGCTGGAAAAGCTTTTGCAACCTTTGTTTCTACATTCTCAGCAGACTCTTAGCTGCTCCTGGTCTGGTCTTCTAAATGAAGGTAGAGCAAAGGTTCCGGATGCGCATGGCATATTAGCTGGGTCTGACTTGAAAGCAGAAGTGATGGAGGAAAAACTACTCAGAGATCTAACTCGGGAAGTTTGTTCGCTCCTCTCTGTCATGGCTTCACCTCAGTTAAATACAGGGTTGCCTTCATTGGAGCACTCTGGACATGTCAGTCGTATAGACTTGTCTTCACTTAAAGACTTGGATGCATTTACATCAAACTCCATGGTTGGGTATGTGTGGTGTGCAATGCTTATTAATTATTGCCGTTGATATACAGACTGCTCTAACAACACATTCACTACTTCAATTTTGTTCTCTTATAATATTGCTTGATTGCAGTTTTCTTTTGAAGCACAAAAGTCAGGCCCTTCCAGCATTGCAGATCTGTCTAGAATCTCTTAGGTGGACAGATGGTGAAGCAGTGACCAAAGTTTCTTCATTTTGTGCTGCTTTAGTTCTTCTAGCTATATTAACAAATAATGTGGAACTCCGAGAATTTGTTGCGAAGGACCTGTTTTCAGCTATCATCCAAGGTCTAGCACTTGAATCAAATGCATATGTTAGTGCTGAACTTGTTGGTCTCAGTCGTGAAATTTTTCTCTATCTTTGTGAAAGGGATCCTGCCCCGAGACAGGTATATTGTGTCACTTCATCCTTCTCATATTTCATGATTGTATTTGTGGATTTAGCTACTTTGAAAGAATATGTAAAGAATCGTTAATCAAAGTAATATGCTTCTTTGGATGTATCAGGTTTTGCTCTCACTTCCATCCGTCACACATAATGATTTGCTTGCTTTTGAGGAGGCTTTAACAAAGACGTCTAGTATCAAAGAACAAAAGTTGCATATGAAAAGCTTTCTCTTATCAGCTACAGGAAACCAGTTAAGAGCTCTTGCTGCTCAGAAAAGTGTAAATGTTATCACCAATGTAACAAGTAAGCACTTTCACTCCATCGTTATCTGACATTCTATTTCTTTTTCCATGTACTTGATGGTGACTATGCTTAATGCCATGATATAACCATTTAAATTTATTATTGCACTAATAAGATTTTGCTTTTCTCTCCCAGTGAGGCCCCGAGGAACGACAAATGCGGCAGAAACCAGAGCAGATGAAGGGGACAGTATTGGACTGGCATCCATATTGTGATGGCTTTGACGAAATTATTGTACAGAAATGAGGTTACCTTAAAGAAAAATGAAACATGTTTTGTGTAGCATACTAGGGTGGGGTGGCGACCTTTTCTTCTTTGGGTCTCTCATTTAGGTATGCTTGAGGTTTTTTAAAGGGATTCCCTTAAGAGGCGACAGACACCACGTGGAAATATAGATTACATGTACATGTAAAAAAAAAGTCTAAAGGCTCTCCTAGTTTGTTTGTCACCACCCGCCATCCATGGTGGAGAATGAGTTTTGTCAGTGTACAGAACATATTGATATTGGTGGATTTTAACCCATAATTAAGTGGGTTAAGTTGATGATTACCCGTTTTTTTTTTGGGGTTCTTTAACCAAAATTATCTTTAACTAGTTATTTTTTTTTTTTTTTTTTTTTTTTTTGAGGTAAAATGGTGACATTTTATTAGCAAATTGAATCAACCATTACAATGTTTAAAAGATCAACCGGAGCAGTACTCTCGGTAAACATACGAACTGAGTGAAAACAAGAGCTGCGAGCCATATAATGGGCAGCCTTGTTAGCAGAACGTTTAACAAATTGAATCTGAACAGATTTTAAAGAATCAAGCAACTCTTTGCACTCTTGAATCACCACGCCAAAGGGGGAACGTAGAAGAACTGAAGAGTGAACAGCTTGGACAACCACAAGACAATCGGTTTCCAGCTGAACATCATGCCACTGCTTGTCTTTGATCCAGCTAAGCGCTTCCTTAATGCCCATCGCTTCCACCACAGCAGCCTCGAAGTGTCCCGGTTTACTACTTGAAAGAGCTTCAAGGAGTTGGCCATGGCAATTACGAGCCACTAAGCCAGTCCCGGTTTACGTAATTTTTTAATCACATCTTTTTTTTTTTTTTTTTTTTTTTTTTTTTTAAATAAATCAACCCCTTTAAATGAAATAAATAAATAAATAAATAAAACTGAGGGTGTATATTGGTTGGATTGATATTTTGACAAAAAAAAAAATAATTAATAATTTTACTCTTTGAATTTTCAACAATCGATAATACTGATTCTCTCTTAAAATATAAGCTTGTTAAAAATCCTTAAACTTTTACATTTATAAAAACTAGTAAACAGGTCGTGCTTCGAGTGCGGCAATCAAATTATTATATAAACTAGAGAACTAACTCGACCCAACTTTAATAATATTTTAATATTTTAATTTATTTTTGTACCACTTGAGTTATATAATTTATAATATAATATTTTGATGTGTATTATAAATAAAATATTAACTTTAAAATTAGAAACATAATTTGCTATTTTCAAATATGTAAAAAGATAGTAAACTATGTTAAATTACTTAAATTATAATATATTAGTAACATATAAGTGCATTAGTAATTACATAAGTTACTTTTTTTTTTAGAATAATTGCATAAGTTACTTAAATTATAATATATTAGTAATTACATAAGTTACATATTGTTAATTGTTGGTATAGTAACGGTTTTTAAATAATAAATATATAATATATATATATATAATTAAGTAATTACATAGGTTTAATTACTTAAATTATATAATATATAATTAAAAAATTGAGAAAAAAGAATAATATAGAACTCAACATATAAACTTATTCATGTTTGTTCCGTGAGAAACTACTTGCAACATATAACTCAATGAATAAAAGTATATTTTCATAATTGAATATTTATATATATATATATATATATACTAGATGAATGTACGTGCCGAGCCACGTATTGCTAGTTTTTTTTAAGATTTTGGTCTTTTTAAAATTTTGAATGTATTTTATTTTTAAAGATTACAAATTTTTTGTTTGAAAAAATTAAATATTTATATTTGAAATATTATTTAATAATGTATTAAAAATAATATTAGTGTAATTATAAAATTGTAAATAAATTTATTATTGGAGTAGTAGATTATTCTATTTAGTTCTTTTTTTAACATAGCATTGTAATGTAAGTTTATATCTATAAATATTCTGTAAAGTGTTAATATTATATAAACATCTCCATTTATAAAGCTAAAAAGTGGGTCGGTAATTGAGAAGTGGTATATGTAACGATCACACAAAGATAGAAGTGGTATTTCTGCTTCCTATGCTTATCCAGAGAAAACATTAGATAACGTGAGGTTAACTTTAATATATAAAGATTTTTCTTTTTTAAAAAAAGATAAAAAAAAATATTAATATTCTCCCAAGATAGTTTGTTAGAGAGATATGTGGCTAAGATGATTTTTTTTTAATTTAAAAAGAGATTATTAATATTTAAAAGATTGTTTAATTTTTTGGGTTTAATTATTGGGTTTATTTGTTAACGGGAGATCAAACCTAATCGTTAAATTTAACAGAATATTCTTTTATTTTTAAGTATATTCTGTTAAACCAAGAATTGCCGTTAGATAGGCACTTTTAATATATAAAGATATACATAAATTATCTTGATAATGATTATTTTAATATATACATAAATATTTATGTATGTAAATCATTATTAGTTTTTTTTTTTAATATAATAACCAATTTTATTGGTGAGAATATATTACCATTTCATATAATATGTTGAAGACATACACTCGGAAATACAGATAACAAAACAACAGTCCCACTCAGAGATATCCTCAAAAAAAGAGTAGAAAGAATCTCAACACCTTCATAATCACTCTTTAAAAGAAACAATAACCCAGCAACGAACAACTCTAGGCGAGAAGGGATCGGCTAAGCAGCATAAATGTACGGAGTTTTTGCTCATGAGAATTGACTCCCTCGAAGAGAGAAAAAAAATTAACGACAAATAAACAAAATATACATTAGTAAGGGAAAATAAAATAAAATAATAATCATAATAAATAATTAAATATTATTGACAATTTTACATTATATTTTCATTACAAATTAATAATTATATTTGAAATTATTATCAATATTTGTTAATTTATCTTGGCATTATATCCTGAACACAAACTACTTCAAACAATTCAATAACCTTATAATTCTATTAATAACTAAGAATTTAAAATTCTCTAATAACTAATGGCACTAATAAAATCTACCTATAATAATAGTTTCAAAACAATAATATTGAAAGTTAAATACTTAAAAATATAATAAAATAAAATAATTACTCAAAAAAGCAATTGCAATTTAATTAAAAGTAATTATAATAATAAAAATTAAGAACGATGTCATGTCAATAATTACTTATTCAACAAATAAAAATAAAATGAAATAATAGTTTAAAAAGTATATAACTGGCTCTAATTTTCTTGGATGCGTCGATGGCGCCAGCGAATAGCAATGAGCCATGCATCTTGCCTCCTTCTCGGCAGATCCACCGCATGTATCACTGTCCAAGCCGGACCGTATAGGCGAGTCGAAGACCACAAATCTGAGGTCTGTTTCGACTATGAACGTGTGCAGACGGCTCGCCCAAGGATGGGCCAAGAATGTTGAGGTTAAGGGCATCCTAGTCCCCGTCGAAGGCGGTATCTGCGGGGTGACAATTATGCTGCACCCGAGCATGCCCCCTATCTAATGCAACGCCACCAATCTACCACCCTCAATCATAGTCGGGGTGAAACGCATGTAAACTCCTATATCATCAAATCCTTCAAACGACATGTTTTACAAACACTACACTTTCATAGACTAACATTTTGACGATACAGAGTCAAAAATAATATTAATCAAGTATATCGATGACTAAGTGTATCTTGAACCATGTTCACATTCCATCACCAATAATAATTACAATAACATATATTCTCGATTAGTTTATACTTTTCAATATCAAACAATACCACCTAACAAATCTCAAGACAAACAACCAATAACCAATATTTTATCATTTTCTTTTTCATTTTGATTTTTGACTTTTATATATAATATCCCAATATCTTTCCTCTCTCCCAGTGGTACAAGAAACCACTACACTACCTTTGAGTCTGAGCGACACACATACGAGGCGAAGAGAGATCAATCACAAAGGGAGAGGGATCGGGCATTCGATTCAGCGGAGAGAGAGAGGGGCCTTGTTTTAGTCTCCAGCGCCGGCAACATGATTTTTTTTATATAACGCTATTGTATATTAGTGAAAATAAATGTTTTTGGTAATTCAAAATCTTTAGTATTTACTCTGTAAAAAGAACAAAACAAAGAAGAGAGATACTTTATACAGAGACATATAAATTATACTTCAAAAAAAATCAGAAAAGCTCTGTAGCAGTTAAAATTCCTTTCTATTTTCATGGCTGCAAGTTTTATTTCCACCATTTTTCTTCATTCTTCTTTGCTTTCTACTTTCTTCTCCTAGTTGTGGAATTATTTTTTTATTATTATTATTAGTTTTTTGACACCTTTATATGTATACACAAAAAGTGTTCCTGATACTTGTGCGAAAGAATAGGATGTGAATGGGTGTTTGTGAATGGTTGTCTTGGTTGTGAATAATCTTTATAAATAGAATAGGTGTCTGTTAAAGTTAACCTTTTTTTTGTGGAATATTCTGTTAAATATATAATAGTCTGTTAAGTACACAACAAAATAGGTTAGATAGACATTTTATATATTAGGTAAGATATATATAAACATAAAAATGGAGATTAAATGATATATTAAGAAAAAAATTAAAAAAAAAATAAAAAAATAAACATTAAATTCAATAGATTCAGGGAACCATACCTTATAGCACGATTATATTGAAAATTTATTGATGTTTTACATTAGAGAAAATAAGTCAATTTCAAGACTAAAGGTTTCTAATCAATAAATAATATATGTGTAAATATATAAATAAAATTGTTTAGTGAATTAGTATTTACATAAATTACTTAGTTATAATAGATATAATAAAATAATTAAAAAATTAAGAAAAAAAAAAACATAAAACTCAACATAGAAAATCAATCCATGTTTGTTTATGATGAAAAACATGATTATATCTTGAGAAGAAAATGAAAAAAAAATACCTCATATCCGCTCCATACCTTTAAACATGATTATATTAAAATTTCATTGATATATTACATTAGAGAAAATGAATCAAAATCAAAGCTATCGACTATTAGTATTTTATTTGAAAGAGAGTAAAAAACCTAAAAATAGTAATCTAAAGCATTGACATAATCTTCTTTTCTTGACTTTCCATTTCACAATCCTCATATCATATATATATATGCATGATTATATATATAGATAATATATCCTAAGAATGACTATTTGTATTCATAAATTGATCTTCTATTATAATAGTTTAAGATAAATATGTATCCTAAGAATGACAATTTTCTGTGTTTTATTCATTAATTATTTATTTATTTACTCGTTATTATTTTAATAACTTACATTTGGAGAGAATTGAGAAGGAACGATTTTTTGTTCAAATTTTGTATTATTAAATAAATAAAATTTTATTATTATTATTTAAATGTAAATTTAGAAAATGAACAATTTTCTTTTTTAAAGGTTAAATTATATATGAAATGATATCAAAATTAAGAAAAATTGAAAATGCAAAGAAATGGATAATAAGCTCTTATATGGCATCTCTTATACTTTCTTTCATTTATATATATATTATTTATTATTTATATATAGATAGATTATTTATATGTTAAATTAATTTTTTTTTTAATTTTACAATATTATTTTAAATAATTAATGATTGTGAAATATGATACACTCTAATTAATTTTCTCATAACAATTATATTATCGCCCAAATTACCATACAATATCATCCTAGCTTCAAAATTATACAAATATATAAATATATAAATATAAATAGTTAAAACATATGTATAAATAGATATATATAGATAAATAATTAATAATTTTTTTTTGAAAA